>NC_136059.1:1254351346-1254960257 GCF_964261635.1 Lissotriton helveticus | reverse complement strand
CGTCGCGTGGGTGAGGGGCGTCGCGTGGGTGAGGGGCGTCGCGTGGGTGAGGGGCGTCGCGTGGGTGAGGGGCGTCGCGTGGGTGAGGGGCGTCGCGTGGGTGAGGGGCGTCGCGTGGGTGAGGGGCGTCGCGTGGGTGAGGGGCGTCGCGTGGGTGAGGGGCGTCGCGTGGGTGAGGGGCGTCGCGTGGGTGAGGGGCGTCGCGTGGGTGAGGGGCGTCGCGTGGGTGAGGGGCGTCGCGTGGGTGAGGGCGTCGCGTGGGTGAGGGGCGTCGCGTGGGTGAGGGGCGTCGCGTGGGTGAGGGGCGTCGCGTGGGTGAGGGGCGTCGCGTGGGTGAGGGGCGTCGCGTGGGTGAGGGGCGTCGCGTGGGTGAGGGGCGTCGCGTGGGTGAGGGGCGTCGCGTGGGTGAGGGGCGTCGCGTGGGTGAGGGGCGTCGCGTGGTGAGGGGCGTCGCGTGGGTGAGGGGCGTCGCGTGGGTGAGGGGCGTCGCGTGGGTGAGGGGCGTCGCGTGGGTGAGGGGCGTGGGCGTCGCGTGGGTGAGGGGCGTCGCGTGGGTGAGGGGCGTCGCGTGGGTGAGGGGCGTCGCGTGGGTGAGGGGCGTCGCGTGGGTGAGGGGCGTCGCGTGGGTGAGGGGCGTCGCGTGGGTGAGGGGCGTCGCGTGGGTGAGGGGCGTCGCGTGGGTGAGGGGCGTCGCTGGGTGAGGGGCGTCGCGTGGGTGAGGGGCGTCGCGTGGGTGAGGGGCGTCGCGTGGGTGAGGGGCGTCGCGTGGGTGAGGCGTGGGCGTCGCGTGGGTGTGTGTGTGAGTGGCGTCGCGTGTGTGTGTGTGTGTGAGTGGCGTCGCGTGTGTGTGTGAGTGAGTGGCGTCGCGTGTGTGAGTGAGTGGCGTGGCGTGGGTGAGTGGCGTGGCGTGGGTGAGTGGCGTGGCGTGGGTGAGTGGCGTGGCGTGGGTGAGTGGCGTGGCGTGGGTGAGTGGCGTGGCGTGGGTGAGTGGCGTGGCGTGGGTGAGTGGCGTGGCGTGGCGTGGGTGAGTGGCGTGGCGTGGCGGGGTGAGTGGCGTGGCGTGGGTGAGTGGCGTGGCGTGGGTGAGTGGCGTGGGTGAGTGGCGTGGCGTGGGTGAGTGGCGTGGCGTGGGTGAGTGGCGTGGCGTGGGTGAGTGGCGTGGCGTGGGTGAGTGGCGTGGCGTGGGTGAGTGGCGTGGCGTGGGTGAGTGGCGTGGCGTGTGTGAGTGGCGTCGCGTGTGTGAGTGGCGTGGCGTGGCGTGGGTGAGTGGCGTGGCGTGGGTGAGTGGCGTGGCGTGGGTGAGTGGCGTGGCGTGGGTGAGTGGCGTGGCGTGTGTGTGTGAGTGAGTGGCATGGCGTGGGTGAGTGGCGTGGCGTGGGTGAGTGGCGTGGCGTGGGTGAGTGGCGTGGCGTGGGTGAGTGGCGTGGCGTGGGTGAGTGGCGTGGCGTGGGTGAGTGGCGTGGCGTGGGTGAGTGGCGTGGCGTGGGTGAGTGGCGTGGCGTGGGTGAGTGGCGTGGCGTGTGTGAGTGGCGTCGCGTGTGTGTGTGAGTGAGTGGCGTCGCGTGTGTGTGTGAGTGAGTGGCGTCGCGTGTGTGTGTGGGTGAGTGGCGTGGCGTGGGTGAGTGGCGTGGCGTGGGTGAGTGGCGTGGCGTGGGTGAGTGGCGTGGCGTGGGTGAGTGGCGTGGCGTGGGTGAGTGGCGTGGCGTGGGTGAGTGGCGTGGCGTGGGTGAGTGGCGTGGCGTGGTGAGTGGCGTGGCGTGTGTGTGTGAGTGAGTGGCGTGTGTGTGTGAGTGAGTGGCGTGGTGTGTGTGTGTGTGAGTGGCGTCGCGTGTGTGTGTGTGAGTGAGTGGCGTCGCGTGTGTGTGTGAGTGAGTGGCGTCGCGTGTGTGTGTGAGTGAGTGGCGTCGCGTGTGTGAGTGGCGTGGCGTGGGTGAGTGGCGTCGCGTGTGTGAGTGGCGTGGCGTGGGTGAGTGGCGTGGCGTGGGTGAGTGGCGTGGCGTGGGTGAGTGGCGTGGGTGACTGGCGTGGCGTGGCGTGGGTGAGTGGCGTGGCGTGGGTGAGTGGCGTGGCGTGGGTGAGTGGCGTGGCGTGGGTGAGTGGCGTGGCGTGGGTGAGTGGCGTGGCGTGGGTGAGTGGCGTGGCGTGGGTGAGTGGCGTGGCGTGGGTGAGTGGCGTGGCGTGTGTGTGTGAGTGAGTGGCGTCGCGTGTGTGTGTGAGTGAGTGGCGTCGCGTGTGTGTGTGTGTGAGTGGCGTGGCGTGGGTGAGTGGCGTGGCGTGGGTGAGTGGCGTGGCGTGGGTGAGTGGCGTGGCGTGGGTGAGTGGCGTGGCGTGGGTGAGTGGCGTGGCATGGGTGAGTGGCGTGGCATGGGTGAGTGGCGTGGCATGGGTGAGTGGCGTGGGTGAGTGGCGTGGCGTGGGTGAGTGGCGTGGCGTGGGTGAGTGGCGTGGCGTGGGTGAGTGGCGTGGCGTGGGTGAGTGGCGTGGCGTGGGTGAGTGGCGTGGCGTGGGTGAGTGGCGTGGCGTGGGTGAGTGGCGTGGCGTGGGTGAGTGGCGTCGCGTGTGTGAGTGAGTGGCGTCGCGTGGGTGTGTGAGTGAGTGGCGTGGCGTGGGTGAGTGGCGTGGCGTGGGTGAGTGGCGTGGCGTGGGTGAGTGGCGTGGCGTGGTGAGTGGCGTGGCGTGGCGTGGGTGAGTGGCGTCGCGTGTGTGAGTGAGTGAGTGGCGTCGCGTGTGTGAGTGAGTGAGTGGCGTCGCGTGTGTGAGTGAGTGAGTGGCGTCGCGTGTGTGTGAGTGAGTGAGTGGCGTCGCGTGTGTGTGAGTGAGTGGGTGAGTGGCGTGGCGTGTGTGTGAGTGAGTGGGTGAGTGGCGTGGCGTGGGTGAGTGGCGTGGCGTGGGTGAGTGGCGTGGCGTGGGTGAGTGGCGTGGCGTGGGTGAGTGGCGTGGCGTGGGTGAGTGGCGTGGCGTGGGTGAGTGGCGTGGCGTGGGTGAGTGGCGTGGCGTGGGTGAGTGGCGTGGCGTGGGTGAGTGGCGTGGCGTGGGTGAGTGGCGTGGCGTGGGTGAGTGGCGTGGCGTGGGTGAGTGGCGTGGCGTGGGTGAGTGGCGTGGCGTGGGTGAGTGGCGTGGCGTGGGTGAGTGGCGTGGCGTGGGTGAGTGGCGTGGCGTGGGTGAGTGGCGTCGCGTGGGTGAGTGGCGTCGCGTGGGTGAGTGGCGTCGCGTGGGTGAGTGGCGTCGCGTGGGTGAGTGGCGTCGCGTGGGTGAGTGGCGTCGCGTGTGTGTGTGAGTGAGTGGCGTCGCGTGTGTGTGTGAGTGAGTGGCGTCGCGTGTGTGTGTGAGTGCGTGGCGTGGGTGAGTGGCGTGGGTGAGTGGCGTGGGTGAGTGGCGTGGCGTGGGTGAGTGGCGTGGCGTGGGTGAGTGGCGTGGCGTGGCATGGGTGAGTGGCGTGGCGTGGGTGAGTGGTGTGGCGTGTGTGTGTGAGTGGCGTGGCGTGGGTGAGTGGCGTGGCGTGGGTGAGTGGCGTGGCGTGGGTGAGTGGCGTGGCGTGGGTGAGTGGCGTCGCGTGTGTGTGTGTGTGAGTGGCGTCGCGTGTGTGGGTGAGTGAGTGGCGTCGCGTGTGTGTGTGGGTGAGTGAGTGGCGTGGCGTGGGTGAGTGGCGTGGCGTGGCGTGGGTGAGTGGCGTGGCGTGGGTGAGTGGCGTGGCGTGGGTGAGTGGCGTGGCGTGGGTGAGTGGCGTGGCGTGGGTGAGTGGCGTGGCGTGGGTGAGTGGCGTGGCGTGGGTGAGTGGCGTGGCGTGGGTGAGTGGCGTGGCGTGGGTGAGTGGCGTGGCGTGGGTGAGTGGCGTGGCGTGTGTGAGTGGCGTCGCGTGTGTGTGTGAGTGAGTGGCGTCGCGTGTGTGAGTGAGTGAGTGGCGTCGCGTGTGTGAGTGAGTGAGTGGGTGGGTGAGTGGCGTGGCGTGTGTGTGTGAGTGGCGTGGCGTGGGTGAGTGGCGTGGCGTGGGTGAGTGGCGTGGCGTGGGTGAGTGGCGTGGCGTGGGTGAGTGGCGTGGCGTGGGTGAGTGGCGTGGCGTGGGTGAGTGGCGTGGCGTGGGTGAGTGGCGTGGCGTGGGTGAGTGGCGTGGCGTGGGTGAGTGGCGTGGCGTGGGTGACGTGGCGTGGCGTGTGTGAGTGTGTGAGTGAGTGGCGTCGCGTGTGTGTGAGTGAGTGGCGTCGCGTGTGTGTGTGAGTGGCGTCGCGTGTGTGTGTGAGTGGCGTCGCGTGTGTGTGAGTGAGTGGCGTCGCGTGTGTGTGTGAGTGGCGTCGCGTGTGTGTGTGAGTGGCGTCGCGTGTGTGTGTGAGTGGCGTCGCGTGTGTGTGTGAGTGGCGTCGCGTGTGTGTGTGAGTGAGTGGCGTGGCATGGGTGAGTGGCGTGGCGTGGGTGAGTGGCGTGGCGTGGGTGAGTGGCGTGGCGTGGGTGAGTGGCGTGGCGTGGGTGAGTGGCGTGGCGTGGGTGAGTGTGTGGCGTGGCGTGGCGTGTGTGTGTGAGTGAGTGGCGTGGCGTGAGTGAGTGGCGTGGCGTGTGTGTGTGTGGCGTGTGTGTGTGTGTGAGTGAGTGGCGTCGCGTGGGTGAGTGGCGTGGCGTGGGTGAGTGGCGTGGCGTGGGTGAGTGGCGTGGCGTGGGTGAGTGGCGTGGCGTGGGTGAGTGGCGTGGCGTGGGTGAGTGGCGTGGCGTGGGTGAGTGGCGTGGCGTGGGTGAGTGGCGTGGCGTGGGTGAGTGAGTGAGTGGCGTGGGTGAGTGAGTGAGTGGCGTGGCGTGGGTGAGTGAGTGGCGTCGCGTGGGTGTGTGAGTGAGTGGCGTGGTGTGTGAGTGAGTGGCGTGGCGTGGGTGAGTGGCGTGGCGTGGGTGAGTGAGTGAGTGGCGTGGCGTGGCGTGGGTGTGTGAGTGAGTGGCGTGGTGTGTGAGTGAGTGGCGTGGCGTGGGTGAGTGGCGTGGCGTGGGTGAGTGGCGTGGCGTGTGTGAGTGGCGTCGCGTGTGTGAGTGAGTGAGTGGCGTGGCGTGGCGTGTGTGAGTGGCGTCGCGTGTGTGAGTGAGTGAGTGGCGTCGCGTGTGTGAGTGAGTGAGTGGCGTCGCGTGTGTGAGTGAGTGAGTGGCGTCGCGTGTGTGAGTGAGTGAGTGAGTGAGTGGCGTCGCGTGTGTGAGTGAGTGAGTGGCGTGGCGCGTGTGTGTGAGTGGCGTGGCGCGTGTGTGTGAGTGAGTGGGTGAGTGGCGTGGCGCGTGTGTGTGAGTGAGTGGGTGAGTGGCGTGGCGTGGGTGAGTGGCGTGGCGTGGGTGAGTGGCGTGGCGTGGGTGAGTGGCGTGGCGTGGGTGAGTGGCGTGGCGTGGGTGAGTGGCGTGGCGCGGGTGAGTGGCGTGGCGCGGGTGAGTGGCGTGGCGCGGGTGAGTGGCGTGGCGCGGGTGAGTGGCGTGGCGTGGGTGAGTGGCGTGGCGTGGGTGAGTGGCGTGGCGTGGGTGAGTGGCGTGGCGTGGGTGAGTGGCGTGGCGTGGGTGAGTGGCGTGGCGTGGGTGAGTGGCGTGGCGTGGGTGAGTGGCGTGGCGTGGGTGAGTGGCGTGGCGTGGGTGAGTGGCGTGGCGTGGGTGAGTGGCGTGGCGTGGGTGAGTGGCGTGGCGTGGGTGAGTGGCGTGGCGTGGGTGAGTGGCGTGGCGTGGGTGAGTGGCGTGGCGTGGGTGAGTGGCGTGGCGTGGGTGAGTGGCGTGGCGTGGGTGAGTGGCGTGGCGTGGGTGAGTGGCGTGGCGTGGGTGAGTGGCGTGGCGTGGGTGAGTGGCGTGGCGTGGGTGAGTGGCGTGGCGTGGGTGAGTGGCGTGGCGTGGGTGAGTGGCGTGGCGTGGGTGAGTGGCGTGGCGTGGGTGAGTGGCGTGGCGTGGGTGAGTGGCGTGGCGTGGGTGAGTGGCGTGGCGTGGGTGAGTGGCGTGGCGTGGGTGAGTGGCGTGGCGTGGGTGAGTGGCGTGGCGTGGGTGAGTGGCGTGGCGTGGGTGAGTGGCGTGGCGTGGGTGAGTGGCGTGGCGTGGGTGAGTGGCGTGGCGTGGGTGAGTGGCGTGGCGTGGGTGAGTGGCGTGGCGTGGGTGAGTGGCGTGGCGTGGGTGAGTGGCGTGGCGTGGGTGAGTGGCGTGGCGTGGGTGAGTGGCGTGGCGTGGGTGAGTGGCGTGGCGTGGGTGAGTGGCGTGGCGTGGGTGAGTGGCGTGGCGTGGGTGAGTGGCGTGGCGTGGGTGAGTGGCGTGGCGTGGGTGAGTGGCGTGGCGTGGGTGAGTGGCGTGGCGTGGGTGAGTGGCGTGGCGTGGGTGAGTGGCGTGGCGTGGGTGAGTGGCGTGGCGTGGGTGAGTGGCGTGGCGTGGGTGAGTGGCGTGGCGTGGGTGAGTGGCGTGGCGTGGGTGAGTGGCGTGGCGTGGGTGAGTGGCGTGGCGTGGGTGAGTGGCGTGGCGTGGGTGAGTGGCGTGGCGTGGGTGAGTGGCGTGGCGTGGGTGAGTGGCGTGGCGTGGGTGAGTGGCGTGGCGTGGGTGAGTGGCGTGGCGTGGGTGAGTGGCGTGGCGTGGGTGAGTGGCGTGGCGTGGGTGAGTGGCGTGGCGTGGGTGAGTGGCGTGGCGTGGGTGAGTGGCGTGGCGTGGGTGAGTGGCGTGGCGTGGGTGAGTGGCGTGGCGTGGGTGAGTGGCGTGGCGTGGGTGAGTGGCGTGGCGTGGGTGAGTGGCGTGGCGTGGGTGAGTGGCGTGGCGTGGGTGAGTGGCGTGGCGTGGGTGAGTGGCGTGGCGTGGGTGAGTGGCGTGGCGTGGGTGAGTGGCGTGGCGTGGGTGAGTGGCGTGGCGTGGGTGAGTGGCGTGGCGTGGGTGAGTGGCGTGGCGTGGGTGAGTGGCGTGGCGTGGGTGAGTGGCGTGGCGTGGGTGAGTGGCGTGGCGTGGGTGAGTGGCGTGGCGTGGGTGAGTGGCGTGGCGTGGGTGAGTGGCGTGGCGTGGGTGAGTGGCGTGGCGTGGGTGAGTGGCGTGGCGTGGGTGAGTGGCGTGGCGTGGGTGAGTGGCGTGGCGTGGGTGAGTGGCGTGGCGTGGGTGAGTGGCGTGGCGTGGGTGAGTGGCGTGGCGTGGGTGAGTGGCGTGGCGTGGGTGAGTGGCGTGGCGTGGGTGAGTGGCGTGGCGTGGGTGAGTGGCGTGGCGTGGGTGAGTGGCGTGGCGTGGGTGAGTGGCGTGGCGTGGGTGAGTGGCGTGGCGTGGGTGAGTGGCGTGGCGTGGGTGAGTGGCGTGGCGTGGGTGAGTGGCGTGGCGTGGGTGAGTGGCGTGGCGTGGGTGAGTGGCGTGGCGTGGGTGAGTGGCGTGGCGTGGGTGAGTGGCGTGGCGTGGGTGAGTGGCGTGGCGTGGGTGAGTGGCGTGGCGTGGGTGAGTGGCGTGGCGTGGGTGAGTGGCGTGGCGTGGGTGAGTGGCGTGGCGTGGGTGAGTGGCGTGGCGTGGGTGAGTGGCGTGGCGTGGGTGAGTGGCGTGGCGTGGGTGAGTGGCGTGGCGTGGGTGAGTGGCGTGGCGTGGGTGAGTGGCGTGGCGTGGGTGAGTGGCGTGGCGTGGGTGAGTGGCGTGGCGTGGGTGAGTGGCGTGGCGTGGGTGAGTGGCGTGGCGTGGGTGAGTGGCGTGGCGTGGGTGAGTGGCGTGGCGTGGGTGAGTGGCGTGGCGTGGGTGAGTGGCGTGGCGTGGGTGAGTGGCGTGGCGTGGGTGAGTGGCGTGGCGTGGGTGAGTGGCGTGGCGTGGGTGAGTGGCGTGGCGTGGGTGAGTGGCGTGGCGTGGGTGAGTGGCGTGGCGTGGGTGAGTGGCGTGGCGTGGGTGAGTGGCGTGGCGTGGGTGAGTGGCGTGGCGTGGGTGAGTGGCGTGGCGTGGGTGAGTGGCGTCGCGTGGGTGAGTGGCGTGGCGTGGGTGAGTGGCGTCGCGTGGGTGAGTGGCGTCGCGTGGGTGAGTGGCGTCGCGTGGGTGAGTGGCGTCGCGTGGGTGAGTGGCGTCGCGTGGGTGAGTGGCGTCGCGTGGGTGAGTGGCGTCGCGTGGGTGAGTGGCGTCGCGTGGGTGAGTGGCGTCGCGTGGGTGAGTGGCGTCGCGTGGGTGAGTGGCGTCGCGTGGGTGAGTGGCGTCGCGTGGGTGAGTGGCGTCGCGTGGGTGAGTGGCGTCGCGTGGGTGAGTGGCGTCGCGTGGGTGAGTGGCGTCGCGTGGGTGAGTGGCGTCGCGTGGGTGAGTGGCGTCGCGTGGGTGAGTGGCGTCGCGTGGGTGAGTGGCGTCGCGTGGGTGAGTGGCGTCGCGTGGGTGAGTGGCGTCGCGTGGGTGAGTGGCGTCGCGTGGGTGAGTGGCGTCGCGTGGGTGAGTGGCGTCGCGTGGGTGAGTGGCGTCGCGTGGGTGAGTGGCGTCGCGTGGGTGAGTGGCGTCGCGTGGGTGAGTGGCGTCGCGTGGGTGAGTGGCGTCGCGTGGGTGAGTGGCGTCGCGTGGGTGAGTGGCGTCGCGTGGGTGAGTGGCGTCGCGTGGGTGAGTGGCGTCGCGTGGGTGAGTGGCGTCGCGTGGGTGAGTGGCGTCGCGTGGGTGAGTGGCGTCGCGTGGGTGAGTGGCGTCGCGTGGGTGAGTGGCGTCGCGTGGGTGAGTGGCGTCGCGTGGGTGAGTGGCGTCGCGTGGGTGAGTGGCGTCGCGTGTGTGTGTGAGTGAGTGGCGTCGCGTGTGTGTGTGAGTGCGTGGCGTGGGTGAGTGGCGTGGGTGAGTGGCGTGGGTGAGTGGCGTGGCGTGGGTGAGTGGCGTGGCGTGGGTGAGTGGCGTGGCGTGGCATGGGTGAGTGGCGTGGCGTGGGTGAGTGGTGTGGCGTGTGTGTGTGAGTGGCGTGGCGTGGGTGAGTGGCGTGGCGTGGGTGAGTGGCGTGGCGTGGGTGAGTGGCGTGGCGTGGGTGAGTGGCGTCGCGTGTGTGTGTGTGTGAGTGGCGTCGCGTGTGTGTGTGAGTGAGTGGTGTCGCGTGTGTGGGTGAGTGAGTGGCGTCGCGTGTGTGTGTGGGTGAGTGAGTGGCGTGGCGTGGGTGAGTGGCGTGGCGTGGCGTGGGTGAGTGGCGTGGCGTGGGTGAGTGGCGTGGCGTGGGTGAGTGGCGTGGCGTGGGTGAGTGGCGTGGCGTGGGTGAGTGGCGTGGGTGAGTGGCGTGGCGTGGGTGAGTGGCGTGGCGTGGGTGAGTGGCGTGGCGTGGGTGAGTGGCGTGGCGTGTGTGAGTGGCGTCGCGTGTGTGTGTGAGTGAGTGGCGTCGCGTGTGTGAGTGAGTGAGTGGCGTCGCGTGTGTGAGTGAGTGAGTGGGTGAGTGGCGTGGCGTGTGTGTGAGTGGCGTGGCGTGGGTGAGTGGCGTGGCGTGGGTGAGTGGCGTGGCGTGGGTGAGTGGCGTGGCGTGGGTGAGTGGCGTGGCGTGGGTGAGTGGCGTGGCGTGGGTGAGTGGCGTGGCGTGGGTGAGTGGCGTGGCGTGGGTGAGTGGCGTGGCGTGGGTGAGTGGCGTGGCGTGGGTGAGTGGCGTGGCGTGGGTGAGTGGCGTGGCGTGTGTGTGTGTGTGGCGTGGCGTGGCGTGTGTGTGTGTGTGAGTGAGTGGCGTCGCGTGTGTGTGAGTGAGTGGCGTCGCGTGTGTGTGTGAGTGGCGTCGCGTGTGTGTGTGAGTGGCGTCGCGTGTGTGTGAGTGAGTGGCGTCGCGTGTGTGTGTGAGTGGCGTCGCGTGTGTGAGTGAGTGGCGTGGCATGGGTGAGTGGCGTGGCGTGGGTGAGTGGCGTGGCGTGGGTGAGTGGCGTGGCGTGGGTGAGTGGCGTGGCGTGGGTGAGTGGCGTGGCGTGGGTGAGTGTGTGGCGTGGCGTGGCGTGTGTGTGTGAGTGAGTGGCGTGGCGTGAGTGAGTGGCGTGGCGTGTGTGTGTGTGGCGTGTGTGTGTGTGTGTGTGAGTGAGTGGCGTCGCGTGGGTGAGTGGCGTGGCGTGGCTGAGTGGCGTGGCGTGTGTGTGTGTGTGTGAGTGAGTGGCGTCGCGTGTGTGGGTGAGTGGCGTGGCGTGGCGTGGGTGAGTGGCGTGGCGTGTGTGTGTGAGTGAGTGGCGTGGCATGTGTGAGTGGCGTGGCGTGTGTGTGTGGGTGAGTGGCGTGGCGTGGGTGAGTGGCGTGGCGTGTGTGTGTGGGTGAGTGGCGTGGCGTGTGTGAGTGAGTGGCGTGGCATGGGTGAGTGGCGTGGGTGAGTGGCGTGGCGTGGGTGAGTGGCGTGGCGTGGGTGAGTGGCGTGGCATGGGTGAGTGGCGTGGCGTGGGTGAGTGGCGTGGCGTGGGTGAGTGGCGTCGCGTGTGTGTGTGAGTGAGTGGCGTCGCGTGTGTGTGTGTGTGAGTGGCGTCGCGTGTGTGTGTGTGTGAGTGGCGTCGCGTGTGTGTGTGAGTGAGTGGCGTCGCGTGTGTGTGTGAGTGAGTGGCGTGGGTGAGTGGCGTGGCGTGGGTGAGTGGCGTGGCGTGGGTGAGGGGCGTGGCGTGGGTGAGGGGCGTGGCGTGGGTGAGTGGCGTGGCGTGGGTGAGTGGCGTGGCGTGGGTGAGTGGCGTGGCGTGGGTGAGTGGCGTCGCGTGTGTGTGTGAGTGAGTGGCGTCGCGTGTGTGTGTGAGTGAGTGGCGTCGCGTGTGTGTGGGTGAGTGAGTGGCGTGGCGTGGGTGTGTGGGTGAGTGGCGTGGCGTGGGTGAGTGGCGTGGCGTGGGTGAGTGGCGTGGCGTGGGTGAGTGGCGTGGCGTGGGTGAGTGGCGTGGCGTGGGTGAGTGGCGTGGCGTGGGTGAGTGGCGTGGCGTGGGTGAGTGGCGTGGCGTGGGTGAGTGGCGTGGCGTGGGTGAGTGGCGTGGCGTGGGTGAGTGGCGTGGCGTGGGTGAGTGGCGTGGCGTGGGTGAGTGGCGTGGCGTGGGTGAGTGGCGTGGCGTGGGTGAGTGGCGTGGCGTGGGTGAGTGGCGTGGCGTGGGTGAGTGGCGTGGCGTGGGTGAGTGGCGTGGCGTGGGTGAGTGGCGTCGCGTGTGTGTGAGTGAGTGGCGTCGCGTGTGTGTGTGAGTGAGTGGCGTCGCGTGTGTGTGTGTGTGTGAGTGGCGTCGCGTGTGTGTGAGTGGCGTCGCGTGTGTGTGAGTGGCGTCGCGTGTGTGAGTGAGTGGCGTCGCGTGTGTGAGTGAGTGGCGTGGCGTGAGTGAGTGGCGTGGCGTGGGTGAGTGGCGTGGCGTGGGTGAGTGGCGTGGCGTGGGTGAGTGGCGTGGCGTGGCGTGAGTGGCGTGGCGTGGGTGAGTGGCGTGGCGTGGGTGAGTGGCGTGGCGTGGGTGAGTGGCGTGGCGTGGGTGAGTGGCGTGGCGTGGGTGAGTGGCGTGGCGTGGGTGAGTGGCGTGGCGTGGGTGAGTGGCGTGGCGTGGGTGAGTGGCGTGGGTGAGTGGCGTGGCGTGTGTGAGTGGCGTGGCGTGGGTGAGTGGCGTGGCGTGGCGTGGGTGAGTGGCGTGGCGTGGGTGAGTGGCGTGGCGTGGGTGAGTGGCGTGGCGTGGGTGAGTGGCGTGGCGTGGGTGAGTGGCGTCGCGTGTGTGAGTGGCGTCGCGTGTGTGTGTGTGTGAGTGGCGTGGCGTGGGTGAGTGAGTGGCGTGGCGTGGGTGAGTGGCGTGGCGTGGGTGAGTGGCGTGGCGTGGGTGAGTGGCGTGGCGTGGGTGAGTGGCGTGGCGTGGGTGAGTGGCGTGGCGTGGGTGAGTGGCGTGGGTGAGTGGCGTCGCGTGTGTGAGTGGCGTCGCGTGTGTGTGTGAGTGAGTGGCGTCGCGTGTGTGTGTGGGTGAGTGGCGTGGCGTGGGTGAGTGGCGTGGCGTGGGTGAGTGGCGTGGCGTGGGTGAGTGGCGTGGCGTGTGTGTGTGAGTGAGTGGCGTGGCGTGTGTGTGTGAGTGAGTGGCGTGGCGTGTGTGTGTGAGTGAGTGGCGTCGCGTGTGTGTGTGAGTGAGTGGCGTCGCGTGTGTGTGTGAGTGAGTGGCGTGGCGTGTGTGTGTGAGTGAGTGGCGTGGCGTGTGTGTGTGAGTGAGTGGCGTCGCGTGTGTGAGTGAGTGGCGTCGCGTGTGTGTGTGAGTGAGTGGCGTGGCGTGGGTGAGTGGCGTGGCGTGGGTGAGTGGCGTGGCGTGGGTGAGTGGCGTGGCGTGGGTGAGTGGCGTGGCGTGGGTGAGTGGCGTGGCGTGGGTGAGTGGCGTCGCGTGGGTGAGTGGCGTCGCGTGGGTGAGTGGCGTCGCGTGGGTGAGTGGCGTGGGTGACTGGCGTGGCGTGGGTGAGTGGCGTGGCGTGGGTGAGTGGCGTGGGTGAGTGGCGTCGCGTGGGTGAGTGTGTGAGTGAGTGGCGTGGCGTGGGTGAGTGGCGTGGCGTGGGTGAGTGGCGTGGCGTGGGTGAGTGGCGTGGCGTGGGTGAGTGGCGTGGCGTGTGTGTGAGTGCGTGGCGTGGGTGAGTGGCGTGGCGTGGGTGAGTGGCGTGGGTGAGTGGCGTGGGTGAGTGGCGTGGCGTGGGTGAGTGGCGTGGCGTGGGTGAGTGGCGTGGCGTGGCGTGGGTGAGTGGCGTGGCGTGTGTGTGTGAGTGGCGTGGGTGAGTGGCGTGGCGTGGGTGAGTGGCGTGGCGTGGGTGAGTGGTGTGGGTGTGTGGCGTGGCGTGCGTGTGTGTGTGCGTGGCGTGGCGTGGCGTGTGTGTGTGAGTGGCGTGGCGTGGGTGAGTGGCGTGGCGTGGGTGAGTGGCGTGAGTGAGTGGCGTGGCGTGGGTGAGTGGCGTGGCGTGGGTGAGTGGCGTGGCGTGGGTGAGTGGCGTGGCGTGGGTGAGTGGCGTGGCGTGTGTGTGAGTGCGTGGCGTGGGTGAGTGGCGTGGCGTGGGTGAGTGGCGTGGGTGAGTGGCGTGGGTGAGTGGCGTGGCGTGGGTGAGTGGCGTGGCGTGGGTGAGTGGCGTGGCGTGGCGTGGGTGAGTGGCGTGGCGTGTGTGTGTGAGTGGCGTGGGTGAGTGGCGTGGCGTGGGTGAGTGGCGTGGCGTGGGTGAGTGGCGTGGCGTGGGTGAGTGGTGTGGGTGAGTGGCGTGGCGTGTGTGTGTGGCGTCGCGTGTGTGTGTGAGTGCGTGGCGTGGGTGAGTGGCGTGGCGTGGGTGAGTGGCGTCGCGTGTGTGTGTGGCGTCGCGTGTGTGTGTGAGTGCGTGGCGTGGGTGAGTGGCGTGGCGTGGGTGAGTGGCGTGGGTGAGTGGCGTGGCGTGTGTGTGTGAGTGCGTGGCGTGGGTGAGTGGCGTGGCGTGGGTGAGTGGCGTGAGTGGCGTGGCGTGTGTGTGTGAGTGAGTGGCGTGGCGTGTGTGTGTGAGTGAGTGGCGTGGCGTGTGTGTGTGAGTGAGTGGCGTGGCGTGTGTGTGTGAGTGAGTGGCGTGGCGTGTGTGTGTGAGTGAGTGGCGTGGCGTGTGTGTGTGAGTGAGTGGCGTGGCGTGTGTGTGTGAGTGAGTGGCGTGGCGTGTGTGTGTGAGTGAGTGGCGTGGCGTGGGTGAGTGGCGTGGCGTGGGTGAGTGGCGTGGGTGAGTGGCGTGGCGTGGGTGAGTGGCGTGTGTGTGTGTGCGTGGCGTGGCGTGTGTGTGTGAGTGAGTGGCGTGGCGTGGGTGAGTGGCGTGGCGTGGGTGAGTGGCGTGTGTGTGTGGCGTGGCGTGGCGTGGCGTGTGTGTGTGTGTGTGGCGTGGCGTGTGTGTGTGTGTGTGTGGCGTGGCGTGTGTGTGTGTGTGTGGGTGAGTGGCGTCACGTGTGTGTGTGTGTGTGTGTGTGTGGGTGAGTGGCGTCGCGCGGGTGAGTGGCGTCGCGTGTGTGAGTGGCGTCGCGTGTGTGAGTGGCGTCGCGTGTGTGAGTGGCGTCGCGTGTGTGAGTGGCGTCGCGTGTGTGAGTGGCGTCGCGTGTGTGAGTGGCATCGCATGTGTGTGAGTGGCGTCGCGTGTGTGTGTGAGTGAGTGGCGTCGCGTGGGTGAGTGTGTGAGTGGAATCACGTGTGTGTGTGTGAGTGGCGTTGCGTGTGAGTGGCGTTGCGTGTGTGAGTGGCGTTGCGTGGGTGAGTGGCGTTGCGTGGGTGAGTGAGTGGTGTTGCGTGGGTGAGTGAGTGGCGTTGCGTGGGTGAGTGGCGTTGCGTCGATGAGTGGGGTTGCGTCGATGAGTGGGGTTGCGTCGATGAGTGGGGTTGCGTGGATGAGTGGGGTTGCGTGGATGAGTTGCGTTGCGTGTGGGAGTGGTGTTGCGTGGGTGAGTGTGGTGTTGCGTGGGTGAGTGTGGTGTTGTGTGGATGATAGCGGGCTTGCGTGGGTATGAGTGGCGTTGCGTGTCTGTAAGTGTTGCTGTGTGGGTGAAAGTGGCACAGAGCCTTTGATGTGGCCACTTACTGATTAGCATTATTAAAATCTGCATGAAAATGTATTTTATTATTACTATTTATTCTTTGCCAAGCACTCATCACTGATCTGGGCAGCAGTCAAAGTGCATAAATAAAAGTAAGTGAACTCTGATCCTGGGGGATTTTGGTAGATGTTTACGTACAGACATACACAATACAACGCACATACCTTAAATGGAAAATATAAATGCAACTTACCTTTATCTGTCGGGGAAAAAAATTGGGTAGGAAAACTAGTTTGGTTAATGCAATCACTTTAGGCCCCTGCATGCTACAAGCGGGGACGCATTTTTAGTTTGAAGAATGTGATAAGCTGAAGGAGGAGGGGGTGCGAGGGATGAGGGAACACGGCCTGGGGGAAGCTGGCTGGGGAGGGGGAGGAGAAATGCAAGGAAGTTAGGGGAGGAGAAGCCGAGAAGCCACAGAGCGCACGCTGGGCGAAGCCCTTTGATGTGCTGTGCGGCAAATGGAGGGAGGCTGATGCGCGTTCATGTTTGAACACGTGGTTCACATGAACTGCATGAAAACGCCAGCAAAAATGCTGGTGGTTTCATGAGGATTTTGCCGACTTGAATTCTCGTTCCTCAATGCGCTTGCGCGCATTTAAGGTCACGAGACCTAAACAGTACTTCAATATTGATTCCTGTCTGTATTTCGCTTTTCACTGAACTGTTGAGTCTTTCATTGAAGCAAGAAATAAAAGTTACAATCTTCCACAGGATGTTTCGATTGACCCCTTGACTGGTAGAATCCGTTAATGTGAAAAATTATTAATTTTCGTGGTTAAGAAATTCGTTGTACAGTACGTAGTGGTTTGGATTTGGTAGTGGTTTAGCCTTCGTGGTTTAGGCATTCGTTGTTTAAGTTGTAGTTGTTTAGTCATACTCACATCATAACTATCTACAATTGCTTCACTATTGAATTACATAAAAGAAAACATTAATAAAAACAAATTAACTTTAAATACAGCATTGCTTTAAAGTCGGAGTTTTTTTTTTAAATAAAACTTTAATATACATATATTACCTTCCTTATACATATATACCTTCCATGGACTTCTGTATCTTTATATTTACTACTTTGCTTTTAAGTCAGCAACCCCAATGCACTGCCCTATTTCTCACCCTATACCTCTCTCAATATATCCCCTACCTCCACTCACTCATTCCAAACTCCATTCTTCTACTATGATCCCCAGAATAACCCTTTCTAGACTCTTACCTCCTCTACCCCTCCTTGCATCATCTCATACCCCTTTTACAATTCAGATCTCCCAAACAAGGCTGTCTAAATCCTTCCATCTGACTCTCCTCCCTCCACCTTCCCTTTACTCACCCTAAACCTCTTCCTACTGCTATGAGCTCACAAAAAGAGAAAATGTCTAAATCCTTCCCTCTTCTATCCCTCCACTATCCTTTTCAATCTAAGCAACAGACTAACTTGTCCACTGCTTAAATTATTTTCATATTTCCCTATACTAATTCACCACTAATCTTTTTTGGGTTCCAGAGTAGTGTGCTACTCACCAAAAAAGAGCTTCAACACCTCGTCAGGGGAAGTAAGCGCTATATAAATACAGTTAGCTCAACGATGCAGAAAAGCAACACATTGGGGGGGGGGTCACTGGTGGCAGGAGGATAGAATACATGGCAGCAGGGCTTGGGGGGAGGGAATGGAGGCTCGGCACACTCAGATGTCTCATGGAGTCCCAAATAAGTAATACCCTGAGGGTCATGACATGGAACGTCAACGGCCTTGGCAACAAAATTAAACGCACCATAGTTGTGCAGTACCTTTGGAGACATGCCCTAGATTTAATCCTCCTACAGGAGATGCACCCAAAGGGTAATCACTATAAGTTACTTGACAGATTTGGGTACACTTTTCTCACACATGCGGGCTTCACCTCCAGTTCTAGAGGGACAGCCGTCTTTATTAAAACATCAATACCCTTTATCCCAAGTCGCACCGGCACGACTCCCTGGGCGGATATGTGGTGCCAACTAGCACATGGGAGGGTGGACGTTTAATATATGTTCAATGTATATTCCACCAAGGATGCATGCAGAGACCTTTCTGGCACTTATCGCTCTCCTGCTGGACATTGCTCCTGGCGTCCTCATACTCTGGGGTGACGAATGCCACAATGGATCCAGAGATGGCCAGAATGTCTGGATCCAGTTGTGGAGTTCACCCAGAACCACAGAAGGCTTTCATAGACACGCTGGTTCTGATAGATCTCTGGTGCAACCATAACCCCGTAGGGCAACAGTGCACGTACCAGTCGGTCGCCTATGGCAGTTACTATCAATTAGACCATATTTTATACTCATTTAACACATGCTGGCCTGTTCCAGGGAGCAGTGCACAAGGTACCGGGCATATGAGACTACTTCCCGGTGGAGGTATGGCTTCAAGGCCCTACAGGAGACACCACCCTACCTGCCAGAATAGAGACTGGTACCTAAATGATCAAACACTCCTGGATAAAATCCAGAAACAGAAACATCTGTATTTTAAGGAGAGTGAGTGCTCTGTAGATTCTGACATTACTCACTGGGAGGCTTTTAAGGCCAGTATAAGGGGTCACCTTCAGGCACAGATAGGTGTGGAAAAGGAGGAAATACAACTAAAGAGCGAAGAACTTGAAAACGAGATTGCTGTGCTGGAATCACAGGTGTTACAGAAGGGACTGCCCGACTCCCTTGGGTCATATATTTCGTCTTAAACAAAAAGAACTGGGAGACCTGGCTGAAAACAAAGCCCGAGAACATGCGATAGCAATGCAGTGTAGGTTATACGATGTTGGGTTCAAAGCAAACAAATTGATAGCTTGGCTTGAAGAGACAAAGGGAGAACTGGGTCCACAAACAAGAAATCTGTAGGACCGGCGCACTCAACCGGAACAGATACAGAATACCACAATGGATCGCACACTGCTAGCCTCTCCTCCGGGTCGCCCCTAAGCACTCTGGTATTTGTAGTGCATGTAGATCGACGAGTGGAAACAAAGTTTGTAAGTAGTTCACCAAAGTTAGTGCGAGTAGTTACTCGTTATCCCCAAGATCTCTAGACCCGAGACATGGGTCGGGTTTCGGGATAGTTTCCCTCATCAGTAGAGAAGTATCTGGGGGGGATGAGAAGGCCGCCAAGTATCCGTCACAGGCCCTGATGCCTCTCCGGCGCACAGGTGCGTCTCCAGGAGCTCGTCAGCTCAAGGCTCATGGGAGCGCTTTAAGTAGAATACCACAATGGATCGCACACCGCTAGCCTCTCCTCCGGGTCCCCCCTAAGCACTCCGGTATTTGTAGTGCATGTAGGACGAGTGGAAACAAAGTTTGTAAGTAGTTCACCAAAGTTGGTGCGAGTAGTTACTCGTTATCCCCAAGATCTCTAGACCCGAGACATGGCCCGGGTTTCGGGATAGTTTCCCTCATCAGTAGAGAAGTATCTGGGGTGGATGAGAAGGCCGCCAAGTATCAGTCACAGGCCCGGATGCCTCTCCGGCACGCAGGTGCATCTCCAGGAGCTCGTCAGCTCAAGGCTCATGGGAGCACTTTCAGTAGAATACCACAATGAAGTAGAGTGCGACCTATGGACTTTCACTTAATATGGCTCCCTCGAGCCACACGAGCTGATGAGCTCAGGTTACGCACCTACGCGCCGTGAGAGGTACCAGACCCGATGATACTTGGCAGCCTGCACAGCAAACCCCAAAAAACTGCCTATACTCTGCTGATGAAGGACAATAATCCTGAAACACCGGTGTCCAGAGTTGGCCTGCAACTTTGCCTTTACACTCCAGAATCTACGATAAGCACACACGCTTCAAAGAACTGCATATACCTGGAAGCTCATGGGGTACACCCGCTGGTGGGTGGAGTAGAGTGCGACCTATGGACTAATATGGCTCCCTCAAGCCACACGAGCTCAGGTTACGCACCTACGCGCCGTGAGAGGTACCAGACCCGATGATACTTGGCAGCCTGCACAGCAAACCCCGAAAAACTGCCTATACTCTGCTGATGAAGGACAATAATCCTGAAACACCGGTGTCCAGAGTTGGCCTGCAACTTTGCTTTTACACTCCAGAATCTACGATAAGCACACACGCTTCAAAGAACTGCATATACCTGGAAGCTCATGGGGTACACCCGCTGGTGGGTGGAGTAGAGTGCGACCTATGGACTTTCAGATACAGCAGAGGCATTTGCGGCCTTCTATGGGATGCTATATGCGTCGACCTGCGCAGACAGGAGCAGATTGCACTGAGCTTTTAAGGGATCCCACTCTTCCTGCGCTGCCTGAGCAAGACAGGATGGAATAGGAACAGGACTAGACAGTCTAAGAAATAGAGGGGGCTATCCGAGGCTTGCTGGTGGAACTGTACAAGGGTCTAGCTGACAAGGTAGCAAAGTCAATGCTCAATATGTTTCAGGCGGATGCGGAGGGGTGCCTACCTACTGACCAGCAGTTGGCCACAATCGTGGTTATCCCCAAGAAAGGCAAACCCCTAGAGGACTGTAGTTCGTACAGACCCATATCTCTTCTCCTCACCGCTGGGCAGGGCAGGAATCTTACCTGGTCCGCTTGTTGATGCTCCTGGCCCCCGGCTGCTGAGGCGGTCTCCCCCGCTGCATCTCTTGCCATCAGTGCGCGGCCGAGGTGAGAGACTACATCCCCCAGGAGTCTTTGCGGAGAAGGTGGCTCACTGGTTAGAGGCGGCAGACCTGTAAGCAGAGAACGGCCCGGGACCAGGGTTCGAATCCCAACGCGGCAGGGTTGTGGACCAGGGTCAGCGGACTCGATAATTCTCGCCTCGGTGCCTACTCTAGTGAGAGACCACACACGGCAACTCTGGGCATCAGCTTGCCTCATCTTCACAACGGCCCCCCCAGATCGCCGGGGATGCTTGGTCGCACCTTAGAGATACCCATCTGGGACCATCTCTCAGGGTGAGCCAGGACGGGTTCCCCAGCGGTCGAAGCGTGGAGATACTCCTCCGGGAGTCGATTCCTAGCGCTATATAAACCCGCAATTAAATTAATTAATTAAATTAATTAAATTTGCGGCCGGACGCCGCACACCCCAATTCAGCACTTGGTGGCGCATAAAAGATCCACAGAGCTCCAATGGAGCGGGTGCTCTCTTCTCCTCACCGCTGGGCAGGAATCTTACCTGGTCCGCTTGTTGATGCTGCTGGCCCCCTGCTGCTGACGTCGGTCTCCCCCACTGCCTCTCTTGCCATCAGTGCGCAGCCGCCGAGGGGGGGGAGTCTACATCCCCCAGGAGTCTTTGCGGCCAGACGCCGCACACGCCAATTCTGCGCCCGGTGGCGCATAAAAGATCCACAGAGCTCCTGCGTCGCAGGACGCGCGCGGGTTAAGCTCGGGCAAAGGGCAGGCCGTCTGAGGCAGAACGAGGCTGGGCCATCCCCCTTGGCTGCTGAGTACCAATCATTTAACATTGGATAGCATGAAAAATTGTGAGTAAGCGGACTCAGCCCATGGACTAAATGTGGATATATCCGTTATCGACAATTGTTTTGATCTTAAACCTTTTAATCTTTAGAAATCTTATCAGGCCTGTTTTTTCGATAAGCTTTTGACGGTTTTGTTTTGAGTACTAGATACCTAGGCCCATTTTAATGTTAAATGCCAATGCCAATTTCTTGCCCCTCAGTACCTTTATGCTTAACTAATGGGAGATTAAATGAGGTTATAGGATTTGCTGTGTAGGCGCAACATTTGAGCGGGCTCTACCACCACTAACATAAGGCCACAGTACCTTTTACGATACTTGTAATATGTCTAAGCGTAAAGGTACTAAAAATAATCCCCCTTCTGTGGTGGGCCCAACCATAGAATCGTTTTTGGTGAAGGCGGTTAGCGCCATCAATGTAGAAATTAATTTCTCTTGGCGCCAGTAATCTACCCACCCCAATTAGTTTGACTGAATCCCCAGGGGAGTCTAGAACAGGTGTTAGTATAGTTAACACTGATACTGTGGACTATGTAGATATTGAGTCAGACTCTAAGACCCCAGAGCCCAAAGATACCCACAATCCGATGGTTACTACTGATGTGGCAACTCCTAGAAAAAGAAGGGGTTGCAGGAAATCGCAACCCAAACGGGGTGTTAAGGAAAGCTATAAAACCTACCCCCACTGTCCCCCTACGGAAACAAACAGCCAGCATTGGGGTGCCAAATGATACTCTGACAATCCAGATTACTAATGTGCTGGCAGAAAAGATTGAAGCATAGCTCAAACCCCTTTATGATAAATTAGATTTAATCTACGAGGAAGTGTCTAGGTTTAGAGGAGATTTGACTGCCCAGACTGAGCTATTGAAAGTAACTACTAACAAATGTAATGATTGCCATCGATCAGTAAGTGAATCAGGAATAGTTAGACCTATGGGACCCTCTACTGACCCCACAGCACAAGTTACTACCTGTGTAACAATATATCTGTAAGAGACATTAGTTAGTGATAGATTCCTTACCTTAGAATATTCCCAGGCGTCAGACTGGATCCGGAAATTTTTGCGTAGCAGTACCCATGCGCGTCAGTAGGCGTCGTCCGCGGCTCCCCATCAGTCGTCAGCATCCTGATGATGTCGTCGGAGTACTTAAACGCCGCCTCCGCGCGCTGACGTCAGTTCTTATACACAGCTTTCCCGCGCCAGAAACACAGAGCCATGATAACAACCAACACTGGTGCCATGAAACTAGGGCCCTGAAAGGGGATGACCTTAACCCTAGATATCGGTTCGCAGAACAGGGAGGATGGGTGGGGAGGTAAGGAATCTATCACTAACTAATGTCTCTTACAGATATATCGTTACAAAAGTAGTAACTTGTGCATCTGAAAGAGACACATTAGTGATAGATTCCTTACCTTAGAATAGATACCCCAGCAATACCAACCCCGGTGGTGGGTCTGCGAACCAATAATCACACCAGAAAGTCCTGGAGGACGGAACGGCCAAAGAAGCCATCCCTCCGGACTGGACTGTCCAGGCAGTAGTGTCTTGCGGACGTGTGCAGCTAGGCCCACGTAGCTGCCTGACATATGTCCTGCAAGGGGACTCTCCGGCCCAGGGCAGTAGTAGTCGCCGTGGCCCGAGTGGAATGGGTCCTCAACCCAACAGGAGGTTCCTTTTTAGCCAAAGAATAGCATGCCTGGATGCACAACACGATCCACAGAAAGATGGTCCGTTTGTGCACCGCCCGTCCCTTCTTAGCGCCCACGTAACCAACAAAGAGCTGGTCATCCACCCCGAACTGGCGTGTGCGATCCAGATAGTATGAGAGCGCACGTTTTGGGTCCAGGCGGTGGAGCCTCTCTTCCTTCGAGGGATGCGGAGGCGGAAAGAAGGTGGGCAAGGTGATGGACTGCCCGATGTGGAAGGCTGTGACTACCTTGGGTAGGAAAGAGGGTCTTGTCCGCAACACAACCTTGTCCGGATGGACATAAAGGAAAGGAGGTTTAGAGGAATGAGCCGGGAGCTCACTCACTCTCCTGGCAGAGGTGATGGCAACCAGGAAAGCCGTCTTAAGGGTAAGAAGACGGAGAGGACAGTTACGGAGCGTCTCAAAAGGAGCGCACATCAGGTACATTAGAACCAGGTTCAAGCCCCACTGGGGCATCACGAAAGGAACAGGGGGAACATACGAGTGATGCCCTTCAAGAATCTGTTAACAATCGGGGACTTGAACAAAGAAGGCTGATCAGGAGGCCTCAAGAAGGCGGAAAGGGCAGAAAGGTAGCCCTTGATCGTGCTCAAAGCAGAGCCCTGCTGGGCAAGAGAAAGAAGGAAGAGGAGAACCTCAGAAAGGGGGGCAGAGAGTGGATCCACAGCCTTTGCTGTGCACCATGCCACAAATCTGTTCCACCTGCAGGCATATACAGACTTTGTGGAGGGACGCCTGGCTGCCAGAATCACATTACAAACTTCAGGAGGCCAGTCAAATGGCCTCAACTGTCGCCGCTCAATTGCCAAGCATGGAGGTGGAGACTGGACAGGTTCGGGTGGAGGACCGTCCCCTGCTGCTGCGACAGAAGGTCCTCCTGAAGAGGCAGACGAATCGGGGGATCGACAGACATGCTGAGTAGCTCTGGATACCAATATCTTCGTGCCCAGTCCGGAGCCACAAGGATAACCTGGGCCCGGTCGCGCCTGATCTTCAGCACTCTGGGCAGAAGTGGTATAGGCGGAAAGGCGTACAATAGACCGCAACTCCACTCGCGTCGAAAAGTGTCTCCGAGACAGTTCTGCCTTGGAAATTCCAACGCACAGAACTGATTACATTGCGCGTTCTCTTCTGTGGCCAATAGATCTAACCAAGGCTCTCCCCACTGCTGAAAGAGGCCTTGCACCACGTCCAAGTTCAGACGCCATTCGTGATCCATCATGCACCGACGGCTGAGTTCGTCCTCCCTGGCGTTCAGGGAACCTGCCAGGTGTTGAACCACCAGGGTCACGCCCTGATGTTCCAGCCACTGCCAGAGGCGCAGAGCCTCCTGGCATAGGGTCCACGACTGGGGAGAGTATTCCTGAGAATTTCTCAGGAACCTGATGCACTGCTCATTCACTCAATTGAGTGTAAACGATACATTTTCAAACAATTTTACTGTAGTAATTCACAGGAAATTCCAATTTAACATTGTAAACAAAAAATGATAACAATTCAATAAGCCTTTACAACTGCCGTAGATGAGTTGTTGCTCGATGGTTATTTAATTGGTATTCATGTAACGTTGTTGTATCATCACAAGTTACAAAATTTCAGCAACATTGTATGGTGGTACATCCCAATGCATTTCAGGACTAACAATGAGCCCTTCGTCAGGGAATCTACAAAACGATAATTCATGAGTAAGTATACATAGATGGCAGAAATATATAGCACTTAATACAAAGAGAACAAGGACTTGTATTCTGATCAACACGATGAAATCAAAAAAATAGAGGGCAAAGCCCATGTCACCGTGAGTAGCTAAAGACGGGGTAAATCGAAAACGTGTAAGAACTTCAAAACCCGTGCTGAGATGCGTGGTGAAATACATGCAAAATAGTGAAAAAAGTGATGGTGCCATGATGGTCATGGAGGCTTACTTATCTAGCCGGGAACATACGATGCAGATGGTGTGAATCGATAATATGCTGGAAGAAGGAACTGAAAAGAGAAATTCAGAGGTTGTACAAAAGTGATATGAAGGGTACGTGGAGCCGAAGTGAAAGTTGAAAATTACTGCTCACCCGTAGGCGTACACAAGGGTAGACCGTATCAAGTAAGAAGCTTCCCTGTAAAAAGGAGGAATAATAAGGAGTGGACCGTAATCTCAAAAGGGCGAGATTAACCTGCTCTCAAAAAAAGTGTAGGACGAATCTTACCGGGTGGTAGTTCACGTGTGCTCAGCAAGCAGTTCGGTGGTTGCGGCGTGTGAAACAAAGACGAACGCGGAAGTGCTCAGTTAAGTCGAAAAACATGATAATGGAAAGAGGACTGTGCCTGGTCGCCATATTGGAATAAGAAACGAGGAGTGAAATGAACATCAAATAATGAAAAAAACTGTAAAAATCTCTGTGTTGATGTTCAATCAGAAAAATATACTTCGCAATTGGTCCAATAAGTATCTTAACGAGACTGAATAATAGGAAAGATTGAAATAATGCAAAAGCAAGACTTTATCCAGAACATCACAATTATGTACTGCCACTCGACGTGTGCACAATCTACATGATGATGATAAAGAAAAGTGAAAGCCATAAATGAGCCTGAGGTGTAACTATTTACATGAAACATGCTAATTCAAACTTATCATTTAACCCACCCCGCCCTGTTTGTTGCAGTACCACATGGCGGTGGTGTTGTCTGTGAACACCTGCACTACACTCCCTCGGACAGAAGGGAGGAATGCCTTCAGTGCAAGCCGGATCGCCTGCAGCTCCAGAAGGTTGATGTGGAGCCGGGACTCCGCCGGAGACCAGAGGCCTCTGATCTCCGCCTCTCCCATGTGGCCCCCCCAGCCCTGGAGGGACGCGTCAGTCACAACTACGTGCTCCGGTTGGGGTAGGGAGAGGGATCTGCCGCTGACCCAATCGCCGTCCGTGAGCAACCACTGCAACTGTCTTGCAGTGCCCGCTGAGATCAAGACATGGTCGGACAAGTTGCCCTGATGCTGGGCCCACTGAAACTTCAGGTCCCACTGCAGAGCCCACATGCGCCACCGGGCGTGATGCACCAGAAGGATGCAGGAGGCCATCAGCCCCAGAAGCCGCAGCGTCAACCTGACCGAGACTCGGGATAAAGGCTGAAAGATCGGAATCAGAGCCTGAATATCCCGAACCCGCTGTTCAGGAGGATAAACCCGAAACTGCGCAGAGTCTAGAACCGCTCCGATGAAGAGGAGCTTCTGAGATGGACACAGGTGTGACTTCGGCACATTGATGGAGAACCCCAGCAGGTGCATGAGATCTGCCGTAGTCTGGAGGTGGCTGATGACTGTCTGGGGCGAGCCCGCCTTCAACAACCAGTCGTCGAGGTAGGGGGAAGACTGAAACCCCTAACCTGCGCAGATGAGCTGCGACCACCGCCATCATTCTCGTGAACACCCGTGGGGCGCTGGTAAGGCCGAAGGGGAGCACGGTAAACTGAAAGTGCTCGTGGCCTACCGTGAACCGCAGGTAACGCCGGTGGGCCGGCAGGAAGGTGGATGTGGATATAGGCGTCCTTCAAGTCCAACGCTACCATCTAGTCACCTGGTTCTAGGGCAGCTAAGACCGGAGCCAAAGTCAGCATCTTGAACTTCTCCTTCCAGAGGAAGCCGTTGACGCTCTGTAGGTCCAAGATAGGGCGTAGGCCCCCTTTGCCCTTCTTGGGTACAAGAAAGTAGAGGGAGTAACAACCACACCCTACTTCTGGCCCAGGAACGCGCTCGATGGCCCCCTTGGCCAAGAGGGCCATAACTTCCTCTTGCAGAAGTGGCAAGTGATCCCACGACACGCGGTGGTACTGCGGTGGCATGGCTGGAGGGGTCGCCTCGAAGGGGAGGAAGTAGCCCCTTCGGACGATTTGCAGCACCCACCTGTCCGATGTGACAGTACGCCAGTGGAGGTGGTGATGGCGAACCCTGCCCCCCACTGGCGTCACATGGGCCTGAAAGCACGGACTAGGAGGGTTTTGAGGCGGATGCTGCAGGGGTAGGAGTGGACTGGCCTCGCCGTTGCCCCCGACCGCCGCCACGTCCGCCACCACGCTGGATGGTAGAGCGATGGTGCCTCTTCGACTTCTTGTGCCTCTTACCTGAGGACTTCGAGCCCGAAGACCGATGACGACTCCCGGAACTGTGGTGACTCCGCCCCCTCGACCTCCTTTCGGACCAGGACCTCGAGCGGCACGCGGCAGACTGCCAAAGCTAGAGTCGCTTACGGGACCGCTCCCGTCTAGCTTTAGACGTCAGGGCCCGGCAGTCGGAGCAGGACTTGTCGTCGTGGTCCGGGCCTAGACAGTGCAGGCACCGGCGATGGGGGTCGGTAACCGACATCAGTCGGTTGCAGTTGGCACAGGGCTTGAACCCGGGCATCCCTACCGGCACCGTCGGAGTCGAGAGACTTCGAAAGTAGATCAAAAAGGATCGTAAAAAGTTAGTCAAAAATTGACTTGGGCACAACTTTTTCCGGATCTGCGCTTGCTGGCGCGGTAAAAAGAAAAACTGACGTCAGCGCGCGATGGCTGCGTCTAAGTACTCCGACGACGTCATCGCGGCGCCCATGATGCCGACGACGGACGTGGAGCCGCGGACGACGCCTACCGACACGCATGGGTACTGCTACGCAAAAATTTCCGGATCCAGTCTGACGCCTGGGGATATTCTAAGGTAAGGAATCTATCACTAACGTACTAAGGTTACGACTACGAGAGATAATGATGTACCCAGTGTTGCCAATAAGCACCCAGCAGGGGGTAACCAGACCCATGAACTCGCTAACCGAGATACTGGCAGTATGGAAGATACACCTGAGGCCATTAGTGGGGCAGAGAAAGTGATAACAGTGGGAGGGCGCTGTAATACCATCAATCTGCCCCCAGATTGTGTCCCCTATGTAGCAGTATTATCGAACGTCCCCCTACTTAGCCCAACACATATAGAGACACATACCTCACTTAAGAACAAAACGCTATATTGGCTTAATCAGAATTGTGGCTTCCCACTGGACTATGCGGATCAGATTCTCACTACGAGAAGAGTCAACTGGATAGGCCCCTCAAAAAAGTCTATAAAGGGAGACGGTTATTAATTTTAAGAACCCACATTTCTCAAGAATCTCTCTGGATAGAGTGGTACCTTTGCCAGTTAACGACCAGTGCATTTCTCTATTACCATTCGCCTTTTTCTAAACCCATCTTAAGCAGGGACTGCCTAGAGGGTTAAATCAGTAACTCCAAAGAATTAACAGAACAATCTCATACCATCCGCACTTTAATTTACCTGTGTATAACCGTTTTCAATCCCTTAGTAACCTGGAGGAGAACGATTGACTGAACGTGGATAGTTATATATTGGAAAGATCAGACAGTAGGGGTAGAGAGAACGACTTGGTGGATTTGGGTATTGAGGGATATACAAGCCCTAGTGGGATCAAGTATGCTGCAGATGAAAGCCGGGAGGGTCCAGAGCAAAGGCTGACTTATGAAGGCTCGATCAGCCAATCTGTAGATATAGGAGCAGCCCACCGAGTTAAAGGTCTCTCAATAGCCACTTGGAACATTGCTGGGCTGACCAAAAAGAGGGAATGCTAGGTTGGTCAGATTTTCTTAATTCCCATGTCTCCAGGAGACCTAGAGCACGGGTCCTGTTAGCTTTGAAGGGTTTGTATCATATGATTTACCTGCTCTTCGCTCTACGGCCGGAAGAGCAAAGGGGGGGCTTTGAATTCTAATATCAATCAATTTGCGTATATTAGTAAAAAGGCATATTAATAGTGGTTGTCACTCCCAGGTACTTTGGTTGCATCAAACACATGTAGGTGACGTTCTTCTAATTAATTTTTATATTAATTTGTTCGACAATTCCCGGTCCAAAGTTGTCTTGGAAATGGAAAATGTAATTGCTAAGCTAAGTGCGGGTAAGGATGCTATGTTTGATATAATTTGGGTGGGGGATTTCAATATTGTCGTCTGTTCGCTCTCTAATACTAGGGTATGTGGGGTCAGAAATGACTTAGGAGACAACGGCACTCACTTCCCCCATAATTTATACGGTGAAACCCTCGATACTTTTATGGCTAATCACGATCTGGATATTATACAGTGCGCAAGGGATGAACTGGGGAACTCGTTCCCCACATTTACAGGAAGAAATGCGAATACCGTTATCGATCACGTTTTGTTATCAGCTAGCATCACTTCTTTGTGCACCAACCAGAGGATAGAAGAATCCCTGCTCAGTGACCATAACTGTATTACAATGAATGTAGGTATTTGGGAAAATATGTCTGTCAATACACCAGTAATTGTGGACCATATCGTACCTTGTAGACCCAATGAGGTAAGAATTATATGTAAAGGGGTGAACCCAGATAGAACACTGAAAAATATAGTTACAATAGCTATGCAGAGATAATTGAGAATTTGGATGTTAATAGTGCCCCCCTTTGATTTTAACAAATTTCTGCAAAATAAATAACACTATTGACTCCATTCTGACCGTAGCATCTAATAAGGAATTTATAGTGAAAATGGGTTGGTTTAACCATGCCTGTACGCATTTTTTAAAACAAGGATTGGCAAGTAAGCCAAGGGACACGATGCTTGTAAATAAGTTAAGAGCAGATTATAAAATTATCCTCAATCGAAGGAAGAGTGAACTGCAACAGGAGGCCTGGAATAAACTTACCCCGGCGGCGGATACTTCCGACTGCCAATTATTCTGGGCCACGGTTAATTCCCCATTTTTAAAGGATGAAGCGATGCCTGAACTGACATCTAATGTGAATAGTGAGAGATGGGTTGCCCATTTTTCGAGTAACAACTTAGATACCTGGCCTATTATACCGCTAAATATAACTTTAGAAGAAGTGGATCAAGGTATCAAAAGCAGCAAAGAAGGAAAGGTCCCGGGCCTGGACGGGGGGCCCATTGATGTATATAAAGCAATACCAGCACTATGGGGCCCCCTCCTGAAAATCGTATTTAATGCTGCTGTTATGGAAGGAGCTCCACCTACGTGGGGTGAATCAACCATTATCCCAATTTTTAAAAAGGGCGCAAAATCGGACCCGAAAAATTACCGTCCGATTTCCTTATTAGATTCTTAAATTAAAATAATGAGTAGGATTTTACTGGTAAGGTTAGAAGAATAGGCAGAGGATAATCTGATTTTAGCAGAATCGCAATACGGTTTCAGAAAAGGGCGCGGTACCCTCGAACAATGCATCAATTTAGACTTATTAATTGGTAAATATACATGTGCCAAGCAAGGGTCCCTTTACCTATGCTTTGCTGACCTGAGCAGTGCCTTCGATCTGGTGGACCATTCCATCCTATGGCCAACCCTTCTGGGCCTTGGAGCCCCAGAACCCATAATTTTCTTTTTGGCAAGGCTCTATGAAAGACTGTTAACATCTGTCCTGTTTGGTCGTAGGGGGGAGTGCACCCCCAGATTTAAGGTAAGATGTGGCATCCGACAGGGCTGTGTATTAGCTCCTCTACTTTTTACCCTATTTATTAATGAGGTCGACAGTCCTTAAGCGAGTCAAATCGGATGCACCTCAGGCGGACGGCATGGATGTGCCGGTGCTGCTATACGCGGATGACGCCGTGCTTCTGTCTAGGACCCCATTGGGTCTCCGGCGTCTTATCGATGCATTTGTTGAGTTTATGACAGGGAGAAAACTGGTGATCAACAAGAGTAAAACCTATGCTATGGTCTGTGGCAAAAACAGGAAAAAAACTAAACCCTTTTTTATAGAAGGACAGAAAATAGAGACTGTGGATAAATTCTGCTATTTAGGGATAACGTTTGGCGGGGACGGCACATGATCACAAGAAATGCTGAACATTCAGGCAAAGATGGCCAAAAGTGTCCATGGCGTTTTTAGATTTGCAGCGAAGTTGGGTGACCGCCGAATTAGGGACATGTTACACATATATTTATCCAGAAGTACCTCTATTGCACTATACGGTGCGGGGGTCTGGGGTCACTGTTCTAATAATAAATTACAAATCGTGGAAAATATGTTTTTAAAAAATGTACTCAGTTTACCCCCCTCAGCATCAACAGAACTTATCCATAGGGAAGTTGGTATTAGCTGCCTGTCAGATCTAATTACGCATAGGCCCTTATTGACATGGAGATTATTGTGGTGTAAGGAGGAGACTGCCTTTAATAGAATAATAATCCAAGACGGTCTCCGACTGGATAATTGGTCTAAGATCCCCTGGCTGAAATATATTGTACATAGTTTTAATGATATTTTTAAATTAAATATTGTGGATGATCCTACCGTTACAGTAGAATTGACGAAATTAGAAATAAAGAACTTGTTCCTGTCTTATAGAAATAGAAGGAAGATTAACACTATTGAACACTTATCAACTTGTCAATTCTATTTCTGTTACTTAGATTCAGTGGGTTTCCAAACTTATTTGAGCCAGGTAACCAGAATCTCGCACAGATATGTTCTAACCAGGTTGAGATTTGGGCTCGCCCACCATCTGGTAGCTTTCCCACGCATGAAAGATTACCCAACTTCCCTGTCCGTGTGATGGCTGCACCAAACAAAGCACCCTGCACTCATGATTTGTGACCTGTAGAAGAACTTTCGTATTGCATTTTTAAAACCATTATTTCTAAAATATTCCACTTTTAATATTGATGCTGCTATGAGGTTAATTATTTTAATGCAAGAATTGGATGTATGCTTTTATACTGCAACCTTTCTTCTTAAATGTGTTGAAGCAAGGAAAAGCATGATGTTTTAACAGGCGGACTTTCCTACTATCAACTGTACAGTAATGAGTTTTTATTGATGTTTTTTGTATATGTGCTTTTATGGTCGTTTTTATATGAACCGAATAAAGCTTATTGAATTGAATTGACCCATATCTCTGCTGAACTTAGAAGCTAAGGTGCTGGCGAAAGAAAGCCTTATCAAATAGAGTACGAACAGTAATAGTCTGTGGTTCATCCTGAATGGAATGAGTTTGTTCCATTTTCCCCATGGCCGCTCTCGCATGACAAAGCGGTCCTCTTGCGCATGAAAAGCTAGCACATTACCCAGATGGCTGACATCTTCCCGGAGGGTACCTTTATAGACTATGAGACAGTATCCACCAGAGATAATTTTTCCACCATTAATGCACTTATATTCTACTGGCTTCGTGCACTATGCAAAGATAAATACTCAACATTTCCACAAGTCCCAGCCCAAAGTCCTTGGTTCTGCTACACAGCACCCTCAACTTCAGGCATCTAGTGACCAAGCTTTCTACTATTATGCAATGCGAGACCCCCAACTGCAATTCTCCCCTGCGAGTAGAAAGCATAGCGGGAAACAGACTTGGAAGTCGCAGTCTCAGATTAAGAATGGTTCTATTGCAGCAGCCAGCTAAGAGAGATTTCCCCCAATAACATACTGATTACTACATTTTAAATATCTGCATCGCATTTACCATACACCTGTGCATCTTAAACTAAGAACAGACTCTTGTTGTGCAAGGTGTGGGGCAATGGAAGGAGACTATCATTGCTTGGTTCCGCGCATGCGTTTTTGCTTTTTGTGAAGAAGCGCTCCGTATATTGTCTGATATGGAGGGTCCTACTCTTGCACCCTTGCCAAAAGTGGCCCTGCTAGGCTGCACCAGGTTTGTGGAAGGGGACATCAGGCAATTTATCTCTATAGCCCTCCTTCGGGCCAAACTATGTGCAGCTTGAGTGTGGGGTAGAGCGCTCACCTACTGTTCAGATACGGCTTAAGAGTGTGATCTATTGCAATGAGCAACACTACTACACAGTTCCCTGGCACTTCGCCCAAGCAACATTTGAGGCCCTTAGCAGGCCTATTTGCTCATGCATGAGGTGCTCAATTAGGACCTGTGGTTGATTAATGTGCAGACAATGCGGAGGAGAACCTATGCTGTGCGTAGAGGGTCGAGCAATCGTCAGCCCACACTTCTTAGACTATTATGTTGATACAGGACTTACTTCCTGGAACCCTCTACGTGTCGGTAGGTGCAGAGTGGATATCTATCTGTGCTTTACGACATGGGAACGATGCATATTGATTATGACCCATTCAACTGTTTCTTGTTGGTTTCGGATACAAAGCAAATATTAATTAAAAAAAAAATTAAAAGCTGCTCTGGGTGCGCGTTCCTTGTGCAACTGGTCACTGCACTGTTATTTCTACATGCCGAACTTTGTGTTTTCTGCTCTTGCAGTTTGCAGAGCTGGATTAATATACTGAGTCTGTAATTTGCAGCTGATGACAGTGTTTGGCAGCAGCAAGATGAAAGTATTTTATTTTCCACGTTAGGACAATTCAGCTCAGCTTTTTCAAGACACTACTTACTCGTTCCCAGTCCCTCTTACCAGGCTCTGTTGTGTGTGGTCAATGTGTTGCTCACTCACCCTTACGTACTCGTGGCTCATAGGTGCGGAGGAGCCCAAGCATGGCTGATGGGGGTGCAGGGTGAACCCAGCAGGCAGAACCAGTCTGTCTAGTGACCCTGATTTGGGTGTGCAGTGTGTGAGAGCTGTGTTGCTCTAGTTGACTTATAAGCACATGTGGTTGACTTTGTAAAGAGCATCGCTATGGGTCATGTGTAGAGCACAGCACAAGATGTACATGCTGTAGTGGGCAGGGCACTGAAGGCAAGCAAAACTTATACGATAATGGATGGATGGATGCCAAGAGGGAGGGAGTACATGGTCATTCAGGTTGTGCAGAGCATGGGGAAAAACGGTGGCAGGCACAGGACAAATTCTTTTTAGCAGCATTAATACTGAAGACATTCTAATATTGATGCAGGATTCTTGTACTTACAGAGGATGCTTGCCTTCCAATAGATCGAGAACATATTACATCCATGCTACTCAAAAGTATGATAGTAAATGAATGAATTATGGCAATAGCTCCTTTTTTTGCCCAAACTTTGATTTTAGAACAAAAGCACTGTAAACCGGTTTTCTAATTATTTATTCAATCTATAATATTTCTAAATACATGTTCATGACAGGTGAAGAAATCCACGGATTTAGAGTTGCTGATCCTTCCTAATAAACACGACTTTAATTTCAGACTCTGATTTAATGAAGGAGTGTTCAAAAGATCAAGTCGTCCTTGGCAAAGAACACAAGTGCTGCTGTTAAAGTCCAACTCCAGGTTACTTATAGCACCAGGACACTTCGAATGCTAAAGGAGAGAAAAAACATTTGTTTAGAGGGTGTTCTTAGATTGAATATATTTTACATACAGCGCTGCATTTCTAAAAGGACAGGAGTATTTCAGGAGTCTCTATCATTTGCCAGACTATTCTCCCCTTCCTTAGTATAATACCAGGCTTAGAAGGACAAGTAATTTACAGTCGATAACGCCTTATCTGGAAGAGACTAACTAACTGCAGATTCGCTACCTTAGAATATCCCCCCAGGTGTCAAACTGGATCTCGAACATCTGGAGCAGAACTGCGTGCTGGTAGTTGGTGGTAATAGTATTCACGCCACCCCGGGGCACTGACATCAGTTTCCTTTGTGACCATTTTTGAGCCAAAATTGCGGAGCCAAAGTAAAAGCAATGTACCCAAGATGACTAGTGTGCAGAATCTAGCAGGATCTTTTGGTGGGAGAGCCCACTTTACAGAGCGTGGAGGAACGGTGAAGAATTTGCAGTTAGATCGAGTCTCTACCAGACAAGGCGTACTGAAGATAAGTAACTTGTCCATTTGATACAGACTTCTAACCACAGATTCTCACCTTAGAATAGATACCCAAAAATACATCCCTGGAGATGGGGCTAAGAATTGGTTAGACCAAAAAATCCTGGAGGACCGAACGGGCAAAATGCCAGTCATGCCGAACCTGGCTGTCAAGGCAATAGTGTTTGGTAAATGTGTGCAGTGACAACTACGTGACTGAATGACATATGTCCAGGACAAAGACCCCCCCACCGTGTTAACACTGTAGTGGCAGCCTTTTCCCTGCTGGAGTGGGCATGCAGCTCTTTGGCAGTTGTTTCTTCGCCAGTGCGTAGCAGATTTTGATACAAAGCCTAATCCACTGGGAGATGGTGCGCTTTTGACCAGCCTTGTTGTTCTCTGCCCTGGCAAATCCAATAACAAAGAGCTGCACGTCTTATTCTAAAGGGGGGGGGGGGCGTCTGTGCATTCAATGTGAAAGGAGAGATCTCCTTTAGGTCCTAGGCAATGGAGTCATTCTTCATTGGAAGGATGGGGCGGGGCATAAAAAACAGCTCGCTGACCCTTCTGGTCGATGTAATGGCCACCGGAAAACCAGTCTTGATAGCATGGACAAACATGCAGCGGTTCAAATGTACACATTAGAAACATCAATAGAAGGTTTAGATCCCAATGGAGCACAACAAATTTGGTAGGAGAAAAACTATGCTGTAAGCCTTTTAGGAAACTAGCAATGACCAGTGATGTAAAGAGGGATGGTTGTTCCGCAACTGAAGGAAGGCAGAGATTACCAACAAAACCTTTGACAGAGCCAAGGTAAGGCCTTGCTGGGCAAGGGAAACTATGAAAAACAAATCCTCGAACAGAGGTACAGAAAAGGGGACCACCTGGCATGTGGAACATCATGCAATAAACTTCTCCTAACTGTCGGCGTAAATAGACCTAAGACGCCTGGCTGCCAAAATAACATCACAGACTTCAGGAGGAAGGTTAAACACTGAAATATCACTGCTCATTCTCCATGCAGGATGTTGAAGAGTGCGCAGGTTTGTGTGCAGCACCCTGCCCTGTTGCTGTGACTGGAGATCATCCCGAAAGGGCAGCCTGATTGAAGTCTTGTTCCCAGTCGGTCCCATTCTTGATGACTCCGGAAGAAGTGGAATCAGCAGAAAGGCGTTCAGGAGTCCTGAACTCCACTGGAGATTAAATGAGTCTCTGAGCGAGAGTCGCCTTGGATACTTTAATCTACGACATTGCATGTTCTTGGCGGTGGCAAACCTATCGAGTCAGGGCTCCTCTCACTCTAGAAAAAAGTGAGGACCACCTCCAGAAGCAGATGCCATTTTTGGTCAACCACGGTACAAAAGGGGGTGGTGATGGACGGAGCATCTGAATCAATCAAACACTCACACCCAGTCAAAAGATCTGGGTTTAATCAATCACCATTCTTTAGCCCACTCTGCCACCCCAGTTCAGACATGGCCATATGCAAATCAGTCTGACCCTGTGCCTCATGGGAACAGTCCAGCCCGAACTGCCAAGCCATGTCTTCCCTGGATCGGAAACAAGCTTCCGAGGACCGGTTTCTGGCATTCCAGCCGTCTTCAGCCCGGCTTGCTTGAATCCAGTGGCAAAGTGAGCAAGGGACTCACGTCTGAGCATACCCTGCCACACTTATGGCGGCCAAAAGCGGTACAAAAGGGGGTGGTGATGGACGGAGCATCTGAATCAATCAAACACTCACACCCAGTCAAAAGATCTGGGTTTAATCCATCACCATTCTTTAGCCCACTCTGCCACCCCAGTTCAGACATGGTTATATGCAAATCATTCTGACCCTGTGCCTCATGGGAACATCTTCCGCAGTACCCGCGGACATGAGCCAGGTCAGATCGATATCCCTGATGCTGCGTCCACTGGGACTAGCGGTCCCACTGTAGAGCCCACATATGCCAACGGGCATGGTTCCCCAGCAGGATGCAGGAGGCCATGAGGCCCAGCAGCCTCAGACTCAGTTTCATCAAAATACAGGATAAGAGGCTGAAACATTGGTATCACAACCTGAATATCCCACACTCACCGTTCCGGAGGATAGGCCCAAAAAAGCAGTGTGTCCAGTAAGGATCTGATGAAAGGAAGCATCGGAGATGGAGTCAGGTACGATTTCGGCACATTGATAAAAAAAAACCAGCGAATGTAGGCGGTCAGAGAATTGCCTGTGGTGATCCCACCTTCAAAAGCCAGTTGTTGAAGTAGGGGGAAGACTGGAACCCCTGATCTCCGCAGGTGTGCTTCAACCCACTTCAACAGCTTTGTGAACACCTGAGGGGCGCTTGTGAGGCTAAATGGGAGCACAGAGAACTGAAAGTGCTAACAGCCCACCGGGAACCGCAGGTAATGTCTGTGGGCAAATGGGGGTGGGGTCGCACACTACTCACACACCGGCGGTGTCGCCCCTAAGGACTCTGGTCAATGTAGTAAAGTGTTCGCGATGCATCATCCTTCGATCTTCTGCTATCTTCGCCATCCCTGGACACGCGTTTCGGGGTATCACCCCTCGTCAGCAGGGATAGGCCGTGTACTGGGGTTGCCGATGGCTGCCAATATCTGCCAGGTTTAGTACCACTCAGGCGCATAGGAGCGGGATCCCAGGCTCGTCAGCCCACTGCTCACAGGAGCTTTAAAGTTACAAATGGGGGTGGGGTCGCACACTACTCACACAATGTCTGTGGGCAGGCTGGACAGGGACATGAAAATAGGCGTCCTGCATGTCAAATGCTTCCAGACAGTCTGTGGGCACCAGGGCTGACTAAGTCTGATCAAACATGAGTATTTTGAACTTCTCTTTCCAGAGGAAATAATTCAGACGGTTCAGGTCGAAGGTAGGACAGAGGCCTCCATCCTTCAGTACCAAAAAGTAGCAGGAGTAACACCCACAGTCTCTCTGTGGTCCCCTTGGCCAAGAGGGCCTGCACTTCCTGGCAGAGTAAAGCAAGATGGTTCTCAGTCAGCCGTTCTTGGGATGATAGCAAGAACGGTAGGGCGTACCGCTGTCGCACTATCTGGAGCACCCATCGGTCCAATGTGATGCCGGATCATTGGGACAGCTGATGTCTGATCCTGCCTCCCACAGGGTGCACGTTCCGGGTGGAGGGAACACTAAAAAGGTTAGGAGGTTGCGACGGCCAGAAAAATGTAGGACCAGGCAGCTCACTGGATATGGTTCCCATATCCTCTTGTGGCTTAGCTGCCCTTTCTCCGAAAGTACTGAGAGCGGCTGTTGTACCAGGTAGTGCTGGTACTGTGGAAGAACAAAATTGCCCCTGCCATGGCCAGGAAAAAAGGACTTTTGTGGCAGAGTTGAAATAGAGAGGCTTAAAATAGGGAGGTGACCCTGCATTCACAAAAGAGGTAGAGTGCCACATCAGCCTTCTTATCGAACAGGTGGGACCCATCAAAGGGCATGTCAATCAAGGACAACTGAACATCCCCCCAAGAACCAAGTGGACCGTAACCAAGCATGACAGTGAAGCACCATTGTAGAGGCTATGGCTCTACCAAGTGAGTGTGTGGTGTCCAGTCCAAAATGTGTGGCAAACGTAGCTGCCTCCCTGCCATCCAGCAAAGCATAATTGAGAATGGCAGGGCCCTCCTAAGGCAGCAACGAGAAGCAGCTTCATTATATAATCTCGCAACACCTGGGAATAGAGGCCCGTGAGGCATGCAGTGTTCACCGACTGCAATGCATGGCTTGGAGAAGAAAAGATCTTTATCCAGCCTCTTGGATTCCCTGTATGGTGGTGTGGTGAAGAACACGCTTGGGTTGATTTTGCCAGTCGAGACCTAACCCACCAGGCTCACCAGAGATGGACGCTGGAAAAGGAAGGCTGGGTACCCTGGCGGGGAGGATGCTGTTGCAGGGTTTAGCCCAGGCCAGCAGAAAAGTGTCAGTAAAGGCTTTATTAAAGGGCAACAATGGTTCATGGGCGCCTGAAGCACCTTGGTCATGACTTTCGATTTGATCTAGACAGCGAAAATCTATAGTTCAAGGACCTCCGCTGCCCTGCACATCACTGTGGCGAATGATGCACCTTCCTCCAAGGCCTGACCAAGAAGGGATAACAGGTCAGTGTCAGGTGAGTCATCAAGGCCACTGGCATCTCCCAGCTCCTCATACCAGTTTTTCATCAGCAGGATCCTCCTCCAAAAGACCATACACCACCTCATCACACCAGGGGGTTCAAAGTGTGACTGTAGAGGAGGAAAGTCCAGGGTTTGGCAGGGACGGTGTTGGTGCTGTGCTCTGCATCACACAGCCCCAGTTTGACGTCAGGAAAGAAAATGGGCTCATCAAAGGGCACAGTGATAGGTATTAGAATAGAGCTGGGGTAGGTGGTGGTGGTACCCTAAGCGTCGTCCCATATCCAGGGCAGAATCCTGAAGGCGCAGCTGCCGTCTAGGGTAAACCCAGACAGTAACCCATCCGAGGCACTTCGCAGCTCCATGGTGCCCAAAGGAGCACTAGAGGAAGTCAGGGTCCCGAAGATGGTATTGTTAAATTCCAGGCACGACCTTGAAGCATGAGATTGAACGTGTGAAGCTGAACACTTCGACTACTTCTTGTGCTTCTTAGATTACTAGACTTCAACAAGGAGGTCCTGGATCTTGAAACTGATAGCAGGCAGGAATGACTGGCACCAAAGGCAAACCAATTGGGGAAACAACACAGACATCTGACTGTGACACTTCCCACAAGGCTTAGAAACCAGAGGGTTTTGTCATGTCCCTAGCACACTGGGAGAAAGTTCAAGAAAAATATTAAACAAAACGTCAAAAGAAGTTGACCAAAAATGGTTGAGCTAGCTCGCCAGATCTGCGCTCTTGGTCCACAAAGAAAGGAACGGATGTCAGCGCATCGGGGTGGCACTCATGAAGGCACCGCAATGTTACTTCAGATGCATTGCCAATCACCACCACCTAGGGGTGCGCAGAAGTACTGCTAAAGATTTTCCAGATTCAGTCAGATGCCTGGGGGATTTTCTAAGGTGAGGAATCAGCTGTTAGTAGTTCCTAGCAAATTTCATATTTCAACCAGTTTACTAAACACAGTATTCAACAAATGACCAGCACACATTCTACAAGGCAATTTGCATTAGAGAAAATAAAATATTTTGGGATCACACCAAAATAAAACATGCAGGATTAATAAACGTGCATTTGTGAACCAGACAAATCAGTTATCTTATGAAGAAAGATTATCTGAATTCTTATAGCAGACTCTGCACACATTCCATTGTTTTAAATAATATTTTATAAATACATTTACACACAAATAAATTTAAGACATTAGTTTAGGCCTCACCACGTCCAAATACTTGATAAATCTAAGCTCAAGTGTCAAATGCGCAAAAAAGTAACTGTTTTTTTTTTTAATCTGTTGTCTTGAGGGAAAAAGTAAGCACACTTAGTGATTCAGAAATGCGTGGAACCGACTTTAGAAGCAACTATTTTCTCTAAATGTTTGTGTCCCAGCGCCTGTAGGAATTTTAGCCCACTTCTCTTCACTGCTTTCTTTAGGCCCAATCACAGGATTTAAATAGGATGGAGCTCTGACAATTTAATTATCCATTTGAAAATACTGATTCTTTGGTATTTCAGATGCATAGTCAGATTGTCTCGCATTTTGTAAACCTCCGAGGCCTTTTACTGGATTATGTTATTATGATGCAGGGGGAATAATCATTCAATCTGGCACCATGAGATTACATGCATTCTGTGAATTTTAATAACATTAGGAATCGGTATTAAGACCCACTAAAATTGAAATCCCACCCCAACTGAATGAATCCTCCAGATAGCGTCTCAGAGGGATAGTAATGCACATGTGCGATCTCAACCTTGACAAAGATAAACCATCAACGTTTCCCCACTGAGAGAAAAATCTGATCTACAATCTACTGCTCTAGATATCTGTGAATCAGAGAATCTATCCTTACAGTGCATGAAACAAAGAATTGCAAATCTAGTGCACCATCTCTGTTGCACTGGTTGAGACTGTACCACCTTGACACTAACAATATTCCCACAAAGCACCACAGTCGTCTGTAAGCACAGGACTGTTCTTCACAGAGGATTGAAGAGCACCAGGCACTTAACAGACAGAAATTAACTTCGGAATAACAAAAGCTAAATCTGCCTTCCTTCTCAAGTTCATTATGTGTGCATTTCTTGAGTGATCCTCTACCAACTGTAGATTCTGTGAGGGCTACTACCAATACAGATTCTTGCTTAATGTCTCCGAGTTGGTTACATCAATACTAAGATTCTTGCTGATTGACTCCACTGTGCCCAAATACCACACAATGCAGCAATCTATGTTTAGCTTTGCCCGGGTCACCAAATTATAGCTGCCCACTAGCAGGGCCGGCTCTAGGCTCATGGTGGCCCTGTGCAGGGAGCGTAGGTGGGGGCCCCGGAAGAGGGGGTCCGGACGGGGTGGACTTTTTCTTTTACTTTTTGTGTTTTACTGTTTGCTATCTCTTCTATATTGTTTCCACTTTTCCATTTTCCTTCTTTCGTTATCTTACCACCTGTTTTTTTCATTTCTGCATACTTGCTGAATAGCAACATAGCGAGTCTGATTAAAACCATGGAAAACATCTTGCGTACTTCTTTATGAAAGGAAGTCAACTTTCCGAGCCTTCTGTGCTGCAAATTCCCTGATAAGCTGTCCGTAATCCAGAGATCTAGTAATGTCATGTTCAATTGATAACAGGGCCAAATGATTCAGTCTCTCTTGAGTCATTGATGTCCTCAAACAATTTTTTATCAATTTCAGTTTTGAAAAAGTTCTTCCCCTGAAGCCACTGTAACTGGGATTGTCAACGCAATGCGTAAAGCCACTCCAAGATTTGGAACTGCAGTGTGCAGTTTGTTTTCATAAATGAATTGTAATGTTTCCAAAGCTGTTGCATTATTTGCCTCTAAGGAGGAGAACATTCGAAGCTCGGTATGTAAATCTCCGGGATCAACATCTGAGTCAGAACTGTCGGTTAACACGATGCTTAAATCTGCACATCTTTTCATCAATTCATTATCGTTCATGCTAGCAATTTTTCCCCAGTCGTGAAGGAATCCAAAGAAATCATACTGATGTTTCATCTGAGTGAACCTTTCAGTCATGGACATAATTGCTTGATCCATCAAGACATTGAAGAACTCAATGCGACATTTCTCTTTTGGTTCTAAGATTCCCTCATCACGACTCTCGTATTGAAATTGTCTCCTAATCGTTCTTCTTCGCAAACTTGTAGATGCAGGAAAACCTATCTCATCTGAGCTCATCTCAAGTTCTTCTGCCAACTCCTTAGCTGAAACTTGTGCAGATGTCAAACCACTCTCCTTATAAGTTTCCAGAAACTGGGCAGTCTTTTCAAGGCATTTCAATGCAATGTCAAGTTGCATATCCTTACTTTGCATAATATTGCTAACAAGATTTGCTGCAAAAGGTCATACCAAATCACCAGCGATACTAGAAATGCATAATTCCTTAATTGCTTAGCCAACCCGGCTGCCTCAGTTCTGGCCTTTGGGTCATTCGCTTCCTCTGATACTTCAACCACGGCATCCTAAACGGCGGCCACTTGGAAACGGACAGCCTTGACGCTATCAATACGGCATTCCCATCGAGTTCCGGATATGGGCTTTACTGTCAGATCTTTAACGTGCTTAATTAGTATTTGCCATCTCTGTGTTGAGGCAGAAAACAGTATCTAAATTTGATGCAAGATTCCAAAAAGAGTCACAGCGTGAGTGGATGAGTTCGCCATATCACTAAGTACTAAATTCAAGCTATGGCAACCGCATGGAACATAGAACGCTCTTGGATTCATGTCAAGTAAACGTTTCTGAACACCACTCTTGCAGCCTCTCATATTTGCCCCATTATCATACCTTTGACCTCTGCAATTTTGAAACGGCAATTGCAATTCCTGCAGTTTTTGCAAACATGCTTCACAAATTCACTTATTTCCACTGGCATTGTTTCCACGTTCACAATTCGAAGGACCATCGTCATTTGCTCCTGATGACTTGCATCAGGTGTGCAATCCAAAATGACAGAAAAATATTTACTCGTGTATTTTTGCAATAATGTTGTCCAAAACTGAAGCTCCCATAAGATTAATGATTTCATTTTGAATATTCTTGCCCAAGTAATGGGCATGGATTTCAGTGCATTTAATTCTACGCACATGCTCTTGCATAAATGGGTCATACTTGGCTAGCAGCTCAACAAGACCTAGAAAATTGCCATTGTTCTGTTTTAACAAAGTATCAGGTGTACCACGAAAAGCCAAACTTCGTTCTGCTAGAAAATTAACAATGGATATGATCCTTTCCAAGACCTTGCCCCAACGATCACTTTCCACTTGCAGTAACTTCTGCTGTTCTTTATCTATTGTCTGTCCTGGTTTTAACCTTCTTTCTAATGCAACCCAGGCACTGACGGCGCGCATATGTTTTGAAGAGGATTCATGATCAGACAGACAACTGTGCATGTGTGCCCAGTCGTCATTTCCATTATTAGTAAATTTGATCCCTGCGTCAGAAAACAATTTACAGCAAAAACAGAATACTGCATTATTTTTTTTTTAATAGACTAGCCAGCGCCTATCTATAATTTCACCATTCCTTAATTTCCGTGAGAACATGGTAACAGAAAAACGACGTTTACTTATTGAGTGCTCATCACTTGGATACTTTGTTTTAGAATCTGGGTCTCTGGAGGGACCCCTTTCAACAAGAAGAACACGTTGCGCGTCAGTAAGAGAGTTGGGCCACGAAGCAGGATCACTCCAATCACATAAATCATATTCAGAAAACAGGTCTGTAACATGGTCTTGCTCTTTGGCTTCCTTCTCACTACCAGCATCAACCGTCTGTAAACTTTGAACCTCCTCCAGAATGCCAGATGTTGATGGACCGATGAATGATGTTTCAGTTTCTCTGTCCGAGGGTCTATTGTCAGGATTGGTAATTGCTGCATGTTTGTATCAATGTCAGAGTCACCTTGTTCATTTTCATTGGTCTGCTCGTGAGTATCATTCTGCTCATGGATATCATCTTTTTTTGTCCTTGTTTATGGTCGTCAGCGCCTGTTTTACCTAGTGCATCAGCAGTACTCTGGCCAGAGGATTCTCAATCTTTAGGTTTCCCTTCGGTGAGAAAGTTCAATATTGAACTTCCTGTGACGCTACGAAAGCCTGCTGAGCCACCTTTCTCTTTCGTTTCGAAGAACCAGATTCGTGTACTCTAATTCTCTTCATTTTGCTTGCAATACAACGGGCCGGGCTGACAGTGGGTAGGGAAAAAAAGAAGGCAATCAGCAGTGGCAGCTGGTGAAAGATTTTGATGTGTCATTTTCATTTAAACCACAAATTACCAAATCAAAAGATATTTCCTAAATAAATTAGGACTCGGATAGGTCACGTTGTTGTGTAGTTCCTATATTCCCAATAGGCTCTGCGCATTGGAATAGCATATACTATAGAATTAACGTAGGACTTAAGTCGACTAGGTGTCTATCGAATATACTAGACTTAATTGTGTGTGCCAGCTAGCAGGGTCGGCTTCCTTCTGCACTTACTGTAGCGAGCTCGGAGCTGCGGCGAGCAAGTAGATAGTCGAACTGCTCCAAAGCACTGTTTGCTAGGGCAAGTGTGGGCATGTTTATACCTTGAAGATGCCGAGTTTGACGTAACGTTGGACATAACGACGTCATTAAAGACTCGCAGTTCTTTGAAAACTCCACGAGTTCTTGGATGAATGAATATTCAAGCAAGGGGGGGGAAGTCCCTGACTGCTGAAGACTAGTTTTTCCAAGAAATCGTTACGGATTTTCAGAACTAGTGGAAGTAGCCATGCCGTATTTGGACTGCATTGGCCAAGTCTAAATATGGTTATGATTTCTATGCCTATATAAGGATATGGAGATCTATACCTATATAAGGGCAAAGGGCATTAATCGGGAAAATTACACTAGGGTCCTAAAATTATACATAACAATGTATGCAAAAACTGACTGTAGGATATGCAGGCAAATGAAAAACGTGGAGTTAGAATAATAATTTTGACCTCCCTGTGTTTGCCACGCCCACTGCTGCCCTGGGGACGCAGTTCAGAACAAGTAATGTGACGAGCGAGTAGTGAGCAGCAGCAGGCCATATCTAATATATACGGCTCTGTGCTGCTTTAATCTCATCCTTGTGCAGGTCAGTAAGTTAACTTTTGTTGCTGTGCTGCATTGCGATAAAGAAAATCTGCCCCTTGGTGTGCATGCCCAATCTAGCCTTAACCCTAGCACTCTCCGGCAGTTGGTGGCAATTAAATTTAAAAAATACTCTATGGGATTTCCTTATTTCCTTACTTCACTTCACCCTCTCTCTTAACCTGACTCTAGTTCTACTTCTCCATGTACCTTTAACCTCCCTCCCTCTCTATGTATCTCACATGTGTCTACGGGACGCCCCAGCTGAGGAGTGAGGTGCTCTGGCAGAGCTGGGCGAGTCCCAGTAACGGACAGCAGGACTGCTAGAGAGATAGCAGAGAGTTCCTTCCCCTGGAGTAACCATAGGTGCTCTCCGCGCTCCACCGGGGCCCGCGCCTTGCTGTGTGAAACTGAAAGCGCTCGGGTTGGCCCGGTCGCTCCCCTGCCCCCGAGCTCTAGGGGCCCCCAGGAGTCGCTGGGACTTGGAGCCATATTTCAACTGTCTGCCGCTTAATAGTGCAGAAATACCCTTTCTCTCCATCTTTATTGGCACAGGCGGAGCAGGGGGCCTAAAGAAATCAATCACCACCAGTTTACATGGGAGGCCGCGCCCGCTGCCACTGACGAAGACAGACAGCGGCCTACGAGTCGATGGATGCGGCACCGGCAAATTGAATATGTGGCGGGCCCCCCTCGGAGAAAGTGTCAGTGATTCCGAAATGTAATACTCGGCAATGATTAGGCCTTCCGCTGGCTGGGAGCCATATACTGCCGCTTAATTTAATGCAAAATAGTACAGCCCCCGACTCCACCTTTATTATAGGCCCTGCAGGCACAGGCGGAGAGGGGCCTAAAGGAAATCAGTGGCCGGCGCTGCCACTGAAAGACAGACAGTGGGCGGCCTGCCTCGATGCGGCAAAACTCCTGGCTGCAGTAAATTCGCCCCTCCGACCTCAAGCATTAACAGCTACACTCACGCCCGGCTACCTACCTATCTTCATATGACTCGCTTGCTTGCTTGCCATGACGACGCGTCGCGATAGTCAGTGCCACAAACAGTGTGCAGAAATATCATTGTCACAAACAGTGTGCAGAAATATCATTATCAATTATCTGAGAGAATGGATCTATTCTGCCCTTACCCAGCAGGTGCGTTAACACTTCTTCACTTTATTCTCAGTCTGAGCTCAGGGGCTGCTCAGGTTTTGTCCGACTCCGACGACCACCAAATGGCTGGGCTGTGCAGAGAGAGTCATACGCCACCAGTCCCACAAGTTAGTTATGCACGCGGGGAAGTCAAGCAGCAGGTTAGGTTGAGTCTGCGCGCTGCCGCGGCAGATCACTCTAGCCTGGCTTCCGGCGTCTGTGCCAGCCAGCCGGGTGACAGTCATGATGATTTGAAACACCTCGGCACCCCTGCTGCCCAATCAGGAACAAGGTCGGTGCGGACTCGGAGCCAGAGGCCGGGGAAGTTAAAGGGAGGAGGAGGGGGGTGACTCACTGTGTCAGGGCTTGGAACTGTGACTGTCGGAACTTAGTATTTGAAGCCGGGGTCGGAGCCGGAGGCCGCCAAATCCTGCCAGGGGGCCACCAGTGCCACGATGTATCATTGATCCTTCCGATCTGATCCTCGTCGTGGCGGCCCCTGGGGTTTGGCGGCCCTGTGCAGGTGCACACTTTGCACATGCCTAGGGCCGGCCCTGCCACTAGTCTGCTCTCGTCCATGAATGGCTCACTGTATTGAGGCGGTTGGCTACACTTGTCTAGGGGAAGAAAGGTTTCTCTACGGCTGCCAAATAATTGTAGCAAATGACTGGAATCAGCAAAGATTTTCTTTAACTCCGTGATAAAATGACCCTCTGAAGCAAGTTCCATGAGATTCATAGGAGGACTGCTGCTGCTTCTGGTATTTCACTAGCCAGCAGTCTAAATACAGGAGGCACATGCACAACTTGTTGGGACAGATGAACGTTTACTATCGCCTTGGTGAACATCCTCAGAACTGAAGTAAAGTCAAAAGGTAGAGCATCAAATTAGTAATATTTTCCGCTGCCACACCCCAGATGGCAACAAGAACAGCAGCAAACAAAGGTGAAATGAGTTGTGCTGTTTCAGTAACATTCAATCATGGTCCCAACGTCTGAAGAGTCTGGGCAAAGCTCACCATCTCATGCTTCGGGTTCTTTAGAAATGTGTTCAGAAATGGGGTTTCAGGATAAGACAAATACATCCATCTATCTTGTTGACCAGTAACTACCTACAGTAACAACCTTTCCCAGTCCTCTTGATGAAACACTTCAAGACAAATGGGAAAGGTAATGCACTCTGTTGTAATAGTGGGTGGTAATAAGGTAATTCAAAGCTCGTCAAGTTGTGTGTGTGCACAATCGTATCGCCTTCTGATCCTAGGCGTTATGTCGAATAAATGAGTTGTGCCTTCCCCGTCTGGGAGAGGCGACCCCTTTGTGCACTACAGATGGTCCACTGTCAGGGACAGTAATTCAATATTATATGAATTCCATTAGGAAATTAAATACTTCTAGATTCGAATGTTGATTCTTCAGATTTTACTTCATTTGAATAACATCATAAATTCCATTAAGCAATACAGAATGCTTTAACGATCAATTGCAATCGCATGGTTCTAGATGAATAAATTGGTATATCACAATACGACTGAGGCTTGCTATTGCCCTGCAAGCAGTGGACGAAGTTTGAGAAAGGTCCGCGGAGAACGGGTGAGGCAACTGCCATCAAGCGACCCGCCCGCTGTGGTCACTGCGAGGGAGAGTGTCGCTCCTCGGCGGGCATCATGCAACGCCGTGGCTGCGGCCTGGGTCCCGGTCGGCGCCGAATTTGATGAACAAGCGGCGCCTGCGATCAGTGTAACAACACAGTCTACAGATATCCAGAGGTGTGGCTCAGCAGTTTGGTGGACACAGGACAAACAGCGTGGGTTTGGTGTCGGCTGAGACGAACTCCCTGTTCCGCCATTTTGGAGCCTTGAGACGGAGGCCCCAGCATCGCCACAATCTGATCTGTGGCTCTTGACCCTGGGGTTATCTGAGCCTTGCTTGCCCCCCCCCCGATTTAGTGTGTGGTCCCGCGGATCGGCGGTGCGGCTACCGCCTGACTAAAGTGGGTACCCCAGAGGAGGGAGTAGCGTGAACGTAGCGCGAGATCCGCACGTGCCGCCGTGTGAATAACCGGCGGCCCGCTCCAATTGGCGGCCGAACATTGCTGCCCTCCGTCGTGTAGGGGGCACAGAGTGCGCCAGACTATGATCGGCAGGAGGGGCCTGAACAAAGGAAAACCAGGACTGTCCAGAACGGCCAAACTGTGCCCTGCCGACTATTTTAACACCTGGCCCTCCTGCTAATATGCCATTTAGTGAGGTCCGGTCCTGGGGACAGATAAATGGGGAAACACTGGCTGACCTGCAAGTTGGTGGTATTATCCGGCCCAAGTCACACTACTATTAAGTCATTTAAACATTGTGCAGTGGTAGACATGGTGGGGTCCTCTGCGCCGCTGTGGGTAGCTTATGGTGGCGATATTGACTTGTGGACTGGGGTGCAACTTGCCACACCAGACAGGCCGAGTGGAAGGTTCCACTGCAGGTGGCGGTGTATAACTGTTGCATCACTACTCTGCACTACGGCCCCTGGGACGGAGACAGCATGGCAACAAGACGCAGCGGCAGAACCGCAACACAGGCCAAATTAGAAAAATTTGCATGGCAAAAGCACAAGGGAGAAGACCGGGAGAGGCCGCGGACCAGGGCGAGACCTTTGAGCCCACGAACAAAGACATCCTCGAGGCTATCACTACAATACTGACTTCTCTTGAGTCACGGATTGACACAGTCGCAGCGGAGGTGGCCCTGATTCGGGAGGATATGAGGAAAATGGCGGAGAGGGTGAGCACAGTGGAGAACACCTCCACGGAATTTGTCACCGATACCACCCTCCTAAAAATACAGGTGACCGAACTGCGCACCTCTCACAAAGCAATGGCTCTACAACTGGACAAATAGGACAGAATGCGGCGCAACAACGTCTGTATTCTTGGCGTCCTGGAGCAAGCATAGGGGCAAGCCGCTGATCTATTCATGGAAGAGCTAGTCCTCAAGCACCTTCAGCCACGAGTCCTGTCTAAATGATTTTCCATTGAAAGAGCTCATCGTGTACCGAAGGTAGGCCGAAACCAGCACCCCCCCCCCTTACAAAACTTCGAGTGGAATCGAACGGCAAACTGTGGTTCTTCACTAGGCCTGAGGATGCTTGGGACTGGCTCAATGGCGGGGGTACGGTTTGCAAGAAACCGCTTAAGGCCACATCCGCTGCTGATGGAACTGGCGACACACTCCGACTCAGTCACTCTGTGGGGCCTCGAGAGTCTATGAACACTGCTCTACGGAAGGAGACTGTTGGGTAACCCTCTGGTCTTAAACACCCAACCGGGTAACTTTGAGCCATGTCAACTGTATTGCTCCTCCACTGAACTTGCTTAACGATTCAGATGTCCTTTTAGTTTAGTTAGCTGTTTCTGGCGATTATTTAAGGATCTTGCTCTATAATTGACGTATATTCAACAACTTATGTTTCGCCTTGGGGGGCGCTTTGGACGGGAGGGACTATGAGAATTATATAATGTGGTTTTAGGGAGTGGGGTTGCTCACGTTCCCGAAGTTACTTAAGGGTGGACGACAAGCACTCTGTATGTTGGGGTGGCGGGCGGTTTTAGTCCCGTTGTGGAGGGAGGAGGGTGGCGAATCCAGTTTGGGCAAGGGGGGGTGTTTTGAATCGGTTGGGTGTTTTGGTTTCTTGCATCAGTGCATTGTAACACTTGGAATACTGGCAACATGTTTGGTCCCAGTGTCTTCAGTATTTGTGAAGTCTCTCAAAGCGGTCTCTAGCAATTTAGTGATTTAGGTTTCGTTGTGAGGGGGGACTCCGGCGAAATCCCAAAGGAAGGCCGATCCGAAGATGTATTTTTCCTACTGAAAGGCTCTAATGGCGCCTGGTCAGGGACTTCGAGTGTCCATTTGGAATGTTAAAGGCCTGGGGGACAAAATCAAAATGGGTATCGTCTTACAATATGTCAAAAGACACACATTTGACATTGTAATGCTTCAAGAGACACATTTAATAGGCTCACCCCACTGCTGAAAGAGTCCTTGCGCCACCTCCGGATGGAGACACCACTCATGATTTGCCATCACCTTCGGCTGAGCTCATCGGCTCTGGCGTTCAGAGAACCAGCCAGATGCTGAACCACCAGGGAAATTCCCTACTGCTCCAGCCAAGTCCAGAGATGCAAAGCCTCTTGACACAGGGTCCACGACTCCACCCTGTCTTGATTGTTGCCGTACCACAAGGCGGTCGTGTTGTCTGAACACCTGAACTAGCCAAGAAGGATGCAAGAGGTCATGAGGCCCAACAGCATCAGTCACTCAAGGATAGAGGCTGAAATACCGGTATCATAGCCCAAATATCCTGGACTCGCCGCTTTGGAGGATAAGCCTGGAACGGCACCGTGGCCAGAAATGCTCGGATTTAAGGGAGCGTCTGAGAGGGAGTCAGGTGTGACTTTGGCATGTGGATAGTCAACCCCAGCGAATGCAAGAGGCTCGCCATAGTCTGGGGCGAGCCGCCTTCACAACCTGTCGTCGAGATAGGGAGGGGGGGGGACAGGGGGGGGGGGACTGAAACCCCCGATTTCTGCAGATGAGCTGCAACCACCATCACCTTGGTGAACACACGCAGGGCACTGGTGAGGCCACAGGTGAGCACAGCAAACTAAAAGTGCTCCTGGCCCACTTTAAACCGCAGGCAGCAACGATGGGCCAACAGGACCGGAATGTGGAATAGGCGTCCTACAAGTCCAACGCTACCATTCAGTTTCCCGGGTCTAGGGCAACAGTACCTGAGCCAGAGTGAGCATCCTGAATTTCTCATGCTTTAGGAAGTAGTTGAGGGCTCTGAGGTAGAGAATAGGATGGAGGCCTCTGTCCTTCTTTGGAACCAGGAAATAGCAGGAATAGCAACCGCAGCCTATTTCTGGCTTGGGAACCCTCTCCATAGCACCCTTTGCCAAGAGAGCCTTGTCTTTCTCAAGGAGTAGACTGATATAATCCTCCATCAGCCGGTCGAGAGTTGGAGGCATAGAGGGAGGGGTAGTCTTGCATGGGAGGGAGTATCCCCTTCAGACTATCTGCAACACCCACCTGTCCGAGGTGATGTCACACCAGTGGTGGAGGTGATGGTGTACACTGCCACCCACTGGACGCTTGTGATCCCAAAGGACCAGACCAGGAAGGTTTTGCGGTGGAAGGGTGGGGAATGGTGGCTTGGCTCTACTTCTGGCCTCCTGACCCTCAAGGGCAGGATGAACCGTGGCTCCGCAGAGGTTGCTGAATTTGCGGAACCCGCTGGTTGGAATAGGGTTGGTGCAACTGGAAGCCCCTTACGTAGCCATGAAAGGAGCAAAAAGCAGACGCAGGCCTGGGTGTAGTACTGAGGCCCAGGATTTGGCACAGACTGCGAATCCTTGAAGCACTCAAGCGATGTGTCAGCTTAGTCTCCGAGGAGACGTGAGCCATCAAAAGGCATGTCCATGGACATCCCCCCGAAAAGCCAGACTTCCTCAGCTAGGCGAGGCACCTGATGGCCACTGTCTAAGAAATTGCTCAGTGAGCCTTTTGTGTCAAAGCCATAGCGAATGGCGAACATCACTATCTCTCCAGTCTGATATTGCTTGGGAGAGGAAGGATCCGGTCCTCCTCAGAGACCCTAGGCAGCACCTGTGCCACTGTATCACATATAGAATGGGAGTAACGGCCGAAGAGACATGCAGTGTTCACTGACCGCAATGAGAGGCTGGTCGAAGGGAACATTTTCTTTCCAAAGGTCTCCCGCCGTTTGGATTCCCTGTCTGGAGAAGTGGAAGCCTGGGTCACCAAGCTTAAGGGGGGTGGGGTGGGCAATGAGAAAAACTGGGATACCCAGGGCAGGGCAATGGCGTTGGGCAATTGTTCTATTTGCAGGAGCCCCTGTGCTGGGTTTGGACCAGGTGGCCAGAAGAACATCCGTCAAGGTCTCGTTTAAAGGCAGCAAGGGTTCCGTCCAACCCCAAACCTTCCGAAAGGGGCTGGTTAGACAGTGTGAAGCTGTACGCCTCAGTTGGCGCTGGCCTTGGTGGACAATAGACCAGCTCCGTATCGTCAGGAATGAGGATGGGGAAGTGCCACCGGCAGGCGCTGGAGACCTCGTTTCGTACACAGCACCAGGGTAAGACCAGGAATGGGACCAACTGGAGACTGTGGTGCTGGGGCCAGAGCCGAAGGCGCGGGACCCACGGGATCTCCTTCACTTGGGCCTGCAGGATCGAAGACACGCCGGCAGTGGCAGGCCGCGCAAACAGCGCACATGGTGTCATAAAATTCCTTGAGTTGGGGGTGGTTGCTCCTGTCCCCGGGGAAGGAGATTCGGAGTCGACCCAGGTTCCATCTCCGTTAAACGGGGCCTAGAACGCAGAGGCTACTCACTCATCGCGTGGCGGATGGGGTGAAGTCGAAGAACGCTTCGACTTCTTGTGCTTCGGTGGTGCCTCTTACCCAAGGACTTCGAGCCCACTGAGCTATGGTCGGACCTTCCTCTTGACAGAGACCGGAGCTATGGTCGGACCTTCCTCTTGACAGAGACCGGGAGCGAGATCGATGAGGCGACCTCCATGGTGCGTACCGGGCCGAGAGCAGCTTCAGGGACCTCTCCCCCAAAGCCTTCAGCGCTATGGCCTGCAATCTGAGCACAACTTTGTGTCGTAGTCGCATTTCAGGTACCAAAGACCGTGTAGGTGGCGGTCCATTACAGACATGGCGCTGTGACAGGCACTACATGGCTTGAACCCCTAAGTCTTCCTACTGGACATCCTAACATCAAAAGGAGTCGACAAAAGGTCGAAAAAAAGTGTCAAAAAGTGACAGGGGGTAGCTCTCTTCAACGGATCGGCGCCGTCTGGCGCAGAAAGAAAAGAACAGACGTCTGCGCATATGGACATCACAATGACAAAGACGGTGCCTACGACGTCGCGTGGAGTTGTCCGATGCCACCTACCAGCACGCATGTGTACTGCAATCAAAAACTTCCAGATCCAGCCTGACGCCTGGAAGTTCAAAGGTAAGGAATCTGTGGCCAGATTTCTATCAGATTGCTTTTTACTGTAATTGCTTTGCCCTCCACACATTTGTTGGATCTGTTAATTCAATGTAGAACAATGACAAGCACAATAGTGTGAACAAAAACATGGTGCTGTATGAAACTGTCCAAAACAGCAGCAAGATGCAAAACTGAACACCCTTTGGATCTGCGATTTTTGGTGCCGCAGAAGGTGAAATAGATACAATAACATGAGCTGAAACAGCAGTTCTGAGTGGGCTCAAATACTTCAGCGGCATGGCCAGCAATCAGAGCATGACTGTGTTGTAGTCGCACTCAACAAAAGACGTTAACCTGGCACTGTGTGGTCCCCCACAGGGTGACATAGCATTTACCGGATCAAGTATGACCCTCGGTGCAGTGACTACGATTGGAAGGGCGACACGTTGGCATCCAGTTGGTGATGTGGTGCAAGTAGTGTCCCTATACATGTGCTGCTATATCTTAGGGACGTAGGTCCCATTTCGGCACTTTCCATGACTGAGCGGGTAGTGGGTGAAATGGGGGAAATCATGTTTCACAGCTTAATTGGCATGACACCCCGCATATAATACTTCTGGCTGGAGAGCCATTGGCATGGGCGTCAGCAGCGGTTCTGTATCTTGGAGTTAGTCCTATTACTCTCAGCAAGAGCTATTTGAAGGCAATCTGCAACAGGTGTTAATGGCATTCAAGTCGCAAATGCGGTTTTGGCAGTGGTTACTACTAGCTCCAGCTGGTGGAGTTGCTCTCAAAGATGGTTGTTCTTCCCTGGCTACTGTATTACTTTCTAAATGTCCTGTTAGTTCCCAAAAGGCAATTCTTTGTTGATTTAGACTAGGGTATCTGCTTTTGGATAACGGAAGACGTAGGGTGGCCTTAAACAAGCTACAGTTATCTGTTGGGAGCGGCGGGCTAGGGGTGATGACTTTTGATCTTATTATCTAGCTGCACAGCTTCAATGGATGGCAAGATGGCTATTGGGAAGCAATCTTTATGAAACTGGTACAGGAGATGGTTCCCATGCCACTGCCTGTAAACCAACAGTTTGTTCATCCCACGGTTAAGTTACAGCGCTCGAGGACGCATCATGTGTGGATAGATTGGAGGCGCTTCACAAGAGTCCTTCAGCCCACAAGTTGTACACTTTCCTATTCCTTGGCCATGTCACTTCAGGGTCTACCTGGTACCTTGCGATACTTTACTCCTGACCTGTTAGCAACCTGGCATGAGCACCTCATTGACATGGTAGGGAATTTGTTCCAGGACGCCAATTTACTAAGTTTTGAGTAGCTGTGTCAGGATTACAACAGTCCACCAAATCAGTTTCTTTCACACAGTTAGTTATTGGAAATCCTTAGTTTGCTGTGGGGTGTGGTTGACGTAGAGCCACCCACCCATGCAATAACGCTTACACTGCACTCCATGGAAAAAAAGATGACACCTTATCACATGGTTTTATAGAGTGATTAGGGAACGTATTGGTGATCTCACTAACTGAACTGTGGCAGGAACAGGAGGATGATCTGGGTCTTCCCTTTCACAATGCAGAATGGATACGGGCACTTGAATCTCCTCAAATAATCTCCAGAAACGCAGGATTTGAAAATATTCAATTTATGTTACTCCATGGGGCTTACCTCACACCATCCCAGATTGAACTGTATGTTTCCAATAGCCAGTCTTAGCTGTCCCAGATGTCGAGCACATTTAGCAGACTTTAAACACATGCTTTGGTCATGCACAAATATAGCCGGATTCTGGCATTCTATAAACAACGTATTGGCCATTGTCAGAGTTCAAAACACTCAATTCATGGGAAGCAACAGCATTGGGCATATTTCCCAGGAGGAAGAGTCGTAGGGTGAAGGTGTGCTTTGCTAATTTAGCCCTTCTTTTAGGAAAGCGCCTCCTGACCATGCATTGGCGGGTGCAGCAGACCCAGTCATTCGCCCAGTGGTGTAGGGATTTGCAACGTTGGGGTGATGCGGCCAGTTCTGCATTATACTGTGAAGAAGCCCATAGAATCAGGAAACGCCCCATTGCAACAGCTTGGGACACCATACAAATAGAATTCAAAGTACTTACAGCTGAGAAGCCCCCTGCCTATAAGGTATCCTAAAGTACTCTTTTTAGTGGGTGGTTACCCCCCCTCCCCAGGATACCCCTCCCATCTGCTCAACTGCCTATCCATGTGAAATGCTTGTGCACGCCTTGGTTTTCCCCCCTCCAAGTTGAAATTCGATAAGTTAGTAGTTTCTAATCCAGTTTAGAAAACTGATTTAATGTGAACCAGGCTCAGTAAAATAGGAGACTAAAAGCTTTAGGATAAAAGAGGGTCATTAGAATATAACCCACTTTACTCTTGTTTAATTCCATAGCATTTGTAAATTGTGAAGTCATGTCCATTGAACTGAATTACTGTGTAATACAACATTTATTAATCGAAAAACCTAATAAAAACCATTTTGAAATCTAACAGAGGGATGGGCTTGCACAACACCTCTATTCTCCTGTGGAGCATTGCCTTGTGCTTTTTAATCAAATTGAACTAAAAAAAAAGTTACAATGGTCTTTGAAAGATGGTTACCAGATCGTTGCTGGCACAATATGAATTAACTATGTTTTGGGATTATGATGAAAAACCCAAAATTAAATGGAAAAACGGAAGAGGTGTGCCGGCTAGCACTGCAGCTGGGATTGTTGAGGCGGAGCAGCACAGCAGCTGGGGTTCAGGGGGGTGAGCCACCAGCCTCATGCTCGTTGGCATGTGCTTGGCCAAGAGTCTGGATTCTGAGCTTGCCAACTTGTGCAACAGCTGCCAGTCCAAGACGCATGTCTGACAACTTTTCACTTGCTACTTCTGTGATCCGAGTGAGTGTCTTTGTCCTGCTGCTTCCAGCAGGCTGACATTGGGAGCCATCAACCTTAAAAATGAATATGCTACTTACCAGTATGCATCTGTTCTTGGCATGTAGGGCTGCTGACATTCATATCTATAGCATAGATCGCCGCCTAGTGTTGGGTCTGGATGATTGCACATTGTTGTCCTGGAAGAGTCTTCGAAGTATCACGAGATAGGTGGCTCTTCCCCTGGACTACAGTGCGCATGGGCATCGACTCCATCCCCAGATTGTTTTTAGCCATTGTGGCAAAGATGGAGTGTAATAGTGTAAGCGTTGGCCATGCTAAGAGTAAGTGTTAAAAAGTCTGCAGCCGCTACAGGCGCCGAGGAGGAGGGCGGGCGATATGAATGTCAGCAGCCCTACATGCCAAGAACAGATGCATACTGGTAAGTAGCATATTCAGTTCGAGGCATGTGGGCTGCTGAATTCATATCTATAGCATAGAATACATAGCAGTCCCTCTATTAACGGCGGCCGCCTGTGCCAGCTGCAGAAGTCTGAAAAAGCGTTTTAAGAACAGCCTGCCCTACAGCTGCTTGGAGTGCACATCTACACAGTAGCGTTTAGTAAATGTGTGTGGTGTAGACCATGTGGCTACTCTACAAATATCTTCCAAAGGGATATTACCAAGGAAAGCCATTGAGGCCCCCAACTTTCGGGTGGAGTGGGCTCTTGGAGGGACCGTTAAAGTGCGCTTAGCCTTGTGATAGCAAATCTGAATGCACTAAACGATCCACCTGGCTATACCTGCTTTGGAAATGGGGTTGCCTTTGTGCTGGGCTGAGAAGGCAACAAAGAGTTGTTGTGTTTTCCTAAAGTCTTTGGTCCTATCGATGTAGTACATCAAGGCTCGTTTGACATCAAGAGTGTGGAGCCTTCTTTCGGCAACTGTTTCTGGCTTTTGAAAGAATGCGGGAAGTTCAATGGTCTGATTGACATGGAACTGCGAAACCACTTTAGGAAGAAATTTAGGGTTAGTGCGCAGCACCACCCTGTTGGGAGTGAATTTGAATGAATGGCTCCTGTACAGTGAGCGCCTGTAGCTCACTAACACCTCGCAGAGACGTAATGGCAATGAGAAAAGCCACTTTCCATGTTAAGAACTGAATCTCACATGAATGTAGAGGCTCAAAGGGTGGGCCCATCAAACTGGTGAGGACCACATTGAGGTTCCATACAGGAGCCGGCGGGGTCCTGGGAGGGATGACCCGCTTCAGGCCTTCTAGGAAGGCTTTAATGGCAGGCACTCTGAAGACGGAGAGATGCTGCCTGTTCTGGAGATAAGCCGCTATGGCGGATAAGTGTATCCTGATGGAAGCGTATGCTAGATTGCATTTGTAAAGATGTAACAAATAGCAGATGATGTTGGGAGTGGATGCGTCTAGCGGGTTGATGTGTGTAGCACAGTAAATGACAAACCGCTTCCATTTTGCAGCATAGCAGGCTCTGGTGGTGGGCTTTCTTGCCTCCCGTATGATATCCATGCATTCAGGAGGCAAGTTAAGGTAGCCAAACTCGAAGACTTCAGGAGCCAGATCGCCAGGTTGAGCTGTTGCGGATCTGGATGCTGAATGTCGCCATGGCTCTGCGTCAAAAGCTGGGGCGTGAGGTGTAGCCTTTGATGCGGTACCACGGAGAGTTCCAGAAACGTGGTGTACCATGGCTGGCGTGCCCACGTTGGAGCAACCAGGATGAGAGTCATCGAGTGTTGCTTTAGCTTTCTTGCCACCAGCGGTATGAGAGGTGCTGGGGGAAAAGCGTACGCAAATCTGCCTGACCAGTTCATCCATATCGCATTGCCTTGCGACTGTGGGTGAGGGAACCTGGCGGCAAAGCTTTGGCATTTTGCGTTTTCCCTTGTGGCGAACAGGTCTATCTGTGGATGACCCCACTTCTGGAAGTACGGGCGGAGTACTGATGGATGCATCTCCCACTCGTGCATCTGGTGGCTGTACCTGCTGAGCAGGTCCGCCATCTGATTGTCCGTGCCTGGGAGGTGTTCCGCCATGAGGAAGATGTTCCTTTGAATGGCCCACTTCCACATGCTCTGAGCCAGATGAGACAACTGTGGAGAGAGTGTACCTCCCTGCTTCTGGATGTAGTACATGGCTGTCATGTTGTCCGTTCGGATCAACACGACCTTGTTGCACAGATGTACTTTGAATGATTTTAGTGCCATGAAGATTGCCATCAGTTCTAGGTAGTTGATGTGCATCTTCTTTTGTTGTATTGTCCATAGTCCCTGCACCGTGTAGTGGAGTACATGAGCTCCCCATCCCTGGAGAGACGTGTCCGCCGGCAGGATGATCTGTGGGACAGGCTCTTGGAACGGTCGGCCCTTGCAAAGGTTGCGTGGATTCCACCAATGCAGAGAGTTGTATGCCCGACCGGTGACCAACACTAGGTCTTTCAACTGTCCCTGAGCCTGAGTCCACTGATGCGCTAAGCATTCCTGGAGCGGACGCATATGAAACCTTGCGTGCGGGACTATGAAAATGCAGGAGGCCATCATGCCTATCAACTGCATGAACACTCTCGCAGGAAGCGAGTGTTGCGGTTGGAACTGTTGGATTAGCGACTGGATGTTGTTGATCCACGCTGAAGTTGGCTGAGCCGTGGCTGCCAGAGTATTGATCGTTGCACCTAGATATTGCCGCACATGGGCTGGCTGAAGGTGCGACTTTGGATAGTTCAGGGAGAACCCCAGACTGTGAAGGTGAATGGTGTGGGACATGTCGGCGGCGCACTGCTGGGCCGACTGTGCCTGAACCAGCCAGTCGTCCAGATAAGGGTAGACATGGATGTGTTGTCTCCTGAGGTGCGCCGCCACTGTCGCTAGACATTTGGTGAACACTCTGTGGGCCGTGGTCACTCCGAAAGGAAGGACCTTGAATTGATAATGCCGATTTTGAATGGTGAATCTGAGGTATTTTTTGTGTGATGGATGGAGTGGAATGTGGAAGTAAGCATCTTTGAGGTCCAAGGTTGCGAGGAAGTCTCCCTGATTGAGGAGCGGAAGAACCTGTTGCAGCGGTAGCATGTGGAAGTGTTCTGAGAGAATGTACTGGTTTAGGGGCCTGAGGTCTAAAATAGGCCTGAGGGACCCGTCCTTCTTTGGGATTAAGAAGTACAGGGAGTACACCCCTGTGCCTTCCTCCTCCACTGGCACGAGCTCTATAGCGCCCTTTTGCAGCATGACGAGAACTTCCTGCTGCAATAAGTGCAAATGCTCTGTGGACATAGGACGGTGTTTTGGTGGTATGTTGGGTGGAGTGGATGTAAGCTCCAAACAATAGCCGTACTGGATAAGTTTCCTGAACCACCTGTCTGTGGTGATGGTTTTCCAGACTGGCAGGAACCGCTGGAGTCTCCCGCCGACAGGTGTGGAATGGTCGGGGGCAGTGACAGGGCGTCACTGTTTGTTGGAGGAACGGGAGTTGTTGCTGCCCTTGCCTCTGCCCTTGGCGTTGTTGCCCCGATAACCTCCTCTATTTTGTTTGGGGTAAGAGGATTGCGCCCCACCTTTATTGAATTGTGTTTGCTGGGACATCTGGCCTCTGGAAACACCCCTATTGCCTGAGCGACGAAAAGTGCTCCCCCGAAACTGTTGGGATTGGAGAGCTCCCATGGACTTGGCAGTCTCGGTATCCTTTTTTATTTTTTCCAAGGTGGTATCCACCTCAGGACCAAATAATCTGCCAGGGTTAACTGGCTGGTTGAGGATGGTAGTTTGGATCTCAGGCTTAAATCCAGAGATTCTGAGCCATGCCTGTCGTCTTAACATCACACTGGTGTTAATTGCCCTGGCTGCAGTATCGGCAACGTCCAGTGCACACTTTATTGACGCGTTGGAGATGAGCTTCCCTTCCTGGATAAGCATCTCCGCAGCCTCCTTATATTGGTCTGGGAGATGATGCAACAGGGTCTCTAGTGTGTCGTAGTGTGCCCTGTCGTAGCGTGCCAAGAGCGCCTGCGTGTTAGAGATACGCCATATATTGGCCGCCTGAGCTGCTACTCTTTTGCCCGATGCTTCTAGCACTTTGGACTCTTTGTCCGGGGGAGGAGCTTCACCAGTGGTTTGCGAATTCGCCCTCTTGCGGGCATTAGAAACGACCAGAGTCCAATGGCAACTGGCCCTTGATGTAAGTGGGATCGCCAGGTGCCGGTCGGTATTTCTTTTCAATTCTAGGGTTGACCACCCTTGCCCGTGTGGGCTCTTTGAAAATGTCCGCAGCATGTTTGAGGACCCCTTTCAGCATTGGGAGGGTTTTCACAGTCTTTTCAGCTGCTGAAAAAGTGTCAAAGAGGAAGTCCACCTCCACAGGGTCAGCATGGAGTGCAACGTCGTGGTTCTTAGCCACCCTTTCAATCAAGGCATTGAATGCCGCAGAATCCTCAGTGGGAGACGTTTTGATATTGTATATCTGAGGGTCGAGGGTGGGTTGCTGATCCCCCTGGTCACCTGTGTCCACCCATGCGTCCTGTTGTGCATCAGGATCAGTGTGGGCCGGGAAGCTGTATTCCTCATCTTGAACCCCAGCATCCTCGGCATCGGAATAAGTTGGCGAGGGCGTGGCAATTCTTTGAATCCGAGGAGGCAATGGTTCGACCAAGACCGGTGCATCAGAAGCAGGCTGTTTGCGCTTCAAAGGAATGGTATACGACTCCAAAGGCGTCGTTGCCGTAATTTTTCGCTTGTAAAGCGTAAGCTTCCCAGTGTCGGCATCGATGAAACGTTCCGACTGTTCCTCTAGCAATGGTGGTCGATGCGGCAAGCCCCCAGCCGGGAGAGTAGGCGTCGACCCCACGGCACTGTGCGTTTTCGCTTCGGGCGCCGCCCGTGGTGCGAAGGCCTTCGGTGCCACCTTCGGCGGCAACGTGAAGAGGAGTGGCGTCGATGACTTGGAGGTGGGGACCGACTGCTTCGGAAGGAGTTTTGGGGTCGTCCGCCGAGGCCTTGTCCCGGATACGCTTGAGGGAGTCCGAGACCTGCTTCGTGAACGAAGCGGACGGTTTCGCCGACACGACAGACGACCTCGGTCCAGCAACGTGGGAAGACTCGATCGTCGATGACTTTGGCTGGTCGGTCCGAGGCTTGCCCGTGTTGGTGTCCTGGGCGACCGCTTTAGGGGCACCAACCTTCGGCTTGATGTCTTTGCCGGTCTTTGGCTCGACGCCCTTTGCGGCCTTTGGTGCCGCGCCCTTGCTCGGCCCCGGCTCGACGCCCGATCCGGACTTCGGCTCGACGCCCTTGCTTGACGGGGTCTGGACGGCTTTTTTTGGGCTTCAGCTCGATGCCTTTAGTCTGCTTCGGCTGGACGGATTTCACCGACTTTGCCGGGTCGACAGGCTTCTTTGGCTTGGGCTGTCCCGACACCTCGGAGGACGAGGGTGTCGACGGTGGATCAGAAGGTTTCGGTTTAGATTGTGCCTGAACCACTTTAGGTTGTGCGGACACCGAAGGTTTCACTTTCGGTTTCGATTTCTTCAATGGCGGCTCTGTCGAAGTGTCCGTAGCCGGGCCGGGAGGCGGGGCCGTGGATTTTGGTAGAAGGTCTTGGGTAAGGCCGATAGGCGATCCCTCGACCTGAGCCTTTGTAAGTGTTCGAACGGGGCATAGCTCGTCCTCTGAGCAATCTTCCATGGCCCCATAGGCCTCATCGTCATCTCCTACCTCATCGACGACTTCATCTACGGGTAGACCTTCGACATCCACTTGATAGTTGTGGTCTACTTCTTCTGCTGGAGGTGAAATCTGCAGCTGAACGTCGTGTTTGTCTGCTTCCTCGCTGTCGAAGATGTCCACTGGTGCTGGGGCCGACTCCCGGGCCTCCATGCGCGCCACGCGCCAAAGCCGAATCGTTTTCTTCAAACGAAACCTGGAACAAGCCATACAGTTGGCTTCATCGTGGTCTGGCGACAGGAACTTGTTGCACACCGGGTGGACGTCGATGTGTGGGTACTTCGATCCGCACACGGGACACTTCTTGAACGGGCTCCGTTCCATGTCGCGTCGTCGAGGGTCTTGCTGCGTCGACTGGACCTCGAGCTCCAAAGAGTCACGCGACTCCCTGGATGTTGAACTCGGAAGTCCGAACAGAACCGGGCACCGAACGCAAACAATACCGACGATAAAGAGAGAAAAAGGCCTTTTGGCCTCGAGAATTATGTCGATTCCGAACTGAGAGAACGAAAGTACATCCGAACCCAATGGCGGAAAAAAACTATCTGGGGATGGAGTCGATGCCCATGCGCACTGTAGTCCAGGGGAGGAGCCACCTATCTCGTGATACTTCGAAGACTCTTCCAGGACAACAATGTTCAATCATCCGGACCCAACACTAGGCGGCGATCTATGCTATAGATATGAATTCAGCAGCCCACATGCCTCGAACATAGCAGTCAGAAGAGCCCCAGTCACAATCCAGGGTAGCACTGCCTTGATGTGGCTAGTGAGTTACTCATGCACAGTCAGAGGGCTGGGACAGGACTTCCAGCTAGCGGATGGGTGATAATCTTCTCCAGGTCACTGCAGGATGTAGGAGGGAGCTGCATCAACTGTCAATATCCCCATCTGTCATGGAAGAGGAGGGATGGTGAAGAAATTGACCGGGGTGAGGAGAAAGTTGCAAAATTTCTTCAGAGCTCACCTGCCAGTGCCTTACTCAGAAAATTACAGCCAGCACTCAGTAGGTGGCTCATACATTGAACTTCGATTTGAAAGATCCAATGATTTTGGTGCAAACTAAGTGCAGAAGGTTTTTATTTCCCCCAAACACATCACTATTACTCCTTACGTGAAGTGCTTCGGGATAATTCATGCATTATTTTCCCACACTATTTCACATGCCAGGTTGAATTTTAATTGCTTTTAACTATTCCACGGCGTAAGTAAGAGAAACATTACACTAGTTGGTTTCAAACTATGCTAGAGCACCATAGATGTAACGAAAAATACACTGCAGACAACAAATTGTGGTAACATTTTATGAGAAAAAGAGGGAAGTAGGGGGGTAAATTGGTTTTCAGGCTTTTATATATCATGTATTGTAACTAAGGGGAGAGGTGCACGGCTAGAGTGCATTGCAGAGGCATATGTTTTTGATTCTTATGCATACATTTATAGTTACGAGTGTTATTGCCGGGAAGGCTGCGTATTTCTGAAAAAGACAATTTGTTAAAAAACAAAAATGTTTGAGGAAGGTGAAGACAATGACCTAAGCAAGAAGGGAGTGAAGGCAAAATGGTGAAAGCCAGCACCTGTGGGCAGGAGGAGTGGGTGTGATAGGTCTGAATGGGGAAGAAGCTGGTAGAGCTGTTGTGATTCTATCTAGGACCCTAATTCGATATTCCCGATTTATGCCCTTATATGGTTATAACAAATAATATCCTTATAAAGGCATAAGAATCATATCCATATTTAGTAATAGCCAATGCAGTCCAAATATGGCAAGGCTACTCCCATAGACTCCTAGAAAGTACAACGCGTTCTTTAAACAAACCAAGCCTCCAGCAGCCCGGGAATTCCCCCTGCTTTTGTTTTGATCTGCACAAGAACTCCTGGAGTCCAGAAAGAACTGTTAGTTCTTAGTGACGTCTTATGTCCAACCTTACGTCAAACCCGGCACCTTTCAGGTATAAATATACCAACGTTGCCTTAAGCAAACACACGGTGGTTTGGAGCAGAGCGGCTATCTACTTGCCCGACGCCCAGCTGATGCGAGAGCCGAAGGAAGCCGACCCTCCCATTTGACGCACTGAGAGAGACGCTGCCTTTTCTCCTGCCGAGAAATTCCAGCTCCGGTGTTTCTAGTCACCCTTGCGGGTTGCTGGGAGATAGTGTCCTGAGAGAGAGATACAAGACCTCCTTCATTCTAGAACCAAGGTACGGAGCGGATTAAACCCTTGAGAGAATTCTTGATTCAGATTCTTGGCAAAAACCAACTTAACTTAAACTGCAACTTACTTACTCCTTCCCATGTATTAGGCTTAGGTCAGGTACACCGGGGTAGGCGTATCTTAGAAGCACCAGTTGAGTACGTTAGTCAATGTTTTTATGTATATATTTTATCAGTTTTAAAGTATCATATGGCTAAGAAACCATATCAATGCTTTTACAGTATTATTTCATAATACTCCTTTTACTGTACGCACTTTACTTCATGATAAGTATTGCAATTGTGGCAACTCATTTCTCTTGCATGAGAAAGAAGACTGCTCAATAAATAACTTTTATTGAAAACGCCTGTCTCGCTATTTCTCTGCACTCTGGTGAAACTAAGCTTGCACGATTGACTGAGTGAAATAGCTGTCTATTGTTTTCACACCACTCTAGAGATATACTCTTTATTCTGAGGGAGCAAAGTTGTCATGTTTATGCGGTTGTCAGAAACTAATCCCTTCTTGTCTAAATCAGGAAGGTTAACTCTTTCCTGAACATTCGAGAAAGTTTCTAGTGACCTCTGAGCTAGGTGGCAAAACTAATTAAGTCTAACAGTCAGTAGAGACCTAGATGACCTCAGTCCTACGTCTACACTGCTGTTTATGTTATTCCAATGCGCAGAGCCTATTGGGAATATAGGAACTACACTACAGAGCAAAGGAGCACTTTACTGATACAACCCAATCTAGTATGGCAAAGTCAAGGTAAAAGCAACGTGGACCCAGAAGCAAAGAACATTGTTGCCAACTGGTCAAAGCCACATTGAAGAAAGATGAATTATAAAGCTTGAATACTGAAACATTTAGCAATCGTCACCAGTATTTTAAGATCTTTGGCGATCCTTGCACTATAAAAAAGGGACACTTTGTGATAAAAACATTACAAACGAATGCTTCTCATCTCACAAAGTTGCATTCATACTCTAGGCACGGAAAGGTCACATGCATAACAAAGGAGAGTTATTTAACATCAAAAGAAAGGGGTAATAGTGCAATAGATCGACAGCCAGTGCGGTTATGTTTTGTGTACTTGTGTGCACACAATGATGTGAACTTACCTTTCCCCCTTATGCATAAGCTCAAATGCCTCGTTGACTTGAGCGAAAGGCATGGTGTGTGTCACAAATTCGTCTACTTTAATTTTCTTTGCCATATATTCACTCACGAGTTTTGGGACACTCTCCACACTCTTCCAACCTACAGAAGAGAGGAAAAAACACAGTAAGCAGCCAATACAAGAAAGAGAATGCATGAGGAGGTGATGAGACTGGTGGTTTTAAGTCAACTGGGGCTACAGCAATGCACGCTGGTAGACAAACGTCAATAGTTTATGGAGCACAGGCTAAAGATCAGTGAACCATCATATTCACGGTGGGTGGGGGGGGGGGGGGTGGGAGCAGCTGGGCACCCCCCCCCCCACAAGTGTGCCATATGATGTATGAGCAGACTGGTTCCTGGCCCACCCACAGTGCCATAATGGTTCTTTATTAACCAGATGCAGCAGGCAGACAACTGTGAGCCAATGGGCTGTCTGCAACTAAGGTCTAAGGATATACGCACACATCAATCCTCACCTATCCTCATCTCTCCGTGCCCATCACTGGTTTTCTGCCCTACTTTGCTGAAGATTGCTGTTATTATTGGTAGTCCGCTCCACCAGTTTACAGGTCCAGCAGTGCCAATACTCTGGTCTCTGGTCGTTGCTACAAACAGACTGAAGCTGCCTTTTCCTCACATGTTTCTTCCCATCGCAATCAATCCAACCTCAATCTGTGTTTTGCCTGTATATGTGTCCCTGCACCAGAGCGTAAGATGGCAGCAATTGCCTACAAAAGGATGTACCCGCCTGAAAATAAAGCTGAAGCATGTGGCTTCGTCAATGCTAGGTTATCTTACAACTGAACATACTGTGCTGTTCTGCACCTTTACAACCCCAATTAAGTTCAGGGATGATTTGGATCCAGTTCTACAAAAAATAAAATGAAGCCATCAAAAATATACATACATACTGGGAAGTGGAGGACACAAACAAGTAAAGTTACCTCCAAAGGCAGTGCCTTTCCATGTGCGTCCAGTGACAAGTTGGAAGGGCCTGGTAGAAATCTCTTGCCCGGATGCAGCTACTCCTACCACCACGCTGGTCCCCCATCCTTTGTGGCAGGCTTCCAGAGCAGCTCGCTTTTGCAGACAAACAAATAAAATACATTAACTGTGCTTAAGTGTATGCTGCAGTATGCACACATTTTTTGCAGTTTGTTTATTTACACTATGTTACTTTGTAAAGTGTCAGCAAGGCAGAGATGCATTTCATAAGGCGAAATCCTGCATGGGGGCGGCTCAAGGGTCATAGTTTAGGAGGGATGGGCTTGGTGCAAAAATGAGGGGAGACAGCTGAAATCTTGGATGGAAAAAGAGGGGACTGAGAAGCTTGCTGGTGGGAAAGGAAAAGATGTTCTACATGAAGGTAGAGGAGGTAACGAGGAGGCGAGACAGCAAGCAGTTTGTGCACCTTATCTCTTTGTAACAAAACAAAAAACAAAAATACACAATATTACTTGAGAAGTTAAGGCTGTTTCTTTGAGAAGCTCAATTCCAAAGGGGCTAACCTGTGCATTATGAGAACCACATACAAGGCATACTTATTCCAAGACTGAGACGAGTCTCAAAATCGGGTAAAATCAAAGTATCAAAAAACAAAACAAAATGCCTAACATTTTTTGCTTGAATCTGGAAGTGTAAAAAAATATATATATAGGAGAATGTAAAATGGTGAAAAAAGACCTGGCTAAATTAGCAAACCAAGTTGATCACAGAAAATTAGATTACAATAACAAAAGCCATTCAAATGTATTTTTTAGCTCTTCCGGAGTTTGCCTTTCAGTAGCCTTTTCAGCGTACATGGGGATCCGATTAAGATTATACAGTAGAGACGGAATTAATGTTTTTTCCCCACTTAACAGAGTATCTAAAAAAAACTGCAACTGCATAAAAAAGTCATGCGGTCACCCTTGCTGCTCAATATGGACTACCGCTGGAAATAACAGGGCAGACAGAAAAAATAGAAGGCAGATGCAAAGGATGAGTGAGGCATTGGCTATAGCAGGAGGGATGGTGTTGGTAAGGATATATGTAATGAACAAGGAAGAGGGATTTCCAACACAGGACTGACTGCATTGCTCTAGGTCTCCTATTGACCAGCCGGGCACACAAAATAGCTGTATCATTTCAGGCTATTTCAGAATGATGAAGTGATGTCAGTGTCTTAGGGGGGGTAACGGAAGAAAGCTATGCAAGTGTATGGACAGGTAATCTATTTTTCTTCAGATTGATGGGGGAGGGTACAGGAAGGGGGGGGGGGAGAGAGAAGGGTAGGGCTAAGAATTCAAATATAGAAAAAAATAACAGGAAAAAAGTTGTTCACTTTGACACATAACATACCACGGCATGACAAACTGTTATCAAAAAGCAAAAATGTCAAGTGATGCATATCCGCTTTAACAAGATCCTGAAGTGTACTGCAGCAGCCTTTGCAGTACGAGGCAAGGGAAGAAAAAAAAAAGCGGAAACGCGATAATACATACCATGACACCAACGTTACCGATGCACTCAAAGGAATAGTCCACTCCCCCATCTGTTGAATCGATGAGCACCTCCTGGATGGGCTTGTCATGTTCTTTAGGGTTGATGCACTCAGTGGCTCCAAATTCTTTTGCTTTTTCAAATTTGTCTTTATTAAGGTCAATACCGATGATTCGAGCAGCACCGGCTACTTTACAGCCCATGATCACTGCAAGGCCGACTCCTCCCAATCCAAAGACAGCACAGTTTGAACCTGCCTCTACCTGTAAGCATGAAGGAAAGGGAAAAAAATATGAAAGGGAGGCGGGGTGAGAGCACAAGGATGACAAATAAGAACATCGAAGTCATAATTTGCAAAATGCACGATTTCTTTCAACTAGTGAAGTGTGCATCTTGCTAAATGCCTCAGAACCTCCTGCCCCGGCACCTCCAAACCAACATAAGCAGAATATTGCAGTTTGGGGAAGAGGATGGGATGTACATTTGTTTTGTGCGGGAAATGTCGTTCAGAGCTCAGATTTTATTTTGATCTTTTGGGCCACGCTCTGGTTGGCCGTGGAGGACGCTGCTCACTCTGATAACTAGGTGCATAATGTTTGGTGATCTGGAGAATTATTCTTGAATACAAAGGCCCCATATATAACTCCATATCCATTTTTGCTTTCAAGTGTTCTTGAGCTATATGAACACCATGCTCCCCACCACCTTTATCCAAAAAGATATTACAATCCAAACTGTGTGCCAGTACTTTAGGTACAGAACAACAACAGACACGGTACTACTTTATTTGAGTATAAACAGGAATACCCTATGCACACAGATGAAAAATCTTATACAGTCGTGTTCATGTAGATACACAAATACAAATGAACAAAGCAAACAGAAACAAACAGGAACTTCCTGCACGGTATCACTACAGTTTAGTTCTTTCATTTTTTCTCAGAACCAGCCAACCGACACGCGTTTCATCGCTTTTGGAAATATGTTTCCGCGAATCCTCAGGGCTGAATAATGGACTGTGTTACAGAAATGAAGTAGCTCCACCGGTGATAATTGCGACCCGGCAGGGCCCGTGACCAAATAGGTCAACAAGTAGGTTGAAAGCTGCAAAATACAAATAGGGATTATTGGGGAGTCTCCAAGAGTATGTATCGTCAATGCAAGAAACCGTTTATGCCTGGATATCCTTGCCAGGGAGAATCTCGATAGCGAGGTGTGCGCCCTGGAAGTGGTCGTAAGGGCTGTGCGCCCGGGAGAAAAACTCTGTGATCTCTCTGGAGCGGATAACTCCTTGAAAGTCTTGATTTTGTACGTAGCGAGAAAGAGGGCCGATCAGTCTTCTCCCGAGTCGCCATGTTCCATGTGGAGGACGCTGCTCACTGTGATAACTGGGTACATAAAGTTTGGTGGTCTGGAGAGTTATTCTTGAATACAAAGGCCCCATATATCACTCCATATCCATTTTTGCTTTCAAGTGTTCTTGAGCTATATGAACACCATGCTCCCCACCACCTTTATCCAAAAAGATATTACAATCCAAACTGTGTGCCACTACTTTAGGTACAGAACAACAACAGACAAGGTACTACTTTGAGATCTTCAAACCATGCATGCTCAGCCACGGTATAATTGTCAGATTTGCTACCACATTTTTAGGTCGAGCCTGTGCCAGCGCTGCTCTAGTGATCTGTTGTAGTACAGTACGGGAGAGAAGCCCCGCCCATATTTTTCAACTGCTTGTGTTTTTGTCTTTCGTAAATGCTGTCTTCTGATTACTAAATAGGCTTGTTAGTCCCTCCCTAGTACGGCCAGGTCTTCATTTGTAACCGCTCATGGCTACTGGCCCCTTCACCTGGTTGTTACACGGTACTGGTATGATTTTCTTTGAGTTTTTCCTAGGTTAGGCACGACAACATGCTTTGCTTACATTCAGCAGGCCATGCCCGCTCTCACTTTCGAAGCAGCCGGGACAATGGCGGGCGTTTGTTTGCAATGTCATCAGTCTCATTTAAATGCGAGACTTATAGCATTGCAAATACTTTCACACCGTATTCTTTCTATCTTTTCTGTGGGTCTGGGCAGCCCACCAGGGACGAATAAATAGATGTGCACCAAGGGGGGGGGGGGGGCGGCCCATTACAAACATATATATTGTGTGTTACTTAGCTTGTAAACATCTGCTCGTGGCATGTAGTGCTGTACATTCACAGGGTCCGGAGTTGTGAAAGTTGGTCTTCAGAGAAGACTTTCGAGTCACGAGGTTGAGTGACTCCTTCTCTCGGTGTTTTTGCACACGGACATAGACTCCATTGTTAGATTGTTTTCAGCCTGCCATCATGTTTGGATGTGTGAGTCTTTGCTCCGGGGTTCAACTTCGTTCAGTTAGATCTTTCATTTTCTTGCTGTCTTCGACAGTAATGTTTAACGTTTGTGCTATCACGTTCGTGCTATCACTGCATTCTTTCGACGGTTCAAATATGTTCGATCGATCGCCCTCCAGGGCACCGTCGGTTCAGGCCTACCTTCAGCATCATACCAGCTCCATCCGAAAATGTGTTGGTGAGATGGTAGGCATGCTTTTTAGATTCTGTCTCTGTTGCCATGCAAAATTCCTGCACACCGACCAACCCCTAGAGTGCAAACTGTACCTTTCACTGGACCATAAGGAAGCAGACAGTGACGAGTGTAAATCGTTTAGGTCTAGGAAAGCCCTTCGGGATTGAAGGGCTCGTCGGCTGCAAATATCTCGCAAGACCACAGACAGCACTCCCAGCATTTTCGGCTAAGAACACACCCAAGAGGAGCAGACCGCCTAGGAAGAAGAGGCTCGATTGACGAAAGCCCTGCGTAAAGGTAGACATGGAGATGCAAGAACTCCCATCAGTCGAGCGTGTGTACTACTGTGACCCTAGTCCCTGTTCCTCCAACAAAGTGGATTAAAACATTTTTATGCACTCCCACTATTGACTAGATGACTAAGAACCCAAAGTTGGCTGGTGCTGCATTTCTTGTGGAAAACCTGGTGAGAGATTTGGAGAGATGAGCAACTTTTTACATTTCATTAGCATAAGCAAGTCTCCCATGGATCCTGGACTTGTGCCTGCTCTAGATGCACATTTTTATTACCTTTAAGTTAGACACTTTACAAAGGCATCTATATCTAGACTCCTTCAACAGTGCCTAGGACTTCCAGGTTGAATTTCCATTCATATTGTTAGCTGAGAAACCTGCTGTCGTTCAGAGATTTAAAACTCCTGTACAGAGATTGTGACCTTCATACCATGCTTGCAGCTGTGCTCTCCTTCACTTTTGTTCAACTTTGACAATCTATGGTATTTCTTGCCAATGAATGGTACCAACATTTAGCAGCTCACTGCAGGCACTCAATTTGGTTTCAAGTTAATCCCTCAGCAAAGAACAAGGATGTGCTGGACATGGGATGCCCCTAAAGTGAACACACATGAATACTAGATAGTAACTTCATAAGGCCAAGGGAACAATGACTGCTTGTAGCAGCTGAGATTCTGGGACGGGGCACATGACCCTTTTTGGTTTATAGATGGCAGCGGAGTCTACAGGTTCTTCCAGGGTAAATTTCATTCACTCTCTCTCCCCCCTCCAACTAAAGTCCTTCACTTTCAAGTGAATGTAGTGAGCATAGCCCAGAGTTTGCTCTGCCTTTCAAATGGCTAAATGTACACATGCATGTGGATGGTGTCCTCCCTGAAGAAATTCAGACTGTAGGGCAAGATGAAGGTTCATCTCCATTTGGCTTTTGTGGACATGGCACCCTTCATTAACCATGCCTTTTGCCAAACGGCATGCAGTCTGCCTGGAAGGGTGTATGGAATTCCCATTGAGGCCGTCTGAATAAATAACTGTTCAAATCAGTCCTGCTGCTTGGCAGCTCTGCCTACACAACAGTTCATCCATGCTAAGGATGTTGGGTTTGTAACACCTTTTGACCAGTTTGGGCCTTGCCCACCCGCGCTAGTGGAAGTAACAGGAAAAATTGAAACCAGCTGTGGTAGTCCCATCAACTGTGCACACAGCATTCATTTCAATGGATCAATACTATTGCTCCGCGATAGGATTACGAAGAAGCTCTTTCTAGGCAGTAACCCTTTCAACAAGAACAGTGTATGCCTTCAAGTGGCAGAGGTTCTTGCTTTGCTGTTCTGGGATATTTCACCTATGGGATCTTTAATAGATTTTTTTTAAGAACTGGTATTTTCATTGTAATAAAAAAGAAAAACACACAGTTTAGACAGATAGACCGTGACCACAATTATGCCGAAATTATCGTGACCTGTGCATACAGGCAGTATCAACGTTTGTGGGTATCTGTCTAATAACTCCACTCTTCCCTTCGTATTCCACTTCACCAGTGTCGCAGCAGTAGTAACGAGATTAATCCCAAGGAAACCACAAACCGTAAAGAGTCGAAAGCAGCATACAATAAAATTACTCACCCTTAATGATCAGGGCTCCAATCCTATATACTCCCATCCTCAAGCACTCCACTGTACTCATGATTCCAGTCTTGTTCTCTCCCCACCCCATCGCTCTTTCATCCATTATGATTGTTCTCATCTTAAGTCCGTCCGCTAATGACCACTCCCATCAGGTCGCATTCCTAGGATTCTATGGTTGGTCCTCTTGGTTTGATCCACTTTAGCTCTACCCATCTCTTCACAAATACCAATCATAGTGTTAAAGCCAATGGGGAATTTTCATATAGCGGAGTTGACATATGATGCCTAATATGCAATGTTTAATAGTAGCACTCATTTGGTTGCCAGTGATCAATGTTAGTCTATGTACTACCTGCGCCAGTACATACTAGTGTCAGCGTAGCTCAACACAATGTGTGCGAATGTGGCCTCACACGTCCGCATCTAGAACACGCCAGGGCACTATGTGGATATCAATCAAAATATCTTTATTCTGTTTCATATAATAAAACCATAAAAGCACAATATAAAATACATGATAAAATATGAAACATTATGTAGAAACTCTACGGGAACGTGCCAGGCAGAAGCATTTCAAATAAATAATTTTTTATGCACTGGATATATCTAGTTTCTTGGACCCTAGGACAGACTTAACACCTACTAAAGAAGACACTAGTAAATAGTATAATAAAGCTATTACGCTTCATCAGGTTAAAAAAGAAAAAAACATGCTATTAGTGCAAATGTAGGTGAATGAAACCGGAAGTGATGACTAAGATCAAACGAGTTAATCGGAACTCGTAATAAGCCAGATAGCAGATTTTAACACATAAAAAGGCCCCCCAAAAAAATGGTACCTGGGCGGGCTACCATGTACTTATTCATTATCATAAAAAGGTTTAGGCATTGATCAATTGTGGAGCGGCCAGAACGGAAGCCATACTATGTGGATCGATTATGTGCAGCTTAAGGAGGGGGTCATATGTCCAGTGTAGAAAATGTAAATATGCTACTTGGAAACATGCATTGCCTCCTTCACCAGCGTGCAGGTCACCTTCCATTCCACACCTGTCAACTGCTCCCTGAATTCAGTCTCATAAGGACTGTCTTCATGGAGGCATTCACCCGAGCTTCCAGAGCCCTGTACATAATGGCTATGAGCCTACGACACATACTCATCTCCAATAGCATGCTCATGGCAGCCGTGGCCGCAGGAGCACTAGCGAACTCTACATATTTCTCTGGTTGCTTTTGCCAATCAAGTGTATTCAAAGAATTGACAGGGCCCCACTCTAAACTGTTCCTGTGCGTCCATGAAAGAAATAAACTGATCAATCAGGTGTAGATCTTCCAGTGTGCAAAAGCCACTTTCCCTCCATTAAGCTATTGTCATTGGTCTGCTAACATTTAGAAAGGGCTATAATCTATGTATGTCAAGAAATTTAGAGAAGCAACACCCTCGTCATCGCACCTTCCCATGCCAAAGCTGTCTAGCACGATGTGCGCAGGCTTGACTTGGGTACCTTCCTACCTTTCAGTGTTACTGGCAGTGCTTCCCTGCATCCTTCCAATAAACAGATGCATTTCCCATTTACCATCCTCACCGTACGGCATGTTGGAACTGTGGAGCCAGAAAGTAGAGCTTATTAATTGAAATTATCTTTTGCCATTGTTACTATTTATTACAAATCTCCTTTTATGCACCTGTGTTTCGCACCCCGAAGAGTGCAAATAACCACATATAAAAGTACTTTAAGTACCAACATATTTACTTTTACATTTTTATTAACCCCTTGCCTGCGGGGCTAATTCCCCCGCTGTGCTGGGGGCGCGCACAGCGCCCCGGTGCCCATGACAAGCTCAGCTCGTCATGAGCCACGGTGGCAGTGTGCTCATGACGAGCTGAGCTCGTCACGGCCATACCCGTTCCTGTAGAACGTTCAGCACAGCGGGGGAATTAGCCCTGCGTGCGAGCGTTGCAGCCGTTATGACGAGCTCAGCTCGTCATGAGAACACGGCCACTGTGGCTCATGACTAGCTGAGCTCGTTGTAGGAAGGTGGATATCTGACTATATGTTACCCCAACTTTTTGCCTAGTGTTTAGCTGGTTTTTGACTTAGTTGGCCTGGGATCCTGCTATTCAGGGCCCCAGGCTATCTGCTCTCTGTAAAATGGACTCCATGTACTTTAGGTACATTCCTAATTGGATATTGGGTCACCCTTGTGAGCCCCTGTATAGTGTACCATAGGTACCCAGGGCATAGGGGCATCCAAGGCCTACCAGGGGCTGCAGCATGTATTAGGCCACCCCTGGCTGGCCATCCAAACTGACACCACAGGCTGATCACTCAGCTTGGGCAAGGTCGTGTAATCACCCCTTGCTTAGATATAGTATACCTATATCTACCCTTATATATAGACACATATATATGTCACTCCAATGGCAGGCCTTAACAATCCTGGAGGCAGAGTGCTTGGTTTTATGTGAGATGGTGCTCTAGCATGAGCTGAGCCTATCTGCAGCTTTCGGAACCATGTCCTTATAGCTGTTCTATTATATCGCCATACCATATACTCTTAAGTACATTATAATCCTCACGGTTAATGCCAACTTTGGTTTGGCTTTATCAAAACATGTCGTGTAAGGTGTCATATGCTTTGGAATACTACCCCCCGCCAGTTCTGGCGGCAGGGGTAGCATTCCACCCTTCTAGAGGGAGAAGTCATGTAGTTCCTGCTTTACCCGGTTAAAGTTAAACAGAGCCGCAGCACCACAAAATAGATGCTGCTGCCACAGACACGAGTCTGACCTCCTGCTGCTGGACGAAACTCCGGCAGGCCTCGACAGTAGGTTTCCTGTCTTGGGAGGTGCTGGCACCTCCCCAGACAGCCTGTAGTGTATTGGGGCAGGGTGGGTTGAAAGAAATGAGACACTGCCTGGGGCACACAAGGTGCTCCATGTATAGCCCGGTTCAAACCAGTTGCTGGGGCACTCCAACCCCAGCTCTGGGGCGAAACTGGACAAAGGGAAAGGGGTGTAACCACCCCCTTCCCAGGTTCCACCTACAGGAGGGACCTAGCAGGTAATCCAGCCCCTTAGTTTAGTATAAAGATAGGAGCATCTCGACATCGCCTGGTTCCTTCCTGGTCACTGGCTAGTGACCCAGACTCTGTCCCCTCTGCTTTCAGGTTCTTCTCGACTCCGATCCACCCTTGGATCCATCCGGACACTTTCCTCCTGGTCACCTGCAGCACTTTCTTGCAGCTCTCCATAGGATTCAGCGACAAAACCAGACAGGGCCTGACTTAGAGTTTGGTAGACAAGTTAAGTAGTTTCAAACGTGACGGATATCCCATGCACCTTATTACAACTACATTCTATTCGATGCCACTTTTACTATGGTAGACTGAGTATATCCTGCATGTTTGTGACGGAGTAACCTCTGTCAAACTCTATATCTGGCCCATTGGTCGTTAATCCTAAAAGGCTACGCTTCCATCAAGTTCTTCGAAAAGTTTAGGAGCGATTGTATTATAGTTAAAACGGAGACCTCAGTATGCAGTAGGACAGGCACTTCCCTGTTGCCTACCTCTGAAATACCAAGACCAGCTCACTTATAATATTACTTTTGTTACTCACATACAGGCCAAAAAGGGGTGCAAAAACTTAGCCCCACAACTACCTCTTGAATTATGAAAGATTTTGTAAATTGCCCTGCTTTTCTAAACCTAACATATAGCCCACTGTCAATGTGTGGAAAATAATTTAAGTCCATATAGTTAGCTACATCCATATTATGGCACGTTTCAAAATAGATTGTGAAGCCAAGTGAACACTAGTGTGCAAATCAGCAGGTTTAATTGCAAACATTTTGATTTACAGAACCACAATCTGAACCTTTACACCCGTAGATTAGATTTAGCAGTGCTGGTAAGGCAGGGTAGGGTGTCTGCAGTACTAGGTTTAAGGTTGGAAACCGGGTGTGCTGGGCGGCCATGTTGAATACTGTGAAACATGCATTTTTGGGAGTCTTTAAAAACATTTTGGTGGTTGCTTCACCCAGAAGAAAACAGTTAAAACGGTGCAAGGCAACAGGAAATGCCTCTTCAGAATAGGAAGACGTGAGTATCATGTCTAACCTTTTTAGAGGCGTTCAAAGGGTTTTGCCAGAGTGGAAAGCCAACCAGCGGACAAAATATAGTACAAAAACCAAACGTTTTGGTTAAAATGTAGAAATCCACCACACGTTTTTGACAGTGTAGGGTAATCCACAGGAGAAAGCAGTGTGGCAGAGGAGCAAGCACGGAGTTGTAAAATCTTTGTAGCTTTCCAAATGTACGAGGTGTTTTCTGGCATGCCCAAAAAACATAAGAACTGTAAGCCAAACAATGGTTACTTATATGGTGGGTACATTTCGAAAAGAAATTCACTCCTTACAAACGGAACCCTTAAACAGCAACTTAAGATTAGCAGGGGGGACGCGCTCATGTGAAATGTAAAACCAGATGCATAAGTGTCAAACATTGATGCCCTTTACTATGCTCTACCAGGTTACACGTCAAAAACGCCCCAATCACCTTTACACTGGCATTCAGTGATGATAAACTTCTCACCCCTTACGTTTTAACCACTCTAGGGCCCCTTAACCTGATAAAAGCAAATGAACGAAATCAAGAAAGGAGTGATGTAGCCCCTTTTTTTGAAGGCGAGAACCTTGGTAAAAAAAAATTCTGAAAGTAATTCGGTTTACCAGCAGCTGCAATTACTTAGAAAGGCTCTGCAACCAAGATTAACTAAAACTACGTGGTCTTGAATTAACCATAAATGGCAAGAGCATCTTCAAAATGCCAACCTGTACAAGAAAGAATCATCATAATGTAGGAAAAGCATACTTAAAGACTTCACCTTGGCTGTGTTGACAACCGCACCATAGCCTGTGGAAATGCCACAGCCAAGCAGGCAAACTTTGTCAAAGGGAGCTGAATCGTCAATTTTTGCAACAGAAATGTCTGCCACCACGGTGTACTCTGAGAAGGTGCTGGTTCCCATGAAGTGGAAAAGCTGCTTCCCTTTGCAAGTGAAGCGGCTGGTGTTGTCTGGCATCATTCCTCTCCCTTGAGTCACTCTGTTATAGAAATAAAGAACACTTTGAGATCACACTGGTTGCGGGGCAGGGTGGATATTTAATGGCCTCTCTTGCTTTTACGCAGAAGCAAAGACATCCCTAGTTTACAGTAATTCACAATTTAATAAATTACGCTTACGGATTGAAAGCGATGTACAAAAACCCTGAACTATATTTAACTTCTGCACTAGGCCAACATCGAAATTTGAAATACATTTATAGAATATGCTTAATACAGTGGCACCTGTTGTAGGTTCTTGGTGCGTTTTAGCAAAACAGGCAACACGTAAGATATACTGAATTGTAGTTCAAAATGTATAGGAACTACAAAGATTACTCACCTCTATAATAAATTAAGTACTCCATCATTCAACTGTGTAGGAAATCTACCCCTTTTCTGGGTGATTATCCCAGATTTTTTAGCTTTTGCAGGACACTGTTTATGTTGGCTTTGTAGCTCTGTACACCTTCACCCTACAATTCAGTAGTAAAGTGCATGTGCTCTCCCTTTAAACATGGTTGAATTGGCTTATCCCAAAGTGTTATGTTTAACTTGTCTGTAAGGCCCTAGTATATGGGGTTCCAAGTGCACTGTGTGCTTGGAACTTAAAGGCAACTTGTGAACTGCAGCACATATTATGCCATCGCTACAGTGGCAGTTCATACATGGCTCAGGCCTACCACTGCTGTCTGACTTTTGCAGTGTAAATACTGTAATGCACCCTCACAAAATAACCGTTTTTGAAAAACCTTCCTTTTAAATATTAGTGAGTCACCCCCATGTAAGCCTTGCAGTCTACAAGGTAGGGTGCATGGCATTTAAAAGTAAGACATGTATAAAGTTATTATCACATCCATACAGTTACTAGGCCACAAAGCTATTTTCACTGTGGCAGGCCTAGCTGTACAACTGAGAAAAGCCCAGATTACAAATTAAAATACTAATCTTTGGCATAGGGCCATCTAGGAAAATATTTAAATAATCTTAATTGTTACAAAAGAATCCAATTCAATGGTGAAGTCGGATTTGTAATAAATATTAGGGAAAAGTAACTTTAGAAAGTAACATTTTCCCTGCCTGAAGTTCTTGGAGGCTAACTTGCAGTGGCTCTCCAGCTTCACCCTGGCAGTGATTGGCCTTGAATTGGTGTGAAAAGCATTGCAGGAATAAACAATAGGCTGGCCTGAATGGGCAGAGATGGCTCCTCTGAGTTCAGCAGATCAAGCACGCTGAGAGCTGTGGGCATCCTTTAGAGAGCACAGGTCTGTTGAGCCACATTTAACAATTGGAGCATACCTAAAAGGGAGAGAACGTGACACCATGCCAATTCTTTTATTTTGGTGTTGCGGGTATAGTCTCTGCCTATAACTGGATTTTTGAGAGCTGTGTGATAACACTAGGATTACCACAGTACACTCTACCCTCCATACAGACACACACACACACACACACACACCTCCAAGTTTAGAGTAGCCAAAGATTTTCGCATCTTGAAAATGCAGACACATGGCATTTGAATAGGTGCAGTATGGCAAACAGGAACTCCTACATAAGAGGATGGGTCAGGCCTGGTAACTTTTACCCCATTGGTTAGGGATGGGTCAGGTGTCACCCCCACTCACTGGCTAGTGCTAGGCATAAATGGGGTACCTCTAGACACCCACTATAGAACACCTTCTACCTGTGGAAGATGATCTGAGGACTGGACCTGGTTTCTGACAGGAGAGGATCCCTGAAGGACTGGACCTGCTCTCACTTACACCCAGGACAAAGAAATGGACTTACGTTTTCTGGTCTCCTGTGTGCCTACAGGAAGACAACAAGAGGCTCTTTCCTGGAAGTACCCAGCTGCCCAGGGGCAACTGGACCTGGAATTAACACTGCTGTTGATGACTTCTGCCTGATACTCTGTGAGCCTCCAAGGGTCTCCCCTGAGGTCCTGGAGCCTTACAAATTGAAACATTCATACTTCCAGCACCCCTTTTTGGAGTTTTGTAATTTTGTGGGTCAATAGAATACATTTTACTCTTCTGTAGATTGAGTTTTGTATTTTGACTTTAATACTGTTTTGGTACTGCATATACTTTAGACATTACCCTAGGTTAGGCCCGCCTGCTGTGTGCCATAGCGTCCATGGGGCTGTGATCAGATTAATTTAGTGACTGAGGGTTCGCCCTGATAAGGGTTGTGACTGTTCTTTGTGGTCTGTAGTCACTCACCTCCATTCATAATTGTTAGAACTGGGGGTCTCTAGTTGGCAGGGGTAGGTACCACTGTCCAAATAGGGACCCTTGCTTCTATTTAGGGTAAGAAGGATACACTCTTTAGATAACCCCTTGGTAGCTGGGCACGAGCAGTCAGGCTTATCAAAGACAAGATGTAAAGTATTTGTACCAACACTCACAGTAACACAGTGAAAACACCACAAACTGACTCCACAACAGTTTAGAAAAATAAAAGGTATTTAATCTAAACTAAACAAGACCAAAACGACAAAAATCCAACATACACATTTCAAGATATGGTTTTAAAGAGTTCTTAAGGGTTGCGTCAAAATAATCCACAGTTGCGTTCGAATAGTTCACAGTTGCGTCACGTTTAGCCAACAGTACCTTTGGATGCGACAAAGTTCCAAAACAGAAGCTGGTGCGGTGGAAAACAAGCGATGCATCACTCCTGAGACCCTGGGGAGGCAATGAGACAGCCCCGCTGGACGCAGCGGGCATGTTGCGACGAATCCGGTCTGTATGGGGAGGGAGGAGATACCTTGTATGGATTCCGGTACGTAGGTTCTGTAGGGAGCATCTCGCAAAGGCACAATGCGACGATCTTCGGGACGGCAACGATCTCTAGTGCGGCGGTGATGCGCGGCGCAACGTCGATCTTCTCCTCTCGCGGCCCCTCGATGCAATGGCTCTGCGGCGATGTTCACAGCGACGTGATGCGGTACGCAAGCAAGCGGTGTAGCGATCTCACCCAGCGACGACAGGCTCTGCAACGATACTTGCAGCGATGGTACTTTTCCCGCACCGGAGCGATGCGTTCTGCAAGCGAAGGATGCGTCGGCGATCTCGATCTTCGTGGCGGCGGGAATTTCCTCGCACTGACGGGGATGCGCTCCGCAAGCGAGCGATGCGTGAACATTTGCAGATAGTCTTAGTTTCTTGTTCTCCAGCTTTCCAAACAGCAGGCCACAACTTCCAGATGCCCCTCAGTCGCATTCAGCACTCAGGAAGGGCAGAACTCTCTCAGCAGAGATCAGGGAAAGCTGGGGGGGCAGGGGGGGGGGGGGGGGGGAGTCCTTTTGTTCCTGGGACTTCTTAACAGGAGGCCAGCTCACAACAGGCCCTTGGAGATCTCGTCAAGCAAGGGGACAAAGCAACAACAAAGTCCTTCCCCTCTCCTTGGCAGCAAAGCAACTGCAGGTCAGTCCAGCAAAGCAACAGCAGGACAGTCTTCCTTCTTCAGTCTTCCAGCTTCAGTCTTCCAGCTTTCTCCTAGGCAGAGGTTCCTTCTTGATTCCAGGATGATCTAATTTTCTGTAGTCAGGGGTCCTGTACTTCTACCCCTAAAAGTCGTTGTTCCCTTTGTGCAGGAGGGCTCTGAGCCCGGTCTGAACCAGTTCTGGGTGTTCCTTGAGCACTTGGTTTTCCTGGCCTCTCCTTTCCTTTCAGAGTGAGGGGCAGGGTCATCAGCCGCCCAGCAGGAGGTGTAGCCAGCATTGTGGAAGGCAGGCAGAGCCCTATTCAGGCCCAGGTGCTACCCCCTCCCACCACTCTAGATGCAGATGGAGCTATTCAGCCCAGGGATGGCCCACTCAGCCTCTGGGAGCCAATCAGCCCCTGTCACTCACAAACCAGACAGTCCATTCACAAACAGGCCAAGGCACACCGAAAGGTCAGACAAGAGAACTGCCACTTTCTAAAAGTGCTGTTCTCAAACACATGATTTAAAAACAACCTTTCCTAAAAGATGTGTTATTAAATTCAGAATTCAGGGATACCAGACGTTTATGTCCTATCTTGCTCCTATGGGAAGATATGCTGGTAGCCACTGTAGCCAGCATTCCCCACGATAGCCTATGGGCAAGATAGCCCTACAATAGTGAAAAACGAAAATGGCTGTAATTCACTACCAGAGCATGTCGCCTGCACTAGTACATGCTCTACCTTTCACATACACTGCACCCTGCCAAGGGGGTACTATAGGGGTGACCAATGTGTACAGAAAGGGAAGGGTTAGGGCTGGTCAGTGGGGACACTGACCAGGACGACATGCAGTTCACAGACTGCACACAGGCACTGCGGTGGCAGGCATGAGACACCATTTTAGGGCTACTCATGTGGGTGGCACAATCAGTGCTGCAGGCCCACTAATAGCATTTGATCACCAGCCCTGGCGGTGGAGGACTGACTGCCTATTTGGCAAAAGGTAAAGGCGCCACCTGCACGCTAATGGTTCATTGTATGTTCAAGTTTCAAAGGAGGGAATAGAACTCCTGAGCAAACATGCAAACATGCCTTTAGTTTATGGTTTAATCTCTGGGCTCTACTGGGAAGATTGCCAAGGCAGCACTTCACATTTTTACTGGGCAATTACAAACCGCAAGAGTGATTAGGCATAGATCCCTCTATTTTTTTAAATGCAAAGTTTGCTAAAAAAAATTGACATCAAGAAGATTGAATGCACAGTGGCCTGGTAAAATGTATACATTGTGTAGCACAACTGGGGGAAAAACCTTTGCCAAGTTGGGGGGGGGGGCACAATCATAACTAGCTAAATGTGCTTGAAACAGATGTGAAATTCACTAGGTGCTCCAACTGCATCTTTTCAAGAGTCAGTAAGCAAAAGAGAATCACCCATCTCTGGCCCTGGAAGAAATGTATAATAGCCTCACTAGAGCTGGGAACAGCTGTAAAATTTCATAATGGAGATTGTGTACATGATCAGGATATGTGTACATTGTTTGCATTGTTGTGATGAAGGTCCACTTGACAGAATGGGCTGGGTGGGATGCAACATCAATAATTCAGAAAATAGCCTAGAAGCACAAGTTACTACTTGTGCAACGATATATCTGTAAGAGACATTAGTTAGTGATAGATTCCTTACCTTAGAATATCCCCAGGCGTCAGACTGGATCCGGAAATTTTTGTGTAGCAATACCCCTGCGCGTCGGTAGGCGTCGTCTGCGGCCCCGCGTCCGTCGTCGGCGTCGTTAGCGCCGGAATGATGTTGTCGGAGTACTTAGACGCCGCCCATGCGCGCTGACGTCAGTTCTGATACACAGCTTTTCCGCGCCAGATACGCAGAGCCAAGATAGAACCAACACTGGTGCCAAGAAACTAGGGCCCTGAAAGGGGATGACTTGACTTTAACCCTAGATATCGGGCTCGCAGAACGGGGAGGATGGGTGGGTCGGTAAGGAATCTATCACTAACTAATGTCTCTTACAGATATATCTTTACACAAGTAGTAACTTGTGCATCTGAAAGAGACACGTTAGTGATAGATTCCTTACCTTAGAATAGATACCCCAGCAATACCAACCCCGGTGGTGGGTCTGCGAACCAATAATCACACCAGAAAGTCCTGGAGGACGGAACGGCCATAGAAGCCATCCCTCCGGACTGGACTGTCCAGGCAGTAGTGTCGTGCGAACGTGTGCAGCGAGGCCCACGTAGCTGCCTGGCAAATGTCCTGTAAGGGCACTCCCCGGCCCAGGGCAGTTGTAGTCGCCGTGGCCCGAGTGGAATGAGCCCTCAATCCAACAGGGGGCTCCTTCTTAGCCATGGAGTAACATGCCTGGATACACAAGATGATCCACCGGGAGATGGTCCGCTTGTGTACTGCCTTCCCCTTCTTAGCACCCACGTAGCCAACAAAGAGTTGGTCATCCACCCGGAACTGGCGTGTGCGATCCAAATAGAATGAGAGCGCACGTTTTGGGTCCAGACGGTGGAGCCGCTCTTCCTCTTTAGAGGGATGCGGAGGCGGAAAGAAGGTTGGCAAGGTGATGGACTGCCCAATGTGGAAGGCTGAGACAACCTTGGGCAGGAAAGATGGCTTGGTACGCAACACAACCTTGTCCGGATGGACAGAAAGGAAAGGTGGAGTACAAGAAAGGGCCTGGAGCTCACTCACTCTCCTGGCAGAGGTGATGGCAACCAGGAAAGCAGTCTTTAGAGTCAGAAGACGAAGAGGACAGTTGTGAAGTGGCTCAAAGGGAGCGCACATCAGGAAGGTAAGAACAAGGTTCAAGTCCCACTGGGGCATCACGAAGGGAACAGGAGGGAACATGTGCGTGATGCCCTTAAGAAAACAATTTACAATAGGGGACTTGAACAAAGAAGGCTGATCAGGTAGCCTTAAGAAGGCAGAAAGGGCAGAAAGGTAGCCCTTGACAGTGCCCAGAGCAGAGCCCTGCTGGGCAAAAGAAAGAAGGAAGAGGAGAACCTCAGAAAGGGGGGCAGAGAGTGGATCCACAGCCTTTGCTGTGCACCATGCCACAAATCTGTTCCACCTGCAGGCGTATACCGACTTTGTGGAGGGACGCCTGGCTGCCAGAATGACATTACAGTCTTCGGGAGGCAAGTCAAATGGCCTCAACGGTCGCCGCTCAATCTCCAAGCTTGTAGGTGGAGACTGGACAGGTTCGGGTGGAGGACCGTCCCCTGCTGCTGCGACAGAAGGTCCTCCCGAAGGAGCAGACGAATCGGGGGATCTACTGACATGCTGAGTAGCTCGGGATACCAATATCTTCGTGCCCAGTCCGGAGCCACAAGGATAACCTGGGCCCGGTCACGCCTGATCTTCTTCAGCACTCTGGGCAGAAGTGGTATAGGCGGAAAGGCGTACAACAGACCGCAACTCCACTCGCGACAAAAAGCGTCTCCGAGCGAGTGCCGCCTTGGAAATTCCAAAGCGCAGAATTGAGGACATTGCGCGTTCTCTTCGGTGGCGAATCGATCTAACCAAGGCTCTCCCCATTGCTGAAAGAGGCCTTGCGCCACGTCCGAGTTCAGACGCCATTCGTGATCCATCATGCACCGACGGCTGAGTTCGTCCGCCCTGGCATTCAGAGAACCTGCCAGGTGTTGAACCACCAGGGTCACACCCTGACTTTCCAGCCACTGCCAGAGGCGCAGAGCCTCCTGGCATAGGGTCCACGACCCCACCCCGCCATGTTTGTTGCAGTACCACATGGCGGTGGTGTTGTCCGTGAACACCTGCACTACACTCCCCCGGACAGAGGGGAGGAATGCCTTCAGCGCTAGACGAATCGCCCGTAACTCCAACAGGTTGATGTGGAGCCGGGCCTCCGCCGGAGACCAGAGTCCTCTGATCTCCGCCTCTCCCATGTGGCCACTCCAGCCCTGGAGAGACGCGTCAGTCACAACTACGTGCTCCGGGTGGGGTAGGGAGAGGGACCTGCCACTGACCCAATCGCGGTCCGTGAGCCACCACTGCAACTGTCTTGCAGTGCCCTCTGAGATCAAGACGTGATCGGACAAGTTGCCCTGATGCTGGCATCAGGGCCCACTGAAACTTCAGGTCCCACTGCAGAGCCCGCATCCGCCACCGGGCGTGACGCACCAGTAGGATGCAGGAGGCCATCAGCCCCAGAAGCCGCAGCGTCAACCTGACCGAGACTCGGGATAAAGGCCGAAAGATGGGAATCAGAGCCTGAATATCCCGAACCCACTGTTCGGGAGGGTAAACCCGAAACTGCGCCGAGTCTAGAACCGCTCCGATGAAGAGGAGCTTCTGAGAGGGACACAGGTGCGACTTCGGCACATTGATGGAGAACCCCAGCAAATGCAGGAGGTCGGCCGTAGTCTGGAGGTGGCTGACGACTGTTTGGGGCGAGCCCGCCTTCAACAACCAGTCGTCGAGGTAGGGGAAGACTGACACCACTAACCTGCGCAGATGAGCTGCGACCACCGCCATCACCTTCGTGAACACCTGTGGGGCGCTGGTAAGGCCAAAGGGGAGCACGGTAAACTGAAAGTGCTCGTGGCCTACCGTGAACTGCAGGTAACGCCGGTGGGCCGGCAGGACGGGGATGTGAAAATAAGCGTCCTGCAAGTCCAACGCTACCATCCAGTCTCCGGGGTCCAGGGCAGCTAAGACCTGAGCTAAAGTCAGCATCTCGAACTTCTCTTGACGGAGGAAGCCGTTGACGTTCCGTAGGTCCAAGATCGGGCGCAGGCCCCCCTTGCCCTTCTTGGGCACCAGAAAGTAGTGGGAGTAACATCCACACCCTACTTCTGGCCCAGGAACGCGCTCGATGGCCCCCTTGGCCAAGAGGGCCGTGACTTCCTCTTGCAGAAGTTGCAAGTGATCCCCCGACACGCGGTGGAATTGCGGTGGCATGGCTGGAGGAGTCGCCTCGAAGGGGAGGGAGTAGCCCCTTCGGACGATTTGCAGCACCCACTTGTCCGATGTGACAGTGGAAGTGGTGATGGCGAACCCTGCCTCCCACAGGCGTCACATGGGCCTGAAAGCTCGGACTAGGAAGGTTTGGAGGCAGGTGCTGCGGAGGGAGGTGTGGACTGGCCTCGCCGCTGACCCCGACCGCCGCCGCCACGGCGGTTTCCACGGCGGTTTCCACGGCCGCCACCGCGCTGCTGGGTATTCTGCGGTGCGTGGCTGGCAGCACGTGTGGGGACGCCCCTTCCGTGGCCACGAAAGGAGCGAAAGGCACCCGATTGCTGGCGCGTGGTCGAGAGACCTAAGGACTTAGCCGTAGCCCTGGAGTCCTTAAAGTGCTCCAGCGCATGGTCTGCCTTGTCGCCAAAAAGGCGACGGCCATCGAACGGCATATCCAGGAGGGTGGCTACCGGCATATACCAGTGCTACATGCAAATAAATCTACTGTGTCAAACAGAGGAGAAATGATGTGCAGCCCAGGTGGAAAGTAGAACCCTCAGGCACCCTCCGCAGATGGGTAGCCGTTTATCTTCATTGGGTTCACAAGTTAGTGTATGTGAACAACATCATACCAAAACAAATGTGCAGATTAAAATGAGTGTAGACCACTCCCTCAACCAACATTTTTAATAAAGGGGTGATTCGAACTCAGTTAAAAACAGTGTGCAATAAAGGGGGACATCGAGAGTTAAGCAAATTTGAACTCCCTGTCCTAAAAAACGGTCGACATGTTTCAGCTCTCTGGTCTATTTCGACCCAGCATTCCTCAGGACCAGAAAAAATAATAAGGAAAAACTCACCCAACCGGGCAGTACACGCCCTAAAGTGCCTACTCAGGGTGGGTGGATAATCGCAAAAGAAACCAGATTTATTTCTTATGCAAACCTCTAACCATCGAGGTGTATGGAATTTAAACGTAATGCCATGGTAATCTCACTTATAATGAGCTCTGAGACTCTCCTTTGCGGGCTGTTTTAAATCTTCCCAAATGAAATTGGCGGACCTCAACGAGGCGTGGCGTCGAACCGCCACCGTCGTTGCCATCGCCTGCCCAGTGAGTCCGTGGTATCCAGTCCACACCGGATAGAGTATCGTGCCGCATCTCGACCCTCCACAAGGGCTTGGGCGAGTTTAGCCCGGACCTCCTCCGGGCATTGTGGCAGCACGTCCGCGACCGTGTCCCACAGGGTGTGGGTGTAGCGGCCCAAGAGACACGCGGTGTTGACAGACCGCAGTCCCAAACTCAGGGACGAGAACACTTTCTTTCCGAACTGTTCGTATCTCTTGGATTCCCGATCGGGCGGGGCCGTCGGGAATGCGGTCTGGGAAGTGGAGGCCTGGATAACCAGGCTCTCGGGGGTGAGGTGGGTGGACAAAAAGCAAGGGTCGCCCGGGGCCGGGCGGTAGCGTCTGGCCACGTTCCTATCCACAGGCGGACCTGTGGCGGGCTTGGACCAAGTGCCCACAAGAACGTCACATAGGGCTTCATTAAACGGCAGCAGAGGCTCACTGGAGCTTGCCTGCGGTTTAAGAACCTCAGTGAGGTTAGTCCTCACGGCCGCGACGGGGAGCTCCAGGCCCAAGGCCTTGGCTGCCCTCATCAACACTACGCGGTAAGCAGCCCCCTCCTCCGTAGCCACGGTGGGAGGGGAGACAAATCCAGTGTCTGGCGAGGTGTCAATACCACTGGCCTCCCCAAGCTCATATGTCCAGTCCTCCTGTGACTGGCAATCCTGTGCCAGAGGGTCCTCAGACCCCTCCCAATCACCTCCGTCATCAGTCTCCTGTAATCCAGGGTTAACAGACTGGACCTCCTCATGGAAATAGAAATCTCCAAAGGCCGTCGGAAGCGGCGCCAGAGTCGGACTGAAGGGAAGATTGGGGACGGCGTCCACAATGGGCGCCGGGTGCGACACCCTCGGGGCCGGCGAAGTCGTGAGGTCGACCGGCGACGACCCGGATCCGGTGAGGTCCCGCGGCGCCGAACCGAAGTCGCCGGCGGCGCCGGGGCCAAAGCACCCGGCGGCGTCGTGGCCGAAGCGCCCGACCCGCTAGGGCCTCCAGCCGGGACCGCTGGGCCCGGAGGCGCCGCGGGGCCCGGCCGAAGAGGGAGGGACTTCATGGCCATGAGGTACCGTCCGACCTCCTCCGGTGTCGCGCCGTGCCCAGGGACCCGAAGGTGTGGGACAGGCGGCGACGCTTGCGACTCTCGCGGAGCCGCGTGGGCGGTGTCGCCCGAACCCCCGGCCGCATCGTGCGAGCGTCGGGGTGGGTCGGAGGAGCGATGATGCCGCTCCGACCTCTCATGCCTCTTACCTGAGGACTTGGATCCTGACGACCGATGTCCACTCCCGGAGCTGCGAGGACTCCGATCCCGCGACCGGTCCCTCGACCTCCCGTGGGACCGGGACCTGGAATGGCGCGGGCCGACTGCCGGAGCTCGAGTCGCTTGCGGGACCGCTCCCGCCTAGCCTTCGACGTCAGGGCCCGGCAGTCGGAGCAGGTGCGGTCGTCATGGTCGAGGCCTAAGCACTTCAGGCACCAGCGATGGGGGTCCGTGACCGACATCAGTCGGTTGCACTTTGAACAGGGCTTGAACCCGGGCATCCCTACCGGCACCGATAGAGTCGAGGACTAAAGAAAGAAATGATTGAAAAAGATCAAAAAGTTTAGTCAAAAAATGACTAGGGGTAGAGCTTCTCCGGATCTGCGCTAGCTGGCGTGGAAAAAAGAAGAACTGACGTCAGCGCGCATGGGCGGCGTCTAAGTACTCTGACGACGTCATTCCGGCGCTGCCGACGACGGACGCGGAGCCGCAGACGACGCCTACCGACACGCAGGGGTATTGCTACGCAAAAATTTCCGGATCCAGTCTGACGCCTGGGGATATTCTAAGGTAAGGAATCCATCACTAACGTGTCTCTTTCAGATAGATAACTATCCAACATGCACAAAAAGGACAAAGACACGTTGCAGTCCGGATGAAAATCAAGAGTTCAAAATTCTTCAAACTGGATAGGGAACAATTATATGGAACTTGTAACTGGTGAAGACGCACTTTGTAAAGAAAGCCTATGTTTATAGACCGCATTTAGCATTGCAAATTTGGAATCTGTTTAAAATTGACTGGTAAAGGCCAACGCTCACCTGTAAAACATTCCTTTGTAAACAGTGCTTTGTGAGGTAAATACAAGAAAGATGCGCATCTAGCTTTTTTACAGATTCATTGAAACAATCAAACATGTATATAAAGTGTGAGCTGCAATTATTAGGCAGACAAAGCAGAGCACTGTAACCAGCATAATAAGAAAGGTGAAAAAGAAACAGTTCAACCATTATAACATTACTATGAGATTAAACTCCTACCTAATACTACCGATACTTTTGAGAGGATAGTGGGAGTACCCACTGCCAGACCCATTGGGACAGCCTAACCTTTTCCCCCATACCAGAATATTATGAGTCAGGAAGGTGGTCAGGGTAGAACAGGTGTCCGTCCTTTGCAGGATAAAGGTTAGAGTCAGAGGATGAGCATCTCAAACATAGTGCACAGCGTCCCAGGATACTCCTAGCAGAAGTGCTCCTCTGCTGAATATAGCAAAGAGGCAGTTTATATAATAAAATCACAGTTTCAATTGCACTGTGTCAAAGGTTCAGAGCGGATGTGGTGATTTGTTTGGAGCCATAGAGCGGTCTCCAATGGGACATTCAAATACAAGGGCACCATGTTCCATGTGCCTAGCCTTGGACAGAGTGTAAGAGCAACATGATAATGCTTAATAAGACAGGAGTTGCACGTAAAATAGCTTCTGAGTAGATTATCGTTTAAGTGTAAAAAATGTAAAAAGTCACCAATAGAAAAAGAGGTCAAGCCAAACTGTAGCAAAAATTGAGACTCCGAGCGTGCCAAGATGTACCTTACAACATTGGGAGCTTCTCTTCTTTAACCAGACGTTTTATCAGAACTACAACTCCCACAGAGATTCCCCAACTTTTAGTCCTGTGTAAGATATCATATTGCAGTTCGGATCTGGTAGGACGTTCCTCAACCCTTGATCTTACTCTGAGGACAAACATGGTCATATTCTTTTTTTCAAAAGGGAACCTATTCTTAAAACAAAAGGGACACATGTTTGCGTCCAGCAGTCTCCTTTAAGTAACTGAAATGGGCTTACACTATCTACAGTGTGGCGTGAAATACAATAGGTCTACAACCTCTCCCTGAAGGTCTGACACAATTGTCTGTGGTTAGGATGGCTAAGAGCACACTATCTTCTAAGTAATGGCTAAAACACTCAACCAGACAATTGCAACCCAATCATAAAGGTTAATTTCATGCAATCAAAGAATCTCATACACCTGCTCTGGAATTTTTTTGTACTCCATGGTCATCGACTATTCTCTCAGGGAATTCTTCCTTGAGAAATTCCAACACTTTCAAAGCGGTCACTCTTTCTACAAACTTTACTTCAGGCCATTTTGAGGAGTAGTCTACAAAAACAAATGCATACTGTAAATGAGGTGGCATTTTCCTGAACAAACCAGACAAATCAAATCCTAACTTTTGCCAAGCAAGCTCCAGTCAGTCATGGCACAGGGTGCAAAGGAAAAGTGGTATTCCTTGGTTTCTTATCACACCCACACATTCCCGATACATTCACAATACGATCCACTTTTGCATCCATTCCAGGCCGCCAAAAATGTGTTCTTAAAGGCTGAAATGCCCATGTTACTTGTCCGGACAACTAGTTTAGGGATGCACTTAGTGGTCATTTTTGAAAACAAACCTCTAAACAACTGTTCAACCTGGACAAGAGTCCAAGGGCTACTCTTGATGTCCATATGTGTCACTGCTTTCATCACGGCTTCTCTAGCGCCATGCCTACTTATTTCTAAATGTGAAGACGGTGTTAGAGAGGAAGCCCAAGGCCTTATATTAATGACAGATCCACTCTGGATCCCTTTTTGATCTAATCTGCTGAGAGGGAACAGGCACTTCCCTGTAGTCACACTTATGCCTAGGGTACAGTGCAACCTGAACCGCACCTATAGAGTTCTCTTCCGCCAGCGCAGAGCAGTGAATTCTCTCATTCTGTCTGAGGAGTCAGTGTTCCAGGCACAAAGAGCTCAGGTCCACCACCACTCAATCTTCTCTATCAACGCACTAAAGATGGGATTTAGAAGTTGTCCAGGTAGGGGACGAGGAACGTGGCAGGGAAACCGGTTTGCATTTTCACTAGAAGGCAACCGATTGTTTTCTTGATAAGACGAAGGCCATCTGATACATGGCTTTAGTGGTTAACAAATAAACTGGACAAGGAATATGCTACTTACCAGTATGCATCTGTTCTTGGCATGCAGAGCTGCAGAGTTGTACACTTAGCAATAGATCGCCACCTGGTGTTGGGCTCGGATGATTGCAGGTTGTTGTCTTCTTGGAAGAAGTCTTTGTAGTCACGAGATAGGTGACTCCTCCCTTGGACAATACTGCGCATGGTCATCGACTCCATCCTCAGATTGTTTTTCGCCATGATGGGAAATGATGGAGTTAGTAGAAGTAAAGAGAAAAGATGTCCATGCGTGTGCATCTAAGTAAGAGGAGTACTGGAATGGATACAAGTCCCGGGGAGGCGGGAGGGCGTGTACAACTCAGCAGCTCTACATGCCAAGAACAGATGCATACTGGTAAGTAGCATATTCCGTTCGAGGCATATGAGCTGCAGATTGTACACTTAGCAACGATTGTGCAGCAGTGTCTCCCCTAGCGGTGGTCGCTTGTATCCGTTGCAGCATACTGAAATAGTGTTTTAAGAACAGCTTGGCCTACTGCAGCCTGCTGCTTGGCCTACTGCAGCTTGCTGCTTGGCCTACTGCAGCTTGCTGCTTGGCTTGCACATCAACACAAGTGTTTAGTGAACGTGTGTATGGTAGACCATGTTGCTGCCTTGCATATGTCCTCTAGTGGTATGTTTCCTAAGAAAGCCATAGAAGCTCCAAGTTTGCGAGTGGAGTGCGCTCTAAGAGGAACTGTTAGTGTACGTTTAGCTTTTTGATTGCATATTTGAATACACTTTACAATCCATCTGGCAATTCCTCCTTTAGAGATGGGATTGCCTTTGTGTGGGGAAGAAAAAGATACAAATAGTTGTTTTGTCTTTCTGAAGGATTTAGTCCTGTCTGTGTAGTATAAAAGAGCTCTTCTAACATCTAAGGGGTGTAAAGCCCTTTCTGCAACAGTCTGGTTTTTGAAAAAACACTGGTAACTCTACTGATTGGTTAAGGTGAAAAGGAGTAATCCCTTTTGGCAGAAATTTAGGATTGGGTCAAAGAACCACTTTGTTAGGGTGTATCTGAAATAATGGTTCTTCTATTGTGAATGCTTGTATTTCACTAACTCTTCTGAGAGAGGTGATGGCAACAAGGAAGGCAGTTTTCCATGTTAGGAATTGCAGTTCACACTTGTGTAAAGGCTCAAAAGGGGGACCCATAAGTCTTGCAAGGACCACGTTTAGGTTCCATATTGGTGCAGGTGGTAACCTAGGTGGGATTATTTGTTTTAATCCTTCCATAAATGCTTTGATCGCAGGTACTCTGAATAGAGATAGAGGTTGTCTATTCTGTAAATAGGCTGCTATTGCTGCTAGATGCAGGCGTATGGAAGAATAAGCCAAGTTGGACCTTTGTAGGTGTAGAAGGTAGCAAATAATATTTTGGATAGAAACATCCAATGGATCAATGTGATTGTTGTTACAGTATATTGCAAATCTTTTCCACTTAGCAGCATAACATGCTCTAGTGGTGGGTCTTCTAGCTTCTCTAATTATGTTCATACAGTCTGGTGGTAAGTTTAAGTAGCCAAACTCTAAGACCTCAGGAGCCAGATCGCCAAATTCAGTTGGTTTGGTTCTGGGTGCCTTATTTCTCCATGGTTCTGTGTTAACAGGGATGGCGTGAGCCGTAATTTCTGATGTGGAACCAGTGAGAGATCTAGTAGCATGGTGAACCACGGCTGACGTGCCCATGTGGGGGCCACTAGTATTAGTTTGAGAGACTGGTGTCTGAGCTTGCGTACTAGTGGAATGAGTGGGAGAGGCGGAAAAGCGTACGCAAATCTGCCTGACCAGTTCATCCATATCGCATTTCCCTCCGATCGTGGGTGTGGAAACCTGGCGGCGAAAGTTGGGCATTTTGCGTTTTCGTGGGTGGCAAACAGATCTATTTGTGGATGCCCCCACTTTTGGAAGAATGGTTGAAGAACTTGTGGGTGCAATTCCCATTCGTGAATCTGTTGTGACTGACGACTCAACAGATCTGCTATCCGATTGTGAATTCCTGGAAGGCGTTCTACAGTCGGGTGTATGTTTTGAGGGAGCCCATCTCCAAATGTTCTGTGCAAGCTGGGACAGTTGCAGAGAGTGTATCCCCCCTGTTTTTGTATATAATACATAGCTGTCATATTGTCCGTCCGGATTAGAACAGCTTTGTTTTGTATTTGTACTTGAAAAGTTTTGAGTGCTAGGAAAATCGCTAGCAACTCTAAATTATTGATGTGGAACAGTTTTGGTTGGCTGTTCCATTGGCCTTGTGTGGTATAATGCAAGAGAAGGGCTCCCCATCCTGTGAGGGCTGCATCTGTCGTGAGCACTATTTGTGGAACAGGGTCTAGTAACGGCCATCTGTCAAGTTTTTGGTGTTCCACCATTGCAGAGAGCGATATGTACGGCTGTCCACCAACACCAGGTCTGTGAGCTGACCTTGAGCCTGATTCCACTGTTGTGCTAGACATTCTTGTAGTGGGCGCATTTGCAGTCTTGCGTGAGGAACTATGAAGATGCAAGACGCCATCATGCCTATTAGTTTCATGAACACTCTGGTTTGAAGAGTGTGTTGGCATTGAAAAAGGGAGACTAAGTTCTGAATGCTTTGAATCCTGGCTTGACTGGGATATGCTAGAGCTGCCGATGTGTCTATGGTAGCTCCTAGATATTGGTGAACGTGCGAAGGCTCTAGGTGCGACTTGATGTAGTTTATTGTAAACCCTAAGTCGTGTAATGTTTGAATCGTTTGTTTTGGGTGTTGTACACACTGGTTGAACGATCTTGCTTTATGAGCCAGTCGTCGAGGTAAGGGAAGACATGTATCTGTGGTCTTCTGAGATGTGCTGCTACTACTGCTAAGCACTTTGTAAACACTCGTGGTGCTGTTGTGACCCCGAATGGAAGGACTTTGAACTGATGGTGTTGTCCTTGTATGACAAATCTTAGATACTTCCTGTGCGCAGGATGTATAGGAACATGAAAATAGGCGTCCTTTAGGTCTAGTGTTGAAAGAAAATCTCCCTGTTCTAGTAATGGGAGTACTTGTTGTAAAGTGATCATGTGAAAATGATCTGATTGTATGTAGTGGTTGAGGGGCCTGAGGTCGAGAATTGGTCTTAATGTCCCGTCCTTCTTGGGTATTAGGAAGTACAGGGAGTAGACTCCTGTTCCTTGTTCCTGTAAAGGGACCACTTGAATAGCATCTTTTTCTAGAAGTGCTAGAACTTCCTGTTGAAGCAGAGTTATGTGTTCTGTGGACATTGGACGCTGCCTGGGTGATATGTTTGGGGGGGGTTGCTGTGAGTTCTAGGCAGTAGCCATGTTGGATAATTTGTCTTACCCACCTGTCTGTTGTGATGGAATTCCAGACAGGTAGGAACTGTGATAGTCTGCCCCCCACAGGAGTGGAATGCTGTAGGGGAGGCAGAGGGAAGTCACTGTTTGGGAGTGGAAGAGGAGCGGTTGTTGTTATTACCTCTACCTCTTCCCTTATTGTTGTTGCCTCTGTATCCTCCTCTAAAGTAGCCTTTATTAGAGGAGGTTTGTGTGTGTGTCTTAAAAGATGTCACGCACCGGTCTGCTTGGAGCCTCCTCTATAAGAGGAGCGGCGAAAAGAACTTCTAGTCTGGGTGGATTGTAATGCACCCATAGACTTAGCAGTGTCAGAGTCCTTCTTCATCTTTTCTAGTGTGTTATCTACTTCCGGCCCGAACAACTGGTTCTGACTGAAGGGCTGGTTCAGGATGGTAGTTTGTACTTCTGGTTTGAAACCTGAAATGCGTAACCATGCATGACGTCTGAGAATAACACTAGTGTTTATTTTATTTATTTTTTATTTGTTGAGTTTTATATAGCGCGAACTAGAACCGAACCAGTTATCAGAGCGCTTTAAATTGCACAAGTTACGTTTTTACATGAGGACACACACTTTCATGTTTTTTAGGCACGGGGACATTAAGTGATTTGCCCAGAATCACAGGAGGTTTTGGCGTCGTTACAGAGACTCGAACCCAGATCCCCAGGTCCGAGGTCGAGCGCCTTAGCCGTTAGGCCAACTCCTCTCCCCTGTTAACTGCTCTGGATGCTGTGTCAGCTACATGTAGTGCGCATTTAATCGAGGCATTAAATATCAATTTGCCTTCTTGTAAGAGCTCTGCTGCCTGATCTTTGTATTGATCTGGTAGGTGTTCCCATTAATTTTTCTAGTTGGTCGTAGTGAGCCCTGTTGTAGCGTGAGAGTAAGGCTTGTGTGTTTGCTATGCGCCATATGTTTGTTGCTTGCACAGCAATCAGTTTCCCTGACGCATCAATAATTTTTGATTCTTGGTCAGGCGGGGGTGTGTCACCAGAAGTTTGGGAATTGGCTCTTTTACGTGCATTTGACACTACCAAAGAGTCTAATGGCAGATGTCCCTTAATGTAGACTGGATCAGCTGGTGCTGGTCTATACTTTTTCCTCTATTCTGGGATTTAGCACCCTACACCGTACTGGATCTTTAAAAATTTCTGGAGCATGTTTAATGACCCCTTTGATCATCGGTAATATTTGAGTAGACCTTTGTGACTGCTCAAAAGTGTCCAATAAGAAATCCTCCTCAAATGGCATCAGAGTGCATTGAAACTCCATGGTAAAGTGCAGCTCTGTTTAATAGATGATTAAACCCAATACTATCCTCTGGAGGGGAAGGTTTTGTTGGGTAGTACTGAGGATCAGGGATGTCTGGTGCATTATTTGGTGGGAAATTATATGCATCGTCATCTTTGTGATATTCTGGGTTGACATCTTCATCCTCATCTAAAGGGTATGTATGTGGCTCTGGTACATCATCCCCCCCACCTAAGTCATACTCTTCGTCAGTGTGGTGTGATGATGCAGGAGATTGAGCAGGAGAAGTTATAGGTTCAATATATGGAGTGATAGGAGAGGAAGAAGGTGAAGGAGAGGAAGGGTGCATTGGAGAAGTTGCACAATCCTTTTTGGCAGGAACCACAGTTGGAAGTGGTGTGTCTGCTGGTCTTTTTTTATAAGGAATTGCTTCCACATGTCCAGTTTTTGGATTAATATAGACTTTTTTCTGTCTAGGATCTGGTCTAAACAGATCTTACTCTTCTATAATCTTCTTCGGCGTTGATTTTTTTCGGTGCCGATCGGGGTTGCTTAGTGTTTTTTGCCTTAGGAGTGATTGAGTCCTGTGGCAATTTATTCGGTGCAGAAGGTGGTTTAGGCTGGTCTGTATCAAGCCTTGGAGTCTTTGGTACCGCTATTGAAGATTTTGGCGTGGAGACAGGTTTTGTTGGGCCTGCAGCGCCGGAATCTAGCTTCCCTTCTTTATTTTTGGAACCGGGTGGTTTCGGAGTCGAAGTTTTCGGGTCCGTTACGGTTCCTAGCTTCAGCACCGATGTGTCTTTTGGTTGGGGTGCCGAAGGGTGTTTGGGCACCGAAGGGCGTTTTGGCTTTGGTGCCGAAGAGTCCTTCGGTGCCAATGGAGGAGGTGGAATTGGCACATGTGGTTTTTTCGGTGCAGAGGCACCGGAAGGCGTAGTCTTTTTCCTCGGAGCCGAGCCCGAAGGCGGGGCGTCAGAGGGTAAATTTCGGTCTCGACTGGGCCCCATGGGCGGAGTGCTGACCGTTGCCTTTGGTTTAGGCAGTGTCGGTTGTGCAGGGGCAGAGGTACTCACAGGTTTCGAGATGGAATCGAATCGTCCGAGTCCTCTGCTCCCGATATGATCTGGAGATCAGGCGAGTCTTCCTCGGCGACGAGTGGAGCCTCGTCTTCGGAGATATCTTCGAGTGGGTTGTCTTCCTCGGAGATATCTTCTTCGACGATCTCCTCCTCAAAGATGGCCTCCGGTGCTGGCACTGATCTCATCTCGTGTCGACGGGCCCTCCGATCTCGAATGGTCTTCTTCGATCGGAAGGAGGCACAGGCTGTGCAGGTCGACTCGTCGTGTTCTGGCGAGAGACCGAGGTTGCAAACCTCGTGATGGTCGCTATGAGGGAATTTTGCTCGACATACCGAGCATCTTTTGAATGGAGTTCTGTCCATGAGGCGTAGGCCGCACGGCGCCGATAGGCCCAACGTCCCGCGTCGACGCACCGGGATGTAGCTGGTGAGGTCGAAAAGTTTATTCGATGTCGAAAAGTGTTTATCTAAAGTTTCACGCTTCGAAAATGCAGAAAAAAGTGTTTTCTAGCCGGAGCGGAAAACTTTCATCCTAACCCAGTGGCGGAAAAAAACAATCTGAGGATGGAGTCGATGACCATGCGCAGTATTGTCCAAGGGAGGAGTCACCTATCTCGTGACTACAAAGACTTCTTCCAAGAAGACAACAACCTGCAATCATCTGAGCCCAACACCAAGTGGCGATCTATTGCTAAGTGTACAATCTGCAGATCTAATGCCTCGAACATAGATTACCTAAGAAGGTGGGGCAGTGCCAAAGGCCAGTTTGTATGAATCTCATAAAACATCTCAAGTGGATAGAATGGCTGAATAAGCATAATATATTAAGCGTTAAGTCTGTGGATACACAATGAACATGTGGTTGGACGATGAACAGAAGTATAATGAACATGTTACATCCAGAGTCTGGATGTGAAGTTTTGTTCCGCAGGTTACTGTCACACATGCAAAATACACATTGTATGTTTGGTTGTGATGAAATAAAAAGCATACTTGCCACTTGGTGTATGGAGCGTTAACATAACAGGTGGTCACATTACTGATTCAAAATCTATGGGTAGTGCTCAAGTCTTTGTACTCTCGCATCTGGAAGGTGGTAAGGCCCTACTCAATGGCCACCAAGACTCCACACTGGCAAACCTTAGGGGCATGCTACATGATATATCATCCAGAGACTGAACTAATAAGATCACATCACCCCCATCTTGATGGAACTCCATTGACTCCTCTTGCCGGCCAGCACCGTCTTCAAAATCTGCTACCTTATTTACAAAACCTCTGGTGGTTCTTGGCACACCCGAAGCAAGGCACCATCAGAGTTCAGACTCAATCTATATCCCAGGATATATCAAACACATCCCTGTGTCCATCAGGCCCACCACCCTAGCACTAGTTTAAATTTTGGGGGAGATTTATATAGCGTAAACTAGACCAGAAAGTATCAGAGCCCTTTAAATGAGCACCAGATGCATTACAGGCGGACATATTCATTGTTCGCCACGGGGAGATTAAGTGATTTGCCCAGAATCACAGGATGTTGAGCGTCCTTGCCAAGACTTAAACCCAGTTCTCCAGCTTCAAGTTCGACCACCCTAGCCGTTATGCCACATCTTCACCCCTTCCTTCAATATAGAAAAGAGTTGAAGACTCAACTGTTTAATGAACACTAAATAATGCATTAACTGTCCACAACCTGGGTTCCACTCAGATTACTTGTTGACTTTAGGATTGCCTTTGGCCGTTTACAGTGCTCTGCTGCCTGCTGGCTAGGCTTGTGCTATAAAAATCCCATATACATACATAAGTTGTAGGAATGGGGGAAAACTAACAGGAGGAAAAGCAGACTAGAGGAGCTACGTGAAAAGATGTATAAAAGGTAATCTGGTTTGTGTACATGAAGGAAGGTGCCACAGTTGTGATGATAAACCCAATCAAAGCACACGTCCGCTTGGGATTCAAAAACGTAAAAGAATATGTACCTGATCTTTTGGCAGAGGTTGGTTTTCGGATTTAAGCAAAACTTACATTCTCCGCATTGTGGAATGTAAAGTGGAATAACATGATCACCTAGAAAGGAAGCAATGTAGAGATTTACTACAAGACATTAATTTGCATTTTGTTGTCCAGTATAAAGATAAATCTATAAAGCTTTTCAGTGCTTAATTACACATGCTATTTTTTTTAAAGTACCTGTGAAAAAGTTAAAAAAAAAAAAAGCCTCATTAAAAGTACTGCGCCACTTGTGCATTCTCACTTTGTAACATCAAATCACGCACACAAGGCCTCTCCTTGCACAGAAATCTGAAAACGGAGTCAAACAGAGGAGAAACAGATAATCAATGAATGGGGACCAACATCCAAAAGTGATAATGCCTTCAATCTAAATAAGCATCTTGTTACAAATAGCATTGGGACATGGCTGATCGGCTAGTTCGGGCTTTGAAAGAACCACAGAAAGTAAATTGAATCTACTACAATAAGCAGTTTTCAGATGGATTCCAAACGGCACCAGAAGACTCAAGCCCTCAGCTCATCACCAGTCAACTGGACTACGGAAACACCGTTTACGCCGGAACCACCACCCTCCTCCTCAAGCACCGCCAGACAATCCAAATGTCTACAGCCCGAGTCAGGGTGGCCTACCGGTCCCAGCGCTTCAGAGTCCACTGTGGGTTGACCACTACAGGACTCCGACCTCGCCTGCAGCCTCTGCACAAAGACCCATTCAGTCCTTGAGCATGTAACATCATTTCTTGTCTGAGTGTGTACAATAAATGCTTAACACTACCGTCTGATAACGCCTTACTGCTCGCCCACACTACCACAAATAGAGAGTAAGGTATTATCTACTTTAGCGCCTGCCTACCTTTGGGGATCCACTGGACTCTGCACACTATACCTTATTTTGGTATAGTATATACAGAGCCACCTTCCTACAGTCTCCCCAGCCATAGACTCTGGCTGTGGAAATTCTTCACATCGGTTTGGCTGTGCCCCGGGTGATATGACCGATTTCTTCTCGCAGGAGCTCAAGTTGCCCGGGTGTCTCGCCTTGGCGTTCGCTGGCAAAGAAGCATTCCAGATGGATGGCCTGTGCTTCTAGCCGGGAGAGAAGTTGGTCTCGGGTCCTATGATTCTCTTTTAGGTAGCCTTTAACAAAAACACCTGACGATGGACTTACCAGACAACCACTGGGTACCAGGGGACTGGACCGAGCCTTCATTATGCTCAAAATAAAACTTATTGTCCCAGGGCCGGCTTTAGTCCCTGTCTTGGAGAAACCAGTCGTTCAGCCACAATATGGGGCGGAGAGCTCCAGTGGGGCATTCCAAACTGAGAAGGAGGGGTGCATGGTCAGAAATTTGAATATCAGTGACCACACAGCATTTGAGGGACGGCATGAATATCAAATCAATGCAGGAGTGAGTACGGTGTGCCACGGAAGTGTAATGTAAATTGTAAATTGATACTTGTATAGCGCACTACTCACCCGTAAGGGTCTCAAGGCGCTTGTACGAATACCGCTGTGTAACCCATCCTGGCTTTCCCTGTGAGGTGTCCACTCCTGGGCACCCCCAAGGTGGAGGCCAGGCATCCTTAGTGTTGTGGGGGCCGTTGTGGAGATTAAGCAAGCTATTGCCCAGAGTTGCAGAGTGGGACTCCATGATTGGAATAGGCACAGAGGCGAGAATTATCAGGTCCGTGGAATTTTTGAGCCCAAGACCCGCTAAGGCGGGGAATTGAACCCGGGTCCCGGGCTAGACCTCTGCATCAGGGTCTGCCGCTCTAACCATTGAGCCACACTTCTCCACTGGTGTATTGGAGCAGGAGGGGGGGGGGGGGGGGGGGAGAGAGGGGTCCACGTTCTCCACACACACCACATAGGCCCGGACCTGGAGGCCCATTCTGAGAGACATTAAGTGCTTGCTCAGCGATGAAGGGAGGGTGTGCCTGTGGCGTCAGTCGGGAGGCCTAAACTACATTAAAGCCTCCCCCGATCACAGCACAACACAACACTGCTGAGATGTCTCGAAGGGAGGACTCAAGAGTCACTGGGGCCACGTATATCGAGAAGAGATTGAGGGAATGCCCACCCAGTGTTCCTATGAGGGCCACACATCGCCCCTGAGGATCTTTAGTGTCCCTGGTGATAGTGAATGGGGAAAGAACGGTGTAAGAGGATCGATACGCCACAGGAACATAGAGTAAACCCTGTGTGGAAGACCCTGTAGAAAACCAGGCGCTTCAAGAACGAGCAAGGATTCCCCAGAAGGTGTGCTTCTTGCAGAAGACAGACATTGGAAAGGAGTATGCAAGTATTTTAGGACTGCAGTGCGTTTTACACGATCTTTATGTCTGTTTACGTTCCACAAACTTATCTGGGAGGGCTCAAAGACAAGGTAAGGCAAAGTAATGACTGTGACTGGTGAAGAGGTCAGGTGTATCTGTCTGGGGCGTGGGTAAGCCCCTGGCTGTTGGGCCAGGGGGTTACCCAGGAGACTATTCTGAACCAAGCAGTCTGCAAGTACCCAGTATAAAAACGTCATGTCACAAGCTGAACACAACCAACTCACCACCCCAACCAACTCCCCACCCCATACTTCATACTTCATTCCTGGGAGCATCAGTCGCCCTAAGAGAAGCAAACACTGGATTTGGGAGTGAAGTGGAGGACCTCTCCATGCTGCAGGATCATGAAAGTTCGGGACAGTTCAGAAGTGTGAGACATGCCTCCTCCATAGTCAATGTGGCATCACTCTCTGATCACCAGGCTCCTTGAGAGGGCAGTGTCCGCCAGGCCAGTGACGGGAGGGGCGTCAGACCGTCTGCCTGGCTCACCAGAACTGAACTTCAAGTCCTGCGTCAGTCAAGTCAAAGACAGGAGACCCCAGGTGCGCTCCGCACAGCTAGAGCGGGCAATGAGGAAGCCACTTCCCTGGCGCTGTTTTACCTTCGGGAGCGAGCACACCTCTGCAACTTCGAGTCCCATCCGCCTTGGCACGCATTTGTGGTAGTGAGGGGGGGGGGGGGGATGGATGGCCGCCTGGCGGTTTAGAAGTCGCACTTCTGTGGCCCAGGTCCATGCCTCTTCTGGGGCACCAAAAAGTCGGTTTTCATGTTGAAGACCACTCTGAGGAGAGCCTGTACGGAAGGTTAAGAGCCCAGAGGTCTTGCTTTACAGCTGTGTAAGAGCGACATTGTGATTGTATCTCTTTGGTATAGTAAGGAAAGATCCCCACCTTGTTTCCTTTAGTAGGAGAGGGTGGGCCAAGAGCAATCCTCCAGCAGGATAGCACCTCTATCTTTAGATTTGAGCACTCTGGCGATGATTGGTCTGTGTGGGTCCCTGGAGGTATGAGCATGATGGCCAGTTGAGCCTGCTCCACAACAAACCATGCTGAGAAGCGATCAGAGGGCATCCAGTATTTAATCCAGGACGGTCGGGTCTGCGTGGTTTCTGCTCCCTCAGGAATGCCAAGTGAAGATTGCTCCGGCAGGAGTGAGGATTCCCGGCGTCTAAGGCCTGCTGATGGAGCTCAGAGAGGTGTGTCAGTAGCCTGGAGACCTGTGCTTTCAGTGTCATGTCGAGGCGATGCAAGATTCGGCCTCAGAGATCCTGGCCATGGCATTGCGGAGGTCTTGTCTGATGAGCGCCATGTCAACACACACACACACTTGCCCCATCTTGGTCTCCAGTCTTGAGAGGAACAGATGACCTGGAAGAAGGTGGCCAAATCTCCCTCCATTAAAGGATCCCTGGCCGGGGTAGCGTTCCCAGAATTGGAGCAACCCGTGCTGTATTGGCCTATCCGGGTTGAAGATGGAGCTTTCGATTGTCTGCCCTTACCCATGTTGGGCACGAGAGGAGGGAGATGCTGCCTTTGAGGAAACCAAGTCAAGGAGGAGGCAGCGCCAGCCGGACAGGGGACCAGTGCGTAGGTCACAGAGGGCAGAAGTGCCACTTCCTCCTCACTCCACTAGCTACCCAGCCGGACACCTCCCAATGAGGAACCAACTCTACCAGGCGAGGCTGGTGAAAGCAATGTCTCCGGAAAGGAATCCTGGTCAGGGAATTATAAAAGGGACATCGCCGTCTTGGGGGCCTTGTGGTGTTCAGTGGCGCCACAGGGTCTCAAGGGTGACACACTGGAAGGGCCCAAGGCCCCACGCCTCCAAGGCAGGAAAAGCTGTTAGAGCACTCAAAAGTCCAGGGGCCCCAGCTCAGTGCGTACAAGGTGCCTTTGGGGGGTTCCCTAAAGGAGGATCAGTCCCGGCTTCTCATACGCTCCCTTCAGCTTCACTGCCTCCCAGGCAGGTGTTTCAGCTACCCAATGTCCTGTCTGCAATCCACCAACCAGGCCTCCTTCCTCCTAGACTGTGCAGCCTGTGGGGAGCGAGGCTTCAGCAGGTCTATGTAGGTCCTTACACTGGGAAACACGTGAAGGTGTAGCAGTGCACTATGGGCCAGGGCCCGCAACTAGGAAGTCCTAGCGTCCCCTGATCATCAAATTGTGTGTGGGCAGTGGCGCTAAGGACACGGGGGCCCAGGGACAGGTGGGAAATAGTCCTACCGCCCGTGCCCCTGTGTAGGCAATCGAGGTGCCACCAGCAGGTGTGGTCCATGATGAGCGGCAAGTCTGTCAGGCAGCCCCATGCCTAAATCTGTGGTCCAATAAGGCCACCCGCTCACCGCACGCGACCTGCTCAGTCACTGCCCTGGAGGGGGGGGGGTTGCAGAGCCAGGGAGGACCAGGGCAAGAAGGCCTCCACAAGACTGCCCGCTCTCAGGCAGGCATGGTTGAGGAGTCAGCGAGGGCTCGGGAGCTGCCGGCAGGCATAGTCTGTGGAGGGGTGCACGGAGACTCGCTAGTTGGGCCTCCGCGCCACACATCATGATCATGATCAATGCAGCCGTCCCTTGTTAAAGGCACCTTCTTTACTCGCCAGCCCGAGCCCTCCGCGGGCCATCATCCAGAGTCAGGGGCCACAAGCAGCTAATCAAGGCCGGTACAGTAGTGCATGGCGTCCCGCCTCAGATGGCCCTCTCCTAGACGCAGTAGGCAGGCGTCAGACCAGTTGACTCCGCCTCTGTCCACCGAAATACAGGGGCAGAACAGCCAGGGGCTGCACAAACGCTCCGCCACAAGCCCTCCTCAGAGCTCCGGCGGCCTAGGATCATTGACCCCAGATATGGCATTTCTAGCAGGCCAATACTATTTATAAGGGTGGGCCTGCACACCAAAATTTTTCAATTCTACTCAAATCTTATAATCTAATATATTCTATTTTTAACGCTGTTTGGCATGCTATTCACGCTGTGGGGTTAGCCCTATACCCCTCTTAGGTAAGATTGCATGTGAACAAGCCCAAGGGAAACCCAGGGCCTGCGTGAAGTACAGCTGAAGACTTGGAAGTCTCTTCTAATTCTAGATATTTTCAAGACAAACTTATGTCAAAACCATTTTGAAGAAACAAACTCAAAAACATTTAAATAAGAGTTGGTACCACTCTTTTGTATTCAACAAGTTGTCATTCTTAAAACATTTATAATGTATTGTGGATGTTATCATCATATGTACAAAATGAAAAGAAGAAACATATTTTGAATCTTGACAAACAATATTACAATAGGACCCAATGCATTTCGGGTTTTCAAAAAACCCTTTGTCAGGGGTAATCTGATCCAAGAATTCACAAATTAATTGACGAGATGTCCTCCGTTCAGAGCTACAACAGAAATCAATTGAGTATAAGATGAGCCACTGTCATGTCACGATGTCAACAAATTACTAAAAATAGGATTTGCACTCAGGAGGGATGTGGGGTGAAAGGAAGGGTGCAACGTGACTTAAATATAGTGTGCTGGAAAACACTGATGTTTGCGATAAATTGATAAAAAATATTACTCAAGTTGCTCGTGTAAAAAAATAAAATTTAAATGTAGTACTTTTATAGCACACGTATCACCGCAAGGGCATCAAGGCGCTTGTACGCATACCGCTGTGGAACCCTTCCTGGCTTTTCCCTGTGAAGTGTCCACTCTTGGGCACCCCCAAGGTGAAGCCAGGCATCCTAGTGCTGTTGGGGCCGTTGTGGAGATTAAGCAAGCTATTGCCCAGAGTTGCAGAGTGGGACCCATGATTAGAATAGACACCGAGGCGAGAGAAATATCAGGTCCGAGGGAATTATTGCACCCAAGACCCGCAGAGGCAGGAATTGAACCCTGGTCCCGGGCCAGACCTCTGCATCAGGGTCTGCCGATCTAATCATTGATGGCCCGACAGGTTCTATTTGAACTGATACCCCGCCTAGTTTAATGAATTGCTAGGTCGGACAACAATTTTAGTTAAACAAATTCATACTTTATATAAGATTGTTTTGCAAAGAATTGTTCTTATGTCATCAAAAAAGAACACAATAAGTGACATATATACAATTTTCAAAGTGAAACATAAATGAAACAATTGTGTGTCAAACATCACCAAAAAAATCACATAAGCAACTATAAAATGCCTCTTAATAAATTGGTTATGAGGCACCAGTCCTTGGTAGAAATACAAACTGACAAGTGGACATTCTAATTATTGTTCAAGCCTACTTGTCTGCACCAACCTAAGACTTAAATTTTCATTCATGGAGGGTGCTACTTATAGGGGTTGTGCACGGTGGAATATGCAAAAGGAATACATTATTTTGTCCCTATATAGCCCCTTTCATTTTTAGTCTTAGGCGGAGAGTCAACGCGTTTCGAACCCTCTATGATTCGGAGGGATCTCCTCAGGAACCACGTGTCACGCTTGGTGAGAAAATGGATGCCGGAAAATAGAAGCCGAATCAACTTCTCCAATCTTAATCCGTGTGCGGCGGCTGCCGCCAGACACTGCCTGCCGACCAGGCGAGATTCATATCTCGTAAAGATCCACGTCATTATGAGATAAAAAGAATACCCAAGACCGGATCACAGATCCTGCATCCAATCTGTCCGCCTGTACCAGTTCTCTCAATAATAAAGACGACGTATGGGCGATTTCTGATAATTCACGACCCCTACGGGCTACAAAAGCGACAACGACCCCCAGTCCGTGTCCTGAGGAGATCCCTCCGAATCATAGAGGGTTCGAAACGCGTTGACTCTCCGCCTAAGACTAAAAATAAAAGAGGCTATATAGGGACAAAATAATGTATTCCTTTTGCATATTCCACCGCGCACAACCCCTATAAGTAGCACCTTCCATGAATGAAAATTTAAGTCTTAGGTTGGTGCAGACAAGTAGGCTTGAACAATAATTAGAATGTCCACTTGTCAGTTTGTATTTCTACCAAGGACTGGTGCCTCATAAACAACTATAAAATGCCTCTTTATAAATTGGTTATGTGATTTTTTGGTGATGTTTGACACACAATTGTTTCATTTATGTTTCACTTTGAAAATTGTATATATGTGTCACTTATTGTGTTCTTTTTTGATGACATAAGAACAATTCTTTGCAAAACAATCTTATATAAAGTATGAATTTGTTTAACTAAAATTGTTGTCCGACCTAGCAATTCATTAAACTAGGCGGGGTATCAGTTCAAATAGAACCTGTCGGGCCATTTGTTTTTGTTTATCATATTGTAGAGGTCCAGGCCAGACAGTGACAGGACCCGAGCCTCCTTTTGTTTCCCCCGATCTAATCATTGAGCCACACTACTCGTGAATGAGAGTAACTGACTACTCTCAGTCACCACTGCCCTGTGTGAACTAATGTGCTTGGTTGAAATATATGGCAATTGCCGCTTACCCAACAATACAACCTCAATATATAATCGAGTGTATGTACAACAATCAAGCTCTATCAAAAGGTTACGATATGGCAGCCTCCGCCACCTAAGTGTGAGAGCTTACCGATATTTTATCCAGATACTATCCCCATAGTGATACAGTTGTAGGAAAAGAGGGGTGCAGGTCTTTCTTTTCTTAAATGGTGTAATTTGTTTTTTGGCTTCATACTTTCAAATTTCAACATGGCCAGACTGAATCGAGACCCTCTTATGGATGACTGTCCAGGGAGTTGCAGAGAATGTAGGAGGAGATGGTGTCCTATACATGTGTAGTTGAGTAGGAGAAACTCCACTCAACACTGCCAGTGCTGACATGAGCAAGAGCACCTGGTTATATCCTGGCAGAAGCAGTCCTGTTCCCATCCATTCCTTTAATCCTCACCATCAATGCCAGACGGAGGCATCTGAGAAAAAAGCTGAGATAACAAGGAGAACCAGAAATTTGGTTGCGAGTATATGCAGATCATACCTTGAATTGGAGGGAGCTGTTCGCCAGTTAAGTAGTTCTTCTGGTCTTTTCTACCCATATCCAGGGAAAGGCAGTGCTTGGTTAAAACAGATGAGCCCACTGGAGGAGGGTGGCTCAATAGTTAGAGCGGCAGACCCTGATGCAGAGTTCTGGCCAGGGACCAGGGTTCGATTCCCGCCTCGGCGGGGTCTCGGGCTCAATTTCCTCGGACCTGTTAATTCTCGCCTCGGTGCCTATTCTAATCACTGGCCCCACGCTGCAACTCTGGGCAATAGCTTGCTTAGCCTCCACACCGGCCCCAACAGCGCTAAGGATGCCTGGCTTCACCCTGGGGGTGCCCAGGAGTGGACACTTCACAGGGAAAGCCAGGAGGGGTTCCACAGCGGTCGGAGTATCAGCGCCAGGAAACCGCATAGGTGACACCGCACGGTGACCGTCTGGTGACAGTGCGCTCTATAAGTACCATGACATCTGGATTCTGGCTTCCATTTGTGATAAAGGGATGTGGGCACAGCAGTAATAGGAGGAATAGAGTGAATGGGTGTACACCCCTGCTCACTAAAAAAAGTTACCCTACTTGGTAAGCAATTATCTTTGTCTCCTTGCCTGTGAACTCACTAACATGTTTCAGGATCAATATTTCAGTTTGTTCAGCTCCGAAAATAATACTTTCATGGCTATTTATTTGCTCAATCACTTCTTCCTTCAAGCCTGAATGTGCTGTCCTTCCCAGGGGCAGTGGGGTGCTTATATGGATTCCTTCCTTTTCAAGGTCCTTTCATGATCCAGATTGAATAGCATAACTGTATGTTTAGATCTCCTTCCTTAATTTTGGGCCGGCTTTCTATCTCTGAAGATTGTGGTGTTGCCTTCCCCATCTCACTCAGTACCTTACACAACTCCAAGTCCTTCACCTCAGAACACAGAGACTGGAAGGATAGGGCATTACATGTTCTCTTAGGAGATAGCAACTTTTATACAGGAAGCTTGAGGACTCGAAACCTTGACTGTCAGCCTCAACCACGGGTCACTTTCTTTTTTTAAATCAATACATCTCACAATATGCGGACATTAAACTGCAAGCTAAAGCTGATTTTTCAAGTCCTGCAGATAGAGCTCCTGTTCGTTATTTTCCCCATCTGTGCTGATGAACCAGGAGGCATCCACCAAAGCCTTTTGGGATTTTTTTTAATAACTTTTGAAGCCATCAGACTTCTTTCTCCCTGTAACTTTGAATTGTGGCATTCTGCGGTTCTCTCAAATTCTAATCTAGGTTCTCCTCTGGTGGTTACAGGCTGTTCAGGACCCTGCACATTAGCCCCATCTAGATATATTGATTATTGTTTATTTGTTTTTTAAATCAGCAAAAGTGTCTTTTTGGATGTTGTTGCTTGAGAGCAGTGTCTAGGAACTGCATAACTGATAGGGGTGGGTGTTGAATTCCGCCACGCCAGCAGAGTTTTGGCCACTCCACGTTACGCAAAGTTTCAGCTACAATCCGCCAACATCCGCGTGGCAGTGTTTTTTTCTTGAGAACGGCTCGCTAATGGTAATTTGGTGAGCGTCAGTGAGAATTTGCATCCCCAAGTGCAATGTTTAGGTACTAGGAAGGCACCAGGCGAGATTCTCAATTCGGGCAGTCGCTACCATTCGCGGCGGAAAAGCTGCTACTCAAGCAGGAAACCTACACGAGTGGCAGCAAAGAAGCAGTGCCCTCTGGAACGCAGCATGGTTCAATTCACACCGATTCTACATCGCAGAACAAGCCCCAATGCTTAAAGTTAGCGCAAGCAGTGCGACGTGCCGATTTCTGTCCATTCACAGAGCTCTGCACAATCTGAGTTTTTATGCAGCTCCAAGAGTTGCGCCAATCCCTAATAACAGGATCATTCAAACTGTCAGAAAGATTAGCTCGTATTTTGGTGGTAGATCGGGCAAATCCAGTGATTCCGCATTCCAGCCCATTTGTTCAGCCTAAAATCCTCAGGACACAGTAGGGTCACCCTTTTATCTGTATGAAATTACATACATTCTTCAGACATATGGTGTGCTCGAAATAGATTTAGAGCAGGCATTTTTCTTTGGGCAAGAATCTTCAATGTGAAGTTTCCTTCACAGAGTAAGAAGCAGACAACAGTTCCCATCAAGCACTGAATTAAATTGGAACAGGTCACAACTTAACTACTCTTTCCAAATTCATTCAGTTTTACAGGCTTTTGTTGTCCCACTTGGGCGATGTTGGGACCAGTGTGCTGGCTATTGACTTGGACGATATTGGTGTTAGGACATGTTAAGCAGACACTCTGGATTTGTCGGGACTCCGCAGGCTTTTTCAACATATATCCCTGCAAATTTGTGTAAATTCAGCACACCTCAGTTTGCAAAGAGACCCAGGTAAACACACAGGAAGGCAAGTTATGAACAGAAAGCAAACCACCTACCAGTGGTACTATGTGTAAGAGTTGCATTTTAGTTTTCCCTTATTGCCTTATCAGTCTGTGGTTTCGTGTTGGTTAAGTGCTTTCAATTAAGTCAATACGCGCCTCCGTGATGCAGCAAAATTGTAGTCCTACTTCCATGTTTGTGGCACTTTCCATTCTCACAATTTAGTTACCGTTTTAGCTGCACTCAATCCATGCTTAAAGTTTAGACAGTGTTGAGTTTACACTCTTGCAGCATGCAATGTAGCAAGAAATTAAAAACAGACATAGCCAACCTACTTTTCTATGGTATTTATTACTCTTCTTCCGTGCCAACAATTTGGGGTTCCCACTCATGGCTTGAAAGGTCGATAATGAGGAACTTAATGAAGTTTCACCCTTGTGATTGCTTAATAACTTCGTGTGGGGGGGGGGGAGCGGCAGAAGAGTAGGAGACTTAAAAAAATAAAAAAAATTAAGGGGCAGAGGTTTGGAAATTGGCAACTCTTGAAGTAAGGCCAAACAAGGTAGACAATGAATGAGATTAACAAAAATCACAAGCTATAGATAATTTCTTCCATGCATATGCATTGTAGTTCTTTGCTGAGGAGATGGAGACATGCTCCCTAGCCAGCCACCATATGAAAAGGACGGAAGTTGACGGACTGAGCAGGAAATAATAGTGGGATTTGGGTCACAGGTGTGGGAAAAAACAATGTACTTGGAATCAGGCGAAACATGAGAAAAATTCTACCCTGCCGGACTCGTACTGAGGACCTTAGTCTTTTCATAAGAGTTCAGCATGCTACGTGTAAAAGCAAAAAGATTGGGGGTGTGGGAGCAAGGAGGTTGGAGGTGGAAGACCGGAGAAAAAGCACCAAACTGGCAGAGAACTAATGGATGGGCACACATGGAATAACCAGGCGGGCTTAATTAATGGGTTTATCTCAGTTCTGCTAAAAGTGCATCTTGCTGCATGCTAGAGTACTTTTTTATACCACAAAAAAAGCCAAACGGAGCCTTTCCTTCCTAAGCAAACTTACAGTAGAATTTTATGTACACACATTGCTTCAAAAAAATAAACACACTATTCAATAGTTTAGGAGCTGCAAAAGTAATTTTCAGACCTGCTTTCACTCGAGTCACTCCTTCTCCAACACTCTCTACAATTCCAGCCCCTTCGTGACCAAGGATCACTGGAAAGCAGCCTTCAGGGTCAGCACCACTCAGAGTGTAGGCGTCAGTATGGCACACAGCAGTGGCCACAATCTGCAAAAAATTGAAGTTACCTTAAGTTTTCGGCATGCTGAGTAAACAACATCAAGTTCTAACAAGCAAAAAGGGAAGATAAGAAAGTTACTTCCACACCCTAGAAATGGAAAAACTGGAAGAGAACAAAGGATGTCACGCAGAGCATAAGAACTCCAGGACCATAAAATGAAGTACTTCTTCTATAACCAGCATCCAGACATTAATGTTTAACTTAACAAGCAAATGGGTTGGGCAGAGAACATGATTTAGAGCTGAACAGTAACTAAGAAAATGCAGCTGGTTTGGGCAAACAACATGGGGATGTAACACGATATGTTGCTAAACAGCAATAGACTACACTAAAAAAGGGGACAAAAAATTACAATTTTAGGCACCTACAACAGCGACAGTGTCAAATGAATGAATCTTGCATTTGTAAAGCACAACTGTCTCTCTGACTGGAGCATCCTGGTGCTGAGCGCCAATAAAAATAAAGTTCACAGCAGATAGAGCATAGATTAACATAAGCAAAGGTCCCTATATAAGAGAATAGCATAAAGAATCAGGAGCTGTAAAGATCCAGGTTTTCAGTTGTTTCCTGAAGAGAAGATCTGAATCAATGAATCTTAGATGTCTGGTAAGGGGATTCCACGCTCTAGTACCCGGGAGGGCAAGAGAATGGTATTCTGGGAAATAAGGACTGTTGATTATGAACCAGTAAGGGTGGTAGAAAATATAAACTCTCAGAAAATGGTGACAGCAAATTAAGAGGCTGGTTTTCAGCTCAAGCCAAAGGAAAAGTTGACAAAACCAAATGCTGCGGCTTTTCAATAGGAAAAAGGGAGTCAAGCTTAAACCTATCACACAGGCAGAGCAAGCCTCTGTACACATGTAAGACGGGCAGCAGCATAGCAAGCTTCTCTATTAGTGCTGAAGAGGACAGATAAGGAAGAGCGGACACAGATACCTTCAACACAACCAGAGTTTAGTCCACTAGGCTATAGTATTTCAAAAAATAAGAAAGGTCATAATGGCCATGGGTTAGGCCTGGGACTGAATACTCGCACAGTGTGGCAGGTTGAAATTAAAAGCAGTAATTTGTCAGTAGATACTAGTTTCTGCACAATGTGTATTTAATTGGGAGCAAACACTGAAAAGGTTTTTGTCCCCCTTTGTCCAGATATACACCAAATCTCTATTTTTTTAATCTCAAAATATTCTGCCTGTAAACACTCAGCTCAGGAATCCCATTTCTTTGCCAACTCTAGTCATCACTTACAACATACAGGACAGAAACTGTGTAGCTGCGATTGAGGGAAAAGTACAAGCTCCCACCCAAACCAAAAGGTGAGAGGGCCTCTTAGCTGGATTTTTTATTTGTGTGCTTTGTGTGGCTTTTGCCGCTCTTTTATCTTCCTAACCAGTACGGCTCACAGACTCAGGCATGAGCTTTCAGTCAAAAAATCTGTACAAGCTGAAAGCTCTTGATGGGAACTGGGGGTTGATAAGGATGAAATTGTACTGGAGCACGCTTGCTTGCATATTCATCAACTAAAGAAGGCACTCTCACTGCCTTCCGATGCAAGTTAAATGCTCTAGGGGTTGGGTTTAACTTTCTGTGGTATCGAATACCACCAAAGGAAATGTGCACATTGTGGGACTTGGGGCTGTAACTTTGTAGCTAAGTGACCCAATGACCAGAGATCTTCAGTTACTAGAGTCCCCCAAAGCAAGGAAGAATGGCAAAGTGGCAGCACTTGTCCAGGGTCAATTTGGGTAGCAGACTGACCGGACTCTGGTCCATACTTAAGTAGGTAGGCTGGGCTACATGGTAGGGCGCTACATTGGCTCATGGACTTCCTCGCCAATCAAACGCAACAAGTCTGCTTGTATTCTTTCAAGTCTCGAATGATATAAATGAACAAGGGAGTACCCCAGGGATCACGCCTGAGGCCTATTTTGTTTTGACATCTATGTGGTGCCATTAGCCCGAAAAGTTAGAGCCTGGGGTGTGGCGATTGTTTCAAACACAGATGATACTTAACTACTACGCTCCTTTGGTAAGGATTCAGACAGACAATGAGAAGAGTACATCTGCAAACTGCATGATGCAAGTCACTGCTTGGATGACTAACGACGGTCTCCAATTAAACAGCGACAAGACTTAGATTATGCTATTTGCCAAAGTGACTGAGATTTAGTCATCTGACTGGTGGTCCGTACAACTCTGCCCGGCTCCTGCAGGTAGTAAAAGAACTCTGCGTGAAATTGGATTAATCTCTTTCCATGAAAGATCAAGCTAGCTCTACCTCTGGCATCTGTTTCGCCTCGGAGGCATTTTGAAAAAAAAACCCTTCTGTGACTTGCAGACACAGGTAGAAAGACTCTTGTCCAGGCTCTCATCATCAGTCACCTGGACTACGGGAATGCCCCATTGACCTCCGTACACAGCTGCGCAAATGATCTGTAATCTTCTTTCTTGCTTGACTTCCTCTCCGATCCTTAGAAAGCTTCATTTGCTGCCTATTAGGAAGCGGGTCATCTTAAAAAGAGCTTTGTTGTCAGACAACAAAGTTTAAAGTCTTGGACAGCTTATTTGACTTAGATTATCCTCAAGACGCCTGAGCTATTTGGACAAGATGCTTTTGGGGATCAGGAGTGGGGAGAAGATCTTACACAGCCCTCTTACATCCACCCCCCCCCCCAATCTTTGGAAAAACTTCCTCTTAGCCTTTGTTCTAGCCTAGATTTCCCCTCCTTTAAGAAACGACTTAAGACTTGGTTGTTTTGGACTCCTCCCATTTCTTCTCATGCAGTGCAGAGATAAGATACTCCTTTGGAAGTGAGTTGTGCGCAATATCAAATAACCAAATAATAATAATAAGTATGTGCTATTTATATAGTGCAATCCTGACTGAAAAGCAGTGCAGCACTGTACAGAACTAAAGGCAAATCTAGAGTAAACAAGCAAGTGGTTATGTAGCTGGGTTCCAAGAGTGGAAGTTGACGATTTCTGCATTCTAATAGTTATTTGAAGTGTGTGTTAAGCTTCTTCCTAAATTGCAGCAGGGCTGGGGCAATCCTAATGAATACAAAATGTCATTTTTGTTGCACAGATTAAGTGTGCCTTTTTCTTTACGCTTCATCTCATGTCTAATGGTGTCCTCGTTACGGGCATGAAGAATCTAGCCAGCGTAGGTGGTGAGCTAGTTAGCCATCTAGGCAGTAGTGCCGGTTGTGATGGCTTTATAGATGTTGCAACCCGTTTTGACAACGGTGCAGGTCAGCAATTGGTGTCTGTGGGATTCCATTAGAGTCAGGATAATTTCGTCGGATTTCTTGAGGCCCTTCCTGGTGAGATTCCCAGCAAAGAAGAATAGGCTTCCTCGTCTGTTTTCAGAAATCAGAGAATGTATTCAGATTTAGGACTGCTACAGATTCAGCAGGCCTGAACAATAACCATAAAGGGAATTCTTATGCATGGAATTCTGCGATTCTTTTGAAGCACTTTCAAAGCCAATGGTACAACAAAGTAATCTGTCCTTAAACCAAATAACCACATTCAAAAGCAACCTCACAATCATCAAAAAGGCTGCCATTAAGTCGTACGTGGTCAGCTCCAAGGCAAATAATGCTTCACCTGCTTAATGCTCAAGAAGTAATATTGAGCAAGATCAAAAAATGTCACGGGTGAATCCGCGTAAATCCACTCTGAAGGTGCTATAAATACCTCCAATTCCAGCACGCCATCTTTCTCCATTATCTCAGGGTTAGAAGCTTTCCTTGAATTCAGTCCGATTGAAGCCAAGGTATTCATGAGCAATCTGCAGGACCATAAAATCTCGAAAATTTCAGTCACTGGTGACCAATAGCACTACTACATTAGATAAACTTCGAGAGGCATGGGCGGGAGATCTTGGCCAAATAGACAGGGATAATTGTATGGACACACTGGCCTCCCCTCGGGGAGCAGTAACAGCAACGCGGTTGCGTCTTATCCAATTTAAATACCTTTACCGGGTTTACTATACAGGCTCAGGTTGTGGAGGGTAGGCCTAGTGTCATCCCCGATTTGCCTGCGATCTGGTCGGGCGGAGGGGTCCCTTATACATACAATCAGGCATTGTACAGCACTCACACGATTTTGGCGAGGGGCTCTGTCCTGTCTGGCAGAAGTATTGAGGTGGGAGCTACCCTCCTCGCCAAGATTGGTAATTTTACATATTATGGAGGATATAGGGGCTAATATATATATAAGACACTTATTACTGTTGGGGCTGACCTAGGACAGGGGTTGCCCGCAAAAGCACCTCAGGATCTGGAAAAGATGGGCAGGATACTGGGAGTAGATCTAGATCCAGTGCCCCCTGTGGATGTATCTGTAACTATGTTGTCATGCGGGCCTCTTGGGTAAGGGACCAACTATGTGGTGATGGAATCTATTTATTGGGGTAGGCGACGTGGTGGCAAATGAAACTTAGTAATGGAATAGTGCAATGAGGAGGGGGTTCAATGTGTTTTTGTTGTATTGTTTTGCATAACCAGGATACTGTATTAACTAAATGTCAATAACAATCTGCAATGTCTTATATGGCAGATGTTTCCTGGGTTAAGGAGCTCTGCACGGTACTTGACCTTTGACATAATAAAAGGTTTCTAAAAAAAAAATGTCAAGGGAGGTGAACCAGCGCAGAGCTACAGCTATTAATCCTGTTCCGGGAGAGCTACTTCTGCAAGGAGTGATTGAGGGTTGCATTAGCTTAGATGAACTGTGAGCTAGAGGCAGTCCTGCAGCTACCTGTAAGTAGCGCTCTACTCTGCGTGCAGCCCAAACTACTATCATAGAAGCTTGAGACGAAATGGTGTATTTTTGTGTCAAAAATCATGCGTTTGTTTGCAGAAAAAATGGATGAATTTCCATTATATATTTAAAGCTCATATTGGAGTCATAAACCTTGTGTTATAGAAACGACTTATTATTGACAGAATTAGGTTGGTACCGAGGATAATGCAGCGAGGCTTTTATTACTTTTTATTTCCTTCACACACATTACTGCTGGTGCTCGCTGCCAGTGATCCTGCATATGATTGCCACTAGTATAATCTTGTTTGATAGGTGCAGCAAAGCATAAAAAGTGGTATACCAGAGTCTGGACTGCCCGCAAAAGTGGGAGAAGGATTGAAGTCCGTGGTAAGCAAACTTGGGTTATTGAACATGCCCCTTGGAGAAGTGCGCTGGCATATATTAATCAGCAATGTATGAAGGTATATAGATGCTCTGTTCCTTTATTGAAGATTATTGAACACTGAATGCAGAATGTGCTCCTGTTTATATGGTTTCAAAGCTGCGTTTATGAAACTGTCCCGAGAATAAAAAAAAATAATCTTGTCTAATAGGGTCTCTATTAAAAACAAGCATTTGCAATGCAATAGGTCTCGCATTAGGAAAGTTTGAGCTATTGGTATTGTAAATGACAATTTTTTTATTTATGTGTTGGTTTTGAAAATAGCGAAATGAATAGCTTTTTCATTTACAATGCCAATAGTTTTAACTTTTGCAAATGTGACACCTATAGCATTTGTAATGCAATATGTGTTGAATTTAAGTGATAGAGGCCTGAGTCATCCAGGCCTTTTCTGAGCCCAGATTTTCAGGAGCAAAATCAAATTATAATTATATTTTCTAAGAAAAAAAGTCTTGTTAGTTTGCTTGTCGAAGACGGCTCTTCTCTGTTACTAAGGAAACGCTTCTTATTATGCATTTGACTTTCCCATGCTTCAAGTGGGGGTGCCAATGTTGAAACTGAAAGTTGATCCAGGTGGCACTGCATTTGGACTAAATTATTAGACATATTTTCCTTGTTAGTAACAGGATTCCCACTCCAGCCTTGCGGTCTGAAACAGTTTTGTTTTTATTGTTATTAAATGAGACAACATAAACGTGCTTGTCCCCTGGGTCCTAGTTAATAATCCTAAAGTTAGCTGGTGTGATCACTGGTGCCGCTGTGGCTGGGCAGGTAGCAGCCACTGTCTTTTTGTTCCACTTCGGTGTCACTCAGTCGTTGAAATGTCACTTTATAATTACACTGCAATTATGAAAGTGTCACACACAGCAATCTGAAATATTGGCAGCTATAAGGGAGTTATTGCTGGCAGGGTAGTACTGACATTACGGGGTCGCAAACAATGCAGACAATATGTGCTGAGGGGCAATTCTACTTCGGAGGATCAGTGAGCATTGCTCTGCGGGTTATCCTGCCGCATATTTCCTCTTGTCTTGCAAAAAGTGTCACTCAACGATGTCGCACAAGTGTCACTCAACAATGTCACACGAAATCCGATGTCACATGGACTGTAAACATGGCAGTCTTGCTAACCCTCAATATAGAGTCGACAGGTTAATAGGAATTAAAAGTTCTCGCCCCAAAGACACGCATTCCAGTAAAAAGAGACAGAGCTCGAGGAAGGGGGATTGTACCCCCTCCCCCAACACGTTCTATTTTTTACAAAAACATACAATGGTAACATTGCCTCAAAGGTGGGACCTTCTAATGGAAAATTAATATTACATGCAGCTATCGTAAAATTCTTAAAGTGCCGTATTGCCGCATAACTGCTCAAAACAAGAAGCAGAGCGATTAAGAACTCAGCACGTCTTCTGCTTAATGTGTGTCACTGGACTGTTTCCCATATTCTACGTTATACGTATCCTCCTCCTTTCGTACACGCTACGCAAATATCACTTCCGGGTGAGGCTACTTGGTAACAAAAACATTTCCTGTGCAGATTTGTCCTATAATAAGCCAGACCTAGGGTAACGTTACGTAACGCTTGCGCAGGGGGTGGGTTCTTGGCAACAACCTCTGAGCCTATAGGCAGAATAAAAATACATGTTTTACCATGTCTTTTTGTAATTTCGAGGTCTCTTGCAGAGCAAAGCAAGCATCTCCCATTCTGGATTCAGGAGCTGTGTTCTGTTGACAGGGTTTGACTGAGGTAGAGCAGAACTAAAGCCCCAGCTCTTGTTTAAAGGGACAGAACCGCTTCAGGGGGCAGGAGGCGGGGGTGTAGGTGCAGTCAAGGGAAAGCAGTTTCTACACAGATTGGTGGAGGCAGTGTTCAAAACACCAAGCAAAACAAGTGACATCAGGCGGGCGCACGCACTTCCGCGCAGGCGCAGAGTGTTCTTGGCCGCGTCTCCGGCTCCGCTGGACGGCACTGGAGGCGATGGACGGCACTGGAGTCCCTGGCCGTCCCTTGCCGCGTCGCCCCCGCCCGCCGTAGCAGCACTGGAGCCCCTGGCCGCATCGCACCCGCCCGCCCATCCATTGGGAGCCGGGACAGAAGGAGCCCACAAGAAAACAGGGCAAGAAAAGAGCCTGGTGAGGTAAGGGGGGGGGGGGGGGGAGCGTGTGTGTGTATGCGACGGCGGGTTCTCTGTATGTATGGGTGCGTGCATGGGTGCTCGTGTGTGTCTCTGGGTATGCGCATGCGTGTTGGAGCTTCCGAGGCAGGAGATGGGCACGGCGCGGTGCGCGCCCACGAGGTGCAATCTGCGCTCGTGCCCATCTCGTGTCCACATTCCCAAATACGGCTGACAATAGGTCTAGAAGCAGGTCTGCTAAACCTAAAAAAAAAAAATTTGTATCTCAGGATGATTGTCACCGAATGCAAGCAGCTTTTATTAAAGAAAAGGATGGAGGCCTCTGGCTAAACGTGTAACAAAATGAAGGTGCAGAAATACTTAAATACAACCCCCCCCCCAATATCTGGGTGTAGAAAGGCAAAATGTTTGGCCACGCACACTAAACACATGAAACTGTCTTCAGAAAGAGAATTCTCTTATGAACACATAATCGTTAAAAAACATTTACGTACATTTGTACAAACTTCTATCTTGCTTTATAGAATGGAAAACCACATTAACACAATTAAGTAAAACTCACCTTAATCCTAACTTCATGAGCCTTTGGTGGTGCGACTTCCACCTCTTCAATGGAAAGCGGTTTTCCTGCTTCCCAAGCAACAGCAGCCTTGCAGTGGATAACCTATTCGGGATGAGAGGTCAGTCAGTGGCTGCATTACCTTTTTATAGAAAAAGCATCACAGGCATTTTCCACCTTACAAGGGTAAACTCTCTTAATCTACACCAAATTAATAGGACAGTGTGATTTAAACAAAGATTCAGGGACAGAGAAAATTTGGCTCCGGAAACCTCTTTATAAATGTGCATTCACTGGACAATTGAAGATAGCTATCTATTTCAGACCTAAAACGGCCCCCTTGCTTGGGTCTCGCTTAATATTGTAGCAGTTGTTACCAGTTCTTTAGAATATACATACGGATATGATCAGGATTGGATTTAAAAATCGGCTCAAACACGCAAAAAAAAAAAAAAAAAAAAAAAAAAAAGAAGAAGAGGGCTAACATTTGCATAGTGCTTTTCCACAAAACACTGCTTCAGTGAAATTATTATTGTTTTAAGAGGGGGGGGGGGGGTGAAAAAGAAAACGTGCGGATTTACATAGTTGAAACACACCTGAAAAAAAGTGATACCTCTGCCCGTTGATAAAAGGGAGGTAATGGACGCCCATCTACCTCCAGAAAGGCCAGTCATGCACCCACTCGTCCGCTGGCTGCATCCGAACACAGACACCGCCCAAATCGGCCCCCCAAACTGTTCAAAAAAGCAGCCCACAGCTGAACTGCACACCGGCCCCTGGGGCGTTGCCCAAGTGCCAGCGTTACCAATCCGACCCTGGATATGATAGAACAAGTAACATCATACCTACAAGTCAGGACTATTGGCTTTGTCAATAGTTGTTAGCTGCGTATGATAATTAAGCAGCAAGTGTGGCTGGCTTGTATAGACTATTGAAAAAGATTCGACTTGGTAATACCACAAGAATGTTGCTGCTTCAGAGTTTTAAAACCAGAAGGGAAATAGAGAGAAAATTACTCTAAGAATTTTACTTCCGCTACAGCGCTCACCTGGCATGACGTCATGCCGTAACTTCGCCCCTAATAAGAAGTGCGTGTGAACAGCGCCCATGGATTTGCCTGCTGTCACTGCAGTCCGGAAAAAAATGGACCGCCAGGGCACACAACAGAGCCCGATAGAGACCAGTTTCGAGGTCCCCCTTTAAAAAAACTGCCGGCGAGACCCGGCAAACTTAAAGCCCTGCATACGGTGGACTCTGACTCGACCCAACGGAGTAATTCTCTCTAACCTCATGCCTTTGGATGTCTAGTGTGCCACTGCTCCTCCTATGGAGTGCCTGCATTGCATAAGGGCATATTTTACACATCACACTTGCACCATATATGTATGCACAGTATACAGAAAGCCACCCTTTTGTACTTTTCTGCATTTTTTTCTTTTGTCAGGACTGAAGTGTTGGCCGTATCACCACCAATACCATTACAGTCCCCTCAAATATCCCTACCACCACCACAGCATTCGTGCATTCATGTTTTATTACATGAAAGCCAGGCCGGTTAGCTTCGCAAATGCTTCTTAAACACACACACACACTTGGCCTTTGTTAAGTCCCCCCGCACCTCCAAGAGAATCCCAATATTGAGGCCTGCTGTAGACAAATCTGCTTTTAATGCATCTTTTCTCTTGAAAAACATTTTCCATATATTACTTGAGGAATGGAGGTTTCCATCGTTTTACTAATCAAAGTTTCCCTTAGCACAAGTTTGTCGTTCAGGAAGCTATTCTGAGTAGCTTTCCTCTGTCGCCAGCCATCGAATTCTGGCTCCATCCCTTCCACATGCTTCTTGCTGACAGTCACCACCCACCAGTCCATTTACGCAATAAAGATCCTCGGAGGGGACAGGCGAGCTGGGTGGTCCCACGAGCACGATACCACACAATTGCTGATCATAGACAAATTTTTGATTTTGAGAATATCAGGCCGTATTTGTTACATTAAATGATTAAAGCAAAAGTGCTCAATTTGCAAAAATCATCAAAAACCATTTGCACGATCGATAAAAAATATCGTCAATAGAAATACATTGAAAGAACTACAGTACTTGCATAGTAAGCTAGAAAAAAAAATCCTATCACATGACCCTCTATCAAGTCCTACTTAGTAGACTTATGGTTGGCCGCCCAACGAGACCCACTTGCATCACATAATTTAGGACCCCTACTGCAACCAAGGAGACAAGTTCTTAAAGGAAAATTCTCTGCTCTCAAACAGGGCAAGGCCAGCTCAAATATGGACCTGAAAACTGTTCCAGGGGCATCACTATTAGGATTCCCTGACACCCTTCTGGTACATATGCCTGGGCAACTGGGCTAAAATCTGGTCCCCTGGTGCAAGCCCCATGTATCCTATTACCAGGTGCTTTAATATGGAGAACCAACATGGGCTGGAAACTTATGTAAGCAACACCCCTCCTCCGTCCCTTGTTACCGTTCGGTGCTCCAAAGCCCATGCATGGGATAAAGCAACCAAAATGTAACAACTATACTAAATTTTGAAGCATAATACATAAGTTTCGACCGGTCTGGAAACAAACAATGAGCCAGCCTAGCTAAAACTATAAAAATTGCAATTTTATTTATATATTGCTTACCACACAACGAAGCGTTGTAGCACTTTTCAGCAAGTAGCACGCTACTCTGAAACGCAAAAAGGATTCGTGGTGGATTAGTATAGGGAAACACAAGTTAATTTGAGTGGTGAGCATGTAGTTTGATTTAAAAGGATAAAGGAGGGAGAGTCTAGAAAGTGTTATTTTGGAGTGTTATAATTGTAGTAAAATAAAGCAAAATAACCTACAATTTCCCGTACTACAGCTATAACAAAAAAAAAATTCCCTTAATTGCCAACTAAAGAGGTAACAAGGCACCATTTTCTGGGGTTGGGTGGGCGGGACAAAGAAGATCATGCAGCAGCTTTGTGAGGTAGGAGGAGTCTGACAGTCCAAGCAAACACAGGGCACTTGACCCCCACAGCATGCACTTTTGAACAGTGCCTGACAGGACCACAGTCCTCTGCAGTCAACCGCCGCTTTCCCTGCAAATCAGCGTAACCTGTCCTGCGCAAGTTACTGCCATAACCTCTCCCACATAACAAATCATCTGGCATATCCATTTCCACTGGGCCTCCCCCCCCCCCCCCCCCCCGCCAGACCCTTTCCTAATGACAGAAGAACCCCGATAGAGATAGAGATAGAGAGAGATAGAGAGAGATAGAGAGAGATAGAGAGAGATAGAGAGAGATAGAGAGAGATAGAGAGAGATAGAGAGAGATAGAGAGAGATAGAGAGAGATAGAGAGAGATAGAGAGAGATAGAGAGAGATAGAGAGAGATAGAGAGAGATAGAGATAGAGATAGAGATAGAGATAGAGATAGAGATAGAGATAGAGATAGAGATAGAGATAGAGATAGAGATAGAGAGAGATAGAGATAGAGAGAGATAGAGATAGAGAGAGATAGAGAGAGATAGAGAGATAGAGAGATAGAGAGATAGAGAGATAGAGAGATAGAGAGATAGAGAGATAGAGAGATAGAGAGATAGAGAGATAGAGAGATAGAGAGATAGAGAGATAGAGAGATAGAGAGATAGAGAGATAGAGAGATAGAGAGATAGAGAGATAGAGAGATAGAGAGATAGAGAGATAGAGAGATAGAGAGATAGAGAGATAGAGAGATAGAGAGATAGAGAGATAGAGAGATAGAGAGATAGAGAGATAGAGAGATAGATCTACTGACAGTCGTCAGTAGGTATATAAAGTTAGGACTTAGTTTAGAAATCCGCAACATTCTCTTGGGAATAACTTTGGCGCTGGTTGATGAATCTTCGCAAATTTCTCAAAGAAGATGGCCCGCTCCGCTCCTCTCCTTCCCTGAAAGTTTGGGGGGGATTAGTCAAGTGGGGGCTGAGAAAAAAGGGGGGTCCCAAAACGTGTTTTTCCCATAGGACCTTTAGACACGGCTACAGCTTGAACCGCTGAACGGATTTACACCAAACTTGTCAAAATGGTAGAGTCTGGTACGCAGATCACGCTTTTGGTTAAATAGTGTAAATCCCTCCAGTGGTTCCTGAGAAAATTAAAAGAGAAAAAAATTATATATCTGTAAGCGCACACCCCGCGATTTTACGGAAAAAAATTGGGGTGGGGGGGTTCTCTTTTATTTTAATCGGTTTATTTTAATTTCGAGGGTGCCCACCCCTCGTTTTACCACCGAGATCACCGCCGCGGCCTGAGCCGCCTCAAGATGGCCGCCGCCTGGTTGTGGGCGGGGCCGGGAGGACGTGGTTTCCGCTTCCCCCTGCCTGGGGGAAGCCTTCGCTGTGCCCGCCCGGTCTCCCGTGCCGAGGGGGAGACCGGGTAATGCTGACGGCTGGTGCGGGGCTCCCGTGTGCTGAGGGAGCCCCGGGAAAAGAGGAGACGCAGTCCGCTTCCTCCTGCCTGGGGGAAGCCTTCGCTGTGCCCGCCCGGTCTCCCGTGCCGAGGGGGAGACCGGGTAATGCTGACGGCTGGTGCGGGGCTCCCGTGTGCTGAGGGAGCCCCGGGAAAAGAGGAGACGCCGTCCGCTTCCCCCTGCCTGGGGGAAGCCTTCGCTGTGCCCGCCCGGTCTCCCGTGCCGAGGGGGAGACCGGGTAATGCTGCCGGCTGGTGCGGGGCTCCTGTGTGATGAAGGAGCCCCGGGAAAAGAGGAGACGCCGTCCGCTTCCCCCTGCCTGGGGGAAGCCTTCGATGTGCCCGCCGGAATGTCTTGTTTCAGACAAGCACTGTAAGTTACAGGATAAGTCCTTATTTTCGACACCTTTTCCAGAAAAACCTTGGGAGAAAGTACGTCTTGATTTTTCAGATCCTTTCAATTTTTTACTTGGGCAGATGAGATTTTTATTAGTTCTAGATGACTATTGTTCAAAATATATTCATTACTCTTTTTTGGATGCTGCATCTGCAATAAATGCTGTGAATTTTTCGGAGAGTCTGTTTTCCATTGAAAGTCCTCCTAAGTGTATAATTACAGATAATGGTACCCATTTTTCTTCACAGGAAATGTGTGATGTTTTGCTCTCGCATGGTATTAAACACATGCAGGTAGCACTTTATTGTTCTTCCTCCACTGGTGTAGTGGAAAGGGTCAACCGTTTGTTGAAAGAAGTACATAATAGTATGTCTGTTGGTTTATGTGTCGACAAATATCTTAAGCAAAATGTTTGGTCCTATCTCAGAAATCCCATTGTGCCTATTCTTCATAATTCCTAATTTGCTGGGGTGGGTGTACTTTTTGATGGGGAGTCGCATGATGGAAAAATCCAATCATGTACTCGCAAAACACGGGGAAAATAACATTTATGTCGACAATAAGAGGAAGGCTAAAGAGGTTGAGCCTGAAGTGGGGCATTGTGTTCTTGTACAAAAAACATAAAAGTTAGTAAGGGAGAATCTAAATTCTCATCACCTGGCAAAATAGATAGAATTTGTAAAACATCTGTTCTTTTGAATGGTAAGAGTTGGTGGAATATAAACAGTGTTTTGCCCATTCCAGATTTGCAAGCGGAAATCAAAATGCGGACAAAAAATGTTGAAAGTAATGGGGGCTCAAACACGGATGTTGGTTCTTGTGTGGAGATGGATGTCAGTCTCTGGACCACTTTGGACCATCTTTCTACTGACATCCATGTTACAAGAAATAGGAATAGGTGTAATTGGAATTTGTGTATTAGTACTGAAGTAGGCATCCGTGATGTATATTTGGAGAAGGATGCTAGCTCTTCTTTGCCCGTTTCTACTGAGTTGAATGAATAAATGTTTTGAGTCATGAAACTCGACTTGGGCGTAATATAAAATTACCTGCTAAATGTACCGGTTTTAATTTATCTGGAGTACAAACTTACCTGATTTCATTATGAAGATTTCCTTTGTTTTTGGAAGGGGTAATTTTAGTGTTTTATTTTATCTAGGAAAATATTTTCTTGTTTAGTTTTAGGAAGGGGATGCGATGAACCCATTCATGACGTCAATTGGTCTCATGCATAGTATGTGTTCAACATTCTATAGTTGCACGTGTTTGACTTGTGTTCCACTCAGGGCCGGACTGGGAACCAAAACCGGCCCCGGCAAAGTGCTCGGCCGGCCCAGTCCGGCCCCGGCAAAGTGCTCGGCCGGCCCCCCGGGGGGAGGTTAGCGGTCCGACCGAGCTCTTTAACTAGCGCCAAGAAACCGCTTGGTAGTCGTGCGCTCAATAAATACTTTTAAATTCAAATTCTTTGCCGGGGCCGGTTTTCTGCCGATTTTGTTACAGGGCCGATTTTGCAGCTATGCTGCATAAACGGCCCTGTAACAAAAATGGCCCCCAGGTGCCCAAAACCGGCCCCCACCCATGCGGCGCACCGGGGGATTGCCCGGTGCCCGCAACGGCCAGTCCGGGCCTGGTTCCACTTCCAAAAGGGTGTCTCTGGTTATGACTATATAGGAGGACTATATAGGAGGAATTTCAATGGTTTTTTAAATGCTAATTCCTAACTATATAAGGCCTAAAACCTATGGTTTTTTCAGTGAATTTCAAAGGTTTTTCTAAATGCTAATTCCTAACTATATAAGGCCTAAAACCTATGGTTTTTTTAAGTGAATTTCAAAGGTTTTTTTAAATGCTAATTCCTAACTATATAAGGCCTAAAACCTATGGTTTTTTCAGTGAATTTCAATGTTTTTTTAAAAGCTAATTCCTAACTATATAAGGCCTAAAACCTATGGTTTTTTCAGTGAATTTCAAAGGTTTTTTAAAAGCTAATTCCTAACTATATAAGGTCTAAAACCTATGGTTTTTTCAGTGAATATATATATATATATATATATATATATATATATATATATATGTCCAATACAAGTCAATGTGAACTAGTTCGTTTTTTCCACAGTCCGTGTAATGTAAGCAACAGTAAATACCACATGCATTGCAGAAAGATAAAATATCAAACAAGACTATCTCCATTATAGGGCTAACACTATTCTCACAGACCATCGGGGGTCTTTTCATCAAGGAACAAAATGCACAGTCATAACCTTACATAATAACCCTCTCTATAGAAGACAAATTAAATAAACGGCGGAGGAAAGCCCAAGGGGAGGCGACAGGGACTCAAACAACGAATACACGGAGCAGTCTCTTACAATTGTAAGCTACAGCTAATTCCCCTTGTCACCTTAACACTTGAAACCATGTTCTAGAGAAATCATCTACAAGTGTACTATCAAGCTCCATCATCAGGTCTTACAAGACACTACCTAGTTTAATAGTTGATTTTATTCAGAATGCCCTAATCGGCTTTAACAGTTAATATGCTCAGATGACATATTTCATTTTGAACCACTCTTACTTCTCACTTCCTGAAGTGAATTTGAGATGAAGTCTGAAACAAAATTATCCACTACCTACAACTTCTTCAGAGTTAGTCTCCTCAATAATCCATCTTTCTACAAGGAACTTAAGGTTCGTAATAGAAGGGTCTGTACCCTTTTGAGTGAGGAGGGCAGGATCTTTCAGAGATGTTGGATGAGAGGATAAAGGGCCTGGGAAAGATCATGGTCTTCTTTCCAAGAGCAATTCTGGGTAGTCAATGTGGCACAGCCTGCTATTGAAGAACTCCCTCCTGTGGAGCGCCTTTGATGCATTTAGCACTGTCCACCTACAGAAGCTTCCTGGTTAACAAATGTGCTGCTTTCCTTGCACTTTTCACCCACTCCATCCAACACTTATTGAATAGTAGTCCCTCTGTTTTTAATCTGGGTACTTGTTTAACCACTTGGCTGCTAAGGCACCTGATGAGCTTCCATTGACTTTCCATTGAAATCAATGGAAAGTCCATGACGAGTTACCCTTGTCATTAGCGCTGAAGGGGTTAAGCCTTATTCGACTATGCTTCTACAGCTTTAATCTGGCCTTAGATACTTTAATGCTGGTTTCCATGTTCTTCCGGTATTTCCATATCAAACATTTACACTTCAAGTTTCTTAGGTTTAATCAGTTTCTGACCCTCTACCATGTCCACTGGCGGTTTCCTCATCTTCAACCAAAGTACCCTATACATCATTCTGTCTGCTGATTTTGAAATAAAACAAACAATCAGACCTCAGTTCAGACCTTCAAACCCCCATTCGGATTTATTTTAGTAAAGTGGCCTTGTAAATGGCATGCTTAACTAAGGCATTAGAACCTAGGGTCGCGCAGACGGTCTCATTTATGCTTAAATCACAGATTTACCCCAGCACTGCATAGTTGTCAAGCTACTTAAGCAGACAGCCTTTGACACTTTGTGTATGAATTATCTTCAGTCACTCCTCCTCCAGAGTTATCACATCCATTTATTCAACTCCAAGTGACGTGTGCTCTCCCTTTCAGCACCCAGCTCCATAGTGTTTCCTCTGGGTAATTCTCTCCACCCTACCCTCTCTTCCATCTAACTGAGGTTTCAAATATCTGCACTTATTTTCCTGTCAACACTGGCCATAGAAGACCTGCAGTCTACTATGCGTCAGGATTCATAACCAGTCATTCCAGGGCTCTCAATGCAACCTTTGGGGTTAACGCCAAAACTAAACAAGCATTTGCAATGCAATAGGTCTCGCATTAGGAAAGTTTGAGCTATTAGTATTGTAAATGACAATTTTTTTATTTATGTGTTGGTTTTTGAGAATAGCGAAATGAATAGCTTTGTCATTTATAATGCCAATAGTTTTAACTTTTGCAAATGTGACATCTTTAGCATTTGTAATGCAATAGGTGTGGTATTTACATGACTTAGATGTATTGATATTACAAAGAACAATGGCTTTTATTTTTTAAAATAATTAATACTTAAATAAAAGTGATTGTAATTTATAATGGCACTAGTTTAAATTTTTGTAAATAACTTTTGGGAAGATTCTGTTTATTGTATTTTATTGTGACGAAAATCCAAGAACAGAAGTGAAATATGAAAAAAATTTTGGTGACATTTGTAATAAAGCGTGAAACATTGAGATAACATATTTGAACCAGTTGTTGCATACCAGACTTCAACATCAGCCAATCGCGTTGATAAAAGGTTTTCAGTCCTGCCAAGTATCACGCATCAGACGTGACACTAACGCATTTCAGTGTGGTGGTCCGCATCACCGCACTGAAATGCATGGTCACGCATAATGCACATCATGAGAGCTGTCATAGAAAGTGCACTGTAAACAGTATGTTGCAGCTGGCGGCGTGCATCAGTGATTGCACGGACTGCTCCTGTAGGCTTGGGAGGCATCCTAGCAACTCAGGCTCAGCCTCCGAGAGTGGCAGCCAGTGCTGCTCTAATGTATATTTTGTTATTCTTGCCGGGCGCGCAAAGGCTCTGAATCACCAAGCTCGGCCCGCAGCACCATGCTGTTTGCACCACTCACTCAGACTGATCTTCCCTGCTCTCAGGTAAAAAGTTTGAATTCCTGCGTTGCGGAGTGTCTGAGGTCACTGTCTGAAATAAAGATAGGCTGACCAGCAGTCGAAACACGGACCAAACACCAGGGCATTTTGAAGCCCTGGGAGGACGTGAACAAACTATCGATCCTCATTTAAAAAGTATACTGGTTCCTCTCTTCATGACAGCATATTCGTTCTAAGCACAGAAAATCACAAGCACATGAAAGAACTTTGTTTTAGAAAAAGCTCACACATTGTTAACTTCCCAGAGCTTCATTTGCTTGTTCTAAATTACCAACCCGTTTCTGTGTTGATTACGAACTGCCCGCAATCTTGCTGATTTGACAGCCGAAAACAATGGTCACTTATTTACACAGGTCAGTTCCCTGCCCAGCCGGGCCGCCCGCGATGTGGAGGGAGGCAGGCTCAGGGGCTAAATGGTCACGCCACCCGCCTGCAGTTCGGCCCGGCAAACATGATGCAGTTAAACACAGTGAGAGGCTGAGGGCTGGTGCAGAGTCAAGCTGCCTTAGCCTGGGAAGAGAAGAGTGCAAAGACGAACTGTGAACACTGTTAGTGAACTCACAGGACCTGGTTTTTTAGGTTTCGACCTGGCGAAAAGCTGCGCCGCGCAGCTTTTCGGCGCAGGTCGAAATCTTTTGAGTTACACGGTGTGCTTTAGTTCCGCCTCTCTTCCATTGGCTAGCTCCATAAATGGAGGCTAGCCATTGGAAGAGAGAGGCGTCCGTCTTTTAGCGAGGCGATTGGTGGGCGTTCCCGGCGATTTTTTCTCATCCCACCCCTTTCCCTACGTCATGCGGCTGTGGGCGTGTTTTTTTTTTTTTTTCTTTCTCGTCCTGTTTTGGTCAGTTGCAAAGTGCCCTTTGCAGGAGTGGGCTGCGAGATTGAAGTTGCCAGGATGCGCGATTTCTTTCCTTGCAGGTAAGCAGCATATTCTCATATTTTTTTGTATCCAGTTTTCGCCCCCCCTTCCGCTGTCCGTGTGCCCGTTAACCCACCCCCTCCCGCTGTCTGTGTGCCCCCAGCCCAGCAGAGCTCCCCGAGGGACCAGGCGATTAAGAGTGAGTTGAAGCCGAGACACCAGGGCGCCTCGAGGAGGAACCAGCGGCGGATGAAGGTGCACGAAGCGCTGGACCTGGGAGTGCTGCCCGCCCGCTGAGCCTGACCTGTGAGGTAAGTGCCTGTGGTATGTCCCTGTGCCCCCTGCACAGCTGGGCTCAGAGTGTACTGCCAGGATAGTGCCTCGAGGTGCAGAGATCCACAGAAGTGTCCCCACTCACACGCACGTTTACGGTCACCGTTACACGCGCTGGCCCCTAAGGGTGGTACCCTCGGGACTATGTAAAGGTATAGTGCACCGTAACTGTGCTTTTTAGTCGGTTATGAGCCCATGAGCTCCAGAGTCGTACCTCAGGGAGAGACTTGAGAGAGGCAGTGCTCTATTAAAGTGTTCATATTCACACGTAGTCACTGTGAGGCACGTGTGCTCGGGTGCTCCTTTGCAGAGGTATAGTGCTCGAGATGGGTGTCTCCGGTCACTGCTGCGCATGTGCTCCCGAGTCCTACCTCAGGGAGACACCTTAGACAGGTAGTACTCTATAAAAGTGTTCATATTAGTCACTGAGAGACACATCTACTCCGGGGTGCTCCTGTGCAGAGGTATAGTGCTCGAGATGGGTGTCTCTGGTCACTGCTGCGCTCGTGAGTTGTACCTCATGGAGACACCTTAGAGAGGTAGCGCTCTATTAAAGTGCTCATATTCATACTCAGTCACTGTGAGGCGCGGGTCTACTCGGGCTGCTCACCTGTAGAGGTATAGTGCTCGAGATATGTGTTTCCGGAGACTGCTACGCATGTGCTCGTGAGTTGTACCTCATGGAGACACCTTAGACAAGTAGCGCTCTATTAAAGTGTTCCCATTCACACTCAGTCACTGTGAGGCGCGGGTCTACTCGGGGTGCTCCCGTGTAGAAGTATAGTGCTCGAGAGATGCGTTTCCGGTCACTGCTGCGCATGTACCTCATGGAGACACCTTAGAGAGGTAGCGCTCTATTAAAGTGTTCAAATTTAACACACTTAGTCACTGTGAGGCACGTGTGCTCTGGGTGCTCCCCTGTAGAGGTATAGTGCTCGAGATGGGTGTTTCCGGACACTGCTGAGCGTGTGCTACGATACGTACCTCAAGGCGACACTTTAGAGGTAGTGCTCTATAAAAGTGTTCATTCACACTCAGTCCCTGCAGAAGACGCACAGAGTCAAACTTGCACAAGCACACACAAGTGTACATTCATATGCAGTCATGCATGCATCGCACGCAAATGCGCATTATGTATATGCGTTAGTCTTGTATTTTACTATATGCACATACATACAAACTCGTGTGCACCTTCACAGGAATACAACATACATGTATTCAAATGCATGTTTTCCATCAGTTCAATCGGGTATACGAACATGAACAAACTGGTATCAATCTATCTGATCGGGGGCGGGAGGGGGTAAGGCGTGTTGTGGGAGACCCTGTAAGGTCAAAAAACTGTTGAAATGTGTCTTATCTGGGGACCCAAACATCCTTAAGGTGAAACAGGTAAAGAGACAGTGTCAGTGGTACAAATAGGCAGCGAGGTATAGATAGAGAACGATACTAAACAGGTCTCATCGATAAAATTCACTTTTCTAGGGAGGCCCTTGGAGGGTGGGGGCCCTGGGGAATAGTCCACTTTGTCCATTCGCTGTCTGTCTGTCTATGCTGGCTTATATATTGTACACGTGAACAAACATATGAATGTATGTACACATACAAAAATACAATTGGTAGTTTTTACGTAATGCCGTCCTGTATATGCGTACACACTTGCGTAGATCCGTGCTGGGACGTACCCAAAAGACGCGCAGCTCTACATAAACTCCACCATAATTAAATAGATTGTCTTGCGCGTACCTACATATTCACACTACTGTACGCCAAGACCAGAGGCCGCTTCGGTGCGCTGAGCTGCGTGAAATGGACAGAGACGGGCTGGTCTACAAGCACATATAGAGATTGCTAGAAGGGCCGGGAGGGCTGGGACAGGGTCAGACAGGCAGGACTGAGGAAGAGACAGTCAGGAGCCAGTAATTCGTCAAATACCTTACCGCGTCTACCCCAGCCCGGCTGGTCTCTCGGAGGCTCTGACATACACAATAGCGTTCGATCTAGGCGAGTTCGCGCCTGACTCTACCCCAGCCCCGCTGGTCCCTGGAGGCACCGCCGCGCCCAATAGTACTTCTCTTGGCCAGTTCGCGTCTGACTCTACCCCAGCCCCGCTGGACCCTGGAGGCACAGCCGTGCACAATAGCGCTTCTCTTGGTCCGTTCAGGTCTGACTATCCCAGCCCCGCTGGTCCCAGTGCAGAGTGACGAGGGAGTGCTAGAGAGTGCAGAGTGACGAGGGAGTGCTAGAGAGTGCAGAGTGACGAGGGAGTGCTAGAGAGTGCAGAGTGACGAGGGAGTGCTAGAGAGTGCAGTGACGAGGGAGTGCTAGAGAGTGCAGAGTGACGAGGGAGTGCTAGAGAGTGCAGAGTGACGAGGGAGTGCTAGGGAGGGCAGAGTGACTAGGGAGGGCAGAGTGACTAGGGAGGGCAGAGTGACTAGGGAGGGCAGAGTGACTAGGGAGGGCAGAGTGACTAGGGAGGGCAGAGTGACTAGGGAGGGCAGAGTGACTAGGGAGGGCAGAGTGACTAGGGAGGGCAGAGTGACTAGGGAGGGCAGAGTGACTAGGGAGGGCAGAGTGACTAGGGAGGGCAGAGTGACTAGGGAGGGCAGAGTGACTAGGGAGGGCAGAGTGACTAGGGAGGGCAGAGTGACTAGGGAGGGCAGAGTGACTAGGGAGGGCAGAGTGACTAGGGAGGGCAGAGTGACTAGGGAGGGCAGAGTGACTAGGGAGGGCAGAGTGACTAGGGAGGGCAGAGTGACTAGGGAGGGCAGAGTGACTAGGGAGGGCAGAGTGACTAGGGAGGGCAGAGTGACTAGGGAGGGCAGAGTGACTAGGGAGGGCAGAGTGACTAGGGAGGGCAGAGTGACTAGGGAGGGCAGAGTGACTAGGGAGGGCAGAGTGACTAGGGAGGGCAGAGTGACTAGGGAGGGCAGAGTGACTAGGGAGGGCAGAGTGACTAGGGAGGGCAGAGTGACTAGGGAGGGCAGAGTGACTAGGGAGGGCAGAGTGACTAGGGAGGGCAGAGTGACTAGGGAGGGCAGAGTGACTAGGGAGGGCAGAGTGACTAGGGAGGGCAGAGTGACTAGGGAGGGCAGAGTGACTAGGGAGGGCAGAGTGACTAGGGAGGGCAGAGTGACTAGGGAGGGCAGAGTGACTAGGGAGGGCAGAGTGACTAGGGAGGGCAGAGTGACTAGGGAGGGCAGAGTGACTAGGGAGGGCAGAGTGACTAGGGAGGGCAGAGTGACTAGGGAGGGCAGAGTGACTAGGGAGGGCAGAGTGACTAGGGAGGGCAGAGTGACTAGGGAGGGCAGAGTGACTAGGGAGGGCAGAGTGACTAGGGAGTGCAGAGTGACTAGGGAGTGCAGAGTGACTAGGGAGGGCAGAGTGACTAGGGAGTGCTAGGGAGTGCAGAGTGACTAGGGAGTGCAGAGTGACTAGGGAGTGCTAGGGAGTGCAGAGTGACTAGGGAGTGCTAGAGAGTGCAGAGTGACTAGGGAGTGCTAGAGAGTGCAGAGTGACTAGGGAGTGCTAGAGAGTGCAGAGTGACTAGGGAGTGCTAGAGAGTGCAGAGTGACTAGGGAGTGCTAGAGAGTGCAGAGTGACTAGGGAGTGCTAGAGAGTGCAGAGTGACTAGGGAGTGCAAGGGAGTGACTAGGGAGTGCTAGAGAGTGCAGAGTGACTAGGGAGTGCTAGAGAGTGCAGAGTGACTAGGGAGTGCTAGAGAGTGCAGAGTGACTAGGGAGTGCTAGAGAGTGCAGAGTGACTAGGGAGTGCAGAGTGACTAGGGAGTGCAGAGTGACTAGGGAGTGCAGAGTGACTAGGGAGTGCAAGGGAGTGACTAGGGAGTGCAAGGGAGTGACTAGGGAGTGCAAGGGAGTGCAAGGGAGTGACTAGGGAGTGCAAGGGAGTGACTAGGGAGTGCAAGGGAGTGACTAGGGAGTGCAAGGGAGTGACTAGGGAGTGCAAGGGAGTGACTAGGGAGTGCAAGGGAGTGCAAGGGAGTGCAAGGGAGTGCAAGGGAGTGACTAGGGAGTGCAAGGGAGTGACTAGGGAGTGCAAGGGAGTGACTAGGGAGTGACTAGGGAGTGCAAGGGAGTGACTAGGGAGTGCAAGGGAGTGACTAGGGAGTGCAGAGTGACTAGGGAGTGCAGAGTGACTAGGGAGTGCAGAGTGACTAGGGAGTGCAGAGTGACTAGGGAGTGCAGAGTGACTAGGGAGTGCAGAGTGACTAGGGAGTGCAGAGTGACTAGGGAGTGCAGAGTGACTAGGGAGTGCAGAGTGACTAGGGAGTGCAGAGTGACTAGGGAGTGCAGAGTGACTAGGGAGTGCAGAGTGACTAGGGAGTGCAGAGTGACTAGGGAGTGCAGAGTGACTAGGGAGTGCAGAGTGACTAGGGAGTGCAGAGTGACTAGGGAGTGCAGAGTGACTAGGGAGTGCTAGGGAGTGCAGAGTGACTAGGGAGTGCAGAGTGACTAGGGAGTGCTAGGGAGTGCAGAGTGACTAGGGAGTGCAGAGTGACTAGGGAGTGCTAGGGAGTGCAGAGTGACTAGGGAGTGCAGAGTGACTAGGGAGTGCTAGGGAGTGCAGAGTGACTAGGGAGTGCAGAGTGACTAGGGAGTGCAGAGTGACTAGGGAGTGCTAGGGAGTGCAGAGTGACTAGGGAGTGCAGAGTGACTAGGGAGTGCTAGGGAGTGCAGAGTGACTAGGGAGTGCAGAGTGACTAGGGAGTGCAGAGTGACTAGGGAGTGCAGAGTGACTAGGGAGTGCAGAGTGACTAGGGAGTGCAGAGTGACTAGGGAGTGCAGAGTGACTAGGGAGTGCAGAGTGACTAGGGAGTGCAGAGTGACTAGGGAGTGCAGAGTGACTAGGGAGTGCAGAGTGACTAGGGAGTGCAGAGTGACTAGGGAGTGCAGAGTGACTAGGGAGTGCAGAGTGACTAGGGAGGGCTAGGGAGTGCAGAGTAACTAGGGAGGGCTATGGAGTGCTAGGGACTGCAGAGGCTAATGGCAATGTAAATGACAATGCCATGTATTTATCTGTTTTCAAAACCAACACATAAATACACATTTTGTCATTTACAATGCCAATAGCTCCAACTTTTCCAAAGGCGAAACCATTGCATTGGTAATGCTGGTTTTGTTTTTTACTGCGTGGTAGGTGCTGGGTGGGTAGAGGTCTGCAACGCGTTAAAAACAGCAGGCGGCTCTTGTTCTGAAAAAAAAAAAAAACAGCAGGCGGCTGCACACCAAACCCCGGGGGGCAGTGCGCATCTATTGATTTAATCACACTGCTTAACAAGCCCTGCTGGAAAAGCGTGCAGCTACCACAGTGGCAGGAGTTGGAAGAAAGGCCTTTGCTTACAACGTTGAGTTTGGAAAAACGCGGCGGCATGGACACGCTAGTAACCAGAAGGAGGCGTGCTCGCGACAGGCTGGGGAGCGCGCGCACAGTTTCCAGGCAGCGACGGAGGCCTGGCGCGCACCGCCTCCCTGTGCCGTGTCGCGCGCCGTGGGTCTCGTCCCCTTTTCCTCTTCCGTTTGGAAGACTCCGCTCCTGGTAGTGCGCCCCGCCCAGTGTGTGCACTGCGGGGGCCTGTTTCCTACGCTGGGGGCCTGCAACCGCCGCTCCCTGCGATGTTGGCGGAGGCTGGCGTAAGTACCGATTGTATGGCAGATCTCCCGATGCATGGGGCGGGGGTGTGTGTGCGTGCAGGGGGGGGTTAGGGAGCGGCGGCGTGTGTATGCGTGCCTGTGTGTGTGTGTGCAGGGGTGTGGGGGCTGGCTGTGTGCGCACGGGAATGTGAGACACGAGATGGGCACGGCGCCGTGCGCGCCCACGAGGTGAAATCTGCGCTCGTGCCCCTCTCGTGTCTACATTCCCAGAAACGGGCAGCAATAGGTCTCGAGCAGACTCTGCTCGACCTAAAAAGAATCACTAACTCACAGTGAGGGGAGAAAAGCAGCTGCCTCGAGTATCAGGTTTGGCCAGAAAGGCTGAACCAGCCAGCAGTCGTGCCATTTTTATTTTTCTTAAACCAAGCACAGGTATGTCATCAACAAAGACAGTAAAAGCCTGATAGAAAATGTCATGCGTAACAAATTTCACATGCTATGTTAGTCTCCATTTATAACGGCACAGCTACTCGGAAGTGTGCCGGCAGGTATGCCAAATGGTAAAGGAAAAGGGTTGGCCTGATGTAAGATTACTTAAATAGCAGGGTTTTTAACTGTTCTTAAAACAGCCTATGGATCTCTATGTTTCGTAGTTCAAAAGGCAGGGCATTCCAAGCCATGGCCGCTTTAACATAAAGGGAGCTGCCGCCTAATCTGATAGTTGGAACTCCGTGTGTACTTGGCAGATTAATTCCCTTTGAACAACGAGATTCGGTGACATTGACACCGCCTGCTGGCCTGAACCGGGTTTCGTGCCCAGGCGCCCGCATTGCTCGCTGCGTGTTCTGAGTTCAGCTACCATTATCTGCACTGCAAAATGAGATTGGTCCATCAACCCTGAGTGTGCTCCGCGTTGCGGGCATCACGTTTTCAGCTCTACAGTGTGTAAATTACAGCCTTGAATGCCTTTTGCGACCTACCAACACTTCGGCAACTCTTGTGGCCTTGTGAAGATCCATTGTCCCCAGTCCCTGTCCTGAAGAGAACCTATAACATCCAGGTTCGAAACGCGTCGACACTTCCACCCTGTGGTAATCTCAAAGGGTGCCGCTAGGATACAACTATTTCCAGCAATTTGGACCCTAGCAGTGTAACCCTCAAGAAATACTTGACCACAGGTCTTGGTAGACAGGCAGGCACCCATTTCCACCTTGATCCCGCCTGTCCCTTGGCTTTAATGTTCTAAGGACTGGTTTTCCTTTTGTGTTTCTCGCATTATTTGCACTGTATATAACTGCAATTCAATTGAATCAGTATATGCTTTAGTGTTTTGGTGTGTCACTATTTGTTTTGTGTGATTCGATTGATGTAAATATTGTATATGTAAAAAACTGCACTTGTAGATACTGTGTACATGAACCCACTGTTCTGATGGTCATTTTGTTTGTGCTTGTTTTGAACTTTGAGAAACTTTGAAAAAATGATAAAATAAATGTATTTGGAATTATAATCCAGTGGTCACGTGGTACGTCTTGACTGCGTGGCTGTAGAATTTGTGATATTTTTCCTGTCCAGCCAACTTTTTCTGTTTTCCCTGTTGTTGAGATCCGGGCTGGGTAGAGGTAGGATCCAAAACCTTCATTGTTTCCCTGCCTAATCTGATCAGGCGGTACCTAGGAACAACAGCAAGGCATTGGCCTGTAGATCGAAGAGGACGAGGCGGCACATAGAACGAAAAACGTCACCTAAGATATTGAGGCCCTGTCTTATTAAGGGCACCATGAACTAGTGAGAGCCTTGAACAGTACCCGCTGCTCGACCGGGAGCCAATGTAGATCTCGAAGGTTCTGACTAGCGCTGGATCTACCAGGCATATCTAGCAGAGCTCTCGCCATCGCCTTCTGAACAATCTGTAGCTTTTTTAGCTGGTACGCCGGGAGACCAATGCACAAGGCGTTGGCGTAATTTAGCCTTGACAGGATGAGCGCGCGGGTTACCATTTCCTTAGCTATTTTGGGCAAAAGGGGCAGGAACTTCTTTAAGCGTTTCAGTGTGCCGAAACACACCTGCCAACTTATTGATCTGAGGGAGAAATTTCAAATCCTTGCCAAACCAAACCCCCAGATTTTACGCCGGACACCCCGAGGAGCTGGGCATATGGTAGCCCTCAGGCCAAATGTCCTCCCCGGGGTTGAAGGGCTTACCAAAGCATCTGTGGCTGTTTAACAATTGCATGTTAAGAATCGTATAAGGCAGCTTTGTTTACCAAGCTTCAGGCCTCCAGCAGGTATTCCTTAAGTGATGCATTCTCTCGAATAAGTGCTCAGGTTAGCCAGTAATCTCACAGAATACATGACTTAAGTCTGGCATCAAGTTTGATCTTACTGCCACCCCTGTCCTTCCTTGCATGAGAAAAGGAGAGACCAAATACATGGTCCTAGAACATTAACCGTACGTTATACCAACATTTGAAATTCTGAATATTTCAGCAAAGCATACATAGGCAGATGTATGAAAAGCAGAAACTTGGTTTTATAAACTGAAAAAAAAAAAAGAAATGTACTGGATTTTAAATCTTACCAGAAAGAGGGCATGAACTAAGTCAAAGATCATCAAGAGTGATTTTAGAAAGGCAAACACCATAAAATGCTCTCACAGCATTTGACATAATCAAAGAGACATTTTAGGGTAGGCATCAGCACAACGGATGATCTAGTAGCTTTTATGTGCCAACTGTACAACAGTAAAACTATGGCAACATAACCGACAGTCGTTTATGTATTTTTTAAACAAAAGCCAGTATAAAAACTCAGAGCAACCTATATGTCCGAAGGAACCTAGCAATTAAAAGGCAGAAAAACAATGATTCACCAAGTACTCATTTAGCCAGAATTAAGATTTGAATGGCAAATCAATTGCAAGAGAAAGATAAAAGGAAAAGAGGAAACATTCAGGACTACACGTAATGCGTTCTACATTGCTATCGGTCCTGATGAAAACACGGAAAAGCAACAACCAAGGTAGAAACATTGTTGGCGCTGGAACAAACATACTTGGCTCCTTTGGTGAATGGATTGACGTGTACATCCTTTTTGAAAGTGTCCAGTCTCTTGTATCCAGAGCTTATAAATACACATGCACTGAGCTCTACTCTGATTTGTTATGGTCTTTCTTTGCCCGTCACAATTTTTTGCCCTTATATATTTGAACAGATTCATAATAGAGACTACCTCTCCCTTTTGACATTCAGTGCTTAAAGTAAATAACCTGCTTTCCTGAATGTATGTTTATATGTCGCTGTTCACCATCTCGAGCAATGGATTTGCTATTAAAAAGTTAATCCTACTTTAAATGAGTCCATGGCGAACAATTGCTATTATTCCTTTCAACAAAGCAACAATTCCTAGACGAAGATGATGTAGCAGACAGACAGCGCAAAAATTCGAAATCCAAAAACATCAGTAACAAGATTTCCTTGATAAACTTTACATATGCCTTTCCCACCACCCTGAAACAAGAGGACATTTGACTCTTGTGATCTGCAAGCGGGATCAAAAGCCTCCGGCAGCATCCAAACATACAGTGGAAGTACTAGAACCTAAAAAAGGCGTGCGCTGAAACAGGCAGACAGATGTTGTAAATTTAGAGAAAATAAAAAATAAAAGTCAAGCGAGAAATTCACTCTGATTCCAGCCCAGCTTGTTTCAAGTGAGTTCTGAATCAAAGGTTATGTGCAGCACATATAATGCTTACAGGTGCCAGGGCTAAGGATATTTTATAGAGACTGCCACAGCCCTTCTTTGGTTCAATAGCCTTAAATTTGGTTAGGCAGTGATGGAGAGAGAGACCCCTTGGAAAACAGTCCAAGATTGTGCGATAACACAAGCCCTACATTTCAAACCGCAATTTGTGAACCAAGAAACTACTAAGATGGACTGTCCAGCTTGACATTTGACAAAAAAATAGAACAAACAAGTAGGTGATTGAAGTTACTTTGTAGATTTATATAGCGTGACTAATCACACATGAGGGTATCAAGGCACTAGGAGATTAAGTGGTTAGCATAGAATCACAGGATGTTGCGCCAATGCCAAGACTCGAACCCAGATCCCCGGGTGTCAAAGTCGGCAGCTCTGCCGCTGCGCCATATTAAAGAATGTAGGGCAGCGGATCTTTATTTGCATCGAGCTGGAATGAATACCTATGCGAGCCCCCCAGTTCTTGTTCTCGTTGTGCTTCGAAGTAACTGCAAGATAACACTGCAGTACCTCACAAATGAAACTTAATACACAAAAAAAGCAAGCTCATAAAATATGGATGATGAAAGCAGTGAATGGTGCGACTCTAGAAGAGGGTAAGGGTGCTTTGTAACATTGTGACACGTTTGGAAGGTGGGTGCGAATGGACGGCGACCCCTTTCTATTTACACTTACCCTCTTAACCAAATGGAGGAGAGGGGGAGTAGCTTTGTGACCTTAACAGTGGAGTAATCTTTTACCTTATCACAATATACGTTGGCACACAAATACGGCATATACTTTAAATGTGGCTTCTCCGGTTGCTTCTTAAATGCCACACACTATCTCAAATAATGGTAATGATGAAAAGCTACTGTTGGAGATTCCAATAGCCTGTAGAGGAATGTGCCCACCATTTACCATTTCAAGGCTGTAAATGCATGTTAGTGGTCCATATAGGTGCTTTGTGCTAATTTCTAGATAGATGTAAATGGGACGAGGCAGGCCCTATTTTGGTACTTTGTCTTCAAGAAATGCTAATAAAGAAACAACAAGCATTTACAATGCAATGGTCATTAAAGGTAGAGCTATTGGCATTGCTCATGACTTTTTTTTTTAAATCATAAATAAATGGCTTTGTCATTTACATTGCCAATAGCTTCAATTTGATGTGGAGCACGTGGTGCCTGACAAGCCGACCTCATCCACTGTAAAAGGGGGACTAAGACACTAACTAGGAGCACCACGGAAGTCAGTTGATAGCAGGGTTCGACGCCGAGCCACAGAACGTGGGAAGAGATTCTACCTGAGTAACCCTGCTACTGCGCACCCAGACACTAGATTGCAGTACCTGGTATCCACCCAATTCAGTCCCTGCATTTGCAATATATTGCTGCTCTGGACAAACCTGCAACCCCGGACTTACGTAAATACCGGTAGGCAACACACCATCACCAGATGCTCTGCCCGATCGGCAGTTGCTATGCCCACATCGACCAACTAGGAGTGGTATGACAATAATAGCCACATACAGATTAGAACACAGAGCGCCCCAAACACATCGGTCAGAGTCTGCGACTTATACACTCACAGGCGCGCGGGCCCACTATACCCACACAATGCATATGACCAGCTCTGACAGGCTATAATTAAGAATTCTATAAAGCATGGAGGAATAAGCTCTGAAGCCCACAATCCCGGTCAAAATTTCTACCTTACTCTTGCGCTTGGTCAATAGCTTTCCGACTTAGAACAGCAATAGCTGCTGCGTTCTAGGTGCAGAATGGAGCCCCACCCCCCTCTGACCTGCGAGGACCCAGCGGTTGCTCCCCTTCCTACCTCTCAGTCTAGCCCCCCTGTCTGATGTGCCCGAGTTGACTATTCAGCGTCTGCGAAGATTGGGTAACACTTTTAAATAACTTCCAGATGTTCAAGGACAGACTCCACGAATTGAAGTATAAATGTAACGTGCTCAAAGGAAAGATAAATCGGTTCTATGGTTGCAAGAAGCGACGTGTAATGTAGCCCGATCGGTTATGTTCTAAAAGTAATCTCTTGAAAATGGCTCAGTGGGACATATTGGTTGTTGCTACCCACGAGATGCGGCCTCACCCATCCCTCGATTGTTGCGACACTAGACCTACGTGTGCCATTGATGGAGCGAGATAGAAAACAGAAATCTGTTTAAACTCGTGAAGTCATATTTCCATAATATAAAATAATAATATTAATGATTTGTGATGTGTTATGCTAACACAACCTAGATTAAACTTTACACACGGGGACATTAACATGGGTGCTCATAAACGTGCATAATTGTTGCATCTTTTGTTCGTGCAAAATAATACATTAATTTTGTCGTTTTTATTTTGTCATCACTAACTGCAGCAGATTTAAAAGAAGCATGTGCTTATTTTTGCTTTCCTGGTCTATGTGATGTCATTTCTACTATTCTAGGTGCACATAAGGTTTCATGGTTTCATGAAGATTGGTAAATATAAAATGCTGCTTTATTTGTTTGCTTCTTGCTAGGTAACATTAGACTAATTGGGAGGGTTAATCAATTAGTAAACGAAGGGTGGAAACAGAATAAATAATATTTCTTACATTAATACTTTCCTTGTGTTTGTTTTATACTAGAAAAATAAGTTGCCTGCTTTTGGGCCTAGTTTGCTCGAGTTTGCTAAAAGATGAATTTAATTTCTGCAAGGAGCATGAGATGTCCATTTTAAAAGTTTCCGTCAAAATCACATTCACTGGACAATGGAGAAGTGTTGTCATTATTTTGTCGGACGTGGCCAAGGTCAGAAACCGGTAGAAAGAACATTTGATAACTTGGCATCCGAGGAAGTTTAATGAAGTCAGTGAGAACTCTTGCTCAAATTTGTTGCAAATCAAGGAAGCTTTGGAACACGTACAAGAAAGACAATGGTCCCAAAGAATATGACCGAATGGAAGTTTTGAAATGTGGGTGACATGTCACTTGTCACTCTTGGACCAATGAGACCGACTTTTGCAGAAAATTTTCCTTTACTTAGATTAGCTAGCATAGAAAGGTATAAAAAACCCATGCCCTAGGGATGGGCTGGCTGCTGCTTTCCAACTTTCAGATGAGGGTGTCGTGCTGTCGGACTTTGCTTGGAGCACGTAAGAACCCTTAAAGACTTTACTTTATTTCCAATTATTCAGCTTAGCTAGGGACGTAGGATTTTAGAAATGCTAAACTTATATTTCTTTGCTTAAAACCGTATTTTCTCTATGATATTTTCCAAACATGCTTGTTATGATTCTAATAAAATTGCATTTATAAAATTATATTCTTAAATCTAAAATTAGTTAATAAAATCTTACTTTTGAAAACAAGCTGGTCTTGGTTATTCAGAAGCGCAGGTTACTATTAGCTAGATGCCATCGCCAATGTTGGTCATTTAAATAGTTAGGATTTGTTCAAATAATGTCATCATTTACCGTGGTTGTATATAATTTGTAAATAAGGTGTATATAAGTTTAATTTGACCACCTGATTCAGTAGGTCAAAATATGTCATGTTTGATTAATGGGTCCATGAGTTAGAGTAGTATTTTATGAAATAGGTTATAGAGTTGGGTAGCATTGCTTATGGCATATTTCCTATAGGCCGCTGGATCAATTCTTCTGGTAGCAGAAATTGATGGTTGCTAAGGGTAACCAAGGTGTTATGGTATGTTATGGTATGGATATAGGATCGATGTTTAACATATGTTGAGTTTGTTTTTTGTGATATATTTAAGTCGTACCGGTACAGATTGTGTGATGAGAAGGTAGTCACACAAGGCATTTGATCTGTTTCAGAGTAGTGATATCGTCGTGTATCACAAGTGATATCGCCGTGTATCACAAGTGTTGTGGCCGTGCAACACAGTTTTAGGGCTAGGTGTGAATCTTGTATAGTGAGGATTATCTAAGAAATTTGAACAGCATGAGAATAGGGACAAAGCGCCTGTTGTAAAACTCACTGTGATAAGAGTATTAGTTATATTCAAGCTTGAGTGAAGGGTAGGGTAACGTCGGTGCATGATTATCTATAAACAGGTGAGAGTCCTGTAGGGGTACATGTTTTATATCTATAAACAGGTGAGAGTCCTGTACGGATAACGTCGGTATTCTACTAACGGTGCATGATTTCTATAAACAGGTGAGAGTCCTGTACGGATTTCATGTGTGTTTGAAGTTAGGGATTTTTCCGTGTGAAAGTGCGAGTTTGTTTTGTAATCTATGTTCGAGTGGAACTTTCGGACAGTCACTTAGTTGTGCGTTCTGAGGGGAAATGAGTTCATAATTACTTGTTTGAAGGGTAGAGTAAAAAGATTACTGTACTGGCAATTGTGTATATTCTATGGGAATAGCAGCCTTCTATTCCGAGAATGAGAATACTTGTATGTATGTAAACTATCCTATTTAGAGAAACAGACAGATGAGTCTTTATTGTCATTGTAAAAATTAATTTTCAACGAAAAAGTGTTTTCAAAATGGCGCTGTGAAAAGATTTTGTGAAGGAGGGGTAAGCGCTAAGAGTGAGAAGTGAGAAACCGCAGCTGTTGTCTACGTCACAGAGCCGCGCTGGGATTGGGTGACATACGTCACAAGCTGTGCCCTGATTGGTTCTTGAGTCTCTGACGAACTGTAAGCTGATTTGTTCTTCAGAAAATCTTCATTTTTATTGGTTGAGTAAAAAGTGACGTAGCTCAACTCTTATTGGTTTGTTGGTGTGTTTCGCGCACGGATTGGTTGCTTTTGTGGAACATCCCGGAAATATTTTACGAACGAATTTGTTAATTGAATTTAACTCTTAAAAATGAGTTATCATTTTAAACACGTTGAGAAAAAGGCAACGTTGTTTCAGAAATTTAAAATTTTTATTTCACCCGATAAGAAAATTGAAACGCGAGGTGGTAAATTACTTCATAAGTATAAAACACCTGCATCGTATATGGAAGGTGAATATGGTTATCATACTGTTTTGTGGTTTGATATTTGGAAACACTACACAAAGGATGATGGTGTTTTGGCCTGGCCTGATGATGGTTCATTTAATGTAAAGGTTTTAAGAAATTTGCGAGAGAAAATGAATGCTCTTACTCCAAAGCCGAGACCAACTCAATTTGAAGCTTTAGTTGAATGGGAGGATGAGATGTACCAATTACAAAGGGAAGCAAGTGGAATTAAAAGACCTCCTAAAGCTCCGAGTTATAGAAGAGAGACACATGAAGACAGGATGCGAATGTGGAGACAGGGAAGCATGAGTGAGGGACTCTATTTAATTAGAGAGATGGTTTTAGGTTCTCCTGATGGAAAAAGAACTGAAAAGAGAAATAATGCCCCTGTAGAAAGTGAATCTGAAGATGCAGTTTTAGAGGAAATCTATATTTCAGATAAAAGAAATCAGCCTTTGAGACCTCCTAGGTCATGGTCTACTCCGATGGTTTCTACAGAAACTACACCGAGTGCACCTCCAGTTAATGAAGCTCCTAAAATTTACCCAAATAATTGTGAAATCCTTGAAACTCCAAGAAGACCGGAAACTGAGACAAATGCAAATGTCTGTAATGAGGGTAGGCATTTTTCATTAATTCCAAGAGCAAGGGAAGCTCCAAAAAATTATGTGAGAGATGTCAGAAATGTGGAGGCTGGAGATTCTTCTGAGTATTTACGATCAAAGGAAGAATTAATTCGACAAATAACAAAAACCATGGAAGCTGTGACAGTTCCAGTAACCATTGGTCCTGTTCAGCCTGTTTTTGAGCAAAGATAAGTTAATAAGACAGGTTTAACTATTCCTTTAAATGCAGAAATTCAGAAGGTTGCTGAAAAATTTTACTCAGACATATCTGAAATAAACTCTTCAAGATTGAGAATGCCAGATTTGACTTTTAATGAGGATTTATCTCCAAAAACACCGATGGGTGCAGAATCTGATGCTGAGAGTTCTGAAGTCAGAGTGACAAAACCTAAACTTGATATTGCAAAACTAAAAGCAAATTTGGAGGAATTAATAATTGGTACAATAGGTCCTGACAGTTTAAATTTTTATCGAGATGATGAACTACTGTTCATTTGCAAGAATATTCAGTGGAAAACAAAAAACAAATATGATCAGTTGGATGAACTGGCAGCTGAACTTGAAATTGATTTGAGCAGGCAAAAGAATTTTGCAAAACATTACAGATTAGACTTTTCAGAAAGTGACATTGAGAATTTGAACTCAATGGGAAGAATAATGCACATAAAAGATTTGATTGTTTACATCAAAAAACTGGGAGAATTGAGCAAGTGGAGAGTGAAATGGACAAGAAAGAAGGAAGATGAGAAATTGGAAAAATTGTCAAAACAATTTCCAATGAGAGAGATTGCAGGTGGAGGATATGTTCATGTACCATGGTCAAGACAGGACATATTGCTGTTCACAAATGATTTTCCAAGACTGAGAGAAAAGCCAGTCGAGTGGTACAGGCAGGTGGACAGGTTCATCAAAGTCTCAAAAGTTCTGTGGATTGATCTGGATGGATTTTTTGACATTGTTGTCCCATCAGATCTTTAGACAGAATGCAAAATAGCCATAAGTTGGCCAAAAATAGAACCTGAGCGAATTAAAGAAACAGGTGCTCCAAATCCAATTGTGATGGATTTTTATGAAAAAGTGATTTACTGGTTAAAAAACAAAATTCCACCAAAAGAGGTAGATTGGGTTAAGATAGGAAGAACAAACCAGGAAACAAAAGAATCAGTTCATTCATTTTACGAAAGGTTACTGTTGATCTTTAAACAATACAGTGGCTATGAAAAACTAGACGAGAAAGATACGAGTCATTTTGTCTACAGATTTGTTTATGGTTTGAAACCAGAAATTGCAGATATGATCAGGAATAGTATTGTCGGATGGCAAGCACTTTCTGTTGATGACATTTTGAGAAAAGCAAAATACTGCAGTGATGAGTTAGAGGTGAGACAAAAGAAGCTCAAGGAGAAAGCCATGTGGGCTCAGGTAAAAGTGGCTGAGCAACAGATTGCTAATCTTGGAAATAAAAACACAAATTTTGTTCAAACTACAAATTCGAATCAAGGTCAAGGGAAGTTTAAAAGTAATAATTTTGTCAGAAAAATTAATCCAAAGATTGAAGAGATGAAACAAAGACTACCTTGTTTTAATTGTGGCGAGATTGGACACTGGAGAGACGAATGTAAGAAACCACCTAGAAATTTAAAAAGTCCATTGTTAAATCCACAGATGCAGAGTGATGTTGACCTGCAGCAACAGCTACAGTTGCAACAGAATTTAAACGAGTTAAATCTTCAGCGGCAGCTGCAGCAACAGGTGAATAACCGTCAGAGTCAATTGCCACAGGCCCCTTTTCCAAATTGTGGGGGAACTCAAAAATATAATTCTGGTGTGGGATTTCAAGGAGATGATCAGGTAATAAAATCCCAAAGGCAAAAGATGCAAAATGTTTCACAACAGTTTTTGTTAACAGAAGGTCAGGAAAGTGATTCTGAGGATTTTTACTGACGGTGCCCGAGAGAGGAGGAAGGGTGTGTTGTTGGAGCCACTCTTGAGGTTGACCGGTCTGGTCCATTTGTAAATGGGAAAGTTAATGATGTAGACATCACTTTTCTAGTGGACACTGGTGCTACCCGTTCTACTGTTAGATCAGTGGAAATTGAAAACCTACCTCTCTCTGGGGATACCATCCAAGTTGTTGGAGTAAGCAATCAACAAATCAGAACTGATTTGACTGATCCAGTACCAGTTGAAATTGGAAATTTTAAAGACAAACACAGATTTGTGGTTTGTAACAGTAGTCCAGTGAATCTATTGGGCAGAGATATATTGTGCAAGATGAATTGCAGAATATATTGTTCTCCTGAAGGAGTTGAATTACAAACAATGGAGGAAGATGGCTTGTACAGGATGACAATGATGCTGATGGAAACAGAGGAAACAAAATGGTTTCCTGCGTTTGAAAAAGAGAATTTGCCAGAAGAGCTCAAGGATACAGTGAAATCTGAAATTTGGGATTTGACTGGGAATGAAATGGGTCTGATGAAACATGTCGATCCAGTCAAAATCACACTAAAGCAGGGAATAGAATTTCCTAATATTCCTCAGTACAAGATGAAAGCAGAGACTATTTAGGGAGTTATACCTGTGATTGAAAAATTCATTAAACAAGGTGTTTTAAAAGAAATTGAGAGTAGCCCTTGTAACTCACCGATCATGGGAATTAAAAAATCAAATGGAACGTACAGGATTGTTCAAGATTTGAGAAAAGTTAATCAGATTGTTGTTCCATGTTGTCCTGTGGTTCCAAACCCAGCAGTGATCTTGTATCAGATTCCACATGATGCAGAATGGTACACTGTTATTGATCTTTGCAATGCATTCTTTATTGTTCCTTTACATCCAGAGAGTCAGGAAATTTTTGCTTTCAGATTCCAGAGTAGGACCCTTGCATGGTGTAGAATCCCTCAAGGGTATACAGAGAGTCCTTCAATTTTTAATGAGCTGTTAAAAAGATCTTTGGAAGATTTAGATTTACCTGGCAGGTCCACGTTGGTGCAGTATATCGACGACTTGTTGATAGCTGCTAAAACGAGAGAAAATTGTGTGACAGACACAATAATACTTTTGAATCATCTTGCAGATGAGGGACATAAAGTGTCTCCAGCAAAATTGCAGTTTTGCAAACAAGAAGTGAAATATCTTGGTCACAAAATTGCAAAGGGAAAAAGACAGGTGACAGTTGAGAGAATAAAAATTATTCAAGCAATGCAACCACCAAGAACACAGAGACAGGTTAGGATGTTTTTGGGAATGGTTGGTTACTGTCGACAATGGATAAGTGGATTTTCGGTAATTGCGAAACCACTACAGAGATTGACAAAGTCTGATGTGAAAGATCCGATTATTCTCAATGAGGCTGAGATGGAGTCTTTTGAGAACCTGAAAAAATGCTTATGTCAAGCTCCTGCTTTGGGCATGCCGAATTATGAGAAAGATTTTGAACTGTATTGCAGTGAGAGAGAAGGATGTGCATTGTCTGTGTTAATCCAGAGACATGGGAATCTAAAGAAACCCATTGCATACTTCTCTGCAGTTCTTGATCCCATTGCAAAAGCATTACCAGGTTGTTTGAAAGCAGTTGCAGCTACAAGTGTCAGTCTTGAGCAAAGTGAAGGAATTATTATGGGATTTCCTGTGAAAGTGTTTGTGCCTCATTCGGTTGAAATATTACTGACAAGAGGTAAAACTCAACATTTAACAAGCAGCAGATTGACTAAGTATGAGAAAATCATACTAGGAGCAGACAATGTTTCCATTTCAAGATGCTTGAATCTGAATCCTTCTACATTACTGCCTGATTCTGAAATTGTTGATGAAAGTGAAGTGGAACATGAGTGTTTGGATGTCATGGAATTTTGCACCAAACCAAGGCAGGACATTAAAGATGTACCTTTGCCTGAATCAGATGTTGTCTACTTTGTGGATGGCTCCTGTCTGAGGACAGAGGGAGGTGTTTTGAAAGCATCATACTCGGTCTGTACAGTTGCAGATGTTAAAGAAGCATCATGTCTTGAAGGAATTCGTTCAGCACAGGTGGCTGAATTAATTGCTTTAATTCGTGCTTGTGAAGTATCAAAGGACAAAAGAGTTACCATTATTACTGATAGTCAGTATGGGTACGGAGTTGTGCATGATTATGGACAGCTTTGGTCTCAGAGAGGCTATTTGACTTCAGCAGGGTCACCAATTAAAAATGCAGTTTTCATCAAAAGATTAATTGAGGCCATACAATTGCCGAAAGAGATCGCAATTGTAAAGTGTGCTGCACACACAAAAGGAGTGGATTATATCTCAAAAGGCAATGCCTATGCAGATGAGACAGCAAAATACTGTGCGAGAAAATGTTGTGCATATAATCGGGAAAAAAGTAAAGAATCTGATTCAAATTCATTAATGCTAACAACAGTTGTAGAGACATGGCAGGAAATCAGAGACTTACAAAATGAAGCGGATGATGAGGAAAAAGATTTGTGGTTAAGAGCAGATTGTAGACCACGTGATGAGGATGGAGTGTGGACCTACAAAGATGGCAGAATAGTCTTACCAAATTGTTTGATTGCTGATATGGCCAGATTGTATCATGGCCCAGCTCATCTTGGAAGAGATTCTATGATCAGACTTTTCCGAGAGACTTGGTTCAAAACAAAATTCAGAACGATTGCAGAGTCTTTTTGTCAAAGGTGTTTGTCATGCCAACAAATGAACCCAAACAGAAAATCAGTTGTAGGTACAGGGGTAATTGGTCGAGAGGGTGGTCCCTTAACCAGGTTGCAGATGGATTTCATTGAAATGCCCTTACACAATTGTTTGAAATATGTTCTTGTGATTGTTTGTTTTCAAGATGGGTAGAAGCATTTCCTACACGACATTGTGATTCAGTTACAGTGGCAAAACTGCTACTCAGAGAAATCATCCCAAGGTACGGTTTTCCAGTCACTATTGAGAGTGATGGTGGAAGCCATTTTGATAACAAACTGATGAAGCTGATATGTGAGGCATTAAGCATTGAGCAGAAAATACACTGTGCATACAGACCAGAGGCATCTGGGGTGGTTGAACAGATTAATGGGACTATTAAAAACAGGATTGGAAAAATGTGTTTGGAAACAGGTGTAAAGTGGACTGATGCTCTTCCACTTGTTTTAATGTCATTGAGAAGTACACCTGATAAAAAGACAGGTTTGAGTCCTCATGAGATACTGATGGGAAGAGTCATGAGGCAAGCTTTTGTACCTGTAGGCAAATTGTTGAGTATAAATGACAGTGCTATTTTGGATTACTGTAAAAAGTTATCTGATATAGTGACTTCTGTGTCTAATCAGGTGGGAACTGAAGCACAATCAAATGAGAAAGTTCAGACACATGATTTGAGACCTGGTGATTGGGTCAGAACAAAAGTACATCGAAGAAGAAATTGTCTGGCTCCTAGGTGGCAGAAGCCTAGACAAATAATTCTGGTCACTACAAATGCAGTGAAATGCAGAGGATTGAAAAGGTGGATTCATCCTAGTCATACTATTCCAGTGCCTACTCCTGAGAGTTCTGATGTAGAAAGTGATACTACAGAAGATTCTGATTCTGAAGTAGAAGGTGAAACAAATCCAGATTCTGAAGATCGACAAAGAGGTCGATATCTGGAACGTGTGCATGTGAATGGAGAATTGACAAGAAAAGACTTGGAGAGAATTGAAATAGATTCTGGAGAAGAAGAGAATCTATTAGAAGGAAAAACGACTGAAGATTCAGTCAAGAAGACTAATGAAGTAAGTTCTATTGAGGACAGAGAAGCTGAATCAAAAGAAATTTCTGACCAGGAGAGTATCGAAAAGCAGAAGTCAAGCTCTGAAGTAAGGAACAGAAAACCAGAATCTGGGAAGTTGGAGGTAATTGAAGAGGAGGAGGAAGACGAATTACCGAGTACCAGTGATGGAAGACAAAGTATAGTTCCTGAAGGAGTGAAACTGCCGAAAAGAGAAGTTCCTGAGTCAATAATTGAAGTTTCAGACTGTGATACTGAAGAAAGTGACGTGGATGGTGAAAGTAGAAGTCCAAAGAAAAGATCTTGGAAGTCAGAGACAAGTGCTTCAGAACCAAAGAGAAAATTTGTGAGGAAGACAGATTTCTGGCCTGGTGGAAGATTGAGAGTCAGGTTGATCAAAAAACCGAAGGAGCAGGTGGAAGAAATCAGTAGTCAAAAGGGTTCTGAAAAGGAAGTTGGAGTTGGGAGAAAGATCGAAGTAGTGACAAGAAAGGGAAAGAGGATTATAAAGCCAAATCAGAAATATAAATCTCCTGAGTGGACTTATCTAGTAATTCCACCTGTCATTGACATTTACGATAGTAGTCAAGAAGAAGAAGAAATTAGTGACAATGATTGAAGTACAGAATTTTTAATTGGATTTTTGGGTTTTTAATTTTTGGCAAAAGGCTGAAGAAATCTTGTTAGGTGACACAAGGTCGAAGAAAAGTTGTTTAGTTGAGGAAGACTTACTTGTGACATAAGGTCGAAGAAATACTGTTAGGGTTTAAAAAAAATATATATATATATATTTTAAAGGGGGTGTAAATAATTAATCAATTAATCATTTCATTTTTAAAATAGTTTGTTTTCTTTTAAGGCAAAACTAACCAAAGATGCCTTACGTCATGGAACAGAGTACTTCAAGGTGTTCCATTTTTAAGAGATGCTGTAAGATGACTCTGGTGTGTCTGCTCATTTTAATTCTGCTCTGGTTAGTTTTAGCTGTTATTATTCCATTTGAAATTAACAAAGATTTTCACAAAGCCAACATGACAAGTAAAGCTTCAGTTAGTCAAAACAAACAGTGCAACAGGCAAAGTTATTGATCATCAACCTAACATTCATCAGGATAAATCTATTAGTGATTTTTCAAGCAATACATTCACAAAGCTTTTGAGTGAATATGTCAAGGTAATGGATGCAAAAGATTGTTACGTCTGCGTTAAATTACCTGCTTCTGTTTCTGAGGGAGTGACATACAATATGCTTCCTCTTACATATGGTGTGACATGCAGTGTGTTAGCTAGCTTGTTCTATCAAACTGGACGCTTAGAATACTATTATTCAGATTTTGATGAAATTTTTGCAAATTTAAAAATTGAGGGTGCTTTGAATAAGCATAAGAAAGCCAAACAGATGAGGGAATTTTTCCTTGTTACTAATGAACTCACCTATGAGTATGCTTACAAGAACAATCTAACCTGCAAACTAAGTGCTGAAGGAAAGAAGTTTTTGAATCTGGTTGAAGAGAGGAGAGCAATTTACAAGAGAAATGAAATAGTCAAGCAGACTAAGTCCAGGTTCTGGCAGAAAGAGGATGAGAAGCTAAATGGCAAAATGCTTGATAATGTTGCCATTCACATAGATAAACCAATTAGTGGTAAGCTTTGCATTAGAAGAGACAATACACTTTTTGATAATTACTTTGTGGGTGCAAGTAATTGTGAAGATACATATCAGATCATGGGAGGTTGGGGATTCAAAGGTGGAAAAGATCCAATTTTTCCTGGAATTTATTTTGTTTGTGGTGACAAGGCTTACTACAACCTTCCTGATCATTGGTATGGAACCTGTTATGTGGGGATTGTTTTTCCTAAAATGTTCCATGTTGACAGAGATTCGGAAGGATTGTTCAAAATTCACAATTATGTAAATAGTGTTAAAAGAGAAACTTTCAGAGGTTTTGGGAGATATTTTTCAAGCAGTGATACCTTTTGTAGGTATAACCCTGAATGCAGGAAGAATCAGAAAATTGTCCACAATTGTTGACAGATTGTCAACAGATACAGCTGATGGTTTCCAATTAGTGAATGTTGAGGTCATTGCAATCAGATCCATGGTGATTCAAGATCGCCTTGCTTTAGACATACTCCTAGCAAAAGAGGGAGGAGTCTGCGGCATTTTACATGTGCAACATTGTTGCACCTATATCCCTGACGAAAGTAAGAACATTGAGATGTACATTAAAAATATCAGAGATGCATTCAGAGATAATTCCATTAGAAGAAGAAGATTTTACAGAAAAACTTTCAAAAAGATTCTAATCAATTAAAAACTGGTTCCATGATATTGGAAGTTCAGTTCTTGGCAAGATTTTGGCACCTTTGATTGTGATAATATTCATTTTTGTTCTGAAAACAATTGGTTGTTTGTTGCATAAGAGAAAGAAACAAATCAAGGAAAAGAGAAGAATTTATAAAATCAAAAAAGAAGAAGAAAGGGAGATGGAGTTACAAGAATTACACAGAGCACGTTATGACAATTGCAAGGGTTTTGCAGAAACAAATTTCTAGAAATACTGACAGATGAATTTGAATCATTTTCCAAGAAGTCTAAATTTCCAAATTTTGGGTGGTGGTGTGGTGATTTGTTAATCACCAGATGAGGGAGTTGATGGAGCGAGATAGAAAACAGAAATCTGTTTAAACTCGTGAAGTCCTATTTCCATAATATAAAATAATATTATTAATGATTTGTGATGTGTTATGCTAACACAACCTAGATTAAACTTTACACACGGGGACATTAACATGTGTGCTCATAAACGTGCATAATTGTTGCATCTTTTGTTCGTGCAAAATAATAAATTAATTTTGTCGTTTTTATTTTGTCATCACTAACTGCAGCAGATTTAAAAGAAGCATGTGCTTATTTTTGCTTTCCTTGTCTATGTGATGTCATTTCTACTATTCTAGGTGCACATAAGGTTTCATGGTTTCATGAAGATTGGTAAATATAAAATGCTGCTTTATTTGTTTGCTTCTTGCTAGGTAACATTAGACTAATTGGGAGGGTTAATCAATTAGTAAACGAAGGGTGGAAACAGAATAAATAATATTTCTTACATTAATACTTTTCTTGTGTTTGTTTTATACTAAAAAAATAAGTTGCCTGCTTTTGGGCCTAGTTTGCTCGAGTTTGCTAAAAGATGAATTTAATTTCTGCAAGGAGCATGAGATGTCCATTTTAAAAGTTTCCGTCAAAATCACATTCACTGGACAATGGAGAAGTGTTGTCATTATTTTGTCGGACGTGGCCAAGGTCAGAAACCGGTAGAAAGAACATTTGATAACTTGGCATCCGAGGAAGTGTAATGAAGTCAGTGAGAACTCTTGCTCAAATTTGTTGCAAATCAAGGAAGCTTTGGAACACGTACAAGAAAGACAATGGTCCCAAAGAATATGACCGAATGGAAGTTTTGAAATGTGGGTGACATGTCACTTGTCACTCTTGGACCAATGAGACATCGACTTTTGCAGAAAATTTTCCTTTACTTAGATTAGCTAGCATAGAAAGGTATAAAAAAAACCATGCCCTAGGGATGGGCTGGCTGCTGCTTTCCAACTTTCAGATGAGGGTGTCGTGCTGTCGGACTTTGCTTGGAGCACGTAAGAACCCTTAAAGACTTTACTTTATTTCCAATTATTCAGCTTAGCTAGGGACGTAGGATTTTAGAAATGCTAAACTTATATTTCTTTGCTTAAAACCGTATTTTCTCTATGATATTTTCCAAACATGCTTGTTATGATTCTAATAAAATTGCATTTATAAAATGATATTCTTAAATCTAAAATTAGTTAATAAAATCTTACTTTTGAAAACAAGCTGGTCTTGGTTATTCAGAAGCGCAGGTTACTATTAGCTAGATGCCATCGCCAATGGTGGTCATTTAAATAGTTAGGATTTGTTCAAATAATGTCATCATTTACCGTGGTTGTATATAGTTTGTATATAATTTGTAAATAAGGTGTATACAAGTTTAATTTGACCACCTGATTCAGTAGGTCAAAATATGTCATGTTTGATTAATGGGTCCATGAGTTAGAGTAGTATTTTATGAAATAGGTTATAGAGTTGGCTAGCATTGCTTATGGCATATTTCCTATAGGCCGCTGGATCACCAGCACAACCGACAACTTGTAACACACTGTTTGCTACCTCTTACATTTTTTTTGCTTTCGATACTTGCACAAGTGCCACCATTGCCTACGTAACGTTTGTTCTTGTGTTTGAGTGTCCACCATTTATTGCAGTATTATACCTCTATGTGTACTTTGTTCGCTTTTGTAACCTGCACACTTGCCACTTTATCGTCCTGTAATGCACAGTTTGCTCACGATTGTCACTTTTGCCTCATGTAATGTAACTTTTGCTTTTGTAATTTGTTCACCAGTAATGTTCTCATGTTTCAGTTCTGTCCTATTGTGAAGCGCTCTGACACCATCGGGTAAAGTCCGCGCTAATGAAAACGCATAAATAAATAAATACCTCTAACATGTAGAGGAAACCCTAGAAAATGGCTGCCACCCCCCCCCCCCATGCTAACCGAAACTTCCGAAGCGTCTAGAGGCTAGTAAGACATCACGAGGCTGGCGCCAATCCAGAACAAAATCGCCTCAATGATATGACCGCTCAAAATATATACCCTAAATCCATGTACACACCCCCTCCTTAATCGCAGTGAGCAGCCGGCCAGGAGACCCAAGATAGATCTGCAGCAGTCTCTCCCAGATACAGGATGACCGCAACTGCGACCTAACCCTCGGCTTGAAATATTGCTGATGTGCTAAAAATAACAGTCACCTAAAAAAAGTTACAAATAAAAGACTGGTGTTTTTTTTTTTTAGGAAACAACGATGTAAATGTAAATGTAAAATGTAAATGTACAGGAATTTATATAGCGCAAATCACCAAGCGGTTTCTAAGCGCTTGCTTAGGGAACCCGTCCTGGTATTCCCCTGTGAGATAACCCCAGCAGGGTATCCGCAAGGTGAAAGCCAGGCATCCCGCCGCGAGGGGCCGTTGTGGAGATTAAGCAAGCTATTGCCCAGAGTCACAGTGTGTGAACCCGTGAATCGAGTAGGCACCGGAGCGAGAATTGTCGAGTCCATGGACATTTTAGGACTCAAGACCCCGCCGAGCCGGGAATTGAACCCTGGTCCCGGGCTGACCTCTGCTTCCAGGTCTGCCTCCTCTAACCAGTGAGCCACACTTCTCCAACGATCTCTAAAAGAGATATGCAATCCACCATATTAATGCTTTTACATCTTTCACAGAATTATCAGGGGAAGCTGGTGCTAATTTGGATCCAGACATAGTGCAAAAGTGGGATAGAGTAGGGTTCAGTAAGGTGGCGGATCTTTTGATCTGAGAAAGGTGGAAGAGCATGTTGGAAATTTGTGAATCAGTTCAAGGTAATTTTTTGCTCCTCACCTCCTTTAGAATTTTGGTCCGTATATTTAGTAATGGGCAGATCCGGGGCAGTCAAAAAAATTATAACAGCATTAGTGGAAGCTCCTGACAGTAGGCAGCCTGGAGAATGGAAAAGACTGCTTGCTTCTGGGAAGGGCCCCAATCTCTGTCAAAAGGCAGATAATAAATGGAAGTAGCATGAAGGGCTGGGATTATCTAAAAAGATGTGTGAGGAAATTAATATATTACATTGTAAGGGCTTGAGAGGAGCAAATTGGCATAGAATGTTATTTTACAGCGATTGGCTTCTCCAAAGAACCGCACCATTCTTAGCTCAGATTTACCCTAGGTGGTCAATGTAATTCGGGAGCTGGCACAAATTGGCCTCATGTGACTGGGCTGTGCATTCCCATTCAAGAATTTGGAAATACATATTTGGGTTCTTGGAGAGGGCTTGGCAGACAAAGTTAGCTCCCAGTATATGGTGGATAGCTCTGGGATATGATCCTACCACTATTAGCTCTCAGATTCAAAAAAATGTTATATGTTGCAGTGGCTCAATCCTTATTACTTTAAAGGTGGTGAATACAACAGATCCCCACAATAGGGGAATTGGTGGTGAAAATGAAGCAATTAAGAAATAAAGAGTGGTTGTATGATCTTTGCTTCGGGGAAGGGGGGGATGGGGAAATGTGTTACATTGTGGGGACAGTTTATAGTAGAAACCTCTGAGTATTACAAAGAGGGTGTTTTTATGATAGTGTTTTGATTATATTCGTTTTTTGTATTAATGAAATGTGTAGTCTTAGGGCTGATCGATTTATAGAGTGATTAAATGTGATTTGTATGTGTGTTAAACTGCTGGTGTGAGTATGATGATTTGATGCAGCTTTCAATCAAAAAAAAAATGTTTAAACCTCAAACCACTTGGTGACACTGCAAAAGACCTTCACACTCACATGCTTCCCCACTGGTAAAAAGTTGGTGAATCTCTCCGACAAGTTGGTGAATCTCTCCGACAAAGAACATTACCTGACTGCCTCAAAACTGAACACCTCACCCATCTATTTAAAAAATGAAAACCTCCGCAGGCACCAAAGAACAACAATTACTGCCAGATCTCTAACCTGCATTTCCTCTTGAAAATCATTTAAAGATTGATAGCAGAGCAAGACACCCAACACATCAAAAACAACAACCTCCTAGACTAATTCCAATCTGGACTTCAGCACAGAAACCACTCTATTAAAGGTGGTCGATGACACTCTTTAAATTCTAGATACAAACAACCTTTGCCTTCTGATACTTCTCAACCCATCATCTGCCTTCAACACAGTCATCCACCATCACGCTACTAGACATTCAAAAATCGAATGGGTATTGATGGTATGGGCCTGAAATGGTTTGCTTCATTCCTCATGGGCTGATCAAAGTGAGTAAAAATTGATGACCATCTCTCCACACCGACTGCGGGGGAGGGTTTCAATGAGTCCATCCTTGCTTCAACCCTTTTCAACCTAGACATAGACCCACTGAGTCCTTCTTAAGGTGTTAGGGATCTTCTATGGACAATGCGCAGAAGACAACTGCATCTAGAGGTCACCTCAAAATGATATCTCGCAGCTTCCAACCAGCCTAAATTCCGTTCACAACTGGATGACCTCTCATTACCTACAGCTAAACCACTTTTAAAACTGCATTTCTCCCCATCGAATTAAACACCTCCGCTGTACTGTTAAATGGACTCGTACAGCATTTTCAACAGTAAACCAACCATTGCGGACAGTGCCAAGTCTCTGGGGGTCATACTAGGCAAAAGACTGAACCTACAATCTCCAATAAGCACCATGACCAAAAAAGCTTGCTACCATGTACATCTTCTTTCGGAAATCCACTGTTTCATCGCAGAACAAGCTCTTAAATCTCTTGCTCATACACTAGTGCTCTCCAGAATAGACTATTGTAACTTCCTTCTGACCGGTTTCCCCAAAACCCATATCACCGCCCTCCACCCTCCCAAAAAATTATTCTGCACTCCCAAAAAAATGACCCTATTATCGCCATGCTGACCACCCTCTGAGGGTTCGCAACTGAACCAAGAGCCATCTACAAGTCTGCCTGCATCATCCATAAAGCCCTGCACACCAACTCCCAGTTACCTGGTGGACAAACTCAAGCTATCAGGTGGCTCCAGACCACAACAGAACGCTGAAGCAATGCATCTTGAACCCCTGTCTTTTAAAAGGAAACGTCTGATGGCACAATCCTCCTCGGGAAGAGCAACAAGAATCTGGAATACACTACCTGCAAATCTGTGCACCACTACAAAGCGCGGCCCATGCGGGTAAGAGCAGTGAGGTGGAGGAGTAGACAGATGACGAGGTAAACTTACAATTAAAAAAACAAAAACCACTTACCTTGCGCTCACCAGCGCCAGGCAAATGGTTTAAGTTTTTTTAAATTTAAGTTTACCTCATTATTTTCTATCGACACCCCCGCCCCACCTTCTCACCGATCACAAGGTAAGTGGTTTTAGTTTTTTTTAATTTAACTTTACCTCATTTTCGCCTGTCGACCCTCCCCAATCTCACCCACTCTTACCTGCACAGGCCGCGCACAACCACTACCTCACAGACGACTTCCAAAACAGACTTGAAAGCCCTTCTCTTCCAAGGGTACTTTAGGTAAAACAATGTGATCAACTCCTGGCACAGACCCGTATACTCCCTGCACCTTTTTATGGCTGCATACTACCTAAAACTTTTCACAGCCATATGTACCTTTGTCAGGGCTTTAAGTGGGGGAAAAAAACTGGGGGTGCTCTAAAAGGGGTGGGGCAAACCATTGAGAGGTGTGTCATTGTCAAAACTATGTTTATTTAGACCTTAGTCTTTAAACAATATAAAAATCGATTTATACATAATAAAACATCACTATTGTACATTCTCAATGGTAAAAAAGTGAATACGTATTCAATGAGTGGTTCAAAATTCGATTCTCATCCTCGATATCACAGCACATTTTAAAATTATATAGTAAAATATTCTATAAAATAATGGATACAGTTTAAAATTATTTAAAATCATTGCATATTCAGCTAATTCTCACTAAGGAAACTTAATTTATTTCATGTAGTTCCCCACTGCTACCGCTATGTCAAGGTTTGGCATTTCTGTTAGTAATTCTACTGCTTTGTTTCGTTGCCTCATATCATATTTCAGAAATAACGGGCAGACACAACGTTTACGCTGTTCTAGTAATATTACACAATCTAACAATGTGCAATAGATCTCCTTTGGCACCCAGGCTACATTTACAGTAACCATCACAGTGTAGCATTTTTCTTTTTTGTTCTTCATTTACTAGCCAGGGGTTTATTCCTACTCTCAGTCTTAAGATATCTTGTCTATACCAATGATTGGGTAACACATCCAAATAAGGGAACCAATTTTCTTTTCGCCATGACTCCCCCATGTGCTGCACCGTTTTTTCTTCTCTAGGTATACCATATCTGCCGTTCTTGATGTTTCTTGACCGTATTTCGTGAGCTCACTCTTAGTGAATTCTACCCGGAGGGAACCATGGGATGTTTTCACCTTTAAGTTCTCTCAGGCCTGTGATATTTTCTTTCTTGCATCTTTGGCCCATTTAAGGCTTCTTAGTAGGATCTCATTCTTACACCATTGGGACACCTTCTGGCATATATCTATGTCCAACCGCTTCCAAAATTTAACTAAAATCATTTGTACCTGTATGCTCCAAGCGGTTGTGCCTAGCTCTGTTCTTATCGCATGTATCATTGATGAGGGTGGTAATTTCAGCAATGTTTTCAGGCACTTTCCTTCCTCTGCGTCCCACCCTTGTTTCCCGCTAAGGTAAAGGACCTCTGCTCCATATAGTATTTGCGGGAGAATCATTGCACTAAAGGCCTTCAACACCGGTCTGTGTGACATGTCACCGTAATCTCGATTGAATTTCTTCAGGCCACAGATCGATGTAAAGGCCTTTGCTTTCTGAGCTTCTAGGTGGGTACTCCACTTTAACATCCTGTCAAACCACACCCCCAGGTAACGATATTTATTCACCACTTCCAATTTAAGATTCCCTAACACCCAACTTGAGGGGTGTGGCCTATGTAGGGGCATGGTCTAAATAAAGATAACTAGTGTAGCAGTACCCCCTGCTCTGACAAGCAGTCAGCTCTAGGACTCCTCAGAGCCCCCCACCCCCTCTGTGTGGCAGCCCAGGCTGAGACAGCTTCCCAAGCGCACACACAGCCACACCATAGTACTTCACAGGTTTTTAAAAGACCAATTGCATGGTAATGATTCTTTGTCATCTTTTAACCCCTTCTTAGAGCCCCTGCATCGCCACACTTCCTACTACTGTGCCCACAAGCGTTTTGTTCAACAGTGCAAATGCTCCCCTTCGGCGCCCCGTGGGTGCTATTCGCCAGGACACTGAATTGGCCCCTCTGTGGCTTTAACACTGGTGGTAAACACGCCGAGAGGCTTGTGGTGTTCCAAACAACTGGGCGATGCAGCAAGGTAGCGTTGCAGCGCATGAAATCAGCCTGCTGTTCTCACTCTTGCAAAATAGGTTTGTCACATCCTGGTTATGATGCGGTCACATAAAATTTCCTTCTGTGCAAGCACGTTTGTATTATTTCACGTCTAACTTTTGTTTGGCTGGACTTTAACAAGCAAGTTTCCCATTATCAGAAGTAAAGAAGAGATATCAAAATGTAGGCAGTTTCTCACAGGAAGTGGTTTAAGCTGGTAAATGATCCCACTTGAGTTACCACTGATCGACAATGGTGAGATGAAAACACACTATCAAGGAGTTGTGGGAACTCTAGTTGCGCCTCTGATCGAGCTGGTGTGGGGATGCCTGGGGTACTGGGAGCACATTAGCTTGATTTGCTTAAGCAGTGCACGCGCATGCTCTCCTGAAACACCAACAAAAAACCGGGAAGTCTGGTCACCCTACCTTTGAGGCCCGAAAATAGAGCTCCCTAGAAACCTGTTTCGAGGACCCTAAAAAAAATGGGGGTGCTCAGACCCCTCCCACACTTAAAGCCCTGACCTTCGTACACTCTGCATATATTACTTAGAACTTTTTAAGGGTTTTGTACATTCTGTTTTATGTTATAAAAAGGTAAATCCTATTACCAATTTTTAGTAATTATTTATAGTTACATCGTCGATATTAAACCATCAATAACTTCCATGTAACGAAATATTTGACCTGAAAAGCGCTCTGGCACCTTTGGGTAATTTCCGTGCGAAATATGCATATGCAAATTAATAAACTTGTATCAGAGCAAAGTTGCTCAGAAATTCTATGGGACCTCAAGCCCAAGCAATACTTTAGATGAGAATATGTGATGTGAACGCAAGGGAGAGCTTGGGTGCAGCTTTAGGTCTCAGTCGCAAGTTACTTAATTAACGGATTGTGGTTAATTACTTACGGAGCCGGAAAAAATGTCCAGCTGGGCACACTAGGGACCTGCTGTGCAATACACCGAGTCCTCTGCAATGGTCGTAGAAAACAACCCGTAATCTGAACCTCTAGGGGACCTCTCTTCAGCGTTGCACAGGTCAGTGACCACCAAAGACTGCCCCTCCGCAGCCCCCATGCAATCAGTCCAGTGGTACGCGAACGTCGCGTGCACCCATGGCATGCAGCCGGCCTCGTGCACATTTGTAACACACGCCTGCCGCGCCTCCCTTGCCGAACCCACCGCTCCCTTCCGCGGACCCGGCTCTTACTTTGCCCGCGGTGTCCATGCTGCTGTCCGCCTGGTGACTGCGAGGAAAGAAGTGGGCCGAGGGGGCGGAGAGAAACTTGAACTTTGAGAAGCTAGGGTGCGCGCGCAGCTTTCGACATCAGCTCTTCCTATTGGCCAAACGAAACCTGCTGCAGAGCCTTCCCCAGACTGCGCTCTCCCTCAGTGCAGTGAATGTTTCTTTTAAAACAGGGTTTGGTGTCTTTCGCCCGAAGCCCGTTGCCAACGGAAAGTCCCATGCGTCTACCTGAAATATACCAGTCGCCTTCTGAAACTTTAGGAAGTTTCTCTTGTAGGATTGAAACAGACATGCATTTTACAATATTTTATGAGCCTATGTTGCTCAGCGGGTTGTTAATGTTTTTACATTTTGACCGTAGGGCGCCATCTGTTGACAGCCATTGGGCTAACAAGTGACTTCGATGGCCCTGTTTTAGAAAGAGCTGCTCAACGGAATTTATTTTAAACTATTCAGTTTTATTGACGAGTGAAATCAGTCTGTAATGTAGTAGTGGCATTATATGTATACTAAGGTTAGAGAATATAGAGTGTAGAACTGTATGATGCAGTATTATAATGTGTAATTTATGTCTTGACATGGAATGTCGCAGCATTGCCAAGTTTGACATGCAGAACCTGTATGTACGGAGTTACTTACGAATAAAAGGAATTATTCCACTACTTCCTGGTGTCTTGGATCACTACATCGTTTGGTGACGAGATGAGATTTTGAAGTTTACTTGATTTTGGCACTCTGCCGGGAACATTGACATTCACGTTGCGCATTGCATTTTGAATTTGTGGATTCAACCAGTGCTTTAAATGGGAAAAAATAAGTGCAGGTACTCATTAATATGAGCTAGAGGTGTAACAAGTGGGCGGGGCTAGGGGCGGGGCTGAGAGCAACATATGATGATACATAGCCAGTGAGCCTACCTTTCATGAGTATTGGTACTCTCCTCAGCAGTAGAGAAGTGCAGGTACTTACAGGGATAAAAATAATAAGAAGTGCTGGTACACAGTACCAGTGAGTACCAGCCATTTAAAACAATTCCACTGCCCTTTCCCAACGACCAGGCTCTTCCTGGTTCCATGCCTTTACATAGGCATGTCCTCTCCATTCGCCTCTCATCTTTACCCAGCCTCTAAGCTTATCTCTCTAGTTCTGCTCCTCTTTCTCCCACCTTTTAGCTTACTCTCACCACAAGTCTTCAATTTCCTCACTGTTTTTTCCCTACTTGTCTCCTGTTCTCCCCTCCATGCTGTACTGCAGGCGCGGTGCGTCCATTGGGGCGTAGGGGCGAAGCCCCACTAAGCCCCATGGACCCACCACGTCGTCACTAGAAGCCAAACACAATTATTTTTAAAAATCGCGCTATCTGCCGGCCGGGAAACCGGGAGACACCCGACCTTCCCGGAGTGCGCAAGGGGGGGGGATCGGGCTGCTGCAGCTGCGCAAGTGTATTTTTGGGCATAAACATGCCCGCGCATGCGCAGATCGTTTTCTTGTGAATTCCCCCTTAGAGAGAGGACCAGGGGGCGGGCCGCAGCCCCCGGGGTTACACAGGGCGACTGGGCGAGGAGTCATGGTGCCCCCCCAGCCAATCCTGGCGCAGGATTGGCTGGTCACTACATAGCCCGGTTACATAACCCCTGGCGGATAGCACGGCCGACTTTGGTCCTGGGAAACCAGGTTCGAGCCTCTTATCGAACCATAAAAATGTATACATGAATTACTTTGGTGTTAAATAAATAGATATTTTAAAAAACAAATAAAAATGATGTTCCAACTAAGGTGTGAAATTGGTGTCGAATAAATACATGTTTTTAAAAACAATTAATATTAATCATGTATCATTGGTGCTGGAGTACAAGGTTCGAGACTGGTATTAAACACTGACAAGCTGTGTGCAAGTTATATGGTCATAAAAATACATGAATGATGGATGCAGGATGGGTGGATGCATGAATGGATGCAGGATGAATGATGGGTGGATGAATGGATGGGTGGATGCATGAATGAATGATGGATGCAGGATGGATGCAGGATGGGTGGATGGGTAGATGAATGAATGATGGATGCAGGATGGATGCAGGGTGGATGGATGGGTGCATGAATGAATTATGGATGCAGGATGGGTGGATGGATGATGGATGAATGATGGGTGGATGAATGGATGGGTGGATGCATGAATGAATTATGGATGCAGGATGGGTGGATGAATGGATGGGTGGATGCATGAATGAATGATGGATGCAGGATGGGTGGATGAATGAATGATGGATGCAGGATGGATGCAGGGTGGATGGATGGGTGCATGAATGAATGATGGATGGATAGATGGGTGGATGCAGGAATGGATGCAGGATGGATGATGGATGGGTGGATGGATGGGTGGATGGATGGGTGGGTGGATGAATGAATGATGGATGCTGGATGGGTGGATGGATGGGTGGATGAATGAATGATGGATGCAGGATGGATGGGTGGATGGATGGATGGGTGCAAGGTGGTTCGGGCTCGCTCGCTGCGGTGCAATATGCAAATTAGTTTACGCCTCACCACTTTCAAATGTCACCAGCCGCCCCTGCTGTACTCTTCTCCTAAGTTTGCCATTTGGCCAGTATTTTGTGTGTGTCTGTCTGTGTGCGTCTGTCTGGGTGTGTGTGCCTGGGTTTGCGAGTGTCTGCGTGTGTGTGTCTGCATGTGTATGTCTGTGTGTGTGTGTGTGTCTGTCCTTGTATGTGTCTGTGGTAGCGCTCTAGTGTTCCGCTGCAGGAACAGGATGTGGGAGTACAGGAAGCGGAAGGCGGCCATATTGTTACTTGGCGCCGACCGCTAGCAGCAAGTCGCATTCTCCCGGCGCTCCGGAATAAAGAGTTTTGACTTCACTCACAACGTGTGTGCTTTCTTAGAATATTACAATGGCGACGAGTTATGGGATGTAATCCCGAGAACACACGCGACAGCATCGTGAGCACACGCATTTTGCGTGAGAGCAGCTCAAAGACCCGGAGCGTGGCAGAGGAGCAGCCGAGAGGCAGGAAATTGGCGCGCAAACAGCCAACAACCCCAGAGGCCACTGCAGCGCACAAATCCACGACCAGTGCAGTGGAGAAGGCCACTACTCCACCCAACTGCGACCCAGGTGGACAGAGGGCACTGCAGAGCAGCTGAGGGCGCCCACACGATAGGCACCAAGGTACCCAGACCAGCAGACCACTGTGGTCCCGAGAGAGTGACCAGGCACCCTGGCAGATCAGCAGGCACAGGCGGAAGCATCAGGCTCCTCGCACCCAGGTACAGGAGGCAACACACAGGCTACATCAAACCCCACGAAGAGGGGACAAGGGGAAGGAAGTGACGAGGAGTACAAGGAAGAAGACGAAGGGGGGCAGGACGCTCCAGGGAGTCCGATCAGGCGGACGGTTACTTCGGCAGGGAACAGAAGGAACGCTCCAGTGATGGCAGCCCAGAGCACGTCCCTCACCCAACTGGTACCATTCCTGACGAAAAGTGGCGAACCGGAAAGGAAATGGGAAGACTGGAAGAGGTACTTTCTTAACTATCTGGAGGCGCTAGAAGAGGAAGGTGACACCCAGTTTTCTAGCAAAAGAAAAAAGAAGATCTTGCTACATAATTTAGGCCCAGAAGGGCTCAGGGTGTATGACACCATTGTCAAGAGTGAGAGAGACGCCGGAGACCCAGAGGTATTTGATCAAGCCATCGCTGACCTAGATGCACACTACAGACCGGTTGTGTGCGTCGCCATCGACAGATTCAACTTCTTTCAAAGGAAGCAAAAAGGTGGCGAAACTGTGGACGAGTACGTCGTAGCGTTACGGAAGTTGGCCCTCACGTGCAAATTTGGCGGTCTGCATGATGAACTCATCAGGGACCAGATTATCATGCACACTTCAAGCTCTCACATACAAGAAAAGTTGTGGGTGAATGGCGACGCCCCACTCAAAGAAATCTGGGCGATGGTCAAGAAAGCGGAGTTATCCAGAAGGTGCGCTCAGGCAGCGAAGAAGGATGTCCAGGAGTCGCAAACCGTATGCAAGGTAATGGCGCCGAATAGAAATGACCGTTCGAGGCAGAACGAGACGCGGCGAAACCTAGGAGGTGGAAAATCCGACAACACAACCAGACACCAGATGGACGGCAGGTCCAACAAAGGAGGAAAACCTCAATGTTACAGGTGTGGTAGCTATGCCCATCTGGGTAACGACAAGGCGTGCCCCGCCTTTAGAGCTAAATGCTCTTATTGCAACATTTTCGGACACTACGAAAAGGTGTGTCGCAGGAAACCAAAGAACGCCATGGTACGCTTAGTAGACCAAGAACAGCAGGAGGAGGCCGGCGACCAAGAAGACACGGCGGAAGAAGAGGAGTTCCTGTACATAGATGTCCAAATACTGGAAATGGACGGTTCGAACTCAGATAGACCCCGACTCGACATGCACATTGGGGGAATACCACTAGAAATGATTGCAGACAGTGGGGCGCCCATCTCTATCGTTCAAAGACAAGTTTGGGAAGACAACTTTGCGTCACGGATCAAAGAGACACTCCTACCCATGGACGTGAGGCCAGTCACTTACACGGGGCAAAAGATTCCCATGTTGGGGTACTGTCCTCTTATGTTTGAATTTAGAGGCCGACACGCGAATTGCAAGCTATATGTCGCGGAGAGAGGCCCGTCCGTGCTGAGTTGGAAGGACCAAGGAGCGTTAGGAATCCAGCTCAACCCGGGGGGTATCGAAAAGATCTTGCTCATGGATATGGAGGTCAAAGAAGATGTGGCGTTGTGGAAGACGGCGTATCCCAAGGTGTTCAACGGCCAGATTGGGGAACTGGGCAAATACACACACCTCATAAAGCTGAAGGAGGGAGCTGTGCCGGTGGTGCACAAAGTGAGAAATATCCCGTTCCGCAGCAGAGAGGCAGTGCAAACCGAACTGGACAGACTGGAAAAGGAAGGCGTCATCAAAGCTATTGAGAGCGCAGAGTGGCTCTCACCCCTAGTTGTAGCCCAAAAGCCCAACGGCAAGGTACGCCTCTGTGTGGACCTCAGAGAATTAAACAAAAACATCATCATAGACAAATTCCCCTTGCCGCGCATCAATGAAATGTTGGCTAAGACAAAATACGTCAAATGGTTCTCCACGGTCGACTTGTCGTCGGCCTATCATCAGGTGAAGCTTCATCCATCATGCAGTCACCTCACGTCATTTATCACACCATTTGGGTGCTACGAGTTCGTGAGGATGCCCTTTGGCCTGGCATCGGCCGCAGCAGTTTTCCAAAAGATCATGCACAAACTCCTGAAAGACTTGAAAGATGTCCTTTTCTTTCAGGACGACATTCTTATAATGGGGAAGTCGAAGCATGACCACAATGCGAAGCTCCACAAAGTATTACAGAGGCTGCAAGACAACGGACTGACCGCTGAGTGGTCCAAATGCAAGTTGGGAGTCCAATCTGTCACATACCTTGGTCACGAGGTGAGTGGACAAGGTATTACTCCCAAGAAGACAAACATGAAGGCCATTTTGGAGGCACCCACTCCGGGAAAGAAGGAAGATGTTCGGTCATTCCTGGGAATGGCCGAGTATTACAGCAAGTTCATTCCCCATTTTGCTACGAAAACGCACTTCATTCGACAACTACTCAAAGAAAAGAACAGATTCCAGTGGGGAAAGGATGAACAAATGGAGTTCGAAGCGCTCAAACAGGAGATGAGCAAGGCCATTCCCCTCAAAGGATTCGACCCACATGCAGAGTCCATCCTCACCACTGATGCCAGTGACCGCGGCCTAGGGGCAGTTCTGATGCAGAAGGAGAGGTCAGGGGAGTTGTCAACCATCAGTTTCGCCTCCCGCTCGTTGGCCCCCAACGAAGAGAAGTTCAGCGTGGTGGAGAAAGAAATGCTGGCCGTGGTCTGGGCGATGGAGAAATTTAGACAATATTTATGGGGAGCCAAGTTCCTAGTGAAGACTGACCACAAGCCATTAGTCCGTGTCCTGACATCAAGCGGTCATGATCACGCAACACCCAGAATCGCCAAGATGACCCTCAGGCTATTGGATTTCGTCTATGAAGTAGAACATATACCGGGACCGCAGAACAAAGTGGCGGACTTCCTGAGTAGGGCGGCAGCCATGGACGAAGCAGAGAATGAAAGGAGGCAGGACTGGGAAGGTTACGTAGTGGCCACCATCCAGGACACAGAAGAAGTTATAAGTGCCCAGGACTGGGAAAAGGCCTACAAGGAAGACACGGATCTGGAGGCTGTGAAAGGGTACGTTGTCCATGGATGGCCAGAAAAGAGACACCTGAAAGAAGAATTGAAGAGGTACTGGGAGGTCAGAGATGAACTGTCGTTGGCGGAGAATCCTGTGTTCCTCCTCCGAGGCGACAAAGTGGTCCCGCCACAGAACATTCTAGATCATCTAATGTCTTTACTCCATGAAGGGCACCAAGGGATTACGAAAATGAAAGCCTTGGCCAGGAAAGCGTACTGGTAGCCGGCCATAGATGCACAGGTGGAACGGCATGTGCGCATGTGCGAGTCATGTGCAAAAGCTGACAAGACTCAGAGTATGCTGAGACCGCCATTGGGGAAATTCCCTATCCCGGATGGCCCGTGGGAGATGATATCGGTGGACATAATGGGTCCCGTCCTGGATAAGGAGGGAACTCAGAAGTACGCAGTAGTGATCATTGACAAGTACTCTAAATGGCCAGAATTAGAAATCGTGGAACATGCAGACACTGAAGCAGTGATTCGCTTCTTGCGGGCCACGTTCGTCAGAGAAGGCATTCCGAAGATCATCACATGCGACAATGGCCCCCAATTCACATCGGCGAAGTGGACTGCTTTTACCAACAGAAACGGCATCGAAGTGAAGCACACGCCAATCTATCACCCTGCGGGCAATGGCCAAGTGGAGCGCTTCAATCGGGTAATAATGGGCACTATACAAGCAGCCATTGAGGATGGTCTGGACTGGGAGAAGGAGTTGGAGAAGATGATTTGGGCCTACCGCATCACACCTGGGAGCACAGGCTACAGCCCCTTCAAGGTTTTAAGAGGTAGAGAAGCTTTCACGAAAGACAACACAGCATGGAGGAAGTTGGTGGTACAGAGCAAGTGGTCACCAGCTGTGGTCAGAAAGAATCTGGAGAGAGCACAAGAAGTCTACACGGCACATTACAACAAGAGACACAACACCAGAGATGCAGAGCTAGCGAAGGGTGATTGGGTTAGAGTAAAGCAAGCCATCATGAAGAGAAAGGGAGAAAGCAAGTTTTCACCACCCCTCAAGGTAGTAGAACCCTATGCCCGGTCAGCCCTTCTGAGCGATGGAAAGGTATGGTCTATGGACAGAATGGCGAAGTGCAGCAAAATAATAAAGTGGGAAGAGGAAGTAGAGGAAGGAGCAGAGCAAGTATACGAGGAAGGAGGAAGTGAAGGTCGAGAAAGGCGAGGAGAGGACGTCGATGGAGCAGAGAAACAGGCAGCAAGTGGAGAAAGAGAGGAGAGAGAGACTACGGAGGAAGGAAGTAGAAGCAAGGAAGGATGTGATATAGTAGTGAAGGATAAAGAAGAAGAAGGAGCGAGAGAGCGGGCAGAGAGCAAGTCGACAGGAGGAGAGAGAAATAATGAGAGAGTGGAGACCCGAGCAGGAAGAAGAGTAAAGGTACCTGAGAGATTCAAGGACTATGAAATGGACTGGAAGTAAGACTTTTGTATACTGTTTTATTGTTGCATAAAGGGGGGAGATATGTGGTAGCGCTCTAGTGTTCCGCTGCAGGAACAGGATGTGGGAGTACAGGAAGCGGAAGGCGGCCATATTGTTACTTGGCGCCGACCGCTAGCAGCAAGTCGCATTCTCCCGGCGCTCCGGAATAAAGAGTTTCGACTTCACTCACAACGTGTGTGCTTTCTTAGAATATTACAGTGTCTGTCCTTCTGTGTGTATGGGTGTGTGTCTGTGTGTGTGTCTGTCTGTGTGTCAGTGTATGTGTGTCTGTATGTGTGTCAGTATGTGTGTGCATCTAGGTGTGTGTGTGTCTAGGTGTGTGTGTGTCTGTATGTGTCTGTATGTGTGTGTGTCAGTGTGTGTGTGCATATCTAGGTGTGTGCGTGTCTAGGTGTGTGCGTGTCTAGGTGTGTGCATGTCTAGGTGAGCGCGTGTCTAGGTGAGCGTGTGTTTGGGTGTGTGTGTGTCTGGGTGTGTCTGTCTGTCCATCTGTGTGTCTGTCTGTGTGTATGGGTGTGTGTCTGTGTTTGTGTGTGTCTGTAAATGTGCCAGTGTGTGTGTGTGTGCGTGTGTCAGTGTATGTCTGTATGTGTGTCAGTGTGTGTGTGTCTGTATGTGTGTCAGTGTGTGTGTGTCTGTATGTGTGTCAGTGTGTATGTGTGTCAGTGTGTGTGTGTGTCAGTGTGTGTGGGTGTCAGTGTGTGTGGGTGTCAGTGTGTGGGTGTCTGTATGTGTGTCAGTGTGTATGTGTGTCAGTGTGTGTATGTGTCAGTGTGTGGGTGTCTGTATGTGTGTCAGTGTGTATGTGTGTCAGTGTGTGTCAGTGTGTGTGGGTGTCAGTGTGTATGTGTGTCAGTGTGTATGTGTGTCAGTGTGTGTGTGTGTCAGTGAGTGTGTGTGTCAGTGTGTATGTGTGTCAGTGTGTATGTGTGTCAGTGTGTGTGGGTGTCAGTGTGTGGGTGTCTGTATGTGTGTCAGTGTGTGTGTGTGTCAGTGTGTTTGTGTGTCAGTGTGTATGTGTGTCAGTGTGTATGTGTGTCAGTGTGTATGTGTGTCCGTGTGTGTGGGTGTCAGTGTGTGGGTGTCTGTATGTGTGTCAGTGTGTATGTGTGTCAGTGTGTGTGTGTCAGTGTGTGTGGGTGTCAGTGTGTGTGGGTGTCAGTGTGTGGGTGTCTGTATGTGTGTCAGTGTGTCGGTGTGTGAATTATAAGAAATGTACGAGAGTCAGGACTTTACAGAAATGTGTGTTTAAAAAAAAGACCATTTTTAAGACGATTTATGAATACAGAACTCAACAAATATCTGGTATTTTTATCAGAAAATAAGCGTCAACCCTAACTTCACCTGGCACCTAACTTCTTTACATTCATCCCATCTCTTTCCTGGTATGTTCACCTCATCTTTATCTCCAACCAAAGCCATTGCCAGTTGTTATGTAGCTCATTCCTAGAGTGCTGCAGCGTACCCTGCTATTCATTGCCCTATGGGCAGGGCTACCTTCACACCCATAGAGCCAGTACTTAGGTCAGTCACTGGTATCTTGTAAATACAGCGATTAGTGTTGGAGGGGCTCACAGAGAGGAGCAGCTACTCAGTACTTAATTTGTAAAAAAATAAGTGCCTGGGCTCAAAGTTTTATTTCAGAACCTCATTACCAGCGCTGTTGACATTTGTTTCATCTACCACGAGACACTCTCTCCCTCTTTATCTCCGTTTTGCAGGTACTTTTCACTATTACTTTTTCCTGTTGTCTCGATTTTCCAGTTGTTGCCTTCTTGCATCTTTACCCATTTTTACCTTTCTCTCCCGTGCCTTCTGGTCCCTAAAAATAAGTGCTGCTGGCCACCACCTGCAATCACAAACTCAAATGATGCACTGGAAATAGTATTTGTGATGGTAGTGTTGGCCTAGACTTTGGTTCTCCGGGTCTTACTTGTTATTTTAAAGTAAGCAGCCCTCGATCATGAGAAAGCACGCACATATTTGTTACCGCAGCTAAGTTGACATTAGTTAGTTATAGAAAGGCTTCTCCCTTTCCGTGTAACCGAGCATGTTCACCAAGGCCCAGTCTAGGAGGAGGCAGAAAGAGGCATTCACTGGCAGATTCACAGTGAAATCGATCATAGCAGTCCCATCCAGCTCAGCTCCGGCAACTATGTGCCCAAGAGGCTGCCCCAGGTAGAGAGATGCATGCAATGTCAGGTCTCCACTGCACATGACAGGGTGAGGGAAACAAGAGGTCCGAAGTGAAGGTATTATTCCTAATTTGAAAAAAAAGAAGGCACAGTGACATGTATTCGTCCACCTACCCTCACCCACCACTTACATTTCTGAAGCACTCATGACACAGGTAGTGTCTAAGGGATGCGAAGAACTGTAGGCTCTGCCCTACTGCTGGCTCAGCTGGGGAGCCACCGTCGTAGGCCTCTGCGAAATATTTTATTAGTAGACGCTAAGCTGAGCACACAGGCTAGCGTAATAATGTACGCATATTTTTATTTGTTCGTCACGTTCCTTCATCATCCTAGGCCTGTGTTTCCAAGCTTGCCTCGCCCCAGCAGAGTCAGGAGCCAGCCCCTACCAATAATTATCTAATTAATCTCATGCAGGGTGCAGGCCTTATGATGAAGTGGGTAAAAGTAAAAGCAGCTCGAAGATGATTTGAGAAAAATACAGCAGCCCTGCTGCGTGCATTCCTCTTTGTAAAAGTATCTGCACCACAGCTGTCCGAATAAAACATAGCTATAGGCAGGCCCTGGAAAATAAGTGCCAGTGCTAAGCACCGGCACAAATTAAGCACTGCCTCCTGTCCTGAACAAAAAGATGCAAAGAAAACCGGCTTTGGCGAAGGCAGAGGATTTTGTTGGGCTGCCACTCGCTTTAGTACAGTCAGTGCCATCAATGTTTTAAATACAACTGGATTACTGTCTTTCTTAACCCATTTACACACCTGATTGAGAGGGGCGGGGGTGAGGCTAAAGCACTTTCAGCTGAATGGCCTTTGCGTTTGTGATCGACAGGGAAGGGTCTGTCTAGACCCTGTCCTGTTAATCACAGCGTGACGCAAAGCAAGCCCTCTTGGACCCCTGGGGTCTCAGGCCATTCACATGGACAAGCTGCTGGAATCTCCAGCAGGGAAAGGCTTGGCGCGCTTACATAGCGCATCTACCCTGTGCAATAGGAGAGACATAACCGGAGCCTGCAGTCCCATTTATTAGGGTACCGGTACTCTCTCTGGGCTAATGAGAAGTGCCGGTACTGAGGGACTGAAAATTCAGAAGTGCCGTTACTCAGTACCGGTGAGTACCGGCCCATTTAAAGAACTGGATTCAACAAACAAAGCAAGGAAACAATTTGGATTCATTGTTCAGCTTTTGGTGAACATAATTTGACCACTCTTGGGCACTGGCACTGTAATTACAGTTTATTTCATCCAAAATTAAGAGTCGCTTAGTATTTAGACAGCTTCCAACTGAAGTATCCCAACCACCGACATCTGTAAGTCGCCCATACTCCGCACGGGACTCCAAGCGCTTGGGGAATTTGGAGAATGCTGCCTCGCTCTATGATAATTTGAGCGTGTTTCTCTGCAAACTTCATTATCTACTTGGGGCATCACGTACAGGTTGTTTCCATGCAGAAGCAATGAACGACGTTCACGTAAAAGTCACTCACCTGCAGCAATTTTCTTATTTTCAATGAAGCGTCATTATTTTGTTATGGAGGGTGAGGGAGGTTCACAGAACTAATGGTAAATCAAGTGTTTACCTATGGCTTTGTGCAGACTTTTACCTTCTGCATACAGTAGCAGTGTTTCTTTTCATAAAGCAACCGTCCTGTGAACATTTTGCAGTCACGTCTACACCTGAAAGTGGTCCAGCGTCAGGTGACAGGAGAGGATCAGCTTTACATTTAAATTCACCTAAAGAATTCGTAGCCACACCTGGAGAACCTGCAGTTTTATGGAATGACTGGAAGGAATATTTCCTCAATTATATTGCCAATTTGGAAGATGTGGGTGATGCATTAACCCCTTCGACGCTCATGACGAGCTGGGCTCGTCATGAGGTAGCCTCCTCGCACGCTCATGACGAGCCCAGCTCGTCATGTAAAGTGCGGTTTTAAAAAACTCAGCACAGGAGCAGAATTCCGCTAGTGCGCATGCGGTTAATGGCTGATATGAAGAAAGAAATCCTTATGTATTGTCTAGGACCAGAAGGCTTACGTATATACAATGAATTGCAGAAACCTGATAGATCAGGGGGTATATGGGCGTATTCAAAGCTGCTATTTTAGATCTTGATGATCACTTTTCACCTTCAGTGTGCATTGCCATCACCGGACATGCTTTCTTTCAAAGAAAGCAAGAGAAACCTGAAAGTATTGAAAAGTGCGTTTCAGCCCTAAAAAAACTAGCAAGTGCTTGCAGATTTCGTTACCTACATGATGAACTGATACATGACCAAATTGTTCTGTATACCAAGAATAAAACTATGCAGGACAAACTTTGGGTTGGAGGAGAAGGAAGTCTGAAAGGACATCACTGCCATGATGAAAAAGGTAGGATTGTCAGAACGTTGTGCAAAAGCCACATTATCACAATAGAAAAAAGAAAGTGACTTCATAGGAAACATTTCTGATAGTAAAAAAAGTGGAGTGGACACTAGTGTGATTGCAAAGGGTATAATAAGAAAGGAGAGAACAATTATATTAATAGAGAACTATAATGTTGTGTGTTACCAGTGTGGTAGTTTTACACACTCAGCTAAGTATGACAAATGCCCAGCAAAACTTGCGAAGTGTCTGGAGTGTGGTATCATTGGGCATTACGCCAGGGTATGCAGAAAAAATACAAGTAGAAGTCCAGTACCAAGTATGCGTGTGCGAAAGAAAGTGAGGAGGAAAATTCCTCAGATGCAAGTGAAGAGGAAACAAGTGTGGGATATAATCGTTAGAGAGTGGTTTTAAATATCATAGGAGAGGTATCTAGTAAACCCTTGTGTTGGGTATCAATAGGGGAAATCAGGATACAGCTTGCAGCAGACTCTGGTTCTCCTTACCCCATTAAAGCGGAGAATGTGTGGTAAAAACATTTTATTACGAATATTAGTATCCTGCTGGAACTGACAAATCTATCACCTGAAAACTTCATGGATGAGAGGATACATATCTTAGGCTACAGAGAATTTGTATTTAGAGACAAAGATAGACATGTGGTTTTTAAGTTATATGTTGCCAAAGAAAGGCATTCTGTCCTTGGATGGAGGGACCAAACATGATGCACAAAATACTAGATTCCAACAGCGCTTTATAGGTATTGATAGCATGTGAGAGTGAAGACACAAAAAATGGGTGTTACAAGAGTTCCCCACCGTATTTATGGGGAAAATAGGAAAACTAAAACGATTTACACACCAAATACAACTCAAAGAGGGTGCCATACCCAAGGTGCACAAAGCCAATAATATACCATTCATTGTCAGAGAGGAGGTGAAAACAGAATTGGAGAAGTTACTAAAATCTGACATAATTGAACCTGTGAAAGCATCTGAATGGGTTTCTCCATTGGTCACAGCCCGAAAATCCAATGGAAAAGTGCACCTATGTGTGGACTTAAGGTGGTTGAACAATTATATTTTCGTAGATCAGTTTCCGGTTCCCAGAATTGACTAAATGCTTTCGCTTACAAGACAGGCTAGGGGGTTTTCCACATTAGATTTGTCCACTGCATATAACCAAGTTATTTTGGAACCCAAAAGACTGTGAGACAGACAAGAATCATGCAAACAGTAAATCAAAGGGATGGAGCTAGAACACAGACTGAAGTTGCAAATTGATTTATGGAAATCAAACAATGATTAACTTGAATGTGGAACTTCAAAGTCAAGAGTTTTATTCAATGAAAAAACCTTTATGTATGAACAGGCTGTCCAATCATTGATTTAATGAAATGATACAAGTGATTACTATTTACAGTGACAAGTTGAATAAAGTGCATATGTGACAAGATCAGTGTGTATGACCTATGAGTGAGAGCAAAGAACAATTGACAAATATTTACAAGTTGAGGTTTTTGAAAACAAGTCTAATTTCAGAATATAGTACAAGTGTCTCAAGCCAAGGAACTAAACCACATTAATTTAGAAGCAATGCGACCTGTTGAGGATTTGACAATTAAAACCGTCGACGTTTCATCCCTGACAATAGCAATAATGTAGTTTTGTCAATGCGGGTCTTCTTCAGGACAGGAGGGAAATAAGATAGCCTACAGAGAGAGAAATAAATCAGGGTAAGGCCGTGTATGAAGCGCTCATCAAGGGACATACCTCATTATATTTTTAATGTAGGCTTGGACTAAAATGGACATTTTTAACATTTCTTCTGCTCCACACAAGTTGTACATTGGCGTACACAAGATGGTGACTTTTTGGAGTCTTTTCTCACTTTTTTGCAAGATCGGTCACGGTCGAATTGAGCTGCTGCACTGGCCATGCACGCTCCTTATGATTGAATCTTACGCGCCTGGGGGCTATGTAAATGGGTGCCTTCCTGGCCTCGCATATCGAGAACGGATCTCGTCTGACATCCTGCTACTGATGAGGTATTAACACTTAGGAACTCGCATCATTATTTAACTTAACCTCTGCTTTTCAGAGACATTGAGGTTTCCTTTTTCTTTTCTTTCAGTCTCCGTCAGGATTGTCCCGATTAAATTGTGACTTTACATTGGGCTCATTAAGTAAGAAGCTCAAAAGATTTTGTATCAAGAGCATGAATAAACTTTTATGCATTGCTGCTTAAGGTATGTTTCACCTTTTTGGCCTGAGGTATTTTCATTTGTATTTTAGAAACTCTTCCTTTTCCAATAGTTAAAGTTTGACCTGATATGAGTTACCTTTAACTCCACGTGTTGCCAATTAAATAAAGCGGCTCTTGTGGTCAGTTTCCCTTTTAATTCACCAGAGTCACAGTTTCAATTGTCACAAGTTATTTTTGACTCTGTAATTTGCTGTTCAATAAGAGGCACTAGCGCGCCTATTTTTAAAGCATTCACATGCTCTCATGCAATCGAGTGTAATGCATGTTCTACTCTGAGATTTTTTAACCTGATTTCACATACTGAGGTTTCCATATTTTTCCAGCAGCCTCTTTTCAATCCCTGCGTGATCAAGCTTAGGGTCACCATCGACCTATTGAGCAAATAGAATATTCTGAGAACCCAACTCAAGGTAGGTTCCGCTGAGGCGGCACTGATAATTTAACCGTGAATTTGAATATACTTCAAAGTGATTGCACATTATCTTCTTCCGCAGTATTGTTCAGTGTGATTTGAAGAAATGCCTGATTAAAGAAGACCCTTGTCCAGGGCTGTGTTTTAGAAGAAGTAGAGAACTCTGTTACATAATTCCACAACTCCCCATCACCTCCTCGTGATTCATCCAGTCCAGGTATGGGCCTTTGTTCTTTTGTTTCACTTTTTCTCAACTCTGCTGATGTAAAATAGACACATCCATTAGGCTTTTTTCCTCCCATCTCATAGGAACAACTGATCCAATCAGATTTAATCTTCCAAAATTAACTTTTGTGACATTATTCCAACTCTAGGAATCAGTGAGTTACCTTTGGACGCATTTTAACCTAGGTACGTCTCTTGATGAGCGCTTTATACACAGCCTTATCCTGATTTATTTCTCTCTCTGTAGGTTGGCTTAGTTCCCTCCTGTTCTGAAGAAGACCCGCATTGACAAAACCACATTATTGCTATTGTCAGGGTCGAAACGTCGATGGTTTTAATTGTCCAATCCTCAACAGGTCTCATTGCTTCTAAATTAATGTGGTTTAGTTCCTAGGCTTGAGACACTTGTATTATATTCTGAAATTGGAATTTTTTTTCAAAAACCTCAACTCGTAAATATTTTTCAATTGTTCTTTGCCTTCACTCATAGGTCATACACACTGATCTTGTCACATATGCACTTTATTCACATTGTCACTGTAAATATTAATCACTAGCTCCGTTTCATTAAATGAATGATTAGACAGCCTGTTCGTACATCAAGATTTTTTCATTGAATAAAACTCTTAACTTTGAAGTTCCGCAATCAAGTTAATCATTATTCGATTTCCATAAATCAATTTGCAACTTCAGTCTGTGTTCTAGTGCCATCTCTTTGATTTACTGTTTGCATGATTATTTTGTAACTCACAAAGAAATAGCTATACCCGACAGAACAATTGTTGTTTACAGTATATACGCCCAGGTTCTGAGGGATACTGGGATAACCCCTTTTTGCTTTGCTGTGAGACAGACAAGGCCTGCTCCCTAAACTCATTCCATCACCCCTAAGAAGCCCCAACCCTGTACCCCGAATCAAACATCACTTACCTCTTTCACCCCAGCATATCAAATCCTTCCCTGTAAAAAAGAAGAAGAAAGGGTTAACATCTTCTGCGAGGAGCCACTGACGAAAGAAGAAAGCAGGACTACATACGCTAATGGCCAATCACAAAGGAGGGCAGGTAGTCAGGAGAGGACAAATGGAATGGAGGAGAGGAAGAGGAGGGGGGCACGCTGAAGAAGCCGAAAAGAACAGTGTGAAGCAAAGCCGCGTTCGGAGAGAGGAGAGACAGACAAGTTCCACGAGGTCGTCGGAGGTGCCGTGCGGGGAAACAAAGAAAGAAGACCAGCTCCCGAAGATGACAACACTCCAGAAACCTGGAGTGAAGAGTGGTGGTCGCCCTGGGAAGCGTGACTTCCCCGGCATTCCTGGTACGTGTGTGTGAAGGGAGGGGGAGACATAAGGGACGGTTTGAGTAAGAAGGAAAGGGGCAAACCGAGACGGGCGGGAATTTAGGGGCCAGAAGCTCTGTCCTAATTATGGGAATGGTGATATCCATAGAAATACGTGTGTTTCTAATGGATCACTAGAAACATCCCCCTAGGCACACCTTCCTCCCCTCAATATGAAATGAGGGTTCCAAATAACCTTTGTTTGATGTCTTATATTTGTTTTATTTACATATTCTCATTTTGAGTTCATAGTTATTTATTCTTTTTAAATCAATTCTGTTATTCATTCATTTGGTTTTCCATGAATTTCAAATTAACGGCATTATTCTCTCATTCAATCCAATGCATTTCGGGCATTTACACATTGCCCTTCATCAGGGAAAAATACTGTAAAGAAAATTGATAATGATTGTGTCAAAAAATGAAAACGATCTCCATGTTACATATTGACATTCTGTAATGACTTAATATGCTTGAACCATGCACTTTAACTGTGTGGAGTGCAACATACTGTATGTTGTATTTCAATCTTAAGTGTGCTAACGTTCACTAGTTCACCTTGCTTTTCCTTATAACCCGTGCAACAATCATAATGTGGCCTGACAGCCGACTCACATGCCAGTTCTATCGAGAGAAACGTGTCTCCAAGTAATCAGGAAGCTGACCAAAAGTAAAAATTAAAACCGTGTTACCAGGACAAATCTTATCATAACATGATTCTTGTCGTCATTCTAACCAAGTTCAAACAACTATTTCTAATCACCACTGACCTGATTTAATCTTGCTTAACGCTTTCTTCCATACACGCCAAAAGTTTCAGCATTCAGTTCTCTTCCGCCTCTCCACTATTCAAATTATAGCCGTTATCATTGGTCCTAGTTCCGATCACGTGATCAAAAAATAAACAACAGACTCTAGCTCTATGCGATTCAACTCCCAGTTATCGTTCTTAAAATTGTGAAGTACTCAAACTGAAAAATGAAATTCAAATGCCTAAGTGAGTTACAAAATCCAAAATCAATCTCATATGGGAATTTATAAAAAAAACGTCCGAACTGCAGATGTGAACCTTGCATAATAAAAAGTGTTCTTACGAGGTGCCTAAAGGAGTGAGCTATGCTGACTGTGTAATTGTATGGGTAATGTGCAGCAAATGAATATTGGTGATGAGTGGTATGTAAACAAAAAATGGTTCAAAAGCATTACAGGAATCAACTTATTTACAACAAGGTTAACTCATTAATTCATAAATAACAAGATAATTCCATCCGGTCATTGAGCCCATTGGGCTTGAAGGTACTCAATTTTTGAATCCAGAAGTTCTCTCTTTGTAAGAGATGTGTCGTGTTGTCTCTTCCTTCTTCTCTGTTGACTGTCTCCAATACAATAAATTTTAACTGGGATATGTTATGTTGTGCCTCTATAAAATGCGCAGCTACTGTTGATTTCATGTTTTTTGTCCGAATGTTTGATTTGTGTTCATTGAGACGAATTCATATGCGTCTTTCTGTTTTACCTACATACAGTTTACCACATGGGCATTTCAAAGCGTAAATTACATTGGATGTATCACATGTGGCGTTCATCCTCAGTTTGATTTCATTTCCTTTCATGGGATGGTTAATCTTGTTCCCTTTTATTATGTTATTGCAGTTTCCACAATTTAGACAGGGTTTCATTCCTTTGTATTCTACCTGTTTTAAGGATTTGTTTTTGAGCATCTCCCCTATGTTTTGTGCTCTGGTATAGGCAAATAAAGGTGTTTTTTCAAAGATTCCATTGAAATCCGGTTCCAAGTTTAAAACTGACCAGTTTTTCATTATAGTTTTTCTGAACCGTTCACTAGATGTTGAAAATTTAGAGACTGCCACTATTCTTGTTTCTTCAGGCTTAGTTTTAGTTCTCAATAGTTCAACTCTGTCTATTTGATTAATACGCTTCCTTGATTCCTCAATGATATGTTCAGGATATCCTCTTTTGCGAAATCTCATAGCCATTTCCTCAATTCTGAATTGTGATTTTGTTTTGTCAGAGGTGATCCTTTTGACTCTTGACATTTGTAAGAACGGTAAATGCTTTTTTAAACTTGGATTATGAAAACTTTGGAAATGAAGCATGTTATTTCTGTCCGTGTTCTTTTTATAAATATCTGTTTCAAAACCATTGTCAGTGATTGAAATCTTCACATCCAAGAATGTAACCTCAGTTTCTGATATTTCCCAGGTTAGCTGTATGCGATCATCGATCTGATTGAAGTTGGTTAGGTTCTCTAGAAGATCCTCTTTTGAGTTTTTCCAAATTATGAATATATCATCGATATATCTGATTATTAATTTCAAATTTTTTTGCCATTCAGTTTTGGTGAGTATATGTGTCTCTTCAAAATCCTGCATAAAAATGTTCGCATATACAGGTACTGCTGAATTGCCTGTGGCTGTTCCGATCAATTGTTGGTACCAATCATCCTGATAGCGAAAATAACTTTGATACAATGTAAAGACCATCAACTCCATAAGAAAAGTTTGAAATGATGATTCCAAATCCGAGTTGAGCAAAGCTTTTTCTATTGCATCTATCCCGAGTGAGTGGGGTATAGATGTGTAGAGCGACCGAACATCTGCTGTGCACAAGATAAGTTTTTCATCTGGTTCAAATTTCACTGTTTCCAATTTCAATAAAAAATCAGTTGTGTCTTTGACATAAGTTTTCATTTTTTAACAATGGGCTGAAGGTATCTGTCGAGTAGTTGCTCGATGGGTTCATGTAAGCTTCCACAAGTTGAAACTATTGGACGTAGTGGTGGGTCCTGTAAGCTTTTGTGTATTTTCGGTATCATGTGTAATACCAGACTCTTAGGGTTAGTTTTTAACAGGAAGTTCTTAGTTTTGTCGTTGATTGTGCCCATTTCGTATGCTTTCTCTATGATGTTCTTCAAAGTTTTCATGTATTCAGCAGTTGGATTGTTATCCAATTTCATGTAGGTGTTCCTATCCATTATGTGCTCCTTAACTTTAGCTTCATACATTGATCTGTTCATGATGACTAATGCGCCACCTTTATCAGCTTTTGTGCATATTATATCTTGGTTAGCTGCTAGTTTCCTGAGAGTATCCAAATCCTTTTGAGTAATATTCTTTTTGGTGCGAGTTCCATGTTTAAGTTTCAATAAATCTTGTTTTACCAATTTCTCAAAGAGATCTAGCGTTTTATGGCTCACTGGGGCTTGACAATTACTCGTTGCGCTTAGACCCATTAGTTGATCCGGCGTTTGTGTTTCACTGTGTGGTAAGACATTATCAAAAAATATGTTGCAGCCACAATTTACGCATTAGTTTAAAAAAACTCACTTCCAATTCAAGTGCATCAGTAGTAGTGGTTGGTACGAATGATGTTCCTCTTTGCAATAAGTCTTTTTCTTATGTGCTTAATTCGTAGTCACTGATATTAATGACTAGTTGTTCTGTCCTGTTTTCTTCTTCTGTTCTTTGTCTTTTTTGGGTATCTTTGTACTCCTGGTGGTTGGTGCATCTCTCTCTTTCTCTTTTTCTTTTGTTCTTTCCCCGCCTGGGTCTCCTTTTTGGGCTTGTCCCTGATCTAAAAAAGAGATTCTTTCTGTGGTATAACTGGTGGTTGGTTGTTCCGTTTGAGCAGTTTCTTGAATGTCTGCTGATGATCGAAATCTTGATGTTTTTTGTGAAATTTCACTCCCTGATGAGGAGGTGTCCGTGTGTTGAGAGTATGGTCGATTTCTTCTCTTCTGGGCATAAACCTCAGCCCATGTATAAACTTCACCGAGTTTAAAATCTAGAGTATCTCTCCTGTATTTCCGTATTTTTCTCTCATTTATCTCTTTCGAATGTTTGTCTATTTGTTCTTTGATGTCCTCCAGGATTTTCGATAATTCATCCTCCGTCATCATGTTTTCGAGTACTGTTGATACTTCCGTGATTTCTTTAGTTAGTTCCTCTAAGATTCCTGAAAGTTCCTCTACAATTAAAAGAATAAGATCCAGCGAACATTTGTTTAGAATCGCAAACCATTTGTCCTGGAAAGTTTTTGAGTTTTTACATAGTGATGGTTTTATGGTAATTCTTAGACCACGTGGTATGCGAGAAGATCGATGATATTTTATTAATGTGCTTGCATGTAGTTGTTGGTTGATGCGTCTTTTAGAAAGGTACAATAATTGCTTTATGTTTTGTTCCTTGGTGCGTATTGTGGACTCCTGTGAAATTTCTTCCCTAATGAGAGAGTATATACCGTTGATTTCATCCTCTTTGTACGCAAAAGTTTCCGTCCTGGCTTCTGTGCTTTTCGAGATTTCTTCATAGTTACTCATGTTTGTTTGTTGCGTGCTACTGGTCTCTGGGACGAATTAGACACAATTTAGTTGAATAGTGAGGCCGGTGCACAGCTTTGTTGATAGTCAAATCTGACTTGCTTGAATATTTTTGGGTGCTCCACGGGTAACGACTGACGTCCTGAGTCGCTTTAATTATGAAATACGTGTGTTTCTAATGGATCACTAGAAACATCCCCCTAGGCACACCTTCCTCCCCTCAATATGAAATGAGGGTTCCAAAAAACCTTTGTTTGATGTCTTATATTTGTTTTATTTACACATTCTCATTTTGAGTTCATAGTTATTTATTCTTTTTAAATCAATTCTGTTATTCATTCATTTGGTTTTCCATGAATATCAAATTAACGGCATTATTCTCTCATTCAATCCAATGCATTTCGGGCATTTACACATTGCCCTTCATCAGGAAAAAATACTGTAAAGAAAATTGATAATGATTGTGTCAAAAAATGAAAACGATCTCCATGTTACATATTGTCATTCTGTGATGACTTAATGTGCTTGAACCATGCACTTTAACTGTGTGGAGTGCAACATACTGTATGTTGTATTTCAATCTTAAGTGTGCTAACGTTCACTAGTTCACCTTGCTTTTCCTTATAACCCGTGCAACAATCATAATGTGGCCTGACATCCGACTCACATGCCAGTTCTATCGAGAGAAACGTGTTTCCAAGTAATCAGGAAGCTGACCAAAAGTAAAAATTAAAACCGTGTTACCAGGACAAATCTTATCATAACATGATTCTTGTCGTCATTCTAACCAAGTTCAAACAACTATTTCTAATCCCCACTGACCTGATTTAATCTTGCTTAACGCTTTCTTCCATATACGCCAAAAGTTTCAGCATTCAGTTCTCTTCCGCCTCTCCACTATTTAAATTATAGCAGTTATCATTGGTCCTAGTTCCGATCACGTGATCAATAAATAAACAACATACTCTAGCTCTATGCGATTCAACTCCCAGTTATCGTTCTTAAAATTGTGAAGTACTCGAACTGTAAAATGAAATTCAAATGCCTAAGTGAGTTACAAAATCCAAATTCAATCTCATATGGGAATTTATAAAAAAACTTCCGAACTGCAGATGTGAACCCTGCATAATAAAAAGTGTTCTTACGAGGTGCCTAAAGAAGTGAGCTATGCTGACTGTGTAATTGTATGGGTAATGTGCAGCAAATGAATATTGGTGATGAGTGGTATGTAAACAAAAAATGGTTCAAAAGCATTACAGGAATCAACTTATTTACACCAAGGTTAACTCATTAATTCATAAATAACAAGACAATTCCATCCGGTCATTGAGCCCATTGGGCTTGAAGGTACTCAATTTTTGAATCCAGAAGTTCTCTCTTTGTAAGAGATGTTTTGTGTTGTCTCTTCCTTCTTCTCTGTTGACTGTCTCCAATACAATGAATTTTAACTGGGATATGTTATGTTGTGCCTCTATGAAATGCGCAGCTACTGTTGATCTCATGTTTTTTGTCCGAATGTTTGATTTGTGTTAATTGAGACGAATCTTTATGCGTCTTTCTGTTTTACCTACTTACAGTTTACCACATGGGAATTTCAAAGCGTAAATTACATTGCATGTATCACATGTGGCGTTCCTCCCCAGTTTGATTTCATTTCCTTTCATGGGATGATTGATCTTGTTCCCTTTTATTATGTTATTGCAGTTTCCACAATTTAGACAGGGTTTCATTCCTTTGTATTCTACCTGTTTTAAGGATTTGTTTTTGAGCATCTCCCCTATGTTTTGTGCTCTGGTATGGCAAATAAAGGTGTTTTTTCAAAGATTCCATTGAAATCCGGTTCCAAGTTTAAAACTGACCAGTTTTTCATTATAGTTTTTCTGAACCGTTCACTAGATGTTGAAAATTTAGAGACTGCCACTATTCTTGTTTCTTCAGGCTTAGTTTTAGTTCTCAATAGTTCAACTCTGTCTATTTGATCAATACGCTTCCTTGATTCCTCAATGACATGTTCAGGATATCCTCTTTCCCATATGAGATTGAATTTGGATTTTGTAACTCACTTAGGCATTTGAATTTCCTTTTTCAGTTCGAGTACTTCACAATTTTAAGAACGATAACTGGGAGTTGAATCGCATAGAGCCAGAGTCTGTTGTTTATTTTTTTATCACGTGATCGGAACTAGGACCAATGATAACGGCTATAATTTGAATAGTGGAGAGGCGGAAGAGAACTGAATGCTGAAACTTTTGGCGTGTATGGAAGAAAGCGTTAAGCAAGATTAAATCAGGTCAGTGGTGATTAGAAATAGTTGTTTGAACTTGGTTAGAATGACGACAAGAATCATGGTATGATAAGATTTGTCCTGGTAACACGTTTTTAATTTTTAATTTTGGTCAGCTTCCTGATTACTTGGAGACACGTTTCTCTCGATAGAACTGGCATGTGAGTCGGCTGTCAGGTCACATTATGATTGTTGCACGGGTTATAAGGAAAAGCAAGGTGAACTAGTGAACGTTAGCACACTTAAGATTGAAATACAACATACAGTATGTTGCACTCCACACAGTTAAAGTGCATGCTTCAAGCACATTAGGTCATCACAGAATGACAATATGTAACATGGAGATCGTTTTCATTTTTTGACACAATCATTATCAATTTTCTTTACAGTATTTTTCCCTGATGAAGGGCAATGTGTAAATGCCCGAAATGCATTGGATTGAATGAGAGATTAATGCTGTTAATTTGAAATTCATGGAAAACCAAATGAATGAATAACAGAATTGATTTAAAAAGAATAAATAACTATGAACTCAAAATGAGAATATGTAAATAAAACAAATATAAGACATCAAACAAAGGTTAAACCCTCATTTCATATTGAGGGGAGGAAGGTGTGCCTAGGGGGATGTTTCTAGTGATCCATCAGAAACACACGTATTTCATAATTGAAGCGACTCAGGACGTCAGTCGTTACCCGTGGAGCACCCAAAAATATTCAAGCAAGTCAGATTTGACTATCAACAAAGCTGTGCACCGGCCTCACTATTCAACTAAATTGTGTCTAATTCGTCCCAGAGACCAGTAGCACGCAACAAACAAACATGAGTAACTATGAAGAAATCTCGAAAAGCACAGAAGCCAGGGCGGAAACTTTTGCGTACAAAGAGGATGAAATCAACCACATATACTCTCTCATTAGGGAAGAAATTTCACAGGAGTCCACGATACGCACCAAGGAACAAAACATAAAGCAATTATTGTACCTTTCTAAAAGACGCATCAACCAACAACTGCATGCAAGCACATTAATAAAATATCATCGATCTTCTCGCATACCCCGTGGTGTAAGAATTGCCCTAAAACCATCACTATGTAAAAACTCAAAAACTTTCCAGGACAAATGGTTTGCGATTCTAAACAAATGTTCGCTGGATCTTATTCTTTTAATTGTAGAGGAACTTTCAGGAATCTTAGAGGAACTAACTAAAGAAATCACGGAAGTATCAACAGTACTCGAAAACATGATGACGGAGGATGAATTATCGAAAATCCTGGAGGACATCAAAGAACAAATAGACAAACATTCGAAAGAGATAAATGAGAGAAAAATACGGAAATACAGGAGAGATACTCTAGATTATAAACTCGGTGAAGTTTATACATGGGCTGAGGTTTATGCCCAGAAGAGAATAAATCGACCATACTCTCAACACACGGACACCTCCTCATCAGGGAGAGAAATTTCACAAAAAAGATCAAGATTTTGATCATCAGCAGACATTCAAGAAACTGCTCAAACGGAACAACCAACCACCAGTTTTACCACAGAAAGAATCTCTTTTTTAGATCAGGGCCAAGCCCAAAAAGGAGACCCAGGCGGGGAAAGAACAAAAGAAAAAGAGAAAGAGAGAGATGCACCAACCACCAGGAGTACACCGTTACTCAAAAAAGACAAAGAACAGAAGAAGAAAACAGGACAGAACAACTAATCATTAATGTCAGTGACTACGAATTAAGCACATATGAAAAAGACTTATTGCAAAGAGGAACATCATTCGTACCAACCACTACTACTGATGCACTTGAATTGGAAGTGAGTTTTTTTTAAACTAATGCGTAAATTGAGGCTGCGACATTTTTTTGATAATGTCTTACCACACAATGAAACACAAACGCCGGATCAACTAATGGGTCTAAGAGCAACAAGTAATTTTCAAGCCCCAGTGAGCCATAAAACGCTAGATCTCTTTGAGAAATTGGTAAAACAAAGATTTATTGAAACTTAAACATGGATCTCGCACCAACAAGAATATTACTCAAAAGGATTTGGATACTCTCAGAAAACTAGCAGCTAACCAAGATATAATATGCACAAAAGCTGATAAAGGTGGCGTATTAGTCATCATGAACAGATCAATGTATAAAGCTAAAGTTAAGGAGCACATAATGGATAGGAACACCTACATGAAATTGGATAACAATCCAACTGCTGAATACATGAAAACTTTGAAGAACATCATAGAGAAAGCATACGAAATGGGCACAATCAACGACAAAACTAAGAACTTCCTGTTAAAAACTAACCTTAAGAGTCCGGTACTACACATGATACCGAAAATACACAAAAGCTTACAGGACCCACCACTACGTCCAATAGTTTCAACTTGTGGAAGCTTACATGAACACATCGGGCAACTACTCGACAGATACCTTCAGCCCATTGTTAAAAAAAATGAAAACTTATGTCAAAGACACAACTGATTTTTTATTGAAATTGGAAACAGTGAAATTTGAACCAGATGAAAAACTTATCTTGTGCACAGCAGATGTTCGGTCGCTCTACTCATCTATACCCCACTCACTCGGGATAAATGCAATAGAAAAAGCTTTGCTCAACTCGGATTTGGAATCATCATTTCAAACTTTTCTTATGGAGTTGATGGTCTTTACATTGTATCAAAGTTATTTTCGGCATCAGGATGATTGGTACCAACAATTGATCGGAACAGCCATGGGCAATTCAGCAGTACCTGTATATGCGAACATTTTTATGCAGGATTTTGAAAAGACACATATACTCACCAAAACTGAATGGCAAAAAATTTTGAAATTAATAATCAGATATATCGATGATATATTCATAATTTGGAAAAACTCAAAAGAGGATCTTCTAGAGAGCCTAACCAACTTCAATGAGATCGATGATCGCATACAGCTAACCTGGGAAATATCAGAAACTGAGGTTACATTCTTGGATGTGAAGATTTCAATCACTGACAATGGTTTTGAAACAGATATTTATAAAAATAACACAGACAGAAATAACATGCTTCATTTCCAAAGTTTTCATAATCCAAGTTTAAAAAAGCATTTACCTTTCTCACAAATGTCAAGAGTCAAAAGGATCACCTCTGACAAAACAAAATCACAATTCAGAATTGAGGAAATGGCTATGAGATTTCGCAAAAGAGGATATCCTGAACATATCATTGAGGAATCAAGGAAGCGTATTGATCAAATAGACAGAGTTGAACTATTGAGAACTAAAACTAAGCCTGAAGAAACAAGAATAGTGGCAGTCTCTAAGTTTTCAACATCTAGTGAACGGTTCAGAAAAACTATAATGAAAAACTGGTCAGCTTTAAACTTGGAACCGGATTTCAATGGAATCTTTGAAAAAACACCTTTATTTGCCTATACCAGAGCACAAAACATAGGGGAGATGCTCAAAAACAAATCCTTAAAACAGGTAGAATACAAAGGAATGAAACCCTGTCTAAATTGTGGAAACTGCAATAACATAATAAAAGGGAACAAGATCAACCATCCCATGAAAGGAAATGAAATCAAACTGAGGATGAACGCCACATGTGATACATTCAATGTAATTTACGCTTTGAAATGCCCATGTGGTGAACTGTATGTAGGTAAAACAGAAAGACGCATACAAATTTGTCTCAATGAACACAAATAAAACATTCGGAAAAAAAACATGAAATCAACAGTAGCTGCGCATTTTATAGAGGCACAACATAACATATCCCAGTTAAAATTCATTGTATTGGAGACAGTCAACAGAGAAGAAGGAAGAGACAACACAAAACATCTCTTACAAAGAGAGAACTTCTGGATTCAAAAATTGAGTACCTTCAAGCCCAATGGGCTCAATGACCGGATGGAATTATCTTGTTATTTATGAATTAATGAGTTAACCTTGGTGTAAATAAGTTAATTCCTGTAATGCTTTTGAACCATTTTTTGTTTACATACCACTCATCACCAATATTCATTTGCTGCACATTACCCATACAATTAAACAGTCAGCATAGCTCACTCCTTTAGGCACCTCGTAAGAACACTTTTTATTATGCAGGGTTCACATCTGCAGTTAGGAAGTTTTTTTTTTTAAGAAGTTTTTTTTTTAATAAATTCCCATATGAGATTGAATTTGGATTTTGTAACTCACTTAGGCATTTGAATTTCATTTTTCAGTTCGAGTACTTCACAATTTTAAGAACGATAACTGGGAGTTGAATCGCATAGAGCTAGAGTCTGTTGTTTATTTTTTGATCACGTGATCGGAACTAGGACCAATGATAACGGCTATAATTTGAATAGTGGAGAGGCTGAAGAGAACTGAATGCTGAAACTTTTGGCGTATATGGAAGAAAGCGTTAAGCAAGATTAAATCAGGTCAGTGGTGATTAGAAATAGTTGTTTGAACTTGGTTAGAATGACGACAAGAATCATGTTATGATAAGATTTGTCCTGGTAACACGGTTTTAATTTTTACTTTTGGTCAGCTTCCTGATTACTTGGAGACACGTTTCTCTCGATAGAACTGGCATGTGTGTCGGCTGTCAGGCCACATTATGATTGTTGCACGGGTTATAAGGAAAAGCAAGGTGAACTAGTGAACGTTAGCACACTTAAGATTGAACTACAACATACAGTATGTTGCACTCCACACAGTTAAAGTGCATGGTTCAAGCACATTAAGTCATCACAGAATGACAATATGTAACATGGAGATCGTTTTCATTTTTTGACACAATCATTATCAATTTTCTTTACAGTATTTTTCCCTGATGAAGGGCAATGTGTAAATGCCCGAAATGCATTGGATTGAATGAGAGAATAATGCCGTTAATTTGAAATTCATGGAAAACCAAATGAATGAATAACAGAATTGATTTAAAAAGAATAAATAACTATGAACTCAAACTGAGAATATGTAAATAAAACAAATATAAGACATCAAACAAAGGTTATTTGGAACCCTCATTTCATATTGAGGGGAGGAAGGTGTGCCTAGGGGGATGTTTCTAGTGATCCATTATAAACACACGTATTTCATAATTGAAGCGACTCAGGACGTCAGTCGTTACCCGTGGAGCACCCAAAAATATTCAAGCAAGTCAGATTTGACTATCAACAAAGCTGTGCACCGGCCTCACTATTCAACTAGATATCCAGAGAAAGCAACCTTGCCTATTGAATTTCTTTTATGACCATTTCTTTTACTTTTGAGTTCTGGTTGAATTTCTTTTACTTTTCGTTATCCGTTGTGCATAGAGGGCTTCATAAAAAAGGGAAAAGGGATGTCCTGATGAAAATGAAACCAGAGATTGGGATTGAAAGAAAGACCAATCAAATCAGGAGCATTTAAGAAGACACATAGCAAAAGGGGCGCAGTAGCTTCAAATCATAAAGAGTTGATAGTAGAATAGGCAAAGCACGATTTCACATGATCTTCTTGTGCATTCCCCATCCTAAAAAACAGTAAATACAACAGGAGATTCAGTATAGAAATAACTAGACAACCCAATAGAAAAGGGGTACTGATTTACAATTCTCACTAGAAGGAGCTTTTGCCCAACACCAATGGGCGTTATGATGGTCTCTATCCCTCATAAACAAAATACCCCAGAGCTTTTACTTACCTTGCTCTCCCTGACTTTTCCCCCAGCAAACCAGGGATGACGCATCATAGAAGCCTGAACTGAAAACAAAGAAATGAAAAGAAGATCACCATTGGAAGGAGAAGAATTCAGAGGCCATAACAGCAACCACAAGATTATTTTGTTTTCCCCTATAAGACTTTCTTCTTGCATTTTGTTATATCAAGCCTACCCAAGAAAAGAAAAGAAATGCCAAAATAGAGGAACACATTTAGCCTCCTAGATTTGCTTTTCGCCCATTCCTCCCACGCCGACATCTTGCAACTTTCTGTACACCTTTCGGATGTTACCAATTCAAACACATGGCGTTGGTATTGGCGTCAGCTGCTGCGTTATTTCAGAGACTAATCTCAAAGTTGTTCAGTCTTATACCTGATGTCACAAGCTTCCAATACAACATTCTAAAAATGAGAAAGAACTGAACACACCATGATGTAATTCTCAGGCAAGTACTTAATATTCTCAGGGATAATGGATTATCTGCTGCAGAAAGCAAGTGCAAGTTTGCAGAAAATGTGGTTACGTATTTATTGCATGAAATATGTGATAAAGGGATAAAGCCAAAATCTAAGGTATTGGAAGCAATAATGAATGCACCTGCTCCCAAATCCAAGGATGTACTTCGATCTTTCATTGGTTTGGTTGAGTTCTATTTAAAGTTTGTTAATCATCTTTCACAAAAGCCATGAAATGCGATTTCTGATTAAGAAGCAAGCTGCATGTCTTTTGATAAGCGTGGCTCAAATCCACCTGAGCGACTTACCTCACTCATCTATCATTCTCATATAATAAGCCAGCCAGGCAGTGGAGAAGAATTAGAAATATACTTATTAGGACATAATATTCATCTGCAGATGGGCCCCGTCAGGTCTACACCCCAGGGGGTGCACCGAGAGGACTGCCTCATCCTCTCATGACAATACATTATAACATAACATGGCAGGGTAAAGTCACGCCCAGCCTGGAAAATTACAGAACTAGCAAAATGGTGAACAATGAATTAATACATGCGGCATCTGCACCAGCAAAGGCAACACTCTTATCTACCCTCAAGGTCACAGAGCCGAGGCTCTGCTTCTCCAGGGCATGGAAACATTTCTGCAAAACTAATTCAAGGCAAGAAATGCTGAAACAGGGATTTTCTGCTCATAAGGGAGGGGGGGAAAACTGTACCATGAGACATTGGAGCTGCAGAGCAAATGTCAGCATCAGAAGTCTGTCTGCCATAGACAAGCCTCTCTCTCTTTAGAAGAAGTTGAAGCTTGCATATCACAAAAATAGCTCAGTGGGTTGCAGAACATGAATTTTAAGCTGTAACTGCATATTGGTTAGACACATCATGCTAACTCATAAGCGTAATATATACAGTGGGCGGGGCATCGAAAACTGAAACCTATCAGACCCTCCTTTTAGCAGGATGTGGCTAACAAGAGTGCAGCCTTTATTAACCAAAAGGAGAGTCTTTACACAACGTGCTAAGGGACAGGGCACTACACTAGTCAAAAATATCATCATCAATAAACATCAACCAGTGTATATCGTGGAGCTCAACGTCGTTGGGAACAGGATATTGGCGTGTTGGTCTTTTTAGAAACTCGGATATTGCTGGCACACATGGAACAACAAGGGGGAAGGCAATAAACACATAGGCAACAAGTCAGTAACACACCCACAACTCCTACAACCCCCATCAAAATTATCCAACCAGTATCCATCTGATCTACGTCTTCAACTTGGAAAGCCCTCCTTTTACGCTGCCCAGGCATTATAGCAAACCGTCGATGAGTCTTATGATAGTCCGAGGGTGCTACATAAACAGGGGGAAGTAAATAAGCCAAATAACAAATCCCACCCCATCCCTCAGGCAACCACAGATATCCAGTGTCCCCACACACAAAGTAAATGTTCGGGGGAATAACTAAGGAAGGACTAAGGGGTAGACGAATTGAGGCAGTGACATTGCAGGAACTCTTTCCAACCTTTATGGGACCTCTTCCCTGAATACAGAAGAATGGTGAAGGCCCAACAACCACCAAGGGTACCAAGGAATGACCACTACTATTTGTCGAAGGAGGGTGTCTATAAGTCAGAGAGGAGTTCAACTGTAGGAAACTCTCCCTCACTTTATCAGTGTTATTAGGTGTCAGAAATCGTCCTACCTTCCTCGAACATGTCTCTATAAATGTCTGATCGAAGCGTCCGTCAGTAAACAACCGTCCAAGAGAAGAGGGGGGGCATAGGGCGTACACGCATCGTCAAAGTCGACCCAGTACCAGGCAATCGAGCGTCCAAAGAAATCAGGCTGTTGAAAATATTTCACCATACCTATTAAGGTGTACCAACCCACACAGCTATTTACAGGCGTTAGAGGAAGCACCAGCAACCTATCTTTCTTATATGCGGCTGAAGGGAGCAACCCACAAACCCAACAATTTGCAGTACTATAAATAACATGTGTCAGGTGCAACATTTGAATACTACATCATCCTAATGAACTTCCCAGTGCTCCTCTTCGTGAGGAGCTAGGGTACCAATGACATTCTCAGGCAGCGTTGAAATAACACCCATGAGGGTATGCGCCAAGCAACAAGAAACTAATTCTCTAAAGAGAAATATGAAAGCAACAGTTAGGATACAAACAAACACAATATTAAATTTGTAGACCATGAGAACCAAATCAGATCAGGGACATCTGGACAAGGAGCCGCAGAGGCTGCTCCTCCTTGGGAATAGGAACATTCAAAGGGACTCATTTTCCTAGCTAAAAGTCCAAAGTAAACTAAAGGAAACAATCTGCAACACAGCCAGCCAGAGGGGAGTCTTCTCCCTGTGTCCGTCTGAGCCTCACAGGCAGGCTCGTATTGTCCATCAAAAATTCAAAAATCATCTGCGTTGGAGCTGCACTTGCTAGCAACTCATCAAAAAATTAAAAAACCATCTGCGTTGGAGCTGCACTTGCTAGAAACTCAAATGGAAAACAATCTTGGCCAATGATGCAAAGTCTTTCTTGCAGAATTTAGCAACCACCAATCCAGGTAGTGCCCTCTACAAATTCTGTCCAGTGTCTCGCTCAGTACACCAGATATGAATCTAACAGATATTAAGAGCACTGTATCTGTACCCTAGGACTAAAGTCTCTCTCTACCTCCTACTTTTCTTCTCCTGGTGCACCGCTCTTCTGTCGAGGCCATAGATTGTATAAAGGGTGACCAGGTACCTCCTTATCAGCAGACAAAACTGTAGATTCCAAAACAGATGCGGAACAGGGAAACCTGAAACATAACCACTGGAGAACTGGCGGCAGTCTCTTGCACAGACGGAACTGCCCCTCTCAAGTATTTCTGAGAAACCAACCACTGGAGAACTGGCGGCAGCCACTTGCACAGACGGAACTGCCCCTCTCAAGTATTTCTGAGAAACCGTTTCCAACCATTGGGAAATGGCACAAAAGCGAAGAGTGAGTCCTCCATCTCGGTCAGGCCTGCCCTTTTCTTACCCAGGAATCACACACCTACAGCAGCTTCAGCGGTACCTTGGCTCCAAGCAAGACTTCCGTTGGTATCGTCTGACGACGAGACTTGACTTGCACCGAGTCTTGAAGTTGGATCTGATGCTTGGGTCCCCTCTGGCTCCGGCGGTGTGATACATTTATATTGATGAACAGAACAAAGATCTTTAGACAAGGCATATGAATAAAATTCAAATTCAAAGAAACCAAATGAGGTCTATTCTGTGCTTTCATATTGCTCTACCAATGTCACTTTTAAGGTGAACACATCGTACCTATCAATAAATTTGTGCACTGACAATAGGTAATACATTACATATCTGACTTTTCGCTGTATTACCTGAGGACGGACGTATGTATTTATTGAATTCTAAGAGAAGAGAAAAAATAAAACAAAACAGACATGTTGTATTCCCGCATTTGCACTTAAGAAACAGCAAAAAGGGAAGTTCAAACTGCTCTTCCTATAGCGAGCACACAGAGTCTACTTTGTGAACCTTCACTGTTGTGCAAAACTTCAAACACTTCTAATATTCTTTTTCTTACTCAAAACAACTATATTTTTGCTCATGACCATGCTCACATATTATAGATGCAGCAGCAAACTAACTTCTACAAATCTTTAATTTCTAAAAATATTTTGCTGAGGATCACACAAGCATCTTTCACCTTTCTCACTATTTAGACCATGTAACATTTTATTTAGGAGAAAACCTGTTCACCAGCTCTAATAGGGATTATCAGCTCAACTATACAGGCTAACTGATAAGAGACTTGTACACCTTTACTTCGTGCTGCACAATAATGATGTTGTTACCTAGGAATGTGAAGGAAAAAATCAACAAAAAGGTACCGACCTATTGTTCCCTTCAAAGGTCAAATAAGGAAACACTAGTCTGGGCTGTTCCCTTTCATCCCTTTCATCCCTATCCAATTAAAATAATTCTCTAATAAAAACTATCAGTTTATTTTCACAGACTAGCTGATAAAGAACTAGCAATGTACTTGCAAGACTACAATAATGGTGTTATTACCCAACACTTGTAGAACAAAACTACCCACATCTAATTCCCCTTTTAGATCAAAGCAGGACAGGAGGGAGCAATATACATGTTACCTAGTTTTAATTTATGGGAGAGATAGCGGGGATATAGCTCCAGCGGGAAGCTAGCCTCCTCCCCCATTTTGACAGAAGGAAATCTGAAATATATGTCATTCAGTTAACACCATCAACCACTGGGTGTAGCACTGAGCATAAACAAAATTCTAGGGGATACATAGCACTTTTGAGAGGGCTAGAACATCTTTTAGCACATGTACAAATGTCATTGCCATAAAATGATGTGTGTGGCTATTAATATCTAATACAATGTAACTAAGAAAAAGAAGTAAGGAAAAGGAAATGGAACTGGGACACAGCTAAAGTCCCCCATAACTAGGCACTATGCGACATTCATTAGGGAAATGGCGGCAAAAGGAAAATCTATAAATGAACAAAAATTACTTAGGTAATGGTCAGGCTTGTGACACAACACCATGAGTACACCGTAGAACTCTTGTATTTTTCCTCCATACCCCTTTTAACCAAATAGACATACACTGCTGAAGTGTTGTCTGTGAAATTTAGGGACCAGAACAAATTCCCCACAGAGGAGCTTGTTCTAGTATCAATAATAGAATTGTCAAAATAATACAATACAGAAACATACATAAAATAAAAACAAGCATACCAAGGCAGCAGGTATACTTGCTGTGCTAAGCACAGAAAGCATAGACAAATCACAGTAACACATGCAAATGAGCTGTGACACACAACACAATGCCATGCATTTCATGCACAGTGAGCCTGTGGCCCAAAACCCAGCATGCTGGCCTACTTAATTTGTCAGGCTTAAGATCGATCAGCATACCATCCACGCAGAACAGAACAAGCAATGCACAACAAGCCAAAGAAAACATAAAACACACAATTATAGGTAAATGCGTATAACATAAAATAATACGCAATAATACATATACCAAACACAAAGGCCACAAAAGGAAAACACAATATTAGTTACTCAAAGGACTATATTTTTCTCATGCATGTCATGCATCATGCGGTGTCAGTGCTCACTTAATCAGTCTAGCACAAAGCTGCATCAATACTCACCGTGACACACAGATAAAAATATTTCCCATTGCACTGAAACGAAACAAATCAAACCACACAAAAAACACAACAACACACAAAATATTGGACAAAAAGGCAACCACTTAGTAAAAATACCTTCCACAAACACTTACCTTAAAACCTATGCTTGGAGCTCATTCACGCCAGTTCATCTATATTATCTATCATCACCCTATATATACTAACTATTCACTTTCCGTTCTGAAAACCCTGTCTGCTGTCTCTAGACAAGAACCAGTCCTAACCTCTTTAACCGTCAGCCAAGAATATAAAACATTTAGCAGCATTGAAAATCACAGGACAATCTTGTAATGACATTTGATGCAGCATCAAAAAAAGAAAAACATATACATTTACTGTCACATTTTTAAAGATAAAGAGCGCCATCTCGCCACATTTAATCCTGTTGCCAAAGGTATATTCTCACCCCCAGAACATACTAAATACTCCAGTGCACACTAGCAGACATTTGCACAGAACACGCACTCTGCATCTCTACTCAGCGGGTGGGGCACTGGGCCCACTGCAATGGTGTCCCATGGACAAACTGCATACAAATACTGTTACACACATATATACATTCCCACCAGGCCGCTCCTATGAGCAACACAATCAATATTCTGTACCTACCCTTGCATGATCAGTACTCTCCACTAGGGATCCACTAGCAAAGACACTAATCAGTATGCCAATCAGAGACCCCCCAACTCAATAATTATTGAAATAGAAAACTTACGGGTGAGAAAGATCCTTATCACGGAGTTCCTGTTCGGGCGCCATCTGATAAGCGTGGCTCAAATCCACCTGAGCGACTTACCTCACTCATCTATTCTCATATAATAAGCCAGCCAGGCAGTGGAGAAGAATTAGAAATATATTTATTAGGACATAATATTTATCTGCAGATGGGCCCCGTCAGGTCTACAACCCAGGGAGTGCACCGAGAGGACTGACTCATCCTATCATGACAATACATTATAACATAACATGGCAGGGTAAAGACACGCCCAGCCTGGAAAATTACAGGACTAGCAAAATGGTGAACAATGAACTCATACATGCGGCTTCTGCACCAGCGAAGGCAACATTCTTATCTACCCTCAAGGTCACAGAGCCGAGGCTCTGCTTCTCCAGGGCATGGAAACATTTCTGCAAAACTAACTCAAGGCAAGAAATGCTGAAACAGGGATTTTCTGCTCATAAGGGAGGGGGGAAAACTGTACCATGAGACATTGGAGCTGCAGAGCAAATGTCAGCATCAGAAGTCTGTCTGCCATAGACAAGCCTCTCTCTCTTTAGAAGAAGTTGAAGCTTGCATATCACAAAAATAGCTCAGTGGGTTGCAGCACATGAATTTTAAGCTGTAACTGCATATTGGTTAGACACATCATGCTAACTCATAAGGGTAATATATACAGTGGGCGGGGCATCGAAAACTGAAACCTATCACTTTGGAATGAAACATGTCAAAATGTATTTATATGAAACAAAAAAATGCCATTAGCGATGCCCCAACATTGCAGGGATTCAATCCTCAGCTGATAGGTATGTCACTACAGTTGCTAGTGATACTGGGTTGCGATGAGTTTTGTCTCAAAAGTCAGAACAAGGCAAAGAGATGGTGATTGCTTTTGCTTCTCGATCTCTATCCCCAACAGAAGAAAAATATTCTGTCATAGACAGAGAGGCTCTAGCATGTGTTTGGGCAGTAGAACACTTTCGTAAATTCATTTGGGGCAGAAAATTCACCCTTTGATCAGATCACAAGCCCTTAATTACTAACCACAGAGGGACTTTCAAGGGCTTCTGCGAGGATTGCAAGATTATCCACGGGTCTCGAGGATATTATGAATGGACTGCAGTAGGTAGCATGAATAACGGGACCCCCTCTATTGATAATTTAAGGACCAGGGAAAAGAGAGGAAATAAACAACAAAACATACAAAGATTCCCCCATGGTCACTATTTACTTTTTCATGTGATAGAACTCATCAAATTAATCCATTGGCCTTCTATTCAATATAGGTATCACACAAGCAGTAATTTCATTTCATGATTATATATTTTTTTATTTTTTTGTAGTGTATAAAAAATATATATTTTTTTCTTTTTTTCTCTTTTTTAGCTCATTTCTTCCATGTACAGCAGTATCATGATTAATGGTATAAATCCAATCAATTTTAAAAAGTACAGTACGTTATATCAAAAACATATGTGACATATATATAAATCATCACCCTGATTTGCACACATCAATCATCAGACATACTTATACATTCATACAGCTTCACATTTATCCTACTACCAGCCTACTCCCAGTCAAATAAACAATTCCTAAGGTTGAGGTAACACAGTTGTTGCTTGTGTGTAGTTACACGCCAGGTCTCCGCGCGTTTCGGTGGGATAGAACCACCTTCCTCAGGACCAAAAATAGAAAGAGTTTTATTCTCACTTCTGCGTGTGTGTACAGGGTACCTGAAAAAACAAACAAAGTGTGATGTACCTAAAACTTGGTTTTGAAAGAAGGTCACTAGAGTCAATCTACATTGACTCTAATCAGAGAAGAATCGCTTCTGCCCCCTGGTACACTCCGGAACTTAGGAGTTGTAGAACTTCTTGCAAAAGGCTTGAACGGGCCTGGAGGAGAGAGCAGACGGAAGAAAGCCGGGCTAATTATAAAAAAGAGATGAGGAAATACAAAAGTGCACTGAAGGATGTCAAAAAGAATTTCTTTAGTGATAGGATTGAGAGGGCAAGTAATTCTCCAAGAGAATCGTTTAAAATTTTTAAAGAACTTTTGAAAGCCCCGGTCCCGCCAGTCGTGCATGCCAATCCTAAAGACAAATGTGAAGAGCTGGCTAGTTTCTTCCATTCAAAAATAGATACAATCCTATCCTCTCTGCCCGTTATGCCTCAAATCTCTGAACCGGCTGCTGGTCCAATAAGCTGTTTGACCGAACTTGTCTCCTTTGGCCCCTTCTCGGAAGAGGAGGTTACAAAGGTCTTGTTGGAGATGAAGAGTGGATCTCCGAGTGATCCAGTCCCTATGAAACATCTTAAACTTGTGGCTAACACTCTGTCAGCTCCGCTGACCGACCTTATTAATCTTTCTCTCTCTCATGGCATAGTCCCTCAGAGATGGAAAAGGGCAGTAGTAAAAGCCCTACTGAAAAAACCAGGCTTGGATCCCTCCAATTTGACCAACTTCAGGCCAATCTTGCTTCTGCCGGGGTTCTCTAAAATCGCCGAGAAGCTGGTTAACCGTCAGCTTTCCTACCATCTTGAGTCCAACCACCTGTTGGGAGACTCCCAGACTGGTTTCCGTCCCGGCCAGGGAACAGACACGGCCCTGCTGGCGGTAGTGGAGGAAGCAAGGAGCACTCTTGATGCTGGAGGATCAGTGGCAGTGATCCTCCTGGACCTGAGTGCTGCCTTTGACACCGTGAGTCATCAGGTGCTCCTCCAACGCCTGTCAGAGGTAGGTGTCTCAGGGACGGCCCTGAAATGGTTGGGATCCTTCCTCTCCAACCGTTTCTACCAAGTCTGGGAAGGGGCAGAGCAGTCTTCCCTATTCCCTCTTCAATGTGGAGTCCCGCAGGGCTCATCGTTGAGCCCTACTTTGTTCAATGCATACATGACTCCACTTGAAAGAGTGGTAGCCCCCTCGGGGTTGAAGATCATCAGCTATGCTGATGATACTCAGCTGGTGGTGGGCCTCACTCAGCTGGCGGAACAACCCAATGTGTTACATGACTGCCTGGCCAATGTCTACCATTGGATGTCCAACTCGGCTCTAAAGCTCAATGGAGGAAAAACTGAGCTGATGCTCTTGGGCAACTCCAGTCCCTCCATTATTGCCAGCTGTTGGCCCCGGTCTCTTGGCGATCCACCATCCCCCAAGAAGGAGATCAAGTCCTTGGGAGTATGGTTGGAGGAAGATCTGTCCTTTAGGACTCACGCCAGGAAGACCGCGGGGGTTTGCTTCGGTCTACTGAAGTCAGCCCGAAAGGTGCTACCACTGCTTCCGGATCCAGCTAAGAAGCTTTTGATGCGTGGTTTAATCCTGTCGAGGCTCGACTATGGAAATGCCCTGTTTCTTGGCGCCCCCGAAGCGACCTTTAAAACCCTCCAACAGGTGCAAAACGCAGCCGCCAGAGTCTTGATGGAGATCCCTAGAAGGCAGTCTGCTGCCCCGGCCCTCAAAGCGCTTCACTGGCTCCCTGTTAAGGAGCGGGTGAAATTCAAGGCGCTGTGTACGGCCCATAAAATTCTACATGGCAAAGGCCCCCCCATCCTTTTTAATATGGCCCGTCCTTATAAACCTCCACGCCTTCTGCGCTCGGACCAGCAACATCTTTTGCAATCTGCGAGAGTTAAGAGAGCTCGGACTGGGGGCAGGCGTTTTTCGGTACAGGTGGCATCTCTGTGGAACTCTCTGCCCCTTAAGATTCGCTCAGAGCCCAAGATCCTACTATTCAGGAAACTCCTAAAAACCTATTTGTTTCCTCAGTAGTGAGTAATCGAGTCTCTCCTTCTTGGTCTGTCGCGCCGGGATGCCCCCGGGTAAGCTGAGCGCGTTACAAGTTTCATATAATAATAATAACATTGCTTAACAATAAAATAACTTAATACATTAGCTCCGAGACATCACATTACACCAAGATCAATTGAGTGTTGTAACACATGCATCGTCTGTCAAATTCATCATAAATACAAAGAGGTTCCTTCACTGAATATGTCTCAACTTATTTTAATCGCTATAAGAAACTATTTCATTACAGCACCTACCAGCGTATTATGATGACTAGTATCCCATTTACCTGGAATTACAATCAAAGATGACTTGAGGTATAATCTCACCTAGTCTGTGTTTTATTGCGGAGATATCTGCATATCTTTATGAATATGTGTTAATTTTTCTGTTGTTAGTAGGTATAGGATCAAACCCTAAAAGAAAAAATGGGGCATATATATTAGGGACTGTGTGGCGAGTTCTAAGTTTCTAAATTGCCAAAGAAGTTAAAGAAATGAGCGCTTACCCTTAATTTAGAAGCGACGTCGTTTGGGAAATATTCTTTATCTCAGTTTGCTAACCCGGGCAAGACGTATCCTGATAAAATTCTCGTGACAATAGTCCCTAAGTGAGATAGGTTCACAGTTGTATAGTTTCAACCTACAATACTTTTTGTTGGTAAATAGTACATTGAATGTTATATATGTAGACTAACCTTTTACTTAAAGAGAGATATTCAATTTCTTTAATCTTCTTTTATATTTACAGCACGTGGTCCTTTATGTGTTTCTTTTATTAGTTGATTCTTTTGGGTGGTACAACCTAAAATTTAAATAGTATATAGTCAACCTATCTCTATATACAAGTCTCAGTTATATCTTTAGTATCACCTCACATAACTGAGGTAGACATTAGTGTATCTAATTGTTCACGATTAGTCATCATACAATAATGTGATATTGTTCTCACCATGCGGTTGACTAGGCGTATTGTTTATATCACAGCCCTCTCTCACACGCATTTGAATGGAGGGGTCTACATCATATTTTAGGGGAACAGACTAAAGATAATCCGCAACCATATAATCTCCCCAGAAATTGGTCAGATTCAAGGAGTATATTGTCACCCTTTCACCATGTAATTGTATGGCAGTACTTATTATTAGTCAGAAGACTAAGCCATTATACCAAGCATAAATGCGGGAGGTCTGAATCATATTTAGCAAATGTGACACAATGGAAAAATGGTCGCACCCTACGTCTATCTACTTAACTTAACTTAACACGCACCCACCCTCTCGCTTTGTTCACTCGTAAAGATGTGAGCTGATACCCTTCTTTTAGTTAAATGTCCACACACTCGACTGCTATCTCTCTGTCTAACGTAATACGGCTAAAATCTAAAGTGGTTTCCAGCCATACCTTTTATCACCAGTACTTTCGTGTTGAACGGTCGTCTTGCCACGTTCCGCAATTGCCGCAGCTGAAGGAGGCGTTAGTACGCTGTGAAGCTTTTAAATATCGGCAAACAATGCGTGTGAATAGGGATTCCGGCGTATAGTTAACCGGAAGTAATTTTGACGAGTGTCACTTGATCTACTTCCTGTTGGTTTAGAACTACCGCCATGTTGGAGTAGATTAGTTAGTTCAATATTAGATGACCTCGGTGTGGGTTTTCTATCAACAAGCTGAAAGCGCTGCCTAGGAACATGTATTTATTTATATCGAAATGACCAGTTTTGTCTTAAGTTTTCAAAACAAAATCACTTTAAGATTAAACCTCACTAAAGTAAGCATGGGCGGCAAATCCGTTACGTCCGCGGATTTTTCGGATTTTTGGTGAATACGCAATCCGTGTATTTTACGTATTTTCCACAAAATCTGAAAAAATCCGCGGATGTAACGGGTTCAAAAGTTGAACCGCCACCCACTCATGTAATGGCGCCAGCAAGCTGCCAGCGCCGTTGTAAAATAGTTACAAAGTTAGCTTGCACAGGAACCACTAGATAAAACGAAGCAGGTGCTGCTTTATTTTATCTAAGTGCTTCCTGTGCAAGCTAACTTTGTAACTATTTTACAACGGCGCTGGCAGCTTGCTGGCGCCATTGTAAACACACATGGTCGCTGGAACTAGTTGAAGCTCAAATGCAGTGACTCATTCATCAGCCCAGAAACAATCGAGAGCGTCGTCGAGGCTGGGCAATGTGCCTTCTTTATTACCAAATCTACCGTCGAAAGTCAGCTGTGATGCTGGATAGAGGCCTTTGCATCCTTGACTTTCACGAGCACAATCCCTGTGCTGTTCCTGTGACCAGGAGTCTCTGTATCTTCATCTGCTGCTCTGATCGGCCTCTGACCTTTTATACACACAAGAGGCATGTGCAGCACAATCCCTGTGCTGTTCCTGTGACCAGGAGTCTCTGTATCTTCATCTGCTGCTCTGATCGGCCTCTGACCTTTTATACACACAAGAGGCATGTGCACTCGCATGGAAGCCCCGTCCGTTTGGCCATGAGTAGGCACATTGTGTTCGCACGGGTTTCTGCACGTTCGCGAGCGTTTTGTACAATAAAACCCTCGCGAACTTGCAGAAACCCGTGCGAACACGCAAAAAAAAAATACGCTAGGATCCGCGGATTTTGCGTATTGTCGCAATCCGTAAATACGCAAATCCGCAGATCCGCGGATTGCCAATACGCAAAATCCGCTCATGCTTACACTCAAGGAGATTATCTGTTAGATCTATCATCGCATTGTCTTTCCCTATATAAAGGAGTCAGAGCGGGCGCCATGATGGAGTTAGTTAATTGGTTAAGTATTGAATGACCCAGGTGTGTGCTTCCTATCAATAAATTGGGTGCGCTGCCTTGGAACATATCTTTATTTATAGCGAAGTCACAAAACATGTCTTGCGTTTCCAAACAGACCCATTAAGATTAAACCAACGTAGAGAGTGTTATCAATTAGATTTATTCTTACACTATATTTTCTTATATTAAGGAGTGTTACTTCATTTATAGATTGATAAAATGACTTTATTATCAAATAACGCAATTAGAATATAAGTACCTCCCATATCAAATTGATATCTTTTTACAGGATATTAAGTTGGTAATACATAAAGTCAAAATGTTATTGTCAAACAGATCTCAAAAAAGAATAAAATTTAAATGTTAAACCATGACATTTATTTAAAAGGTACATGATTTTTTATTTAAACAATTTGATAATTCCTTTTCAGGCTGGAGTGAACGAAGAATAGGGATGATCATATTACGTTTGTTTCGTAACAAACCATGCTATATTTTCATTTAATCCCCTACGTACACTGTCAAGTTGGAAAATCCAAAAGCTCTCCCGTTTCCTACGAGTGTGTTCCATTATCTGGCCTATTTTAAGTGGTACTTTTTCAAGTATGCACCATCTTAGTTCTGTTTCCTTGTGATTTAAGTCTATGCAGTGTTGAACTAGAGGTGCTGATGTTTTCTTCATTCTGACTGCCGACTTATGTTTACTGAATCTCGTCCGAAATTCCCTCCCAGTCTCTCCAACATAAGCGAGGCCACATGGGCACAGAATAATGTAAATCACATTACTACTTCTACAATTTGTCAGGGATCTGAGTCTCACCTTAAAGTTGTTGTAGTCCATTGTGTCAGTTACAATTACTGAATCACAGGCGTGGCATGATCCACATTTGTGGTTACCTAGTACTGGGTTTTGTCCTACAAGAGATGTCTGAGTGTAACCTATCTTCTGTTTATGTCTAGTTTGGACCAAGTGGTCTTTTAAGTTTTTATTTCTTCTGTAAGCCACTAACGGTTTAGTAGTGAAGGACTCACTCTCCTCTGTTTCTAATATGCTCCAATTTTTGTTGATGATGTTTTTAATCTTATAATTCAAAGATGAGTGATTTATGACACAGGTTAGTCTGTCTGAGGGTTTCCGTTTAGTACCACTCAGTAAGGAGTCACGGTCATAGTATTTTGCCCTTTTAAAGGCTTGACGAATCAAACGGTGGGGGTAGCCTCTAGCAATCAATCTAATCTTTAAAGCTTCTCCATGGCGTTGGTATTCCGTCAGATTTGTACAGTTTCGGCGTATTCTAAGGAACTCGCCGAATGGGATTGAATCCTTTTGGCAATGCGGGTGGAAACTCCCAAACTGAAGGATTGTATTTTTTGCCGTAGGTTTTCTAAACAGACTTACTTCTAGGGCTCCATTGTTACCTCTTATCTCTATATCTAGAAATTCTACTTTGACTGTGTGGTAATTTGATGTAAACTTAAGATTGGGGTCACTAGAGTTAAGCCACAAAATGTAGCCCTTCAAGAGGGTTTCGGTGCCACACCAAACAAAAAAAATATCGTCTATAAATCGACGCTATAAATGAACATTTTCAAAAAAGGGTGCAACCTCATTATACACATTTCTTAATTCCCACTCACCCATGTAGGTGTTCGCTATGCTTGGGGTGCAAGAAGCTCCCATACTGGTGCCCTTCACCTGCTTATAAAGGGCACCATCATAGTCAAAAAAGTTATTCAGTAGGACAATTTCCAAACATTGCAATATAAACCTGTCAGGTCGGTTCCCTGGATGTCTGTTTAGCAGGGATGATGCTGCCTGTAACGCTTGACATTGAGGGATGTTGGTGTACAATGCCTCAATGTCAAGCGTCACTAAGATGTCAGTAGTTGCATCAAAGGCGGTACCCTCTATTTTAGAGATCATATCTCCCGTATCACGGATGAAAGATTCGTATTTTTGTGTCAGAGGGCACAGGAATTTGTCCACGTATTTTGACAGTGGCTCCGTATTTGACCCAATCGTGGAAATGATTGGTCGCATGGGGGGGTTGATTTAATTTTTGTGTGTTTTAGGTAGACCGTATAAGGCTGGTACTACCGGACAGGTTTTGTTTAGGAAAGTGAGTTCATCTTCACAGATAAATCCTTCTTGAAAAGCAGTGCTTGTAATTTCTCTTATAGTTGTAGTAAGGCGATGTAGTTCACTCGGGTGTGCGGGCCTGTAGTGTGTCTCAACACTCAACAAGTCTAACATCTTTTTATTATATTCAGTTTTGTCAAAAATGGTGATACCGCCACCCTTATCACATGGTTTTATTAGGAGATTGTTGTTATTCTCAATGTCTTTAAGGGCTAGGTTTTCCTGCTTAGATAGGTTGAAGTTAGATCTATTTGTTCCAGTCAGCAGTCGTGTGACGTCTTGTAGTACCTTCCGTTCAAAAATTTGAACTTCGGGCCCTACTGCATCTAGTGTCGGTGTAAAGTTAGAAGGTGGTTTACAGCCAGATAAATTAATACATCCTTCTTCTCTTGTTCTACCTTCAAAGAATTTCTTGAGTCTGACTTTTCGGAAAAAAGCAAATAAGTCCTCATGGAGTTTGAATTTGTTTAGGGTGGTGCAAGGTACAAATGATAACCCCCTACTAAGTAATGTCACTTCTTCATTGCTTAAATTCGCAGAAGATAGGTTATAAATTGGGGTAATATCTTGTAATTTATCATCTCTTATATTGTCAATTGGGTCTACCACCAATACTGTTGGTTCCGTGTCTTTGCGTACTGTTGCTGAGGTTGAGGGCTCATCATTTGGTGACCTCCCCTGTCCTGTTGCCAGTTTACATTCTTCCCCCTGTATGGGCCTCTCGACAAAAAACCCCGGGTATGGGTGTTCTGGTATCCCTGTCTACCTCTAAAGGGGGGTCTAGAGTTGTAACGTCCCCTCCCTCCATCTTGGTAATTATCTGTGTCAGAGTCGGAGGAACCTGTGTCTGAGAAGTTGGTATAATTTCTTCTGTGGGTTTTTTATAGTTGTGGTTATAGCCTGCCTGATTACCTCCCTGATAGTTGTTTTGGATTCAGATATGGGTAGATTTTTCTTTTGCAAACCATCTGACATCTTTTTTTAGTTTTTCAGTCTTTTTATTAGTTAGATAGGAATCAAAATCTTTCATTTCCGATTGGATCTTTTCCAATTTGTTTTTAGCATCATCAACAGCACTAGAGGCTTGTAGCTTGTCTTCCAAGTCTTGAATCTCTTTACTAAGGGCTGACATAATATCTCTCGCAGTTTCAATGATTAACATCATCCAATCTCTGGAGCAGCGGTTTGAAATCAGTGACCACCGCTCCAGAAACTTACGTATTTCAATGAATAAAGTGGGAGCATTTCGAACCCTAAGGCCAGATGGAATGACCCCTTCCTTGAGGTACGCAAGCATATAAAATGCATGTGACTCTATGCGTTTTAGTTTTTTCTTTAAGTTTAATAGATTTTGCCATTCACTGTTATCCCCTAATGTTGTAGGGGTAGTATTATCCCCATCACTTATTAATCCCAGCAGGGAGGAGAATTCTTCGTCGGAAAACCCAAACGTTTCTAGTTTATCCATAGTGTCGGAGGATATTAGTTGGCGTTGTAATTTTACAAAGGGAATACTCTTGTAAGTAAGTAAATTAGTGGGTTGGCATCAAACAACACAATCAACCCGGTGCACAGTTGTCTCAAAGCAATGTAAATCTGAATTCAAAGGAAACCTAGTTACAATCCTAAGTACAATTATAAATCCCACAGTTAAAGAATCGTGAATGCAGTAGATACTAGTCATCATAATACGCTGTTAGGTGCTGTAATGAAATAGTTTCTTATAGCGATTAAAATAAGTTGAGACATATTCAGTGAAGGAACCTCTTTGTATTTATGATGAATTTGACAGACGATGCATGTGTTACAACACTCAATTGATCTTGGTGTAATGTGATGTCTCGGAGCTAATGTATTAAGTAATTTTATTGTTAAGCAATGTAGATTGACTCTAGTGACCTTCTTTCAAAACCAAGTTTTAGGTACATCACACTTTGTTTGTTTTTTCAGGTACCCTGTACACACACGCAGAAGTGAGAATAAAACTCTTTCTATTTTTGGTCCTGAGGAAGGTGGTTCTATCCCACCGAAACGCGCGTAGACCTGGCGTGTAACTACACACAAGCAACAACTGTGTTACTGAAATGAAGTCGCATCAAGGATAAGTAGGTTGGATGAAAGGATATTTATTCATAAGTCTGAGACAAGGTTGATACAACAAGCCTGGGTCTAAACTGTCTTCCCTGGAATCTGGAACCCAGCAGAGTTCCCGATTCCTGGCATGACACAGCAATACCACACATTCCCCTTCGTAAAGAGAATTAAGGAAACAATTTAAACAGATCATGGAAAAACAGAAATTGATAAACAGAGTACATTTTGATTCAGATTAAGAAAGCAAATACATCAATAAAGAGAAAACCACGTTGTACAAGAAGTAAATCGGATTATCTATAAAGATGATAATCTTTAAACCGCACAGGAGTGAGACATTTCCTCTGTGTTCGTTGAACAGTATTAGAGGCAGGACTACAGACGATCTTGTTTTCAGGAACATTGTGAAGTGACGTTGAACCAGAGAACTTCCTCCAATTGCTAGCACTGTTGGAGGACTTCGAGTTGGATGGAATACTAGACTGTGGAACTGCATCCTTAGGCCACAACCACATGGGAATTTTTACTACCTTGGACATATTCCACACATTACCATCTGAAAGTTCAAGAACCTGTCGACCAACACGCTTGACCATCAAAGGATCTGAATATCGTGACTCCCCTGATCTGACTAGTCTGCCCTTCTTGACTCGAACCCAATCATTGACACTAAACGGTGAAGATTTATTACTACTTGAATAACAATCACTATCTATAGCCTTCTTCGAGTCAAGCAACCTCATCCAAGGTTGGCTCATGTTGGAGACACACCTCCTCCCCCTCATCTTTTCAAAAGGAGAGAGATCACCCATGCTTCTAGGTGTATTTCTATAGCACCACAGAATCTCACTTATGGTTTGCTTACAATCCCTACCACTGCGTAAAGCTAATTGGAGACCCTCTTTAAACACCCTGATCCATCTCTCTACAATGCCATTACTATTGGGATAATAGACTGAAACACGTTTGTGTCTAATACCATGACACGCCAAAAACTCCTTCATCTCTAGAGAGACAAACTGTACACCATTGTCCGTTGTAATAGATTCTGGGAAACTTTCTCCTTCAAATACTTCATTTAAAAACTTGATCACTGCCGCTGACGTAATATTAGAGACCATATTTACTTCTGGCCATTGGGACAACTGGTCAACTAATATAATAGCATACATCATACTCTTGTTGAATGACATAGGACCTGCAATGTCTAAAGATACATTCTCCCAAACCCGAGAAGGTCTAGAAACAGGGAGACGTTCATACCCAACATGCTTCTGAGACTTGTCACTTAAACAACAATCCATACAGTCCCTGACATACCTTTCTATACACTTATCCATCCCTGGCCACCAAAACTCGCTTCTGATACTCCTTTTCATGGATGTCAATCCAGGGTGACCCTCATGAGCCATCTCTAAAATTTTGGACTGCAACTCAACAGGCACTACCAATTGGAGACCTCTGAACAAAATTCCATCAACTACAGATAACTCTTGGGCAACATGAAAGAAAGGTTGAACATTATCAGTCAACAAATCCTTGCGTGGCCACTGAGTTTCCACAAAACCACAAATCTCATTGAAAATAGGATCACCACTACATGCCGATTTCCATGTGTCCTCACGGATACAACCTTTAGAAATTTCACAAATTGACACTACGTTATCATCATCATTGTCCACCTCAACTACATTGTCATCAGGCACAGGTAATCTAGATAAGCAGTCAGCTAACACATTCCTAACACCAGGAATATATTCAACTTTAAAATGAAAGTCCTGAAGCTTGTATTGCCATCTGGCAATTCTTGAAGTCGCTTTCCCACAACCTTTGGTTGTAAATAAATCCACTAGAGCACGATGGTCAGACCAGACCTTAAAAACAGTACCGTACACATACTTGCGGAAATATTCTATTCCCCAACAGCAAGCAAGAGCTTCTTTTTCTAAAGTGGAGTACTTGCACTCTGCATCCCTCAAAGGCCTAGAAGCAAACCCAATTGTTACCATTTGCCCCTTTTGACGTTGCATTAAAACTACACCAATTCCTACGTTGCTGGCATCCGTAATGATGACCGAACCATGAGCAGTGTTAAATGTTGCTAAAGCAGGTGCAGAAGCTATACTTTGTTTCAAAGAAATGAATTCTTTTCTACAATTTTCGTCCCAAAGGAAATGAACATTTTTCTTCATCAAATTTCTCATATTTACAGTTTTATCAGAAAACAGGGGAATACATTTTGAGTAATATTCGGCAAGCCCCAAGAAGGACCTGAGCTGATCTTTATTTACAGGGTCTGGAGCCGATTCAATGGCCTTGATCAAATTTAATTTTGGGGAAATGCCATCTTTATTAATAGTATGTCCCAAGTAGTCAACAGAAGATACCCCAAATTTACACTTTTCTTTTGTAAGAGTTAGACCACTATCCTGTAACACACATAGAACCTCATACAGTATTTCAGAATGCTCAGATGAATTAGATGCAAAAATTAAAATGTCGTCCTGAAAGTATAAGACGTTTTTAAAATCTTTAAAGAGATTGTGCATCACTCTTTGAAAAACAGATGATGCTGATATTAGGCCAAAGGGCATTCTCTTGTACCTGAAAGCACCTTCTGACGTGATAAAAGATGTTAAATGCCTACTGTCCTTGTGTAAAGCAATCTGATGATAAGCGTTGGACAAATCCAGAGTGGAAAAAATGGATGCCCCTTTCAATTTTGTAAACATTTCATTTATATTAGGCAAGGGATGTCTATCCACCCATACATTGTCGTTCAAATCTCTCAAATCTACACAAAGTCTTACTTTGCCGTTGGGCTTGTGAGCAACAACGACCGGGGACAACCAAACTGAAGATTCTATTTCCTCGATGACATCTAATTCACATAATCTCTTGAGTTCAGCCTTTACTGAGTCTCTTAAATGTAATGGCACATTCCTAACTTTATGAACTCTTGGTATTGAGTCATGTGTAAGAATTATTTTATGCTCAAAATTCTTTAAGAGACCTAAAGCAGAAGTAGAAAACACAGAAGGAATTTTTTTTTTTACACTCATGGCCAAGATCAGATTCCACATTCATGACCAGGTCGGAATACCCAAGAACTTGATCAGGATGGTTGGGATCCAATTTTATCATTAAGTCCCTTTGTTGAGGCCACCCCAATAAACATGAACCATCCCTTGCTACGTAAACCTTGGAATTAATGGTTTTTCCTTTAAAACTTAGGGATGTTGTAAAGAAACCAAGGATGTCAATGGGTTTCTTCCCATACCCAAGCAATTTTACGTCAGGAGGGGATAATTTTAAACCCGGAAATTCTTTTATCCATTCTTCACCAATGAGAGTACGTTTTGCACCAGAGTCTGCCATAACATTGATATTCTTCCCCCCAATATCCACAGTACAGTATGGAGAGTCTTTATCACATTCATTAATCTCATACACAGCAAAAAGAAATTCTTCTTCTAAATTATCATCATCTATCTCGTTAACCTCCTCATTAGAACCTTTTCTCTGTACAAAACTTTTACCTTTAAACTTGTTCTTATTTTTACACATTTTACTAAAATGACCTTTTAATCTGCAATATCTGCAAAATTGTCCAATAGCAGGACATTTTCTGTCATTCGCCAGGTGGTCAGGATTCCCACACTTGAAACATGCATATTCTCTCCTTTCTTGGAATGGTTGGTTCTTGCTTCTAAACGAACTCTTCTCTTCAAGGTTGGATTTTTTAATAACATTCACTTCAGCAGATTTTTTTTCTGTAAGTTCTTTTACACCCAGATTCATGCTTTCAAAACGATGCGCAATGTCTAACGCTTTGTCTAAAGTTAGATCCTCTGTGTCCAAAAGTTTCCCTTGAAGCTTGATATTCGCAACTTTATGGACCATTTGATCTCGCACCATTTGATCATGAAAGGTTGAATAATTGCACTTAGACGCTAAAATTCTTAAGCCATTCATAAACGAGTCAATTGATTCACCTGGTAATTGACCCCTACTTAAGAACTTATGTCGAGACACCACCACGTTAACTTTCTTTATATATTGTTTGTCCAACTGTGCAATCGCTTCTTCAAAAACATCTATCACTTGTTCAGAAGATGTTACATTGCGTGCTTCAACCGGTAAATGACTTAGGACATGTCTTCCTTCAGCGCCCAAACAGTGTTTTAAGATTGCTAGTTTTCTTTTATCTGTGTAGTCTTCACCACCAATAGCCTCAATGTATGCACAAAAACCATCTTTCCACCTTTTCCATTCTAAGATTGGTTCACCTGGATTCGGTAGAAAAGGTGGAGGAGCAGAGAAACCTTCCATTGAATAAATATAATATCACGTTAAGAGTAGATGTAAAATTCTTGCAACAAATGAAAAGAAAAAAAAATATTATATATATATATATATATATATTTTTTTTTTACTTTACTACATGTTTTCCATTGTTATTGTCTTGTAAAATTGTTTAGTTTCTCCTTTTGAGTATTTTGCGGTCTTTTACAGGATCCTCAGGCTATATTTCCTAAAGCTGGACAGTTATGTACATATGTCCTTATGATATCACGCATCCGCTGTGATATTCAATTGAAATTAGCCCAAAAGATGGCCGCCGTGCGTTGAAATGCGTGATGACGCGCTGAAACGTCACGCGCATGCGCACCAGCTCACACGTTGACGAGCTCTCGCGCTGAAGATGTGCTGACACCCTCTCGCGCCGATGGCTCCAGGAGTGTCAAAATCGGCTGAAATTGAATATTTTACTCACGGATGGGCTCTCAATATCGGGAGTTTCAGTAACACACCTCCGCTCCAGTCCGTGGTTCAGCACCGTTTTCCAGTACGAAAATCGAAGACAATTCGTGATCCTCCATATGCAGCGCAACTCTCCAACGTTGCAGGTAGGGACTCCCGGCTTTCAGATTGTTCTTTCCTCAATCGTCGCCAGTGAAATGAAGTCGCATCAAGGATAAGTAGGTTGGATGAAAGGATATTTATTCATAAGTCTGAGACAAGGTTGATACAACGAGCCTGGGTCTAAACTGTCTTCCCTGGAATCTGGAACCCAGCAGAGTTCCCGATTCCAGGCATGACACAGCAATACAGTTACCTCAACCTTAGGAATTGTTTATTTGACTGGGAGTAGGCTGGCAGTAGGATAAATGTGAAGCTGTATGAATGTATAAGTATGTCTGATGATTGATGTGTGCAAATCAGGGTGATGATTTATATATATGTCACATATGTTTTTGATATGACGTACTGTACTTTTTAAAATTGATTGGATTTATACCATTAATCATGATACTGCTGTACATGGAAGACATGAGCTAAAAAAGAGAAAAAGAGAAAAAAATATATATATTTTATACACTACAAAAAAATAAAAATAAATATAATCATGAAATGAAATTACTGCTTGTGTGATACCTATATTGAATAGAAGGCCAATGGATTAATTTGATGAGTTATATCACATGAAAAAGTAAATAATGACCAAAGGGGAATCTTTGTATGTTTTGGACTGCAGTAGGTACCTGGGGTAAAAAATGTGACTGTAGATTTTCCTTACCGCTCAGAGAAGTGGATCAGGACTCTTGGAGGGATTATTGTGTGGCTGGGATATTTTCACATACCGGCAGCTTGCAAAAAGAAAAATGGATTATGGGATATAATGAAGGTGAGATTTTAAAGAAGGTAGAAAACAAAATTGTCAATAGATGGAAGGAGGATCGAAAGAGAGTAAGGGAAAGAGAATTACGGGCTTTTTGGTAAGTATGAGATGAACTGAGTGTGGATGCAGAGTTCATTTACAGTAGAGAGAAAAGTATACCACCCAAGAAAATGCACGAAAAAGTTATTCTTATGTTTAATGAAGGGCATCCTGGTATCACCCGTACCAAAAGAAACATAAAAGCACTATTCTGGTGGCCCAGAGGGGATTTAGACAATGAACGATTTGTTAGAGTATGTGTAGAATGTGAGAATGCTGCCAAATCCCAAAAGCCATTGGATCCTCCCATGCCTGTATTAGGATGCCCTAGGCTGTCATGGGAATATAGAGAAAGTGAAGTGTTTAAAGAGGTGAGATATATAAGAGAAGATGTCAATAGAGAGACAGAGGCAAGGAAAGAAAACAGAAAGATTGCTACAAAGGTGGAGAAAAGTAGAGGATGAAATGTAGAGACAATTGTGAGGTACATAGTGTGGTAGAGCTAAACAGATGAGGTAGAGTGAAGCATAGAGTAACAACGAGAGAGAGGGTTAACAGGAGATAATGGTAGAGAGAGAAAAACAGGCAGCTAGAAAGGAGTAAGACAGTGAGCATTGAGGAAAAGAGGGGGAAGATTGAGAGATGAATGAGAAAGACCAAATCGAGGTCAAGAGATGAGTTAGTGAGAAATATGTGGGGTAGGGAGAGAAATAAGATAGGGAGGTTGATAGATGAGAGAGAGAGCAAGGTTAGGTAAAGAGAGTTGAGGGGAAGTAGATGTAGAAGAGATACAAGGAGGTGAGATGAAACAAAACACAGAGATATAAGGTAGAGTGAGAGTTAAAGTTGAGAGGGGGATACAAAGGTAGAGGTGAAGATGTAGGTACAGAGAGTGGTAGAGAAAGAGGTGAGGTCGTGCAAGAGGTAGAGAAAGCTGTTAAAGAAACATGCATATCAAGAATGATGTGAGGTTAACATAGGCGAGGTAGAGAGGGCAGAGGTTGAGCAAGAGGTTAAGTACACAGGTATGTAGAGAGAGAAATGGTGAGTTGGAAGAGGTGAGGTGAAGTAAGAGAAAGATAAATGACTCATTCTTTTTTAATTTAAGAGCCATGAGAGCATGAGGGTTCCTGTTGCGCAGGTTGGGTGGGGACACTAAGCTTCTGTGAAGCCCAGCAGTCAAATGAAAAAGAAGCAATGGCAAAGCCAGTACGTCTTGCCTATGCAAAAACTATTCTCTTTGCCAATATATTTTAGCCATGTTGTACACCAGTGAGGCTGCTGTTCAGTATGGCTACAAGTTAATGGGGTAAAGAAGAGTTGCATTGAGGGAAGTATTGTAAATTGAAGTAGAGTGGAGTGTTATTGAGTGGCGCAGAGTAGAGGTGAGTGGCATGGAGTGTCATGGAGTGGCGTACAGTGGTGTAGAGATTTGTGGAAAGTTAGGAGAAATTAGCATGAATTTAGAAAACTGACTGTTAGAATTGCATATTAGAATGTTTTGAATGCTGCAGAAATGTTTACGTTAGAAAATGACTCATAGACAAAAGAGTAAACACATCGTGTTTGGAATTCTAGTAAACAAACTGTAAAACTATAATAGACAATCACATGGTGGATTGAGAATGTTTTAGAATGCTTAGCTAATTAATGTGTATTTTTCCAAATGTTTGCAACAGGCAACCATTTTTAATACAAACATATAACAAGACCCAAATATCACAAGTCAACCATTTGTCTCATGTATATATAATGAGGCCCAAATGTTTTTTTTCCACTCGACTCTTGCTCACATTTACATGAGTAGGACATTTTGTGCCACTGCTTAGCATTATTGACATCTTTTAGAAAAGTGCTGACTATAAAATTGTGTTCATCCAGCTCCTCTCCCCATGTTAGATCATTTTATTAGAATGCAATGAACTTATTAAAACTGCTTATATTAAATGATGACTTAGAGACTTGTATGAATGCTGCTTCCGTATAACTTAGATAGTTGCTTTTACATTACTGACTAACCATTGTCCACACATCAAGCTCATAGTGCATTCTTTAGTTTAGGGAAGAGGGTTCTCATGAGAACCATCCCTCATGTGACAAGTACTGTAGTAGTTGTATCAGACATGGTAACATGAGTGCAGACTGTGGAAATTGGAAGAAGAACCATCGCATGACTGACGACACCACCTCGTGAACTATTCTCATTGGATATCGATAGAAGACGGTTTCAAAATTGTTATGATAGTAGAAACCTATATTAATGAGAGTTCCTTACTAATTAGTACTCATTCATTCATCTCATGGCCTCTTTGTTTCCTAGACTTTTCCGGGGGTCCTGCTGTTTGATCTTTCCCTACCCTGAGAGTCTTTTTATGAAGAGTTGACTTCCTTAGCTATTTCCTGAGGTGATTAATTCTGCTTTAATTGGATTACTTGTGATCAACGCTACTGCAAGGATCGCACTCTCATTTACAGTTGGTACTGCAGCTGTAGAACTACTCTTATGAGAAGTTAATCTCTTACTTGCTCTTTTCCAAAGGACCACTTCATTGGTTATAATTAGAATAGGTTCCTTAGTTAGCTTACTGGGTTTTTAATGGAACACTGTGTATTTTCTAATGCTGACTTCTAACTAATCTATTTTTTCATGTTTCTGTAAACTTAGTTAACTGAATAAATGTAATTAAAGACCCTAAACTTGGATAAATAAAGCTTTTGAAATTTTCACCACCCTCACCATTGACTAATTGTAAAAAATACATCTCTATGATATATTAATTGTTTTTGAAAGAGCTGTAATTCACCTTTGGTGGCAAAGGTCAGTCGATCTCTCCGAAGCTGCAAGGATTCTCCACTGCGAGATTTGGTAAGCGGGTGCTTATAAAGATTGAACCATATTGGCGAGTCTTTAGGCTCCCACATTGCCGTGGAGGGAGTAGAGTGCCGTAGCATGGAAGGGCGTAGAGTGGAGTAGAGTGTCAGATTAGAGTAGAGTGTCAAAGAGTGCAGTGGCATAAAGTGTTGTGGAGTGGTGTAGAGCGGAGTGTCATAGAGGGCGTTGCTCTGAGTGGAGTAGAGTATTGTAGAGTAGAGTGTCATAGGGTCGAGTAGATCGTCATAGAGTGGAGTAGTGTAGGAGAGTGGAATGGCAAAGAGTGGAGTAGAGTGTTGTAGAGTCAAGTGGCGTAGAGCAGCGTGGAGTGGCATAATGTGTCATAGAGTGGAGGTGCTTAGAGTGGAGTAGCATGTCGTGGAGGAGTGGGCTGGAATAGAGTATAGTGGTGTGCCGCATAATAGAGTTAAATAAAATGCCATGGAGGGGCATTAAAGGAGTTACATAGAACTTCATGGAGTGGAATTAGTGTTGTAGAGTGGCATAGAGTGTTGGTGAGGGTAAACATTCTTTACAACAACTGCATACAACGCAGTCTATTACCCTGCATTTTTTACTCCACAAAATCTTTTACAATGCAGGACTTTACACTGCAAACCATTACAACGCATTCCCCATTACAACACCCCGGTGGAGTTAGAATAGTAAATTCCGTTGTAATGTATAATGCGTTGTAAAGCCCTGGGTCGTAAAAGATTTTGCGGAGTAAAAAATGCGGGGTAACAGCACACGTTTTAAACTCGTGAGGAGTAAAGTGACATTTTTGTTGAGTGGAGTGGCGTGAAGCAGAGTATAGTGTCATATAGTGGAGTAGAGCTTAATGGAGTCATCATAGAATGGAGTATCCTAGGGTGTAGTGTCGTAGAGTGAAGTGGAGTAGAGTGGCCTAGAGTGAAGTGACATAAAGTTCAGTGGTGAAGAGTAGATTGGCATAAAGTGCAGTGGTGTAGAGTGCATTGCTTTTGAGTAAAGTGGTGTTAAGTGCATCGGTGCAGAGTGCAGTGGTGCAGAGCAGAGTGCAGCGGTACAAAGTAGAGTGCAGTGGTACATAGTGGAGTGGTGCAGAGTGGAGTGGCGCAGAGTGGAGTGGCGCAGAGTAGAGTGGCGTAGAATGGAGTGGTGCCGAGTGGAGTGGCGCAGAGTGGAGTGGTTTAGAGTAGATTGGTTCACAGTAAGTGGTGCACAGTAGAGTTCAGAGGCGTAGAGTGGTGTAGAGCAGAATAGAGTGGATTGGCATAGAATGGAGTGGTAGAGATTAGAGCGCAATGGTATAGGGTGCAGTGTTGCATAGTAGAGTGGCATAGAATGGAGTGGCGAAGAGTGCAGTGGTGCATAGTAGAGTAGAGTGGGGTGGATTGCAATGGCATAGAGTAGAGTGGTGTAGAGTACAGAGGCGTAGAGTGAAGTGGCGTACAGTAGAGTGGTGCAGATTAGAGTGCAGTGACTCAGTTTGGAGTAGCTCGCAGTGGAGTGGTGTAGTGTGGAGTGGTGCAGTGTAGAGTGGAGTGACATAGAGTGGAATATGCATGGTCTGGTAGCACACTTTCATTACATACAACACATCTTCAATTGAAATCACCATTAGATTTGCACAGACATACAGTTTCACTGATACATGTTTACAGTGCACAAACAGTAATGTATCTGTATTGATTTGTTTTGATTGTTATAAAATGTTTGTTCCCACCACACTTCAGAATTACTAAAAATGTACTTCATTTGGGCTTTTCTAATTCTGAAAATATCTGCACAGTTCATTTATAGACACTTAAAACTTGTTGTGTGCTAGAAAAATATAACATCTTACAGCTTTCCTCAAGCACTCTTTGGAGTCAGCATAATTTACATATAAATCCTCTCACTTTGAAGCAGAGAAAGAAAAGTAAAAACTAAGCTCCCTGGAAGACAGAGCTTGACATTTGACCTCTGTCTTTGAATGCGCAGCAAATGTGAGAAGCTAAGAACAAAAGTTAAAGGTCTGTATATAGAAATCGAGCACTGGTGGACAAATACAGTAAATAGGGTTTGGGCAAGGAAAGGGAAAAACTCGAGCTGGACAGCCTAAAACAAATACAGCCAGCAAATAGAAAGCAAGCACATGTGAGTTACAAACCACAAAGACAATTATAAACAACAGGCAGAGTACATTCCCAGGGAAACTTTTCGAATGTCCCCAAGATGACATTAGAAAACCAGTCAGCTGGACAAAAAGAACAATTGATGGATGAAATACTGAATGATCTCCAACTCTCACCCCCAGTACAGAGAACTGGGCCTAAATCAATATTTTCTTTGCTCACCATGCCACCCAAGTTTGGACCCAGCCCTATGCAAATCAGTCTTGACCCTGATCCCCACGGGAACAGTCCAGACCGAACTGCCAAGCCAAGTCCTCCTTGGACCAGAAAAAAACATCCTGGGAGCAGTTTCAGGGTATTACTCCTCATCATCCAGGATAGCTTGAATCCAGTGGCATGGCGAGCATGGGATCCAGGTCTGGGCATCTCCATCCCACTTTAACCTAAAAATGTTTTCCATGCACACCATTAGTACAGGAACCTCTGACTGTACCAACAAAGTTTAAATGGAATCAAGTGTATCATGGGCACCATGGACAATTGTCCACTTTGCCTATACCTTAAAATGCTCTGCAACGTTTTTTACAGCACCTCTTAGCTATGAGGTATTTGTACATGTAATTAATGGTAATTTATTTTAATGCAAATTTCTAAACAAAGTTACTGAATAATTTCTTTGGTCCAAGTATATACACAAAGTTCAGGATCTGTGCCTCTCTGCAGAGTGGCAATGGGTGTGGGGTCAGAGTAAGGCTAAAATAAATATTATTTTGTTGACATTTGACCTATGGTTACCTCCACATTAAATATTCAAACCACTTACACACTTATCTATTAGCTAGATATGTTTTATTTGAATTTTATAACACTAATGTTTGTAATTTTAATACAACTGTACAATATGTAAAGCTTGAGAGGTAGAGAGACAAAATATCGAAATTAAAATATCGATATGCAATAATATCGATGTTTTAATTTCAATGGTATAGAATATCGATTTGCAATAATAGATAGAGGATGAAAGTATGATTGTTCCAAACGCAAAAGCTGGAAATGAGCTATTTCCAATTTTTACGCTGGAGAAAAAAGGGCCTCAGGACGAAGATAAAGTAAAAGAAAAAGAAAAAAGTGATAGTCCTAAAAAGAACAAAGGAAAAAAAAGGAAACCTGTGCGTAAATACAGGAAGAAAAGACAGAGGCAAATAATTTTTCAAGATCCTATTGCTTTAGCTGGTAACGATGAAATTGTTATTGAGTCCGTAACTGGGTCCCTGAGCCCGGATGTTATTACTCTCGCCTCTGCCTTTGGAGAAGAGGTCCCTTCTAATGGATCTCCTGCTTCTATAGGAGTCCATCCCCCTGACGATGGAGGAAGGTTGTTCTTTCCTACAACAACAGAGATAACAGGACCTATTCCGACGGTATCAGGGGCTCTTAACCCTCGAGCTTCTCCTTTCTTGTTACCAGAAGATTTTGTGGTACGTTCCCGAGATTCGCTGACAAAGGAATCAAAAATCTATGTTGACACCCTAATTGTGGACTTTTTTCCATTGTTTGATTCTGACCTGCATTAAATAGGTCATGGTTGCTCAATTGTTTCAAAGATTTTGAGACCTTAAAACGTATTCAATCGAGCGATATTGATTTGGTTACCCTGTTAGGTGGTGACAATGTGTCTAGTATAAGGGTGAAATTCTATTCTAAAATTATTGTAAATCTTATACTACAACAGGTCGAGAACTTTCAATGTAGAGGAATTGATGTTTTACCTATCTTCTCTTCAGGAAAGGCTACTTTACCCCAAAATGGGTTTGTTCCACAGGGCAATGGGCAAGATGGGACCCTTCCTTCTTTCAATGACCTAAAGATCTGGGTTTCAAAAGGCAAACGTTTGGTTTCCCAGGTTTTGCCTCCTCCGTTAAATCAGAATGCGCTCCTTGTTGAGGACAATCAGCGGTGGAATTGGCTCCCTGGTGCCTTGTCTAATAAAATCACAGACAACCCCAAACTGTTTCAACATCTTTAACAATAAATTGAAAATTATATCTTGGAATGCAGCGGGGATACAAAATAGCCCAGAGAAACTAGAGTTTTTGTTTTCTCTGGAGGCTAATGTGATTTGCATCCAAGAAACATGGTGTGTTAAAAATCTATGTGCAGGGAAAGAATACTTTGTGCTTGAGGCTGCAGCCTCCCCTTCAAAGAAAGGGCATGCAAAAGGGGGAATTGCTTGTCTCTTGTCTAATAGATTGCAGTGGAAATTTTCCCATTATGTAGATCCAAGTAATCTTTTTCAAGCAATTACAATACATAATTTTGATAGTATTGGTAATAAGCATTCTGTTATAATTATTAATGCTTACATTCCCCCCGAAGAATGTTTTAATATTTTATTGAAGCAAGTGTTTCGTTATATTAAACAGATTAAAAAGGTTTTTCCACCCCCTGAAATTATATTAGTTGGGGATTTGAATTGTAAAGTTTCTAATTCAAGTATAGATTTATTTAGAAATAGACCTAAAGAAGAGGCCTACCTCATTCCAAAATTACTCTTCCCAGATAAAATAAAAACTAACAAAAGAGGGAAGATATTGTTGGAAGAACTGTTTGCGGCGGAGGGGCTTATCCTAAACGGTAGGCTCCCCTCTGATTTCCCTGCTAAATTCACCCAGAGGTCCTCTCATAGCGAGTCAATTCTGGATTATGCGATTTCTGATTATGTTTTTTTCTCGCTAGTCCAGGATTTGATGGTATCTCCAACAGTATTGAGTGACCACAATGTAATTAGTATAAACATCTCTTTACACCCGCCTCCCACTGATACCTGGTCATTTTATAATAAAGGAGTTAATTTCCATAAAAGCTCGGGTAGATGTTTTTGGAATCCAAGTGCCAAGAAGGGTGTGCAGTGTATTCTTCATAAAACCATACTAGAATTAAGTGATTGGCTGGGATTTGAAATTACTTACTTTGAAAAGCTTATAAGGGAGATTACCTCGGTTGCAAAAAATTCTAGTCTACCAAGGAAAAAGTTTTATTTTCCCAGTGCAATGCTCCGCCTAAATAAGGAAATAAATAAATTAGTGCGGGAGCAATTTTTATGTAGATCTAGTGAATTAGCAAATAAAATATCTTTGCTGAAAAGAAGGAGAAGTAGACTAAGAATAAAACTTAAAAAAGAATAAGAGGACTCACTGTGGATAAGTCTAAGGGAGGCCGTTGTGCATGGTAAGGCTAGAGAATTTTGGTCTATAATTGGTAAGGGATGTGGAGTAAGAGCTAGCCCCCTTCCTATCCCCATTTCTGAAGAGGTATGGACCTCTTTTATTTCAAAGTTATATGATGTGAATGGCACAATGTCAGAGGATAGTAGGTTTGGGCGAGAAGTTGAGCTGCCTATTGATTCCCCCTCGGAGAAAACTATCGAAATGGCTATTAAAAACATGCGCTCCTCTGGAGCTATGGGACCTGATGAGTTACCCATATCTGTTCTGAAGCAGGATCCGACTCTATGGAGCAAGATACTTTTCCATTGTTTAGATCTTGCTTCATCTCTAAAGTGGTGCCTGCTTCATGGAGGGGAAGCATACTCGTCCCATTATTTAAGAAGGGAGATAGGGACAAACCTATGAATTACCGTTTGATAGCCCTTCTTGACTCAATCGGAAAAGTTTTTGCAAAGTGTCTTTTAATATTAATTAATGATTGGGTTGAAATAAATAACATCTTACCACTGAAACAGACTGGCTTCCGCAAAGGGCACGGCACACTAGATAACCTCACCGCCCTTCAGGTGATCTCGGACAAATACATACATGTTCGAGGGGGGAGGGGGTTTTGCTGCTTTTATTGATTTCTCCACAGCGTTCGACAAAGTAGATCGTCTTACGCTGTGGAGAAAATTAGCAGCATTGGGTATGCCGTCTCATTTATTGGATCTTGTACGGTCTTTACATACGGATACTTGGTGTCGTGTGCTGCAAGGAGGAGAGAGGGGTCTCTCACAACCAATTCCATCCTTAAATGGACTTAAACAGGGTTGCCTTTTGGCCCCACTATTGTTCTCCCTGTACATTGCTGACCTCCCAGCTTCTCTGTCTGCTTGTGCGGGCATTGCCCCGGTTGTGGGGGGTTCTACTATCTCCTGTTTGATGTATGCAGACGATATCCTCATACTTGATTTAACACCCAAGGGTTTGGCTAACCGTCTGCAGGCTTTACATCTATTCGCTGAGTCCCATTTTATGAGGATAAATGCGTCAAAAAGTAAAATTATGTGCATTTCAGGAAAGAAGAAATCTAGGTCAGAAAACTTTGGATGGTCCATTGGTGGTCAGAAATTAGAGGTAGTTAAATCTTACACTTTTCTAGGTAAAATAATTTCGGCCAATTTGAGCGAGAAGCCCCATATTGATTATAACTCTCGTAAAGCACTTGCACATGGCAAAGGTTTGTGTTCCCTTTACTTTGCTACAGGGAAAAGACATTTTGCTTGCTTATTGGAGGTGTTTAAGGCAAAAATTCTTGCAACGCTACTATATGGAATAGAACTTGTAGAGCTGAAGTATTGGGGCTTCTGTCACACAGTTGAAGGAAAAGTATTGAGATCTCTATCTACTCTTAACACAGCTTGCTCGCTGGCCGCATGTAGACTTGAATTCGGTCTTAGGAGTAGCTGGGTTCAGGGATTATGTGCTTTAGTTAGATGGGTGGCCAGTTTGGCCAGAGGAGAACCGGGATCATTTAGAGCTCTCCTTAAAGGAGAATTGTTGGGCAACTTTAAAGAGTTTTCTCAAATAGTTAGGAATTTTAGAAAAGCTGTGACTCTTTTAGAATTGGATGAAAGTACTCTTTTTTCTAATTCCCCGAGTCAGCTACAATCCGTGCTGAAACAGGCCTCATGGAAACTCTGTTTTTAATTAGATAAGAACGCCCTTCAAGAAAAGAGGGGATGTGATCTCCTTCTTAATACTTTTTCTATAAAGCTTGCTCAACCGTATGTGTCATGGAATATTCCACATGGAGTTTGAAGACTATGGTTTCTCTTAAGACACCATTTATTACCTTTAAATCTCCTTTTATCAAAATGGTATGGATCGTCCTCGTCATGTGACCTATGCAATATGGCCGTGCAGGATCGAACTCATGTATTATTCTTATGCCCTGCACTGTGCTCTTTGCGATTGAAATGGTTAAAGTCGATTTGTCTTCAACTGGGTATCCTTAATGTGAATATTTTTCTGCAGGCTTTGTATTTCCCCCCTAATGAAATGTTTTGCTTCCAAATTTTTAACTTTTTTAAAGGTTTTTTAGCTATTTATTAATGAAATATGGAGGTGTTTGCTGCTGATTATCTTGTCCGTTGTTAATTGTTGTAAACTGTCTTTGGATTTTCTATGTATTCAAATATATTTTCATTTATGTACTTCTACTATGTATTTTATGTGGCCCTCTTTTGAGAGCCAAAACATAATAAATACATTGAATTGAAGATGTGCAATAATATCGATAGACAGAATATCGATATTAAGGTATGTATGTTAGTAATATCAAAATTTTGTTTAGTGTTATGTATTTTATTATGTTGTTTATATGTTTGTTAAACATGTTTTTTACTGTATGTTTAGAATTAGTAAATTTGTTTAAATTTTGCACTTTGGTATCAGAGCGGGTTGTGGGTTTATAGGGGAATAGGGTGGGAAGTAATTTAATTATAATTAATTGATTAATATGTTTTTAAAATATTTTTGTTTAATACATAATTATTAATTATTAATTAATTGGTAATTAATTATTATTAAGTAGTTAATTAAATGAATTAGAGTTAATGTAGTAGTGTTTAATATTTTTTGTTATTGTTAATTAATAATTAATTGGTAATTAATTATTATTAATTAGTTAATTAAATTAATTAGAGTTAACGTAGTAATGTTTATTATTCTTTGTTATTGTTAATGAATATTTATTTGGTAATTAATTATTATTAATTAGTTAATTACATTAATTAGAGCTAATGTACTAATATTTATATTTTTTTGTTATTGCTCGTTAACAATTAATTGTTAATTAATTATTATTAAGTGATTAAATGACAATTACATTTTTTATGTGATTTATTTATGTGTAGTGTGTTGTGTGTTTATAGGAGAATAGGGTGTGACATAATTAAATTAAATTTATTAAAGAGATTGTATTTATTTATTGGTATTTATTGTTAATTAATTGTTAATTAATTAATTGGTTATTAGTTTTTTTAATTATTTCATAATATTAATTATAAATAATTTATTAATAAATATTGTTTATTCTTGCAAATATCTTGTTAATTATTTGGTAATTAAATTTTAATTGGTAATTAATATGTGTTAATTAGCTAATTTATAAGTACATCAATTTAATATTAATTGTTATTAATTTATTAATTGATATTGATATTAATTGTGGTTGTTTGTATGTGTAGTGTGTTGTGTGTTAAAGGGGGAGTAGTGTGGGAAATAATTTTTACCCCATGCTATCCAACGCTTTTCCTAATGTTGCACCCTCTGGAGTGGGAATAGTAATTTTCTATCCCTACGCTATCCAACGCTTTCCCTACTGTTGCACCCTCTGGAGTGGGAATAGTAATTTTTACCCCTACGCTATCCAACGCTTTCCCTACTGCCGCACCCTTTGGAGTGGGAATAGTAATTTTTATCCCTACGCTATCCAACGCTTTCCCTACTGTTGCACCCTTTGGAGTGGGAATAGTAATTTTTACCCCTACGCTATCCAACGCTTTCCCTACTGTTGCACTCTCTGGAGTGGGACTAGTAATTTTTACCCCTACGCTATCCAACGCTTTCCCTACTGTTGCACTCTCTGGAGTGGGAATAGTAATTTTTACCCCTACGCTATCCAACGCTTTCCCTACTGTTGCACCCTCTGGAGTGGGAATACTAATTTTTACCCCTACGCTATCCAACGCTTTCCCTACTGTTGCACTCTCTGGAGTGGGAATAGTAATTTTTACCCCTACGCTATCCAACGCTTTCCCTACTGTTGCACCTTTTGGAGTGGGAATAATAATTTTTACCCCTACGCTATCCAACGCTTTCCCTACTGTTGCACTCTCTGGAGTGGGAATAGTAATTTTTACCCCTACGCTATCCAACACTTTCCCTACTGTTGCACTCTCTGGAGTGGGAATAGTAATTTTTACCCCTACGCTATCCAACGCTTTCTCTACTGTTGCACCCTCTGGAGTGGGAATACTAATTTTTACCCCTACGCTATCCAACGCTTTCCCTACCGTTGCACTCTCTGGAGTGGGAATAGTAATTTTTACCCCTACGCTATCCAATGCTTTCCCTACTGTTGCACTCTCTGGAGTGGGAATAGTAATTTTTACCCCTACGCTATCCAACGCTTTCCCTACTGTTGCACCTTTTGGAGTGGGAATAGTAATTTTTACCCCTACGCTATCCAATGCTTTCCCTACTGGTGCACCCTTTGGAGTGGGAATAGTAATTTTTACCCCTACGCTATCCAACACTTTCCCTACGGTTGCACTCTCTGGAGTGGGAATAGTAATTTTTACCCCTACGCTATCCAACGCTTTCCCTACTGTTCCACTCTCTGGAGTGGGAATAGTAATATTTACCCCTACGCTATCCAACGCTTTCCCTACTGTTGCACCCTCTGGAGTGGGAATAGTAATTTTGACCCCTACGCTATCCAACGCTTTCCCTACTGTTGCACTCTCTGGAGTGGGAATAGTCATTTTTACCCCTACGCTATCCAACGTTTTCCCTACTGTTGCACTCTCTGGAGTGGGAATAGTAATTTTTACCCCTACGCTATCCAACGCTTTCCCTACTGTTGCACGTTTTGGAGTGGGAATAGTAATTTTTACCCCTACGCTATCCAACGCTTTCCCTACTGTTGCACCCTTTGGAGTGGGAATAGTAATTTTTACCCCTACGCTATCCAACGCTTTCCCTACTGTTGCACTCTCTGGAGTGGGAATAATAATTTTTACCCCTACGCTATCCAACGCTTTCCCTACTGTTGCACTCTCTGGAGTGGGAATAGTCATTTTTACCCCTACGCTATCCAACGCTTTCCCTACTGTTGCACCCTCTGGAGTGGGAATACTAATTTTTACCCCAACGCTATCCAATGCTTTCCCTACTGTTGCACTCTCTGGAGTGGGAATAGTAATTTTTACCCCTACGCTATCCAACGCTTTCCCTACTGTTGCACTCTCTGGAGTGGGAATAGTAATTTTTACCCCTACGCTATCCAACGCTTTCCCTACTGTTGCACTCTCTTGAGTGGGAATAGTAATTTTTACCCTGCAATATGTAGAGTAAGTATATATATTAATTTACATGTAGTTTTTAATTTATTTTTATGTGTATGTATTAGTTATTAATTTTTTAATATGTTTTAATGTTCATATTTTTAATTTGCTAAATTATATGTATTTTTAAATTATGTTTACATTATTATTAATACATTTTTAAAAAACGATATTTTTAACTTCGATATTTTTGTATTACTATATATTTTTTCCGATATTTTTGTACTTACCTTTATGTAGATAGAACTCCGATATTTTTTATTTTTATATTTTTGTGTCGATATTTTTGTATGTCTATATTCTGTCTGTCGATATTATGTCATAGATTCAGCTTGAGAAGCTTGGCACATGTTCACACACCCACACACACCCGAACAAGGACACACACACACACCTACCTCATCCTTCTGTCTGGTATGTCTCTGTTCTCCTGGTCGTTAACTCTTCCTTTTTCTCTCAACTGCCAGGCCCTTGTGGCCATTGTTGAGCCCCCAGTTCATGAATGGTGGCAACATTTTCTTTTAGAGTAGTGTTCAGAGTTTCACTGCTGAATTTATTCATGATAGTGTGGTAAATAAATAAATAATACCCTATTTTTGACTAGACATATAGCATAACAGATAGCTCAATAAATAAGAGTCAAGATTCGAGGTAGTAGGAGTTTCTGCAGGTTTATTACAGCATAAGGACAGGATCAGGACAACCTGCATGGGATGACCCAGCAGGGGAAAAGAGGCCCAGCAGCTGCTGGGGCTGGGTCTGGGATGAGCGCGCTAACTTTTAATAACAATACATGAACTTATATACATAGCGCAAACACATAGCATTACATTGCAGTAGGCGTAACAGTGGGTGGAGCAGAAGGCGTGACGCGTAGCAGTCGCGAAAGATAACAGTAAAAGTAGGTGTAACTGGGCGTATACATAGACAGGTGGTGCAAACGTAACAGAATATGTCATGAATGGGGCGGAAACATAGGAGGGGGCTACCTAAGGAGCCGGGACCTCTAACCTGGTGGTGCACGCAAACTGGCAATGACGTATTACTAGGAGAAGCTGGGGGCTATGAACTCTGTGCTAGGAGCAGAGACTAAAGTCTGGAGGGTCGGAGCGACATGTACCTAAACCCTATCTAGTATCTGATGTTTAGGGAACATGTTGATATAAACTAGAAGTCATGAGGGGAGAGGCTAACTTGATTCTAAGACTGGACCATGCATTATTCTACATGTAGTGCGTGATGGAGAATATTAAATGACCATTAAATACAGTATTTCTCTAACATGGAGACGAGAAGGCTAGACAATGACGGAAACTATTGATGCAGTTCAGTAGTTTAGGAATGCAGAGAAGGAGGACTGAACTGATAGCTGGAACTATAACATACTTTTGGCAGACTCAGAGGCAGAGCCAAGCTGCACCGGGCACTGCGAGGCAGGAAGTAAGTGAAGGGTCGAGGATACAGGTGGGGGCTGTATCGCTCCTCAGCGAGACTTCAGGAGACAGGAGCTGAATCTATGGTCCGGGCCCTTTTGAGGCCTGGAAACGGGGACTTTATAAATGGAATAACGTGCACACTGAGAAACGTGGCAACGTAACTTTACATAGGCCTGATATTCGTAGTATTCACGACGACTGGAAACTGGCATACTAGAGGTGGACACAACTGTAATTGCGTCATTAATCGGACATGGGGAATAACATATGCATATTGGTCATGCACACATAACATATGATGGATGAGGCGTAGGGACACAGAACATGGCAAAATCTACTTTTCCACATTCCCTCCTTGTCACTACGTTTCCATCAGGAAACATCAATTTTCATGATACCATCTATCATTTCATACAGTACCATTTGCTCGTCTCGAATTATCTTGGAACGGGACTTAGAACGGGGCTTGGGACTAGGAATACAAGAGGTAGCACACATGCTGCAAATCGCAGGGCCACATTGTATACAGAGGCAGCAGCTAAATATGATCGCTACTGCAATACTTAGAAAGGACAGGAATTTCCATCCCCATGCGGAAATTATATTCCAGAACCAACCGGACCATGTCCAGGTGCCTGGATCTTGATGTAACAGATGGGCAATTTTATGGAGTCTGGTTATAGCTGAATAAACAGACGGCGCGTTATTTGGAATGAAAATGCAACAACTAGATCCGAGGACTCTACAGGCCCCGCCCCTATCGGCCAGTATGACGTCAAGGACGAGACGATTCTGTAAAACGACAATTCTCATAAAGGATTGCTCTTCAGTTAAGTTACCTAGAGCGGAGGCAGTCTCATCTACTACTGCTTCAAGGGTTCTTGTTAACCTACGGATTAGCTTACTGTTTACAACTGTACCTAAATAAGGGAAAACACCTTTATCTATATCAATGAATTGCTCTGCGGCAGTTTCAGTATAATCGACAATCGGGAGATTTCTCTTGTGTCTGGTATGTACTAGGAAGGAATTCCTATGGTAGTCAGGTGGGGCTAGAAAAACTGGTGGCAGTAGGAAGGCAATGTAACAGGTTCCCTCCCAATCGAGGGGCAGATGAACATATGCAGTTTGACCACAAACAAAATAAGAATGACGTGAGGCTTTAAAAATAGATTTCCCACTGTCACTATACTTGATAACAGTAGTACATTCACTATGTCCTACGTGTACAGAACCATAACTTCGGACACATAATTCGCCTTTGACTGGTAGTACTGAAATAGCAGGTGAGTCTGGAGTAGTATCAGACTGAACATTCAGGACCATGAAATTCGACGAATAATTACCTAAATTATACACTTCATTTTCTAGATCTAACCCTGTTCTGTGGGGGAGACCTTGCTTGTCTGGGAAACATGTATTGTTAAGAAAAGACATATCTGTTGCGGATGACGTTAACGTGGACCATGCTCCACACGACCCATTATGTGAGAATGGATAAGGAAAGAGTGGCAGAACTCCCTTCGGTGTCTGGAAAGGGGGGAGTCGACCACACACCCAACAATTAGTGGCATTGCTGGTCTGGTGTGAATAATGTAACATACGGATAAACGAATTATTACGCATAGCGAGGCGGTAAGAATATTCGTGAGGAGGCAGATCACTAAACGTGTGCTCTACTGTAGCATTAGCAGACTTATTTACATGAGAAACTGGAAAATATAGGAAAAAGGCATAACTGGTGCAGGAAATCATTATGCTGATGAATAATATGAAACTTAGAAAAACGATACATTGATTTGAGTTGTTACTAACTCTCTCACTATGGGGGTCTATTTTATACATGTCAGAAACAATCTAACCGTTTCACCTAGGGGAGGACTTATACAATCAAACTGACTGACTTACTAGACCGTAGTTTTTGCTTATACTCCTGTTGCGGAGTTTTCTCTAACAGGGAAGGGGTTGTAACAATGTCTTTTGCGGGACAGTCCTTTAAAACAATATTTCGGCAGTCTTTAAAATCCTGGGACTCCTTGGAAATGTTTTTAGAAACGGGTTTTAATCCATTGAAAAGTTTTACATGAGAGAGGTGGACCCACCCCTTCCTGCCTTCCAGCTTGACGGCAGTACGGGTGGTCAAGAGGACCTGACGTGGCTCCTTCCAACGAGGTTCCAGCGGACTTGATCTGTCAAAATTCCGGACCATCACAAGGGAACCTGGAACGATTTCATGCGGTGCCACCTCGGTATTGTCTGGAAAGGCGGCAGCAACCTGTGAACGACATGAGTTGAGGGCAGACATCAAGGAAGCTAGGTAATCTGTCAACATATTACATGAAACATCGGTAATACTTCGGGGTCTAGGAGTACCCCACATGTTAGGGGGGCGGCCGAATACGACCTCATACGGGGACAGACCTGATCTGGAATGTGCGACCATGCGCATATAAAATAGAGCAACTGGCAGAGCTACTAGCCAGTCCACACCTTTTTCTTTACAAACTTTTGCAATACGGATTTTCAGGGTCTGATTATGTCTCTCGACTAGACCGGCTGCTTCGGGATGGCGTACACAATGAAACTTCCACTGGTACCCTAACAACAGGGAAACGTGCTTCATCAGCTCTGAGGAGAATGGCTGACCGTTATCAGAATATACGACTCTAGGGAGTCCATACCTAGGGAAGAATTCACGAACCAACTGCTTGGCAGTGGTCGCGGCTGTGTAATCTGGGACTGGATATGCTTCTGTCCATCTGGACAAAGCGCATACTACTACAAGGACATACTTGAAACCTCGACATCGCTCCATCTGAATATAATCCATCTGGAGGACCTCAAAAGGGTGGTCAGGAGGCTGGAAACCACCTTGTTCCACCGGGACACTTTTACCTGGATTAAACTGACAACATATCATACAGGTACGGACTTTCTGCTTGGCTGCAGCTCGTAAATGCTTGTTGAACCAAATGTTCTGGATACTGTCTAACATAGCTTTTTCTCCTAAATGTGCTGGACTATGTGCGGTATTAATGATGACTTGAACCATAGAGTCGGGGAGAAACCATGTGGCTCTACCCTTTGTTAACCATCCTTGATCTGTCTGGACCCCTCCTTGTTCGGACCATTTCTTGATTTCCTCGGAAGTAGCATGTAACTGGATATCTATGACATCTTGTGTAGGGTCCTTAACTGTCATGCATGTAGTCGGATCTGGAGTGTGTGTCTGATTAACTGGAATGTCTAGAGTCTGTGCTGTAAGCTTGGCTGTGCGGTCTGCTAGATCGTTACCTTGGGAAATTATGTCAGTAACTTTCGTATGTGCTTTGCATTTCATGATAGCAATGGATGTCGGTAAATGTATGGCATCTAACAGAGCTTGAATAAGGAGACCATGCTGAATCTTGGTTCCATGAGAAGTCATGAAACCTCTCTCCTGCCAGAGCACTCCGAAGTCGTGTACAACTCCGAATGCGTAACGTGAATCTGTATAAACATTAACTTTCAGGTTCTTGGCGTGTATACAGGCTTGTGTCAGAGCAACTAGCTCTGCTGCTTGAGCGGACAGGGTATTAATACGGTGTGTTTCAATAACTTCGGTGTCAGTAGTCACTGCATACGCGGCGACTAGTTCTCCTGTACTAGTTCTCATACATGAACCATCCACATAAAGTGTCAGGTCAGGATCGGGTAACGGAATGTCTGTCAGGTCTTGTCTTGGCTTTGTCGTAATGTTAACTACTTCCACACAGTCATGTGGGTCAGGGATCAAACTGACTGATGGTAACAGTGTAGCAGGATTCAGAACGTTGCAGCGTCTAATTTCTATGTGTGGCTGGAACAGTGTCAATTCATAACCTGTTAAACGTGCAATTGTCAAGTGCTGAGTTTGTGTTCGGTTTAAAAGAACTTCCACGGAATGTGGAACTTGTACTGTCAGGGAATGTCCTAAAACTATGGAATCACTTTGTCTGATAGCTAGTGCGGTGGCTGCAACTGACTTAAGGCACGCAGGCAACGCCTGGGCGACTGGATCTAATGTGCTAGAAAAGTAAGCACAGGGCTTGTATTGTCCTGCTTGATCTTGTGTGAGAACAGATAATGCTGTACCTTCTCGTTCAGTAACGAAAAGTGTAAAAGGCTTACTGTAGTTCGGTGTAGCTAGAACTGGAGCTTGACATAGGGCTTTCTTTAACTCGTTGAAACTAAGTGTATGTTCAGATGTCCAAGGGAGGACAGTCGATACAGCTGCCTCCTGTGTCGTTAACTGTATCAGTGGCTTGGCTAGAAATGCATACTGGGGAATCCATTGTCTACAATAAGAAGTAAGGCCGATAAAAGCACGTACCTCCTTCTGGGTTCTGGGCTGGGGAAGACTCGCTATTAACTGGATACGGTCGGATGTCAACTGCCTCCCCCTCTTGGACAGTAAGTGTCCTAAGTAGACCACTTGCTGGACACAGAATTGAAGCTTCGAAGGGGACACCTTGTGCCCCATCTCGGCTAGAAAATACAAGACTGTAAGTGATGCTCGCTCGCAAGCACGTTCAGAACGGGCCGTGATCAGTAGATCATCGACATACTGGAGCAGGGCAGTGTCCGTTGGCATGTGAATGTTGTCTAGTTGTCTCTTAAGTGCCTGACTGTAAATACTAGGACTTTCTGTGAAACCTTGAGGAGCGCGTGTGAACATATAGCTCCTTCCATTTAAACAAAATCCGAAAAGAAACTGGCTGTCTGGATGAATAGGAACACTAAAAAATGCATTCTTGAGGTCTATGACAGTGAAGAACGTGGCTTCAGAATCAATGGCTGTTAATAGGGAAGAGATATCTGGGACTACTGGGTACTGAGGAATAATACATTTATTAAGCTCTCGTAAATCAATCACTAATCGATATACTGGGGGTGCATTTGGATCAGTACGTTTCATGACTGGAATGATCGGAGAATTACATACATTGGAGTCAGTTTCTACAACTACTCCTTGAGCCATGAGCTCGTCAATAATTTTGGATAAGGCTGCTACAGCCTCAGGTGGCAATCTGTACTGTCTGATTCGTGGTAACACTACACCTGGTTTGAGAGTCACACGATAGGGTGTGATTTGCATATAACCTACATCTGTTGGACCTTGCGCCCATAAATGCTGCGGAACATTAGACAGTCTGGAATCAAAATCTCGTAATACATAGTGACCCTTAAAGTCACGTAGGAACAGACGTATTCCCTCTGGGGAACAGCAAATGACTGCACCTAACTCTTTCAGTGTCTTAATGCCTAATAGATTTTCTGGACATGACTTAGTAAGTAACAGATCAGTAGTGCGGGACAATGGACCTACTTCTAGAGTAACTGGCTTTGAGATCTCGTTAACTATTGGCTTTCCTGAAAATCCAAGGGAAACATTTCTTGAGCCTGAGAGCGGAGCCCCTGGAACTTCGGCATGACTAATTGTGGTCCTACTTGCCCCTGTATCAATCAAAAACTTTCTGTCTTTCCCTAGTACTTGACTGTGAACATAGGGACCTTCCTGATCTACAGGTATCTCGATGAGAGGCAAGCCTACCTCCCTCTCTAGGCTGTTTCATGAATAGGGCTGGTACTCTGGATACTCAGACTGTGCATACTGGTACATCTGCGATGTGACATGCTGTGTTGCAGCTATAGGCTGCGGAGCTGGAACTGTCTGTGGTGCATTCTGTGACTGAGGAGTCTGTGAAACTTGTTCTTGTCTAGGCGGACGTGGTCTTTCTTTAGTCTTACCAGTAGCTATGTTGTGTTTCAGAACTGCACACTCGTTTATAAAATGACCTGGCTGTTTACAATAATTGCAGTTCCCTTTAACGGGAGCTGCAGGATGACTGGCTTGATTCGGACCCCTCTTCTGACTGTCTTGAGGAACAGATTGTGCAACTAGCACTTTCATTTTCGTGTCTTTCATACGTTTTCTTTCGTGTTCTTGCTCTTCTCTGATTCTATTCTGGTGGTATTGAAGCATCTGGAGCATCTGGGACGGAGTATTTGCTTGCCAGGTGCTTTCGACTTTCAAAACTCGATTTTTAATTTGTGGACTTGAATTCTCGACTAATTTAGTAACGAAAAGGTGAGGGTATGACTCACTACTTGTCTTGAGACCACTGTTAATACTAAAACATTTTTCAAATCTAGAATAAAAATCACTAATATCTTCGTCTTGTTTCTGTTTACAGGCTGAGATTGCATCCCAGTCTTCTTTTCTAGTTGTCAATAATCTGGGTAAAACTTGAATCAATAATTCTGGTAATTCTTTACATTTATCTCCAAGACCGGTACCTGGTACTCGAGCCTTGTCTTCAGCTTCTAGAGCTGTCCAATCGATCTTTTTCTCTCCCACCTCCCATTCTTTTTCCTTTAACTTTTCATACACCCCTGCGGGTAACAGGACCTTTAACATTTTAATGATATCTGGGTAAGTATATTCTCCCATACGGAGCATGTCTTTTAATTCTCTATGGAACCCTGCTGGATCTTTGTCATGACAGGGAATTAATTTCTTCATTTCAAGAAGTTCCATCTTTGTTATTGGAGTGTATACAAACACTTGTTGCATTTCGCCACCCGTCCCTCTGACTGGGTGGACTTCTCGTAACGGATTCTGTCGGTCTATGTAGAATGATTTACTTTCTGGGGGTGAGACATGAACAAAATGTGGGTTCAAGAACGTTCTATATTTGTGGCGTTGTTCTAGAATGACACTAATTAAATCGGTACCTAGACCTCTCCATCTGTACTGGAGTAACTCGTTCAGGATATCATGTAACGGACCTGGATCAGAGTGTTGACCCTCATACAGAGTAATGAGGTGCTGAATCATATACATACCCACCAGTCGTTGCTCGGCTGGGGGCATTTTCAGAAACATTTGTGCCACTATTTCGTCTGGAAAAGTGGTAGAATCAGTAATCCATCGGACTGCTGATCGGGCTAGTTCTTGTTCATGCATGCTACTTAACTCACTATAACCGATTCGTGATTTCAGAATGTGATCGGTAGCTTGAAATACTTGTTCTAGAGAACCTTGTTCTGGTGCTGAATGATGAAAAATAGACTTGGGTTCTAGGCGTAAATGGCGATCTGGAAATCTAGATTTTCCTACATACGCTATTCTGGCGGGATTCTCGTCCTCTTCTTCTTCGGGATCAGAGATACTTTCTTTCTCGCTTACTTGTGCTGCTTTACGCTGTTCGTGTATCTTTATTATCTCTTTACGGATTTTCTTGTACATACTCTCCATAGCACCGACGGTCTTGTGCTTACCCTCGGCTATATTATCACTCCACCTTGTCAGGATTCTCATTTCGGCGGAATCTTTAGACGGGTAATCTTGTTCTCTTATTAGACAATTGATCAGGAACTTTAATATCATGAGCTGGATCTCGGCTTTCCTTTGAGACATAGTCTCGCTAATACTTTCTGGATCATCCCCTGTACGGATGAAACGATATATTCTGTCTAGATCTTCTTTCATATTCGGTAAGGTGACTAGATACTCGGCCACCTTTCTTACGCGAAATGAATATAAAACCATATTATCCTCGCCTGGGACTGGATCATAGCAACATTCGGCAAGGGATTTTCTTATTTCTGCAACAGACTGATACCTAGGCGTACGCTGTGATGCTTGTGCATGTAATTCGGCTAACGTTAAACGCTTGTGTGGCGGCGGGGTTTGAGGAGGACCTCCTCCTGCAGCCCCTAAACTGGAGTCGTCTACTGAGGCTCTACGTCCTGGCAGAGTGGGAAATGGAAATGTAGGCTGGACTTGTATGGCGGGCTGGACCGGGGGTACCGTAACAGGTACTCGGTGTCTGGAGGAGCGGGAAGTGCCTGATTTACAGGGACTGGCGGAGCGCGAACAGGATTTGCATATTCTGGGACTGTGTCGTCCAAATAGGACGAAATAAAAATATCAGCTGCGGTCGGTTTGTGACGTAGCTTGGTCGGAACTAATGGTGGCGGGAAATTACTGGATGCCTCTGGGGTCGCTTTTGGCAAGCCCTCGGCAAGAAGAGGATATATTCCCTTAATGAGGGCATGCCTCTGTCTGTCTGACTGTTCGGCTTTGACTCGTTCACCTATCTCGATTAATTCTCTTTCTTGGGCTCGTTCTTGGGATTCTCTACTTAACTCTGACTTTCTGACTTTCTTTTCGGTTCTTCTATGCGCTTCTTTACGCCATAACTCGATGGCATCTTTCTGTGACTGTCTGGCTTTCTTTTTCCATAATGCTTCTTCTACTCGCATGATACATTCGGCATCCCATGTACCCGATACGGGCCATCTATACTTTTCTTCTAACTGTTTGGTATACTCTACCCATAAATCTAGATACAATATGGCGCTTATGCCATGTTTCTGATACATAAAGTGACCTGGACTGTCCCTAGGCGGGACAGGAACTGCTTCTTCTAATAAACCCTTTCTAGTTTTTAGCTGACGTAATCTTGAAAAGAGCGGCATTGTAAACTTGAATCGGAACACAATACAATACACGAAGAACAATAACAATTGGGAAAACAATTCAGGCATACCACGACATTGGAATTACATTAAACAATATCATAACATAACAGTTCGAACAGAATATTACCTGGAATACTTGAGAACAGAAACAGAACAGAATTTCTCGAGAACGGAACAGACTAGAATTACTGGATGCACTGCTGAAACAGTACGGAACATACCGGTCCCATAAAGGAACGCATCAAGACCCGTATCCACCTAGGTGAACACTTCGTTTGTGAGTCTGGGTACCACCAACCCACGGACCAGGAGTCAATTTAGATTGGTCCTGTCTAGATATACTACCCCAGCAATGGTACTCACCGGGCAGCACGGAACGGAAGGCCTCGGACGGGACTGGGCTGACGACGACGGACTTCGGACTTCAGTTACGGGTGGGCCTCCGGATACCTCGGACCTTGGACTCTCGGCTTGGGCTCTGGTCGGGACTCGCCGCGTTCCTCCACCGTCTCGTTCGGATGCTGGACCGCCTCCTCCGTCTCCTCCGTGGGCCTGAGGGATACTTGAGCAGAAATATCTGCCAGTGCGCAGAAGAGTTCCGTCACGACTGCAGAGGGTCAGGGGGTCGGCGTGGCTTCACCGACGCGTGGGGAAAGGGCAAGTCCCTATTCGGGCGCCATTATGTGGTAAATAAATAAATAATACCCTATTTTTGACTAGACATATAGCATAACAGATAGCTCAATAAATAAGAGTCAAGATTCGAGGTAGTAGGAGTTTCTGCAGGTTTATTACAGCATAAGGACAGGATCAGGACAACCTGCATGGGATGACCCAGCAGGGGAAAAGAGGCCCAGCAGCTGCTGGGGCTGGGTCTGGGATGAGCGCGCTAACTTTTAATAACAATACATGAACTTATATACATAGCGCAAACACATAGCATTACATTGCAGTAGGCGTAACAGTGGGTGGAGCAGAAGGCGTGACGCGTAGCAGTCGCGAAAGATAACAGTAAAAGTAGGTGTAACTGGGCGTATACATAGACAGGTGGTGCAAACGTAACAGAATATGTCATGAATGGGGCGGAAACATAGGAGGGGGCTACCTAAGGAGCCGGGACCTCTAACCTGGTGGTGCACGCAAACTGGCAATGACGTATTACTAGGAGAAGCTGGGGGCTATGAACTCTGTGCTAGGAGCAGAGACTAAAGTCTGGAGGGTCGGAGCGACATGTACCTAAACCCTATCTAGTATCTGATGTTTAGGGAACATGTTGATATAAACTAGAAGTCATGAGGGGAGAGGCTAACTTGATTCTAAGACTGGACCATGCATTATTCTACATGTAGTGCGTGATGGAGAATATTAAATGACCATTAAATACAGTATTTCTCTAACATGGAGACGAGAAGGCTAGACAATGACGGAAACTATTGATGCAGTTCAGTAGTTTAGGAATGCAGAGAAGGAGGACTGAACTGATAGCTGGAACTATAACATACTTTTGGCAGACTCAGAGGCAGAGCCAAGCTGCACCGGGCACTGCGAGGCAGGAAGTAAGTGAAGGGTCGAGGATACAGGTGGGGGCTGTATCGCTCCTCAGCGAGACTTCAGGAGACAGGAGCTGAATCTATGGTCCGGGCCCTTTTGAGGCCTGGAAACGGGGACTTTATAAATGGAATAACGTGCACACTGAGAAACGTGGCAACGTAACTTTACATAGGCCTGATATTCGTAGTATTCACGAGGACTGGAAACTGGCATACTAGAGGTGGACACAACTGTAATTGCGTCATTAATCGGACATGGGGAATAACATATGCATATTGGTCATGCACACATAACATATGATGGATGAGGCGTAGGGACACAGAACATGGCAAAATTTACTTTTCCACATTAGCCGACCGTGCCCATTTAGTGAGGGATAAAAAGAGTTTTGAAAGACTCATTAGAGCTCAATTTATCTCCTGTTCCTGGCACTCCTTCAAAGACCTATTAGGCCAGGGATCGCAAGGGCAGCCCAACGGGTTGCAAGAGGGAAGCCAGGGGTCCCAGTTGCGACCCTTAATTGACGCCCATGGATGAAACCCTTAGGTTATCCCTTTTCACTTCCTTCTTTTAAACATAGATTTGCAGGTTGTTTGTCTGTTTCTGTAGGTCTTCAAATTTATTTTCAGTTTTTGGGGGATTTGTACAGAAAACATTTACAAACCCATGACTGCATGAGAGGTGGTAACTTCTGTTCTATTAAGTCTGTCTTCAAGTTCTGAGACTCATTTTATGTTAGATCAATTAAGCTCAGTTTAGACTAAAATTCTACAGTTGCCGTCATTACTTTTTCAAAATTTGCACTAGTGTCTTCTTGATGAAGCTGTTTTTAAAAACATAATTTCCAACACTGTTTAAACCAGTTGCTCGCTTTGTAGTGGTAGTGGCCTTTGTAAGATGTCCTTGTTAAAATTGCATATTCATTCCACCTATTATACTATCTCAGCTTGGGTAGGGAGCACAAGTTGGCTCAATTGAGAATGATTCTGATATTTCGTCCTCTGAGTCACTCGATGAAGAGTCTTCTTTTCCCTACATTAATGCTTCATTGTCATTCTGCTGAACTTTGCTTCTTGAGTGAAGAGTGCTAGGATTTTGATTTTGGCTACTGGTTGTTGGGTTACAACCAAACTCTACTTGAATTTTTGATCTGTCTGCCTCTTATTATCAGCCTTTAAGTGTTCTTTGCTGTCTTTATTATGTGCTGTTTCTTTTGCAAATTCCTTTTTTTTTTTAGCAAAATGTGCAGCTTTATTGATTCAGCTACTGATGTAGGCGTTGGTGACCTTATACTGAGCAATTGATAGCCTATAATCCTTCATTGTGGGTGACAAAGATGTCATCATTGGCGGTTGATATACTATAGATCTTCTACTTTGAGGATTTTGTAGTACTGATGTTCTTGTACCAGATACAGAGAAGGGTTTGCTTTCTGGGAAATTAATTTTTCCTTTAAGATAAAGGCTTGGGGGAAAGGAGCACACTATAATGCAACGTTTCACTTAAAGTTGAGGTGACTTGTTTGTGTGAATCGTCAGGTTGACTCTCTAAAGAGAGAGAGAGTAGTATCTAAATCAAGGGTGCTATTTTGTGATTATGGAGCAGGGAGAAATCTACTGTCAGACTGCTCAGGATAATTCTGCTGCGTGATGTCACTTGGTCTAGTTGATACAGACTCATGTGGGGTCTCTTGTGGTGGAATTTCTGATGACTGGAGGAGCATAATTGAGAATTTTCTGCTGAAACAAGAGTAGACATATTCCATTTGCCAAGGCTTAATACACGTATTAATGAGGTAGAGGCACTCGCAATTTGCGACCCCCATTGGGAATGGCTGGCACTCCCAGGGATGGTGGCCTACTGGGCTCAGCAGACCTCCATTTCTGGGATTGCTTTTAAATAAAGCAGTTTTTCTAAATGCAGCCCATTTTCCTTAAAGGAAAACGGGATGCATTTAAAAAAAGAAAAATGAAACGATTTTGTTTCATTTTTTGAAGGGCAGGTAGTGGTCCCTAGTACCACTGCCTGCCCCTAAAAAATATTTTCCTCTACATTTGCAAAGGGGAAGGGGTCCACTCGGGACCCCTTCCCATTTGTGAGTGCTTTACCACCCTCTTGAAGAGGGCGGTGAATTGCGAGTGTTTTGCGACCGCAATTGCGGTCGCAAAACATTCTTACATAGGCCTCTGCTCGCTATTAGGAAGAGACACCCTTGGAACGCTCCTTCCTAATAGCGAGTCGCAATTCCTATTTAGCGAGTCGCAAAAGAATTACGACTCACTAAATAGGGATTGTACATGGCCCTATTAGATTTTGCATGAGCAAACTGGTTGCAAACCCGTTTGCGCATACAAAATAGGGTCGTACATCTGGCCCCTATGTTCCTTAAGCTTGCATCATCTAGTGAGATGCAAATTGTCTGACACAGTAAAAGAGTAGAAGAAATGGCATGCACCTGTGATGTTTGGTAAGACAGTCTTATCTTTATATTGGCAGAGACTCCGCAGTCCAATAGATTATACTAGTAAAATACCTTTATGAATAGCAAACAATCGTAAACTTACACAAAAGTGTAAGTTTACCTTTGTGAATAAGGCCGGTAATGTCTCCCAAGCAACTGTAACTTCACTAATCACCCTATTTGGCACATCACATCTCTCTTTGAAAGCATATACCTTGACAATCAAAGAATGAAAGGGCTTACTTGCAGTTTTTAAAAAACTATTTTTCTCTCTGGCTTTTTTTGTCTGCCTTAGCTGATGATGTTACCCCTTTATCCCCCTAATTTCTGTCCGGGACTATCCATTCAGGAAGCTGCTTTTTATAGTATAAAAAGCTGAGAACACTTTCACCAGCAGAGCATGCACTGTTTCACCTCTGAATCCTTTAAAGCTATCTGCAGGGCCATGCTAATAGCAACATCAGGACAAATGCTTTAGTGTGGTGGCAGCTATAAGCAACACAAGGGAACCTCAATATATTATTTATAGGTTCAAAGGAGGGGGTAATAAACAATTACAAACAAAGGAACTCCTTCTCAATCTGCATGTCTTCTACTTAGTTAAACTAGTGTACGATCTATGACACAAATCACCACAACAGTTAACATTAGTCCAAAAATATTTTCATACAAAAGCATCATGGCACTGTATTTGTAATTTGATTCATATATACATTTCGACATTCATTGCTTTAACAAAAAGAATTTCTTTAAACATTTTCAGTATTCCTTTTTTCAAAATAAATATATGAAAACCCATTGAGCCATGTACCCTCAAAGTATTCATTCACACCCTCATACTCTATCAACTTCTAAATAAAATGAATGGTTCCTGGCCTTCCTAACAATACCCAACAGGAACTATAATGTGTTAATTCGAATTCACATGTATCACACACTATTTGTCCCAATCCTATGAACCTTATATTGGCGGTCAACTTACATTTCTGTGATTCACTGCTTCTTTGTTTCCAGCTTCTTCAGGACTCGTTAACATCTTTAATTGTCCATGAGGTTCAGGGATTTTATCAACTACAATACATGAAACAGTCTTTTAGACAAAAATGTCTTTTATCATAGATAGTTATTTTTATACATCTTTTGTACATCATGCCATAACCTGTTCACAACACAGAGTTTCATAATAATTCCCTTTATGTGTATGCGACCTAATCTCATTAACACGTGTATAGAGAAATAAAACCTACATCACTGTGGGTGAAAAATGCAAAGGAAATACAGTCTGAACAATGAGATGCCCAAACACAGGAATTCAGATGTATTACTCACTTCATAGTACACATGTGAAAATTTCCTATTCATGCATTAATACCATGTATGGAGTCGATATACAAAAATATCCCTTGCGTAAGGGAACATACTTAGCCACATAACACACACAGCATTACTTGGCATCCATTATGGCTATTAAGTGCATAGATTGGAAAGCAATATGTTTACATTCACTTACTTTTATCCATTTGAAGGCCCATATATGGTCTATTCAGACACTAAAGTATTAATGTGGTTTTTAATCCTATATTATGGAATGTTCATATGTGACCAGTTAACAATGTCCCTCCCAATTATGACCACACCAAAGAAATCACTTATAGTTGAGACCTTAAAGTACATATAGCTTTTATAGTTTGGGTACAAGCATGTTTGACCAAGACATTGACCCTCACACTAATCACCTGAATAACTCATTCCACTACAAATGTAATGGTTAGTTCAAGTGTGTTTAATATCCAATGTATTGTTTTAAAGAACGGATATACCAAATAGATTTCTACACTGTCACACATATTTTAATATGCTGTAATATACCCAATATATGAGTGAATTGAAATAATCTATTCCAACAAAGAAGTTTGTAGAAACATATTACACTACTAAGTATGTATATTCTGCGTGCAGCTGCGAAGCAATTGTTTCATTCTAATTCAAAGTCTTATACTGTATTATATTCGCTGACAACTTTGCTAGGCCATGTTAGGCCCAGGAGTTATGTCTCCTGTCATACTCTAGGAAAGTGGGATCTGCTTTCATGGTCACCCCCACTTTTGCTGGTGTCATTATGTTTTCCTGACTAGTCTGACTGGAATCCTGCTAACCAGGACCCCCAGTCTCTGTGCTTCTTCCCAAAATGGGACACAGTGGGTACTTACGTACCCTCCAGGTTGACTACTGGGGTACCCTGATAAGTCACTAGTACATGGTACTAAGGTAGCCAGGGCATAGGTACACCAGGGGTCTCCCATGGGCTGAATCATGCATTATGCCACCCATGAGAGACCACTCAAATTGTGACTCCAGGCCTGCCATTGCAGCCTGTGTAAGCTGGTGCTAGCACCTCTTACGACAGATATGTTTCCTTAAATCTGAGGTCACTGCACTTAAAGGCTACAAATCACCCCTAAGGCAGGCCTTTCAATTCTGGAGGCAGGGTCTTTGGTTCTAAGTGTAAAGGTGCCCCTGCAAAAGTGGGTCACCCCCACAACCTTCGGAGTCTAATCTCCCCGGTTGTGAGTACATCAGCCATTACGACATATCGATTCGCCATGCGTCATTACGCAATGACCATCTCTAAACTGGCAGTAACAAGCCCTATCATGTTTGGTATCGAACATGTTGAATTCATACCTCCTACACCGTAAACTGTGTGGGAGGTATGATTCCATTCACTGTTAAGCTTCTCCGGAGGCCCTCAGTGATGCTCGTACCAGTCTTCTAGAACCGGGCAGCAAGCTAGGGCTGCTGCTAACCAGAGACACGATTCTGCCCCCTGCTGCAGAGCCAAGCTCGAGCAGGGAAAGGCAGAACAATAGGTATCCTTAACAAAGAGGTGTGACCACCTCCCAGGTAGGGTTTAGTGTATTGGGACAGGGTGGGGGCGCTTACCATCGCCACCCAGACAGCTTGAAGGGCACATTTGGTGCCCACCTTGCATACTCCAGTCCAAACCAGTTCAGGGAGCCGTTGGCTCCTGCTCTGGTGCGAAACTGGACAAACGACATGAGAGTATCCTCCACACTGTCCAGCCCCTCCTCTGAGAGGGACCTCTGAATCATCCCAACCCTTTCCTAAGGGTACTTAAGGGCTTACCTGTGGGTGGATCCCTATATTCGTCATGGGAAAAGATTCAGATTGAACACAACTTCAACTTCAACCGTCTGGACACTCTGGACTTTGCTGGACTTCATTTTGGAACCAAGACTGCAACGGGGAAGATTCCTGCTGCTCCTGGTCTCATCATCTTGCCAGTCTTCTGCAACGTCTGTGCCTGTGTTCCATACAGGTCCATCACAGGGCCTTTGGAAATCCAAGACACCCGAAGGAATCTCCCTTGGAGTGAAAGAGTCACTCCCTTGCATCTGCAGGCACCACAACACAGCTGATTGGTCTGCTGCTCCTGGGCTCCCATGGACTCTGAAAGGCTCAGCAACACAGGTGGTGGTTCTACAACTTCCTCAAGGCCTGCACTGCCTTCTTACCGAGTTTGAGGCCAGTATCCCTCGTCAGAACCGCTGAAACAGAACCCCTACGCAGCCCTTCGACTTACCGTTGCCAAGGTTTGTTGACTATCTCCTTTAGAGATCTTCGGGCTCCAAGAAGCTTCAACCATAATCAACTCCTGCAGCCAAGATCTTCACCTTCACTGCTTCCTCTGTACCGTGGGCCTTCTTCATTAGTGAGCTGCTCGAAGTCCTCTGGCAACTCCTGTGTGTTCGGCACGTGGGTCCTCTTGAGGGTCTTCTTTGGCTCCAGTGGGCTCCCCGGCTAGCTTGGAGCCTACTCTGACTAACCTGCTCAGGGTGAGTCACCTGGACCTAGCAGGTCCCGACACTGCACCTTTTTTGATGACTACATCGGTTGCCGCTGCCAAGGCTTGTTGGTGCCCCTGCTGGACACTGACCCCCTGGCTCTCGACATCCGATGTGGGACAGCTCATGAACGGCTCCTGGTCTTCCACAGCATTGCCCGGTCTGCACAGCTGCAATTTTAAGGGCACCGTCAACTCTCCTGCATCTATTGACATCGGTGATCATTTGTCTTCCGTGCCTCCTGGTCACTCTTGAGTGGCATAGGCTCTGTCCCCTCTGCTGCAGGTTCTTCTCAACTCGAATCCACATTTGGGTTCCTCCAAACTCCTTCATCCTCTTCTCCAGCGGCACTTTTCTTGAAGTCCTCCATTGTGGTCTGCAGCGGTTTCCGATGTCACTTTACACCTATGCATCCGGCTTCCCTGGTGTAGGTATCCTGGTTCCTGGGGTATCCATGGTTGGGGTTACTCTCCTATCTTCCATCGTCTATGGGGTTTCCTCGGGGTCCACTGGGAAGGGTTCTTCTTCTTAAAAATTGTAACCGCAACCTACCTATTCACTAACATTGAGCATGCAGTAATGTTTCCACTCTGCACACGACCTATGTGGGGTTCCTGGATACTCACCTTGGGTGGTGCCTTGGGTCCCTGGCTCTTCAATTTAGTTTATATATGATGTATTTAATCCTTTGAGGGTGTGGAGCAGGTCATTCTTATTATGTCGCCCATTTGTAAAAAGAACTACATTTTATGGGGACATATGTGACATAACGTAACGCTGTATACATTGAATGAAATAAATTGTACCTACGTAATAGGCGTGACTAGATGAAATGGATGTAGTTGATCATAAAGCATTTATTAAAATGTTTGTACACAATTAATACAAATAATTTAAGAACGCATTAAAGAAATTCAACCACATGTAATTTACCCTCAAAGATCTAAATTACACTGACTTCAAGCCTGCAGCAACATCAAGACCTGCGGCGTCATGTCCAAACCCAGAACTAGCGCCCCTCCTCATGCACACCTGGAAGAAACATTCCACATCTCCAGGGGTCAAAGCACTACAGAAGCTATGCATCACTGGATTGGAGGAGTAAAGAATTTAAAACATAACAGAACACGGAAACAGGCTGTTGAGAGCCGCTTTGACTGTGTACCAAGAAGTACCAACTGAAGGTGTAATTCACCGCCTACGCATTCAGAACGTGAGACAATGTTTCCAACCCCCAAGAGGCTTGTCCCTTTACTCTGGTGTTCAGGGAAGATCTGAAGACGCAACTTTTTAATAAGAATTGAATCCAAACTTTTTACAGCTGATAGAGACCACCTCCTCTCTGGTCTCTTACAGTGTGAGGGTACCATAGACCCTGTTGAAAGAATGGCAACAATGGCTGCCTACTCTTTGTTGGGTAGTAAAAGACAGCCATAATTGGGGTGGAGTGGGGCCCGCACACTCCCTGTGCTACTAAACCTTTTGCACTAAGGAAAGCTAATGACATAGAGATCAATTTTCTCTCCTAACCCCCACTAGGAATGTGATCTTGAATCATCACCCCTCACCCAGTTCTTGTACTCTGAGGTATTGTGCTGGCGTCAATTGCTCTTCGAAAAATGTGTGCTACATCTTGGTTCTGTTACAGCTGACTGCCGAGAGCTGCTATGACTATAAACGAAAAGAAGCGCCAACTCAAGGTACCATCTGTGACATATTGAAGGCCCTCCTTTGCCAACAAATGGATGAGACTAAAGAAGAGCCTGATGGACTATGTTTTAAAGGTGACAGAGCCCACAGATAAGTACTGAAGGTCATATGTACGAACACACTTACTGATCGCAAACTATACAGTTTGGTAAATAGCAGGTTTTGAGACCAGGAAATGTGATTTTCCGGTTTGTACTAAATCCATTTAGTGATCAAGTAACAGGTTACCGAATCAATAAATGGATTTAGGAACCCATACTGAATCGTGTGTTAGGGGTGTGTTAGGGCATACTTTCCAAAGAGCGATTTCCAATGGGATGTATTGATGTTTTACTACGGAAATTCGGTATTTTACTCACACGTCAAAGGAGGTGGTACGTAACCCAATCGCAAATGGGAAGGAAATCCGAAGGGACCCCTTCCCATTTGTGAATATTTTAAAAAGCAATTTTAAAGAGTTGGTAGTGGTCCCGTGGACCTCTACCTAGATTAAAAAAAGTTAGTAAAACTTTTAAGAAAAAGGGCCGCATTAAATTTTTGAAAAAATGTTTGCTTTATTTAACAGCAATCAAAGGAATGGTAGTCATCTGACCTGTGATGGCAGTGAAACGTAGTGGATAGCACTCTGTGATGTACCTCATTAATGTTCACGTGGCAGGTCGAATTGTGACCACTGCAATTCTGTATTTAGTGAACAGACCTATCAGTGCATAGGTCGATTTGCAAAATATCATTTGATATGCTAAAAGTCAATGCGCAAATTGCGCCTACTTTCAGCTAATTCAATGTTCTTACATCTGGCCCAAAGACTGTTTTAGGGTCTCGCAGAGATTATGAAAGTTTTGATAGGAAGGTTGAACTGGTGAGGCAATGTATGTTTTAAAATCAGGGAAATCAACAGTAAAAAAGGGTTAGCATACTATAAAAGAAGGCCATAAACCTGTCAGACCAGCCTACGGGCACTGCCTGATAGCCCTATAGGTTTGGCTGACCATGACCAGCAGGACATGAAGTGATTATTACAGTTGCTTCACTGTTTCTTGTTTTTTTAATTAATTTTTTAAACATTTTTTATTCAAGACAAATAGAATACGATACATTATCTTCAGTTTCCAGACCCCCCAAGCTCGACCTCCCCCCACCCCAAGTCCAGCAGAAACCATTGTCAATACATAAACAGCAGTAAGAATAAGTTAATTAAGTTAACAATTAATCAATTAAACAGAAATATCAATTGAGGATAAGGACGTAAGAATTGACCATAGAGCACAAAAAGGTCCAGGGATAAAGACAAAAGACGGGGTAGATAAAAAAAACTCCTGGTAGAAGGGGATGAGGCAAAGACAAGTGAAAGAATAAGAGACAAGGGTGACAAGTAAAACTAGGTTATATATCAAAAGCCCCATTACTACCTTTTTTCCCAAGCGTGGCTACACCTCCTGTATATTCAATGTGTTAAGCCACCTGGTTAAAGGTAACCATATCTCTAACCCCTTTTTTTTCCCGGCCCTGCCCTTCCTAGAATATATGGCTGACTCAAGTTTATGAGTGGAAAGCAATCAAGCCTGCCATTGGGCAAAAGAGGGAGGGTTTGGATCCTTCCAATGAGAGGCTATACAGATCCGAAGTATGGTCATGGCCAGGAACAAAGAGGCACCCCCAGATTTTAAATGAATCATGTTGTTTAATCCTAACATCACAGCAACAGGCTTCAGTTGTATATCTTGTAAGAGAACTCTGTTGATGAATTGTTGCACCCTTTCAAGTAATGGGGCCAGTTTAGAGCATGTGGCAAACATGTGCACTGAATCTGCACTATATTCAGAACATCTCGGGCAGGTGGTTCCGTTTCCAGAGCCCCATTTAGCCACTCTACTTGGAGTTACATATAAGAAGAAGCCAGTTTTATAGAATTGTGCTTGCAGCTTTGATGACAGGAGATGTGTTTGTGCGAGACTTAGTGCATGACAAAATGTTTTAGAAGGTACATTCAGTTTCTGCTGCCATTTTTCGTCAATTCTATTAATGTCATCTGGCCTCCGCTCATTTAGCATTGTGTAGATACTTCCGATCCGTGGTATGCTAGGCTCTAGAATTTTATCTATTAAGGCCGTCTTAACGAATCCTGCGGGACCGCCAGTTTTATTTGTTAGATAACCTGAAATTGCATTATACTGAAATAGTTGTCCATTGTCCAAATTATACCGAGTTTTCTGGATACCGAAAGGCAATATGCCTGCAGAGGTGATCACATTGCCCAGTTTGGAGAAGCCCGCTTGATAGCACTGTGTAAGATATGCACTTTGAAAAATGAGCGGTAGGCTGTCATTATTCTGAGTAGGTGTATAGAAATTAAATTTAGAAAGTCCAAGTGATTTGCGTATGTTGGAAAATACTTTATAGGCATTCAAAAGAGTTTTAAATCTGACCCTTTTGAAATAGCCGTGATCTAGCTGTCGCCACAGACATCCTCTCACCCTTTCCCCTAGAAGAGTTGTATAGGGCGACGGGATACCTGAGGGGTTCTCGGTAGGAGAGTCTTGCATTAGCTCAGAACTATATTGCAAAACAGTAGCCCAGTAATATAGTTTGATATTGGGGCGAGCCCACCCTCCTCTCTCTCTGGGTAGCGAAAGAAATCTAAAAGCTCTTCTTGGTTGAGCATAAGCCCAGATGAACTGGGAGAAAATTTGATCAAACATATGGAGCATTTTATTATTAAATTCTAGGGGAATGGTCCGAAAAAAATATAGCAATTTGGGAGAAAAAGTCATTTTTAAAACATTACATCTCCCAACGATTGTCAGGTGCATATTGTTAATCCTCTTAAGTGTTTTTTTCATATCGGATGCAAGCAGAGTCAGATTTTCTTTAACAATTAAATCCAAGTTGGAAACTATATTGACCCCAAGGTATTTCGCCTTCTTGGTTACTCTATCATCTTTCCATCTTATGTATTCGTTCAGCACAATCTGAGTTTTAGATTTACTGAAGGCATAGCCAGAGATCCCCCCGAATTCTTGGGCTTCGTGTTCCATAGCCTTAATGGCCCTTTCTGGTTCTGGAGTTACCACGGCTAGATCATCGGCATACACCATAATCTTTGTGTCAAAGCCAAACCGGCTCACCGCTACTATCTCCAGATTAGATTACATTTTCCTAATCAAAGGATCAATAAATAATGCAAACAGTAGCGGTGAGCGGGGGCATTCCTGTCTTGTTCCACGTGTTATCCCTATCTGCCTTGTCAGATGCCCGTTGATTGAAATTCTGGCAGTGGGACCCTGATATAAAGCCTGTAGTGCCTGTAATATCCTAGGACCGAAACCAATCCGTCTCAGGACCCCCCATAGGTACTGCCAGGAGACCCGATCTTACGCTTTTTCAGCATCTAAGAGTATTAATGTGATTGGGTCTCCTGTTACCTTGGCAGCATCAAATAGAGTGATAGTCCGGCGGACATGTTCCGTGGTACCCTTTTTCGGTATAAAACCGTGCTGCCAATTCGAAACCAGAGAATCAATATTTAATGACAGTCTAGATGCAAGGTCTTTGGAGAATATCTTGGAGTCTGTATTAATAAGACTTATCGGTCTGTAAGAAGACATTTCCAGAGCAGGTTTATCTTTTTTAAGGAATACTACTATTTTTGCTGAAGACCAAGACTGTGGAGGAGAAGACCCATTAAAAATAGAAGAAACTACGTTTGTGAATAAATCTTTTATCTGTATGGGTAAAAATCTTATAAAATTCAACTGGGATATTATCATCTCCTGTGGCCTTGCCATCCGGAAGACTTGCCAGTGCGTTTGCAATTTCATCCCAGGCTGGGGAGGTTTCTAATTGATCCCTTCTCTCGCTATTGAGCTCTACTACCAGAGTAGCATCTAGATAGTTGTCAATTTCCAATTCTCTAAGTTCTCTAGGCTTAATAGTCTCTTCTGTATATAATGTCTCATAGAAGTCTCTGAACGCTTCCTCTATTTTTACAGGGTCATTCGTTATCCCCTCCGAGTTTGTTTGGATTGAAGAGATCAAATTGGCAGAAGTCTGTTGCCTAGAAGACTTAGTCGATTGATGACCAATAAGTTCACTACATTCGTAAAGCCTTTCGCGGGACGAGGCCCATTTTGCCGCTGCTTGTTCTGCCAATATGGTCCCCATTTCTGCTTTGGCAATCGCTACATTGGTCTAAGCTTCTTCAATTCCAGATCCCACCCGGAAAGCTTGGATTAAGAGCTTGGATTAAAAGTAGTAGTAAGTGGCCCCGTGGACCTCTGCCTAGATTAACAAAAAGTTAGTAAAACTTTTAAGAAAAAGGGCCGCATTACATTTTTGAAAAAAGTATTGCTTTATTTAACAGCAATCAAAGGTATGGTAGTCCTCTGACCTGTGATGGCAGTGAATCGTAGTGGATAGCACTCTGTGATGTACCTCATTAATGTTCACATGACAGGTCGAATTGTGACCACTGCAATTCTGTATTTAGTGAACAGACCTATCAGTGCATAGGTCGATTTGCAAAATATCATTTGATACGTTAAAAGTCAATGCGCAAATTGCGACTACTTTTAGCTAATTCAATGTTCGTACATCTGGCCCAAAGACTGTTTTAGGGTCTCGCAGAGATTATGAAAGTTTTGATAGGAAGGTTGAACTGGTGAGGCAATGTATGTTTTAAAATCAGGGAAATCAACAGTAAAAAAGGGCTAGCATACTATAAAACAAGGTCATAAACCTGTCAGACCAGCCTATCGGGCACTGCCTGATAGCCCTATAGGTTTGCATAAACAAAGTAGAATCCACAGAGTGGTGGTTCAGTCGTCCCTCAAGGATGGGGAGCACACCGTGTTTTTTAAATGCCCCTCACACACCAACAGGCCCCTTGGTGTCATGCTTCATCATCGGGGCCTTCGCACCCCTCTACGGGATGCGGCGTGCTACGACAGAACGACTACGCAGGAGCACTTTGTAGTGAACTATGTGAGGGAGTGTGTTTACGTGATGTGAGTGAGGTGAGGTGAAAAAAGTGATTAAAAAATACCTGGCACTAAGGAAAAGAGAAAATTTTATTCTGTCCCTGGCTGGTATTAGTAAAAAGTGCAAGGACTGGTTGAAAAAATACGTGCTAGGGTATATCAACCAACTACAGTGTCAACATGTTTCGGAGTACAAGACTCCTTCTTCAGGACGAGGATATGCACTATGATCCCCACCTTACTCACATGGAATGTGAAAGTGCTCAAAAAAATTATATAATTACAAAAATAATGTGTAATGTACCTATCAATGTTTTAAGTGATGGTTCGCTCGTTGCGCCCAATTGGCGTTTGAAATATCTGAAAAGGAAAGACACAGTAAATAAACTAGTCGGATGTCCAGGAACATAGTGGACTTGCTAGTCGGATGTCCAGGAAACAAGAATAAGGGAAAAAAAGGAGAGAGTATTCCTTTTTGTAACAATGGTAAGCATGCAGAACTCCACTTTGGGTCTGGTACCTTGCAAGAGAAAGACATTTGGGGGGGGACATACAATACAAGACACAATCATACATACACACATGTAATATCCCTGGTATACATGGGAATGAAAAAGATAGTATTTCTTTGTGGTACAGGCTTACTTAAGTTCAAAATGCGGATGGCCCCATGAGCCTTAGCGTGGTATTGGGGGTATCACTCCTCATTGCCCAGTCAGCAACCTATAAGATAGTAAATAGCGGTATTCAGGGAGGTGAAAAATGGAGATTAAAGCCAGGTTACTAGTGAGTGAGAATACACCCTCAGTTTCAACCGGCTCCTACTCACGATGACTGCAAGGACTGGATGCCTGCCTTCCCCGCAACGCTGTTCCGCTGTAAGTGAGCTCTCAAGGCGGAGATTCACATTTTATACCCTCAGCGGCGGTTAATTAGTTAGGGAAAATTGAATGATTGTAAGCGGAAGAGGCCCATGTATGGGTAGGGGCAAGGTCTCTGTTAAGGAAAGTCCCGGAGCTGCGCAGAGTTAGGACGCGCTGGCTCTAAGGTGAACTGAAGCCCAACGCGCATGCGCAGGGCAGAGCCGGTACAGCGATAGTGGCCTGCCGGTAACGCATGCGCAGACCCTGTTATGGGGTCAGTGACGCGTCGCGCATGCGCGAATCAACAAAACGAAGATAGTGTGTACCAGTGCTGGCAAATATCTCACAAAGTTCACCCATGGGGGGAGAGGTAGATCAAAAAGCCAGATATACTAAAGGCCAGATATATAATGTAGTAGGGTGTTAAAAACTATGGTAATTATCAGAATGGCCCTAAACACCTCCCTCCTCGGTAGGGGAGGGGTGGGGTTTTTTTTTTGTATATACCTTAGGGATTGACAAAGTACTGTGAGGGTCAGAAAGGCAATCGCACGGGCATTCCCTGTGACATTAAAACCCCGAGGATGATGGTTTTACATAAAGGGGTAGCAGTCCTATGTCACTCATCATATTATTCATACAGTGTTATGAAGCTAACGTAATTGGCTCCATGGGATGGAGTCATTAAGGCCTGTGACATCGGTGCCCAGCCGGAACACCCAACGTTGTTCCTTTTCCAACAGACCAACGTCTGATGGAAGTTGCTCAATCACTGTCCAATGTACATCGTTGACACAGTGCTGATGTTCCAGGAAATGTGCTGACATTTTTGTTGTTACCTTCTTGCACCTAATGTTACTCTTATGCTCATTTATCCTGACTTTAATTTGTCTGGTGGTCATGCCCACATATTCCTTGCCGCAGGGACAGGTGATCAGGTAGACCACGTTTCTACTGTTACAATTCGTGAACATTCGTTGCTCCCAGCTTGTCCCATTGGCGAAGGAGAGGGTCTGACTCTTCTTAGTCAGGTGACAGCAGTTGCAGTTGCCACATTGATGGTGGCCATGTATCCCTTTTAGTCTGGTACTCCCATCAGAACTAGCATTGTCTGAGTCGCTCCCTTTATCTTTCATTACATAGTCTGTTTTTGTGTAGACAATGCTAGTTCTGATGGGAGTACTACGAGTACAAATTCAAGTGGTTTCCAACAGAGAAAACAGAGGGGTGGTTACCGACAACAGAGATCCCAATTCCCTCGTCAACGAGGGTGGAGAGGTTTTCAGGGACCACAGTTTAACCCCTACCAGAACCAGTTTCAGTTCCCACCATACCAATTTGTTCCCCCACCAATGGGCCAGATGTATCCGCAGTGGGTACCGGAACAATGAAATGTAGCCCAAAATGCTCAGCCTTTTTTATCCTGGGGCCAGGGATCGAACAGAGGAAGGAACAGGAAGGGCAACAACGTCAACTGGCAACCCGGAGACGGAACAGACCCCAGAGTCCTAACCAGGAGCATGACAGCGAACCAGGCATCCACGAGCAAGAGGGGGACCTAGTGATCAACATAACTCCGTGGCCACTTACCAAGGTACAAACACAGGTACTGAACAAAGGTTTAGGGTATGTTCCGACAAACAAACCTGACCTTTTTCTGCTACATAAGGAGATGCAGGATTTCATAAGAACAATAAAACTGAGGGCTTTCTTTAAGGACAAGGAGACACCATCAGAGACCACAGACACAGGGTTAAAACCAAAGTCCAACTTCACTCCATTAGACAGCCAACTTCCGGTTGAGGTATTGGCTTTTGAAAAAGCAATCATGCAAGAACTAAAGAATTTGGATACCAAACAGAGAGTATTCCAAAACATCAGCAAAGTGGAAAATGAAGCCATTAGGGAACTCGGTCAGAACAGAGACCTAGTTATTAAACCAGCTGACAAAGGGGGAGCCGTGGTTATACAGACCTCTGCTGCCTATGACAAGGAATGTAGAAGGCTCCTAGCTGATAACAGAAATTATCAGGTCCTGGCTGTAGACCCTACCGAGTCCCTTAGAGTAAGGATACAAGGAATGATTGAGGAGGCCCTGGCGCATGACTGGCTATCCAAAAAAGAGTCAGAGTTTCTAGTCCAAAAGAACCCACGAACGCCGTACTTTTACACCATCCCGAAAGTACACAAAAACCTTGAGAATCCACCTGGGCGCCCGATTGTATCGGGTATTTCATCCATTCTTGAACCCCTATCTAAGTTTGCGGATGCTTTCTTGAGACCCCTTGTGCAGGCTACTGATACTTATCTGAGGGACACGAAGGCAGTACTCCAACTTTTGCAGTGTCACCCATTTAACCCTGAATCACAGATGCTACTGAGCTTGGATGTGGAGAGTCTCTACACGAGCCTCCCGCACGATGAGACACTTCTGATCATTGAGGAGGTACTCCACTCCACTCATTGGAAATATCAAACCCCCAGAGGGGTAGTAATGGAATGCATCTCTTTAGCACTTACAAAAAACTTCTTTGAGTACGAGGGAACTCTATACTGGCAAAGCCATGGGACCAGCATGGGGAGCACCTTTGCTCCGAGTCTGGCAGGACTCTATGTCCATCATTTGGAGTCCTCCAAAATCCTCCATCCAAACAACCCCTACAGAACAAGGATACACACGTGGCGACGCTATATTGACGACGTCCTAGTTATCTGGGAGGGGGACGAGAACTCCATCACTGAGTTCATGCAATGGCTGAATAATCAGAACAGTTTTCTCAAGTTCACTCATCAAATGTCAAATAGATCTATGGTTTTTCTGGACCTCAATATCTACCATGAAGATGGTTTTCTCAAGACAGAAACCCATTTCAAACCGACGGCCAGGAACTGTCTCCTCAGGTTCGACAGTTTCCATCCGCGTCACCTGAGGGAGAACCTACCTTATGGGCAGTTCCTCCGCCTGCGTCGGAATTGTAGCGACCTGGCGAAATACAAACGTCAAGCGCAAGACCTCTGCACTAAGCTGAAAGAAAGGAAGTACCCAACCACTGTTATTCAGAAGGCTATGAAGAGAGCCAGAAATAACAATCGTGAGTCCCTTCTTGAAGACAAACCTACATCCGACAACCAGATGGAGAGAACGGTCTGTGTAACCACCTACAGTCCGGTCACCAACCAAATGACAAAGCTGGTGAATAGACATTGGCGTACCCTCACATGTGGCACATTATCCCTAGAAAAACCGATGTTCGCCCACAGACGAGGCAGGAACCTGAAGGACATGCTAGTCCACACAAGGCCTAAATCACCGAAGGCAGAGCAGACCAGACTAAAAGGGATACATGGCCACCATCAATGTGGCAACTGCAACTGCTGTCACCTGACTAAGAAGAGTCAGACCCTCTCCTTCGCCAATGGGACAAGTTGGGAGCAACGAATGTTCACGAATTGTAACAGTAGAAACGTGGTCTACCTGATCACCTGTCCCTGCGGCAAGGAATATGTGGGCATGACCACCAGACAAATTAAAGTCAGGATAAATGAGCATAAGAGTAACATTAGGTGCAAGAAGGTAACAACAAAAATGTCAGCACATTTCCTGGAACATCAGCACTGTGTCAACGATGTACATTGGACAGTGATTGAGCAACTTCCATCAGACGTTGGTCTGTTGGAAAAGGAACAACGTTGGGTGTTCCGGCTGGGCACCGATGTCACAGGCCTTAATGACTCCATCCCATGGAGCCAATTACGTTAGCTTCATAACACTGTATGAATAATATGATGAGTGACATAGGACTGCTACCCCTTTATGTAAAACCATCATCCTCGGGGTTTTAATGTCACAGGGAATGCCCGTGTGTAGGAAGGTGGCTACCTGACTATGGTTACCCCAGATTTTTTGCCTGTGTTTAGCTGGTTTTTTGACTTAGTTGACCTGGTTCCCTGCTAATCAGGGCCCCAGGCCATCTGCTCTCTCTGTAAAATGGATTCCATGTACCCTAGGTACATACCAATTGGAAATGGACTCCTTGTCAGCCCCTGTAGAATGCACTATAGGTGCACAGGGCACAGGAGCCACTAAGGCCTACCAGGGGCTGCAGCATATCTTTTGCCACCCCTGGCTGGTTCTTAAATTGACACAACTGGCTGATCACTCAGCTGGGGTAAGGTGGTGTACACACCCCTTGCTTAGATATAGTATACCTATGTCTAAACCTATATCTGGACACATGTAAACCTGTGAGCCACTCCTATAGACAGGCCTCACCAATCCTGGAGGCTGGGTGCATGGTTTTTATGTGAGATGGAGCTCTAGCATGAGCTGAGCCTGTCTGCAGCCGTCGGGAACAAATCCCTAAGCTGTTTCAGGATAATGCCATACCATATACTATTAAGTGCCTTATAATCCTCGCGGTTATTTAGCAACTCTGGTTTGGCTTTATCAAAACATGTCGTGTAAGGTGTCATACGCTTTGGAATACCATCCCCTCGCCAGTTCTGGCGACGGGGATGGCATTCCACCCCTCTAGAGGGGTAAGACATGTTACTTCACTTTAATGCGGTTGATTTCTCCAAAGGCCTTAAGATCCACAAAATGGATGCCTCTGCCACAGACAAATGTCTGGACCCCTGGAGCTGACCGAAACCCAGTCAAGGGGGTCCTGGACAAAGGGTTTCCTGTCACAGGAGGGTGTCACCGCCCTCCAGACAGGAGATAGTGTATTGTAGCAGGGAGGTTTGAAAGAAACCAGACACTGCCTGGGGCGCACAAGGCTGCCCCTTGCATAATCCGGCCAAACCGGTTCTGGGGCACTCCAGCCCTCGTGCCAGGGCGGCCTGGATCAAAGGAAGGGGGTGTATCCACCCACTTCCTGGGTCCCACCCATAGGAGGGGACCTAGCAGGTAATCACGCCCACCAGATTCGAATAAGAGTGGGAGCAGTGCCAATGCACATCAGATTTCCTGGAAGAAACATTTGAAACGATATTCTGGACCCTTCGCCCTCCATCTCAACGTGGAAGCCCGAAGAATCTCCCTTGTGGTCAAGGAGTGACCACCCTGCAGCAGCAGGCACCATCCAGCCCTCGACGTCTACTTAGTTGCAGTTCCCGCCGGAACTCGAGCAACTGAGATCGACGAGATCAAGCCTGCCCAGCTTCTAACAGCCCGATCCACAGTCCCTGCAAAGCTGAGACCCGTGGAGGCGACCGGAAGCGTGGGGCACGCCATCTTGAAGTGACCACGAGACGCTGACCGTGCAGCCCACGAGTGACCCTCGAAGCTGTACACCGGGGTTTGAGAAGCCCCCACCCTGAGCTACTCCTGAGCCGAAGTTCAGCCCTCCACACTCGACGAGTGCTGCGTGGGGCCTTTTGGCACGATTTGGCTCAACGCGTTGGCCCGGTCACTTGCCAGCTGGCTTGTGGTCCCTGTGCCGACGAACTACCAAAGAAGACTCGTGAATCTGGTTGCTCCAGATCCACACCAGCTCCCCTGAAAAGGAGCTCCGACTCTGACCTTCCTGGTCCGAGTGAGAAGCCATCTTCCGATCCTGCGTGGATTGCTCTTACCAAGGCTTGTTTGCTCCAAACCTGAAGCCGACTGCACCGACGGTGAGAGCCTGCGTGGGACAGATCGTGACCTGCTCCTGGACGTCGCAGATGCCCCAGAGCCCACGTGACAGCGGAGAGAAGCTCCTCGACGACCACCTGATTGCGCCCGACATTGCCTGGTTCCGTCCTGGTTCCACCCTGGTCACTGCTGAGTGACCCAGACTCTGTCCCCTCTGCTTTCAGGTACTCTACAACTTGAGTCCACCCTTGGACTCCACCGGACACTTCGTCTTCACCCTGCCTGCAGCCCTTTTCAGCTCCAAGCACCAAGAGCCTGCGTGTCAAAACCCGACGCCACTTCGACCCTGTGCACCCACTTCCTGTGGGTGAGGTAACTTTGCTCCGCCGGTGTTCCCACACTGGTGCACACCTCTAGGGTCTGTGTGTTAAGTTTTGTTCCTCTAGGTTCAGCGGAAGTGTCCTTAAACTTTAACTATTTGACTTTTACGCACCATTGGTTAACATTGGTGCATGCGTGCGCTTTCCGCACATCTCCCGAATCCCGAGGGCCATTCCCGACTTCAGCATTGCTTGTCCTGACTGCTCCCAGCGATTCCCTAGGCCCTAGGCCTAACCACTGTTCGAGTGGCCTCTCTTATACCACTTGTTTAGTATATGGTTTGAGTGGCCCCCCGCCCTCATCCATAATTGTGCAACTTGTATGTTTAAACAGTGCTTTTGATTTAACGCTTGTGCCCCCTTATTCATAAAGAATACTGGGGATTGTTTTTAGTAATAAACACATATATTTTTATAATATATACTTGTGTGGTGTCCTTTCATTTGGTATTACAGGATTGTATGTGGTAAAACAGCTCGCTTAACACGACCTCTTAAGTTAAGCCTTTAGGCTGCTTAGTCCATGCTACCCCTAGGATAGCTTGTCTAATAAGGTTGACTTACAACCAGACACCATAAGGGATTGTTTGGTCAGGTAGTAGGTGGTTCCAGAATTGGAAACATCCCCTACCAGGCCAACTTCTCACATTGGTGAGCAGCGGTGCGGATTTGAGCTTGCTGTTGTTTTACCATTGCAATCTTTATATCAAATTGAAAGATCACATCAAGTACCTCTAGGTACATATAAAATCAAAAGCTTAGCATATTAAGTTCTACTGAACTTAGTAGTTGTAGGTTGAAGGGAGTAGCACACCCCTGACTACAACTCACTAGCAAGGTCCAGTAGGAAAACACTTAGTGTAGGTAAGTGCACCACTTACACCTCACTAGTAACCATGTCTGACACAGGAAAGGCCTCAGGGTCTAGTCCTGTGACAGTTGACCCTACTCAGGCAACTTTTGGATATGACAAACTAACCCGCAGAGACTTGATTGCCTTGTGCAAAGCAAGAGGGTTAAAAAGGGGCAGAAGCCCCACCTGCCTAATCCTGGTAGAAATCCTAGAACAGGATGACTTAGAGAAGGCAAAAGCAGCTTCCCTAGATACAGGAACTGGAGGGAACCCCCCTGCAGTTGATCCCCCTGAAGAGGAGGATGATGATGATGACTTGGATGAGGACTCAGATGTTGAGGACTTAGGAGTACAGGATCAGGGTAGCCAGGTTCCAGTTGGTAGGCTTAGCCAGGCCAACTTGGACCTACTGGGGAATGGAGAGGGCCAGCACCTCCCCAGAACCCAACATATGATTCTCCCAGGCAACAGAAGAGTGAGATCTCCCTCAGGGGACTCTCATCTTTCTAGTGCCTCCAGAGAATCAGAGAGAGGCATGAGTGCTTCTCAAAAAGCTGAGCATAGGGCTAGAATGAGGGCTGTCAGACTCCAGATAGAGAGAGAGGAGGTAGCCTTGGCTCAAGCTAAACTTAGCATGGCCCAAGCTAAACTTGCCTTGGCAAGAGAGCAGAAATTGTGTGGCTTAGATGCCACTGGTGGCAGCAATATTCCAAAAGAGAAACCCAGGTCCTATGATAGTAGAAACCTGACAAAGATTGTGCCCCCCTTCAAAGAAGGGGATGACATCCACAAATGGATGACTGCTCTTGAGAGAGCCTGCATGGTACAGCAGGTTCCTGAGGAACAGTGGGCAGCAATCTTATGGTACTCCTTTTCAGAGAAAGGGAGGGACAAGCTCCTCACTGTCAGACATGAGGATGCAAACAATTACAAAGTCCTGAAGAGTGTTCTGATAGATGGGTTTGGCTTAACCACTGAACAGTACAGGTTCAAGTTCAGAGACACCCAGAAGACACAGACTCAGGACTGGACTGATTTTGTAGATTGTGCTACTAAGGCTCTGGAGGGTTGGCTACATGGCAGCAAAGTACATGACTTTACAGGATTGTATAATTTGATTATGAGGGAGCAGATCCTAAGTAATTGTCAGAACCAGCTCTTACACCAGCACCTGGTAGACTCTGATCTGACCTCTCCCCAAGAATTGGGAAAGAAGGCAGACAAATGGGTCAGAACCAGGATTAGGCCTAAGAATCAGGACAGTAACCAGAAGAAGGAGTCTACCAAGCCTCAAGATAAGGGTGGGGATAAAAATAAAGAAAAGACTTCCCCAGGGCCCCAAAACTCCAAGGATGGGGGTGGGTCCCAAGACACTTCTTCAACTGAGAAAAAGCCTTATTGTTATGCCTGTAAACAGGTGGGGCATTACAAAACAGACAACTGTTGTCCCAAGAATAACAATAAAGAAAATATACCTCCAAAACCAGCTTCAACACCTCCTGTTACTGTCAGCAGTAATCCCCCAGGAAGTGGAAGCACACCCAGGAATCTGGGTGGGTTTACTTTTGGAACTCAGGTGGACCCTGGCCTATCCAGGTCCCCATCACCCACTAATCTTGTTTATGAGGCTGGCATGGGGTTTGCCAACTTCTCTGCTTGCCCAAATACTTTGAGCAAGTATAGACAAGAACCCATCATCAATGGTTTAAGAGTTGAAGCTTTTAGAGACACAGGGGCTAGCATCACCATGGTGGCTGATGGCATAGTCCCCTCTAAGCAACTTTTACCTGGTGCCACATACCAGGTAATAAACATTGATGGCATCCAAACAAATCATCCCATGGCAGTAGTAAGTCTCAGCTGGGGAGGTGTCACTGGCCCAAAAAGAGTGGCAGTGTCCCCAAATTTGCCTGTAGACTGTCTACTGGGGAATGATTTAGAAATCTCAGCCTGGGCTGAGGTTGAACAGGAAACCCATTCTAGAATGGTGAATTCCCATGGAAAGGTTAGTGAGGCTGTACTGGCTACAGCCCCAATCCAAGATGTCCTTCCTGAAAAGGTTGGTAGGGCTGAGAAACTCTCTGCCCCATCTTTAGTAAAAGCTCTTCCTGAACAGAATAGCAAAGCTGTTATGATAACAGCAGAAACCCAAACTGAGTCTCCTCCTGAAAAGGTTGGTGGGGCTGTGATGGCCACAGCCCAAACTCAAACTGACATGTGTGTTGTGAAACCTGAAATGATGGATAACTCCACACAAACTGAGAGCATGGAGGAGGAAGAGAAATCTCCCCCTCACCAGACTTTAGGACAGGATCAGCCTCCTCAGGGAACTGATCTTACCCCTGATGAAGGAGCTGCCCCAGAGGTGGTTGGGCCTAGCCTGACAGAACCTCTGATGTCGGTGGACCCTTCTCAGGTGGGACCCAGTCTGGAGCAGGTAACCTGCCCCTCTCTACCTTGCCTTAGCCAGCCCAGGGCTGCAGAGGACAAGAAGGACAGTGAGACCCAGAGGGCCCCCTGTCAAATACAGCACCCCCATCAAAAGATTAGGTGCACCAAAACTAGTAGCCCTAGTAAGGCGAAAACTTTAAAAACTCCTGATGGAGCCCCCTTAAAAGTAGTTAGGGACCTCCCACAGATGGATTCTGTTGGGCACAGCCAAACCTGGGACCCAAAGGGCCCAAACCTGAACTGTCCCTCCAGCAAGCCAAACAGAGGGACCCAGCCTCCAGCTTTAGGTAGCCAGAGGTTGACCCTGAGAGCACAGTGCAACTCAGTTAAAGAAAGAAAGGCACACATGGTGGAAGATAATTGGAGGAAGCTAAGCCCTAAATTAGTAGAGCCTCACTTCAATACTCCATATCCAAACCAGCCTTTAACTTTGCATAAACACACCCAAGGTAGTGATTCCCTATGGTGGAGACCCTCTAATACCCAAAGGGTGAGGGACTGCTTAGTGGACCATGAGACAGGGGGTACCCATGCTAGTGCAGGTACTTCCTTATATGGCCACTCAGGCAATATAGGCTTACCTGGCCAAGGATAGCCTTATCTCCTTTCGTTTGGGGGGGGGTTATGTAGGAAGGTGGCTACCTGACTATGGTTACCCCAGATTTTTTGCCTGTGTTTAGCTGGTTTTTTGACTTAGTTGACCTGGTTCCCTGCTAATCAGGGCCCCAGGCCATCTGCTCTCTCTGTAAAATGGATTCCATGTACCCTAGGTACATACCAATTGGAAATGGACTCCTTGTCAGCCCCTGTAGAATGCACTATAGGTGCACAGGGCACAGGAGCCACTAAGGCCTACCAGGGGCTGCAGCATATCTTTTGCCACCCCTGGCTGGTTCTTAAATTGACACAACTGGCTGATCACTCAGCTGGGGTAAGGTGGTGTACACACCCCTTGCTTAGATATAGTATACCTATGTCTAAACCTATATCTGGACACATGTAAACCTGTGAGCCACTCCTATAGACAGGCCTCACCAATCCTGGAGGCTGGGTGCATGGTTTTTATGTGAGATGGAGCTCTAGCATGAGCTGAGCCTGTCTGCAGCCGTCGGGAACAAATCCCTAAGCTGTTTCAGGATAATGCCATACCATATACTATTAAGTGCCTTATAATCCTCGCGGTTATTTAGCAACTCTGGTTTGGCTTTATCAAAACATGTCGTGTAAGGTGTCATACGCTTTGGAATACCATCCCCTCGCCAGTTCTGGCGACGGGGATGGCATTCCACCCCTCTAGAGGGGTAAGACATGTTACTTCACTTTAATGCGGTTGATTTCTCCAAAGGCCTTAAGATCCACAAAATGGATGCCTCTGCCACAGACAAATGTCTGGACCCCTGGAGCTGACCGAAACCCAGTCAAGGGGGTCCTGGACAAAGGGTTTCCTGTCACAGGAGGGTGTCACCGCCCTCCAGACAGGAGATAGTGTATTGTAGCAGGGAGGTTTGAAAGAAACCAGACACTGCCTGGGGCGCACAAGGCTGCCCCTTGCATAATCCGGCCAAACCGGTTCTGGGGCACTCCAGCCCTCGTGCCAGGGCGGCCTGGATCAAAGGAAGGGGGTGTATCCACCCACTTCCTGGGTCCCACCCATAGGAGGGGACCTAGCAGGTAATCACGCCCACCAGATTCGAATAAGAGTGGGAGCAGTGCCAATGCACATCAGATTTCCTGGAAGAAACATTTGAAATGATATTCTGGACCCTTCGCCCTCCATCTCAACGTGGAAGCCCGAAGAATCTCCCTTGTGGTCAAGGAGTGACCACCCTGCAGCAGCAGGCACCATCCAGCCCTCGACGTCTACTTAGTTGCAGTTCCCGCCGGAACTCGAGCGACTGAGATCGACGAGATCAAGCCTGCCCAGCTTCTAACAGCCCGATCCACAGTCCCTGCAAAGCTGAGACCCGTGGAGGCGACCGGAAGCGTGGGGCACGCCATCTTGAAGTGACCACGAGACGCTGACCGTGCAGCCCACGAGTGACCCTCGAAGCTGTACACCGGGGTTTGAGAAGCCCCCACCCTGAGCTACTCCTGAGCCGAAGTTCAGCCCTCCACACTCGACGAGTGCTGCGTGGGGCCTTTTGGCACGATTTGGCTCAACGCGTTGGCCCGGTCACTTGCCAGCTGGCTTGTGGTCCCTGTGCCGACGAACTACCGAAGAAGACTCGTGAATCTGGTTGCTCCAGATCCACACCAGCTCCCCTGAAAAGGAGCCCCGACTCTGACCTTCCTGGTCCGAGTGAGAAGCCATCTTCCGATCCTGCGTGGATTGCTCTTACCAAGGCTTGTTTGCTCCAAACCTGAAGCCGACTGCACCGACGGTGAGAGCCTGCGTGGGACAGATCGTGACCTGCTCCTGGACGTCGCAGATGCCCCAGAGCCCACGTGACAGCGGAGAGAAGCTCCTCGACGACCACCTGATTGCGCCCGACATTGCCTGGTTCCGTCCTGGTTCCACCCTGGTCACTGCTGAGTGACCCAGACTCTGTCCCCTCTGCTTTCAGGTACTCTACAACTTGAGTCCACCCTTGGACTCCACCGGACACTTCGTCTTCACCCTGCCTGCAGCCCTTTTCAGCTCCAAGCACCAAGAGCCTGCGTGTCAAAACCCGACGCCACTTCGACCCTGTGCACCCACTTCCTGTGGGTGAGGTAACTTTGCTCCGCCGGTGTTCCCACACTGGTGCACACCTCTAGGGTCTGTGTGTTAAGTTTTGTTCCTCTAGGTTCAGCGGAAGTGTCCTTAAACTTTAACTATTTGACTTTAACGCACCATTGGTTAACATTGGTGCATGCGTGCGCTTTCCGCACATCTCCCGAATCCCGAGGGCCATTCCCGACTTCAGCATTGCTTGTCCTGACTGCTCCCAGCGATTCCCTAGGCCCTAGGCCTAACCACTGTTCGAGTGGCCTCTCTTATACCACTTGTTTAGTATATGGTTTGAGTGGCCCCCCGCCCTCATCCATAATTGTGCAACTTGTATGTTTAAACAGTGCTTTTGATTTAACGCTTGTGCCCCCTTATTCATAAAGAATACTGGGGATTGTTTTTAGTAATAAACACATATATTTTTATAATATATACTTGTGTGGTGTCCTTTCATTTGGTATTACAGGATTGTATGTGGTAAAACAGCTCGCTTAACACGACCTCTTAAGTTAAGCCTTTAGGCTGCTTAGTCCATGCTACCCCTAGGATAGCTTGTCTAATAAGGTTGACTTACAACCAGACACCATAAGGGATTGTTTGGTCAGGTAGTAGGTGGTTCCAGAATTGGAAACATCCCCTACCAGGCCAACTTCTCACACCGTGCGATTGCCTTTCTGACCCTCACAGTACTTTGTCAATCCCTAAGGTATATACAAAAAAAAAACCCACCCCTCCCCTACCGAGGAGGGAGGTGTTTAGGGCCATTCTGATAATTACCATAGTTTTTAACACCCTACTACATTATATATCTGGCCTTTAGTATATCTGGCTTTTTGATCTACCTCTCCCCCCATGGGTGAACTATTGAGGGACATAGTGTATTTATATCTTATACTTTGTGAGATATTTGCCAGCACTGGTACACACTATCTTCGTTTTGTTGATTCGCGCATGCGCGACGCGTCACTGACCCCATAACAGGGTCTGCGCATGCGTTACCGGCAGGTCACTATCGCTGTACCGGCTCTGCCCTGCGCATGCGCGTTGGGCTTCAGTTCACCTTAGAGCCAGCGCGTCCTAACTCTGCGCAGCTCCGGGACTTTCCTTAACAGAGACCTTGACCCTACCCATACATGGGCCTCTTCCGCTTACAATCATTCAATTTTCCCTAACTAATTAACCGCCGCTGAGGGTATAAAATGTGAATCTCCGCCTTGAGAGCTCACTTACAGCGGAGCAGCGTTGCGGGGAAGGCAGGCATCCAGTCCTTGCAGTCATCGTGAGTAGGAGCCGGTTGAAACTGAGGGTGTATTCTCACTCACTAGTAACCTGGCTTTAATCTCCATTTTTCACCTCCCTGAATACCGCTATTTACTATCTTATAGGTTGCTGACTGGGCAATGAGGAGTGATACCCCCAATACCACGCTAAGGCTCATGGGGCCATCCGCATTTTGAACTTAAGTAAGCCTGTACCACAAAGAAATACTATCTTTTTCATTCCCATGTATACCAGGGATATTACATGTGTGTATGTATGATTGTGTCTTGTATTGTATGTCCCCCCCCAAATGTCTTTCTCTTGCAAGGTACCAGACCCAAAGTGGAGTTCTGCATGCTTACCATTGTTACAAAAAGGAATACTCTCTCCTTTTTTTCCCTTATTCTTGTTTCCTGGACATCCGACTAGCAAGTCCACTATGTTCCTGGACATCCGACTAGTTTATTTACTGTGTCTTTCCTTTTCAGATATTTCAAACGCCAATTGGGCGCAACGAGCGAACCATCACTTAAAACATTGATAGGTACATTACACATTATTTTTGTAATTATATAATTTTTTTGAGCACTTTCACATTCCATGTGAGTAAGGTGGGGATCATAGTGCATATCCTCGTCCTGAAGAAGGAGTCTTGTACTCCGAAACATGTTGACACTGTAGTTGGTTGATATACCCTAGCACGTATTTTTTCAACCAGTCCTTGCACTTTTTACTAATACCAGCCAGGGACAGAATAAAATGTTCTCTTTTCCTTAGTGCCAGGTATTTTTTAATCACTTTTTTCACCTCACCTCACTCACATCACGTAAACACACTCCCTCACATAGTTCACTACAAAGTGCTCCTGCGTAGTCGTTCTGTCGTAGCACGCCGCATCCCGTAGAGGGGTGCGAAGGCCCCGATGATGAAGCATGACACCAAGGGGCCTGTTGGTGTGTGAGGGGCATTTAAAAAACACGGTGTGCTCCCCATCCTTGAGGGACCACTGAACCACCACTCTGTGGATTCTACTTTGTTTATGCATGACGCTTAGGGAGACTGAATCCACTTTTCTCTCTCTCCCCCCCCCCCCCTGGTTGTTTTTCAGCCCTATAGGTTTGTCTGACCATGACCAGCAGGACATGAAGTGAATATTACAGTTGCTTCACTGTTTCTTGGATGTGTTGTTGCAAATTTCTCAGTTCTGGAAAGACAATCGTTTGTGTGTTGCTTGGCAATTCAGCATTTCAGTTTCACTTGTCCGGCATACCGTTTGTGGTAAGCTCTGCCCACAAGTGCTTGGTGCATTTATTCATGGCCAAGGCCCCAGTTATGAAGAAATAAGGGGTCTTTGAGGGAAAATAATGTGAATGAATGAATGAAACGTTTGTGTTGGTGGGGACTCAACAGGTATTACCCATGCTATTTTATAGAAATATAGGATATCAAGTAATTGATACTGGTTGAATATTTTCAAATATTCCACCAGCCATCTACATATCCAATTTCATTTTAGATAATACTCAGTAATCAGAACATCAATTGAAGCAACTAGAGAGTGTTGTATACTTGTAACAAATAATGTGATAGGGTTGCACTTATTTGAGCTTAGTGCACCTATTGAATTTCATTACCCCAGATGGGGCATTTAGCGGGAATTGTAAATACTTTCCAAGGATTAGACAAAAAAGGGGAGAATTAATTGATGAAATGGTGCACTCTGAACCAAATTAAGTGTGTTGGAATTTGCCCCACATTATACCTTAAGTAAATTTCGGAAGGTTTGACTTGTTGAATTTTGTTTGGGGGTTATTGTGGGGGGTGAGGTGTTTTGTATGAAACTCAAAACTCTGAAATGTGCAGTGGCAAGAGTTAATGCACATATCGAAAATCTACCCTATACTTGTATTCAAGGTGCTAATCTGAGAAGTGATAGGTAAATACTGGGTGAGAGGAAATTTAATTCTGTCTCTTACTCGTAAATGGCAATTAAGAATTTAGATGGTGCTTCCCTTTGGAGTGCTAAGTAAATACTGCATGTGAGGGAGTTTAATTTAGAGCATTATGTTTACTGCAAAACGTAACAGCAGAGGGCAATCAATCAAACCTCATTTGTAAAGCACAACACTCTCACCCCTAGGGGTATATGGGTGCAGTGTCTTCAATGAAGAGCCAGGTCTTGAGTCTCTTTCTGAAGTCTGCCAGCAAGTAGGATGTACGGAGCTGGATGTGATGGTCGTTCCAGGTCTCAGAAGAAGCGAGGTAGGAGAAGGAGCGGCCACCACTGTGGCTGCAATGGATGCAGGTGTCTAGCCAGTTGGTGGAAGTTCAGTTGGTGGTTGAGCTAGCAGGTCCTAGGTCATTGAGGGCTTTGAAGGCTTGTGTGAGGATCTTGAACTGGCATCTTTTCTGAATGGGGAGCCAGTTTAGGTCTCTCAGGTGGGGAGCGATGTTTGTTCGTTTTGGGGACGTCCAGGATGAGTCTGGCTACAGAGTTCTGTATGGTCTTGAGTTTTCTGAGGACCTGGGTAGAGATGCTGGCATAGAGGGCATTGCCATAGTCGATGGCAAAAAGAGTAGTTGAGATTGACCCGCCAATAGGAGAGCAAAAATGGAAACAAGCATGTAAAACGGGGATGAAAAAGCGCAACCTGTGTGTACATTTGTTATTCAAGGATGGCTTAAGAAGAAGACGAATGTCAACAGTGGTTTTAGAGATGTTTGGAATATGAGTGAAGCAAACACAAGGGGCGTGGCTTGGCCACCAACGGGAATGGACGCGTGAGCACGAAGCTCCGTGCTCACCCTCCGTTTTATCCTGTCCACTTTGGCCCTGCTGTCCCTGGAGGGCAGGCAGTCATCACCTCGGGCTGCGCAGACCCTGGGGAGCCGTCCGGAGTGGCGAGGCCAACCTGCAGCTGAGCGGCGCTGAATTGCCCCGGAGTCCTTCCGTCCGGCGCCGGCCATCTTGTGCGGCCTTCATTAGAGAGCTCGTCCCCGGCCTCGAGTTACAGGCTGGCCGGGCCGGAGTGCGTGGGGGTCGGCCCCACTTCGCGGTGATAGCCGGTTCACCGGCGAACATCGAGGTGAGATCCCCGGAGGAACGGCGAGCCTCGGAGCACCTGGAGATCCCGGCGGTGCCCTGCAGTGGCCCTGGTGAGCAGAAGGGGTGCTGCATTCTGGCACTGCTTGGACCTCGAGGTGAGGTTGCGGGGCGACCGGCTGGGCCCTGATACCCGCGGATACTACCATCGGCCCGTCGGACCCTGGGCCCGGCACAAGTGACACGTGGGAGAGTCTGGGAACGATCTGGAGGGGCCCCAATTGATGCCTTCATGGGACAACGCCACTCTCCACCGCGAGTTGGAGCTCTTGGCTTAGGCCCTGGCCAGGATTCTGCAGGTGTTGGTCGGTGGCCCCGATTCTCCCTGCTGACCCGGAGTGCCGGTAGTCCCTGGATGCGGGAGTCGCGTGGTCCACCTCACCATTCAAGTGGTGACCCTGCGGCCCGAGGGGGGAGTGGATCAACCTAACGGCGACCTTTGACGGTCCACGCACCAGCGGCGAGGGACCCGGGGACACTGACGGAGGCCCGCCTCTTCTTCCGAGGGACATTATCGCTGGGAGGCACTCTCTGGGGCCCTGCGCCCGGGCAGACATTGGGGTTGTGAATGCTGAGACCCCGACTGCATAACGCAGACCACCCTGCGTGGTTGGAGGATTGCCTTTGGCTCGCCATCGTGTCTGCATTGCGACGCTGCCTGAAAGCCCTGCGGGTCTTCTGGGACCTGGGGTGATCCAGCGGCTCCCCGGGACGCCTGACAGCGGGGCCGGTTGGGGCAGTCTTGGTGCCCGGACGGACCTCGGCCGCGCTAACGTGGAAACGGCTGATGGGAAAGGCCCTATTGCCTCCGTGATCATAGGTACGCCTTCTCATTATAGAGGGGTGTTCCTGGCGAGCCGGCCTTGGGGGTTCATTTGCGGACACGGGCCCGGTGCACTGCTTGGACGTTGGTACGATGGTAAAACCGCGTCCGAAACCGGGCACGATGCCCCCGGACCCTGCGGTGGACCTCCCCGGAGAACGGTACTCAGGCCTGACCGGGGACCCAGCAGCAGGACTACAGCAGAGCCAGATGGAACAAATCCTGAAAGCCATTGCTGACACGAGGGAGGCCCTTCATCATGACATCGCCCAGGTAGTCACGGGATTGGGGCTCCTGCGAGCGGACCACGGGAAGTTAGTGGACCGCGTCACGCAAGCCGAAGCTACGCTGGACTCGCTGGCACCAGCTCAAAAAGCAACGGATGCCGCCCTGGGGGACCTTCAGAGGAGGGTACAGATGCTGGAGAAGAGGGCTGAGGATGCAGAAGGTCGCAACCGGCGCAACAACATACGCGTAGTCGGTTTGCCGGAAAACACAGAGGGGGATGACATGGTGAGCTACCTGGAGACCTGGTTGCGTGAGGTGGTTGCTCCTGAGGGGATGACTCAATTCTACACGTTGGAGCGGGCTCACCGGGTCCCGGCCCGTCCCCTGGCGCCTGGGCGACCCCCCCGGCCGGTTGTAGCGCGCCTTCTGCACTACAGGGATAGAGACTTGATCTTGCGGAGAGCTCAGGCGATGGGGCCTTATCAAGTAGACAATGCATGTGTTTCCATCTACCCCGACTACTCTTTTGAGGTACAACGCCACCGCTCCACTTTCCTAGCAGTGAAGAAAGCTCTTCGAGAGAAGGGTATCAGATACTCGCTCTTGTTTCCAGCCCGTCTGGAGATAATGAAGGATGGCAAATCCTCCTTTTATGACACTCCGAGGAGGTATGGACCTGGTTGGAGTTGTATAAGACTGGGGCGGATGCTCATATGGCAACTGGGGAGTCGCGGACCACTGCACCTAAACCTAGGCGGAGCCGACGGAACAGGGGACGACCGGCGTGGAGGCCCTCTGAGTCGCAAACGGAAGTGGAACGCAAGGAGGCCCTCAGAGCGGTTTCCACTATTTCCAAGGCGGTGACCTCTGCTTCGGCGGTGGACTCCGGGTCTCGGAGGGGCTCAGAAGACGCAACATCTGAGGGTTCAGGCGGGGGTGACCTGACACTGCCCCATGTCACACCGCGAACTGCCGATGACCTTTTGGACGAGTAACCACTGTACCCCCCTCATTATGGTATAGTACGAATATGTGATCAGGGGCCTGCGGCGGGGGGAGGCCAAGGTGGCTTGGGGGGGTTGTAGATTTGATGTGATGATGGAAAAATTGCATTGAATGATTTTACGATGGCTGCCAAAGTCTAAGGGACAACAGGGGACTTCTTTAGGAGGGTGGGTCACCAGGCCACGAGAGATTCGGTGTCCATGATACTGTGGTGCGAGACCCCCTCGCTCTCACTACTGCTGTGAGACTCTGGTGGCTACCAGAGACTTTCTTTAATTGGGGATTTTGACTTTGGATGGGTTCCTGCAGTTTAGTGCCCGTTCTGGAGGTGGGTGGGAAGGGGGTTTGTTGGGCTGTTTTGGGGTTTCTTGGGACTGTCAGTGCGCCCGGGGATTTGACGAAGAGACGATTCATGTATGTTCTTTTGCATGGGGACCTTACCTGAGCTGAAATGTTTAACTTGGAATGTGAGGGGATTGAATTCCATGGTAAAGCGCCACAAAGTGCATGCCTATCTGGTGTGCAGGGGGATCCTGGTGGCTTTAGTGCAGGAAACGCATCTTGATCAAACTGAGGGGCAGGCCTTGCAGCGCAGGTGGCGGGGCCAATTGTTTTATACTACCTTTTCTGCTTTTGCACGGGGGGTTCTGATATGGGTGAGAGCGGGTGTTCCATTTCAACCTCTGACTACAATAGTGGATCCCGAAGGACGGTTTGTGGCAGTGCAGGGCCGACTAGATGGGAGGGACTTGACACTATGTAGTGTTTACGCCCCGAATGTGGAGCAGGTTGCCTTCTTTGCCCGCCTATCTGGCAAGTTGGCGACGGTCTTGGCTGGCACGGTCCTACTTGGGGGAGACTTTAACTCTGTTGTTGATGTGGGACTAGATAGGTCACACCCACCACTAGCTCAGTCTGCAGTGCATAAGATAGCGAAGGGAAGACGAGATAGGCAAGACACGTGGGGCCTGGTCGACACTTGGCGGACACACCACCCCGCGGAGAGGGACTATTCCTTTTATTCCACTCCACATGACTTGCATGTCCGACTAGACAGTATTTTATGCTCACCAGATGTTCAGGGTTTGGCCCACCATAGCGAATACCTGGCAAAAACGATCTCCGATCATAATCCCTGTCTGGTGGCGATCCAATGGACTAGACAGCGACAGGCGATTCCCACCTGGCGTTTGAACCCGCTGGCGTTAAAAGACGCAGTTTTTAAATCAGGTGTGCAGGAAGGTATAGAGAGTTACTTTACCGAAAATGAGGGGACGGCAACAAGTAGGGCCCTCGAATGGGATGCCTTTAAGGCGGTGATTTGGGGGGTGTGTATATCCTCCACAGCGGGGGCTCGCAGGACTCTGCTGCGGGATCTTGCGAAGAGCGAAGATCAATAGCGTCAAGCAGAGCGGACCAGCCACACAGATTCGGGGCCTCATGAAACGGTCGCGTCAGCGCGCGAGGAAGTCGCAGCGCAAATGGAGAGACTCCGCTGTTTTAACCACAAGGAATACCTCATTCGGGCTCATGCTGAGCGGGATAAAGTGGGCTCTTTGCTAGCCTGGTTGGCTAATCTTGCCTCCCGTGACACCCCGATTTTGTCCCTGTCTACTATGGAGGGCCGCTTGCTGTACTCCCAGACAGAAATTAATGACCAATTCTTTGCCTACTATGAACACCTTTATAGAAGTGCGATGCCGGACATACCTGGAGACCTTGATGGTTTCCTAATCGCGGCCCATCTACCGCGCCTGGATCCGGCAGAGGCAGATAGCTTCGGGGGAGAGATCACAGAGGGTGAGATTCGTACAGCAATAAAACATATGGCTCGCCATAAAACCCCTGGTACGGATGGTTTACCAATCGAGTTTTACGCAGCATATGCCGACATACTTGCCCCACGATTGCGCACTGTCTACAGGGAAGCGTGGGACACCAGGATATTGCCTGCGACTGCCCGGGAGGCCCTTATAATCCAGTTGTTGAAGCGTGGGTGGGATGCCAGCTCTCGCTCAGCTTATCGACCATTATCCATGCTTACGGTTGACTATAAAATCTTGAGCAAGATTCTAGCGACTCGACTCCTAACACACATGAGGGCGCTGATTCATCCGGATCAGGCGGGTTTCATTCCCCAGCGCACCACGGCGACATGTATACGCCGGCTCATTCGGCTTAAGGGGGAGAATTTCGAAGGGCTCCCAGAGGCTGCAGTGCTTTCAATCGACATTGAAAAGGCATTTGACAGTGTTGAGTGGCCCTACTTGTTTCGAGTTCTGGAAGCATTCGGATTGGGTGACCGGTTTGTAAAATGGACTACGTTGCTCTATAATGCAGCTCCAGCTAGGGTGAAGACGGGAGCCACAATATCAGCTGCATATCGGGTGGGCCGTGGGACGCGCCAGGGGTGCTCACCGTCGCCCCTTTTGTTTGCGCTGGCCATTAAGCCCTTAGCATCTCATGCTCGGCTAGGTCAGGCGTACGAAGGTTTGATACTGAGGAGCGAGACCCGGTATATCACTCTGTACGCTGACGATTTACTGATGTTCCTAGCGGATATACGCGACTCCCTACACGGAGCCGAACTCCTGCATCATAATTTTGGCCACCTCTTGGGACTGAAGGTCAATTGGAGAAAGTCTTGTCTCTTCCCAATGGCCCCCAGAGAAAATGCACCCCTGATCACCGGAAACCTTCGCTGGGAGCATCACTGTCTCCCGTATTTGGGCACCCATATCTATCACTCTCAACTAGATCTGCTGGAGGGCAATGTGCACAGGGCGATCAGGAACCTACAGAGTAGCATGGGGTTTTGGCGTACCCTGCCTCTCTCGGTAGCGGGGAGGGTGGCCCTGCTGAAAATGGTGGCGCTCCCTCGCCTACTGTATTTCTTTCGCACGTTGCCGATATGGATTCCGGCGTCAGTTTTTCTGAAACTTCGTTCCTTGACCACAGGGTTTGTCTGGGGCTCGGGCAGACGATGAGTCGCTTTGACCACCCTGTTGCGTCCCAGAGCTGAGGGAGGCATAGCAGTCCCTGATTTTGAATGGTACTATCTGGCGGCACAATTGCAATGGTTTACGCAGGCAGTGGCTCGGGAGTTCAGGGGACCGGAAGGTCCGCAGGGCAGACTGATTCCCAGACACGTACTCTCTTTTATAGTATTAAGCCAGAGGATCGACTTGGATCAACTCACACTTGAGGAACGCACCATTCATCTCTGTTGGAATCGGAGTCATAAACGATCGGGTACCACTCGTCCGTATGCACCGGAGATTCCTCTGGGAATGTGTACGGCTCTCCCGCACGGCGGCAACTGGTCGACATTGGCTGGTTGGGAAGACCTTGGGCTGCATATGATTGGCAATTTATATAAGGACGGGGCCCTACTAACTTTTCAAGAGTTGCAGACTGCTTACGGGCTCCCGAGAGTAGATTATTTGCTTCATGCTGCGTTGATCGCTGGCATCCAGAAACATTGGAGTATGGGGCTCTCTGAGCCTCCGACCTCTCTGGGATGCCAATACGTGGTTATGGCCGCTGGTACTTACAAAGCTGTGACGTGCCTCTATAGGAGGCTCTCAACAGAGACTTTGTTGCCGCTCGAGGGATTGCGAAGTAAGTGGGAAGCGGATATCGGAAGGCCTATTCCTGAGTCGACATGGACCCAATTGATCCGACGCGCCTGGAAGTGTACTCGGAACGTTAGATTTCAATTAGTACAGTTTTTTACCTTACATCGGGTAACCTGACTCCGATTCAGATCTCACAGTATTTTAATGGCGCTCCTTCACAATGCCCGAGGTGCAGAGTCGATGGAGCTGATTTCTCCCACATGTTTTGGTCATGTCCACACCTGACTGGTTACTGGACGGCGGTGGTGGATTGTTTAAATACTGTCACAGGCCGGCAGCTTGAGGCGGACATGGGAACCTGTCTCTTATTGTGGTTCCCGCATACATCCCGGACAAAAGTTACCAGCAAGTTTTACGACCTGGGTCTGATTCTGGCCAAGAGGGAACTCACCATGCATTAGAAATCGAACATAGGCCCTAGTTATCTGAGGTGGAAGGCGAATCTACTGCGCTGAGCGCAAGCTGAGGGAACGCTCCGGCTGCAGCAAGCCAGATGATTAGATAATGATAAATCCCTAGCCGTAGCCAGGGCTTGGGAGGCTCTGGTGACAGCGCTACAGACTCCTGCAGAGGGTTCAAGTGAAGGGGAGGACGATGGAGATTAGGGATGCATTGCCCATTGGACCTGTACCTGGCGTAGGAGGGGTGGGTGGGGTTTCCCCCTACCAGATTAGCTTGAGAGACATCCCCTTTGCATCACACACGGAGGAGAATTCTTGATGTACGGTGGTACCCGTGTAGGTTGTACTTTTCGGTTATTGGTCGCAGGCGCACTGACCGGGGGTGGGGGGGTCTGAAGGGGGGAGGGAGGTAGGATCGTTTTTGAGGGCTCAGAATGTCATTTATTGTTGAGTGCCATGTCGATACAATGACCTGATGTGTTATTATATATGATGCTCATTTTGGTTGCAAATGCCTATAAAATTTATTTACAAAAAAAAAAATTATAATTAGTGAAGCAAACACAAAGAGATGATGGACGGAGCGCTGACACGTTACAGACACTCACACCCAGTCACAGATCTGGGTTGAATCCATCATCTTCTTTAGCTCACTTCGCCACCCCAGTTCAGACCCAGCCCTATGCAAATCAGTCTTGACCCTACTCCTCATACGAATAGTCCAGCAAGAACTGCCAAGCCAGGTCTTCCCTGGACTGGAAACAAGCATCCTGGGACCGGTTTTGGGGTACCATGTGTGAGAAATTGTGGATGCTAAGATGAAAAATGGTGACAAGAGTTCAATTGGCGCTATAAGAGGCTTTGAAAGTCAGATGAAAGGTGTGGGGGATATTTAGGGAGACTGATTTAGGGTGTTACCAAATGAACCTTTTGGCAAGCACATTGGTGGCCAGGTGTAAATACAACTTGTAAGACATGCATTCCATGTGTAAAATGTGACAAGGTAAAAGTGGTCAGTAAGCCCCCTTTACCTCCTCTTCTGATTCTGTCATAGAGTAGAGAAAAGTCGTTATTATATTTATATGTCTTTGGAAATGTTAGAGTTTGTTTACTCTTACATCATAGTAGAAAGACTTAAGTACAGCATTTGCCACATTGTATCCCCTAACCACCCTCTTCTATCTATCACAAACATAGCCTGGTCCATTGCTGCCCATGTTGCAGCGTCTTCATTGCTCCAGGGTGCCACCCTTGTATTGTATAAATTGAGACTTTTGGGGTCACACCCGGTGTATGCCTGAACCCTAAAAGGAAATTATGACCTTATTGGAGGAGAAAAAAACTGGCAGGTGTCTCTCCCTCCTCACACTGCGTTGTGTGCACATGTAGTAATAGAATTAAGAGTCAGACAAAGCTATCAGAGAATCTCTTACATCTGTAGGTGGCACAGGAGTGCTCCATCCTCAACCTCAGAATTAGTGGGCACACAAACATCAGTATTTTATCACGTATTTGAATGTATTATATACTATTGTTGTAAAAAACACTTGAACCAGGATTATCACCATAATACCAAATATCTCGCTAATCAAACATAAAATTAGTGAAACTACACTCAGAGCATAGCTTATCAGACATTCATAACTTTTTAGTAGAGGTCCCTGAGTGTTTTAAACACAACAGCTTCATGACCAGATGTATTAATTTTGCATAATATTTGCTAGTCTTGTAATGTGACCCATATATCGGTATGTCAATAGGCCTCAAAGTGCAGTCCTGATAGTCAGCAACCCCTCATTCTGCCTGCCCCACTCCAAAACCTAGGGTTCTTTATACCGTGTTCATGCCTTAGGGCCTACGAGAAAAGGAGGGCTCCTCCTGCCGGATCCTACACTTGCAGCACAGGATAGAAAACATTGCTTCTGTTTGTTCTTGTAAAGCAACTGCATTGTATATTGTAATTCCTCCAGCACTGAAACGTACGCAAAGTCAAGGGGCAAGACGTTTTTAAGCCACTGTGCAAAAGAGAATAGAAAAATCTATTGCTGCCTTTCATAGCTCGAGCAGCAGAAAATATTTGGTGGCATATGTAGGTAGGCGTTTGCGATTCACAAACGCCGGAATTCGCAGAATTCCGGTGTTTGCGAATCGCAAACGGCCTTTTGGTATGTAGGTGCCACATATCAAAATAAGGAATCGCAAAAATTGTGATTCCATATTTTGCTCAAGCATTTAAGGAATCGCAATTTTGCGATTCCTTAAATGCTATGTAGGAGTGCCTTTGACATTGCGAATATGTCTTAAGGAATCGCAAAATACCACCTACTCCAAGTAGATGGGATTTTGCGATTTCCTTTCAAAATGATTTTTTTTTTCTAATTCAAAGTGCCATGTGGCGTACAGACATGCCCTTAGGGCATGTATGTGCGCCACATGTACTTACAGGCACATTCCAAGGGTGCAACAGGTGTCCTTTGGACACCCTGGCACCCTTGGAATTGCGATTCTCAAATTGCGATTTTCTCATAGAAAATCGCAATTTGAGAATGTGTCCCCATTCATTCCTATGGACCTCTTGGCCCATAGGAATGAATGGGACACTCATTCCTTAATTGCGATTCGCAATTTGCTAATCGCAATAAAGGAATTTTAGAGATTCACAATAAAATTGCGAATTATTACCTACATTCCATTTTGCAATTCTCATATAGCGATTCCTTAAAAATCACTATTTGAGAATCGCAAAATGTGATTTACCTACATATGCCCGTTGGTAATAATGTGTGAAAATATAGCACATATAAACTTTGTTCATCTGCATCAGAAATTAGGCTAGAAGGTTCACACTAATAGAGGCCTGCATCAGGCCTAACAGATTCATCTTGATCTCAACTCAAAAATGTTTAGTGCACGAACATGACAGGAGTCAGGTCCTCTGACACATGTAATATCGTCAAACATATACAAAAAGTGTGCACACATAAAACACTTGACAAAGGGACAAGAGCTAGATATGCTGTGTCCAAATCCTACTGGGGTGCGGCTTCTGCATGATCATTTAAGGGTCTTGCACTGCCTCCTCTGTTGTCAGGTGAGAGCGCCATATGAGCTGGGATGGCTGGGGGTGGCATACAATATAGTAAGAGTTCAACCTAAAACAACTCTGGGCCCCAACTTCTAGGGCAGCCTGAAATCTCTGATTCATCAGACGCTTGAGCCACCATCTCCACAAACCTGCATGGTCTTCTGTGCTTTCTGTGGGATGCCTGCCAGTGTGGCCCCATTCACGTACCAGACCTATGAACTAGACTGCCTCTCTATCCATCCTGTCTCCAGTTCCTGATATCCTGAATTCTTGAGAGCCTATTTCTCAGAGCTGTTGCCAGCAGAGAAATCTTGGCCGATTTTATATCCCATTCTTCAATGGTCTTGGGAGGTTGTTTGATATGAATTGTACAGCGGCTTTGAAATCCTCACTAGGGGCTATAGGCGAGTGTCCAAGGGACCCACAAGGCAGGGTCCTTTTCTGTGGGACTGTTTGTTTGATTGTATGCTTGACGCAATAGGTTGCACTGTCTTTTTTCTCAGGCTACATACTGACAGCCAAGTGCCTGTGTTGTTCCAGACCCCATTCTCTCAGTTGGCATGGACCACCATTAACCAGCTTTGCATTCCTCCGCATTTTCCATGTGACTATTCCTTGGCACTCTAACTACCCACCATCCTGCCTCCAATGCCTTTTTCACCATCACTCAGCAGAAGGGAGCTGCATATAACAGTTATGTTGTTCCCTCTGCAGGTCTCTGCTTCAGTGCACCACTCAACTCAGTGACAATATCCTTTGAACTACAGTTTTGAGGGAAATTGAACTCTCACATCTGCAGTGTCGTCAGCAATTAGGTGTGAGTTTTAGATGTGTACGCCATCAGCTGTGTTCAATCAATTTCTGGGTGCCCTCTGTGGATGCGATTTGTGAACATTTCCAGCAACGTGAGCATCAGAGCAAGCTCCATACTGTTTACTGCACTAAAACATGTGCATGTAAACATGTCTAACCCTGTTTTCCTATCAGTAGGAAACACGGTTGAACATATAGAGCTCTACATACATATGCAGGGCCTCATTTACATCTTTTTTAGGCCCGGCAGCACAGCAAGCCTTACTGCTGTGCTGCCGTGCATTAAAATAAAAGGGCAGGAATGTGTAGTAACTACAAGATATGGGGCATTCATGTCCTTCTCTCCTCCACCAACACACAAACAGAAGCCGCCCGCCAGCGCAGACACCCTTGTGTCATGTTGCACGGGTGCCTGCTCTGTGGGAATTATTGTTTTTGTGCAGGAAGGGACACCTTCCTGCACAAAAACAATAATTAAAAGCATTTTCCCCTTTCTATGTGTGCTGTAGATTGCGGCACGGATAGAAAGAGGAAAAAACGTGGAGAAATAAAAGTATTTCTCCTCGTGGTGCCTGTTAGACTTGGCATCTTTTGGGGTGTTTCCCCTGTCTTTTTGCTTTCTGACCTCCCGGTTGTGACTCTGTTTTTGCTGGTTTAGTGTCTCTGCGCACTTTCTCACTGCTGTTCAGTGTTAAAGTGCAAGTGCTCCTGTTGTAAATTATGTTATGGATTGGTGTTTGCATGATTGGCATATTTGTTTTACTGGTGAGGCCTTAGTAAAGTGCACTGAGAGTGCCAGGGCGGGTAAATCAAATGTTACTAGTGGGTTTGCAACACTGGTTGTACCACCAACAGAAGTAGCCCTGAAAAGGTAACTCAGACCTGCCACAGCAGGGTCTGTGTGCAGTTTGTAACCACCATGTGGACCTGGCTAGTGCACCCACTTGCCAGGCCCAACCTTCCCCTTTTCTACATGTCAGTCACCCCTAAGGTTGGCCTAAGGTACCCCTGTGGGCAGGGTGCTGTGTATGTTAGAGGTAGGACATGTACTGCTGTGTGTGACATGTCCTGGTGGTGAATTACAGTGTATTTTGTTTTTCACCATTGCAAGGCTGCCTGTTCCCATAGGACAGAATGGGGAGTTTGTTTATAACATCTTTTAAACATAAGTGGCCCTGGGAACAAGGTAGGAAAATAACGTTTATTATGCCTGAACTCAGAATGTTAAAATGCATCTTTTAGTGAAGGGGATTTTTACATTCTGTGTTTTGAAAATACCACTTTTAGAAAGTAGGTATTTTCTTGCCTAACCCGCCAGTGTGCCTCTGCTAGGTTTATGTATTGCTTGTCTGGCTTTTGGATGACAGGGCCTGCAGAGGGGCAGTGGCTCCAAAAGTCTGGTGGGTCAGGGCTGGGCTGAATAGACCAGGTTGCATTTAGAGTAGTAGGAGGAGATTTCCTTGCATCTGAACGGGCCTGGTCTGCCTTGCACAATGCCGTCTCCATCCCCTGCCAGCAAGCTGCACCAGTGAGGACAGAACTGGTTTTAGCTGGGTACAGACACTCTTTACCTTCAGAAAACAAAGGATTTGGTGGTATAAATATTGGGGCCAAGACCCCAGAACTTTAGAACTCTTTTGGACCAAGATGACTGCCAAGAAGAAGAGCTGGATAAGCTGTGAGGAGGAACAACCACTTAGCTGTGTGCTTTGCTGTGTTGGCCTGCATTAGCTGCTTCTGTCTTGGGCAGTGGAAGGACAGGACTGAACTTTCTGCAATCTCTTTTGTGAGTGTCTCCAAGGGCTTGAGCTAGAGCTTGCCCCCAAGAAGTCTCAGGAACAGCAAAGACTTTAAGTTCTTCTGCCCTTAGCACTGGGGACTGTGTTTTGTGTGGCAACAGAAGAAAAAGCAACCCGACGCCTGCTGACGCCGCTACCGAGCCGCTGCTTGCACCGCTACCTGTCGACACCGCACCATCTCGCATCACAGCCTCGCCCTGGTATCCCCGACGACTCTGCTTCATGTCGACATCGAAGCCGCTGCTTGCACCGTGGTTCCAGGGCACCGCTCGTTAGTTCCACAACGCACCGTCCTCATCCAGCACCGCACCCTTGTCTTACCATCGCCAGTGCTATCAACTCCAGTTCATCAGACAGCGCTTCAGCAACGTCAACGCCGTTGATTACACCGTGATCTGCCAGCACCACGATGAGCACCACATCACTTCGCACTGGAGCCCTTGTCTCACCGATGCCGATGGACGACCGTCACTGAGCCGCTGCCTGCATGGCGACCTGAGGTCACAGCCGCCGCACCGCAGCACCCGACGCCTACCGATGCCGGCGCTCCCAACTTCAACCACGGGAAGTTCGATCTGCAACACGTGTGACTTCATGGGCATGACAACTCCTGCACCGACCTCCAGAACCGACACCTGCGGGCACATGCTTTCGGAGCTCTACGAGAGGTCGCCGGCGCCCCGCATTTCTAAAGGTACTGCTTTGCGGGTCTTCCCAACACCGTAGCTGGCCCGCGATGCCGCGGTCAGCCCAAACTATTTGGATTTGTTGTTCACGACGCTGTGATAGCCCCAGACGGAGCTATTGACTTCAAGGAACTGTTTTTCAAGTTTATTTTGATAACTGAAGATTTCTAAGTACTGTATTGTTGATTTTTTATCGTTTTTGGTATTGTCCTTTTGTAGTGCTTACACTGTATTACTGTTGGTTATCTGCAAATGCTTTACACACTGCCTCTAAGATAAGCCTGACTGCTCCTTCCAAGCTACCAAGGGGGTGAGCAGGATTTATTTGAGGAGTGTAACTCCCTTATCCTGACTAGAAGGAAGGGTCCCTACTTGGACAAGGTGCAAAACATTGCCAACTAGAGTCCCCCATTTCTAACAGTGCCTCCTTAGGATTCTGACGCATTCCCAGGTTTACAAAATGTTGTAAATCTGGAAATGCATCAAGTTCCGTGGATGTTGCATGGGAACACCCACAGCAGCACCCATGGAACGCACCTTTCATGCAGAGTTATGCATGAAAGGGACACATATTTATTAGGCCAGGGTGACTTTACAAGGCCTGGTAAATATGGAGAAGCCCATTGCACTGCTGGTGCGTCAATAAAAGTGACGCACGTGCCGCGCAAAGGGCTTGTAAATAAGCCCTGCAGTATTTATTGTCTTATCCTATTTGTTGCTGATGTTATATGTGTGCTAGATACGTCAGCCATGTGTACAAAAATCCACCCAATTAACGCGACTAGTGTCTCCCACGGTAGAGTTCAGCCACCAAGAGAAATATACATGCCCACTTAACCACCCAGGGTGGGCAACCCAAACTCCATTTGGTCTTGTCATCCAGGAAACACCATAACCCTGTGAGAAAATCACATCAAAAGAGTATGGTGTAGAGGGGCTCCTGATTCTATTCTGGTCATCAAACACCACCAACCATCTGCTCCACAAATTTTGGAATCTAGTTAATGATTCATGCTTGCATTGGTAAACTACAACTCTAGATTTTGATGTGTTGCAGGGCACATTCCAGCGACTGTGGCGGCCAGTAAGTTTAGGAGGGAGGGGTTGGCCGGGACACACACTCACACATATACACTCACAGCCATGCATTCACACATACGCACACAAACATATCCATTCACAACACTCATTACAAAACATTCATACATACATGCACACACGCGCTAAACATTAATGTTGCAAAGTCATCGGGTGCCCTGGGCACCGCCCAATGTTTTGCCAACTGGTGGTAACTAACTCTGACTGACCCTGGGCTCTGCCTTACCAGGCCCAGGGCTAGTGGTATGCTGAAAGAGACACTTAGAAGACAGTGAAAACACCATCATACACTAGGGTACACTATGGGTTGAGTTACCCCTGTGATTGGCATGACCTACCCTTGTAAGGCCCTAGTACGTAATAGGGCAGGACGATTTAAACTACCTCTCAGTTTCTAGTATATAATAGGGCATGGCAGTTTAGAGGCCAGCAGCCCTTTCTGCACTTGCATGTGTGCACTGCTGAGCTTGAGGCCAGTTTAAAAGTAGCCCTGTGTTGCAGGACTGCTTTTAAAAAGTAAATTGTGCCCAAACTCGACTTTGGTGTTTGGGGCACTTAAAAATGGATAAACCACAATGTTTGGGTCTTACCTAGGTTTCCCTGGGGTGGGAGATCAGGTAAGGAGGACCTTTATAAAATGAGATTTATATGCCCTGGGTTAAGTGAAATTGCAAAAGTTCACTCCCCACATTGTGATAAAGTGCTGCAGTTTGTAACTGCCATGTGGACCTGGCTAGTGCACCCACTTGCCAGGCCCAACCTTCCCTTTTTCTACATGTCAGTCACCCCTAAGGTTGGCCTAAGGTACCCCTGTGGGCAGAGTGCTGTGTATGTTAGAGGTAGGACATGTACTGCTGTGTGTGACATGTCCTGGTGGTGAATTACAGTGTATTTTGTTTTTCACCATTGCAAGGCTGCCTGTTCCCATAGGACAGAATGGGGAGTTTGTTTATAACATCTTTTAAACATAAGTGGCCCTGGGAACAAGGTAGGAAAATAACGTTTATTATGCCTGAACTCAGAATGTTAAAATGCATATTTTAGTGAAGGGGATTTTTACATTCTGTGTTTTGAAAATACCACTTTTCAAGACACCATGATTTTATAAGGGAGTGGACGAATAAAAATCAACTGAAGCTCAACCCGAGAAAACTGAGCTGATCCTCACTGGTGGACTTGCTAACCCATGGAACTCCAACTTTTGGCCATCTACCTTAGGCAACCCTCCCCTCCCGGCTAGCTCAGCCAAGAGTTTGGGTATAGTGGCAAGCAATGATCTCTCAATGAAAGCTCAGATCAGCTCGGTGGTTTCTGCTGGGTATTTTCAACTACACAGAATTAAGAAGATTAGCAGATTTCTGTCTCAGGATGCTCTGACTTTAGTGATCCTGGCCTTGGTCATCTCCCGACTGGACTATTCTAACTCTCTCTATGTAGGCATCCCGGCTTACCAACTTAGACGCCTTCAGCTAGTCCAGAATCAGGCTGCCAGATTGATCTTCCATCAACCTAAATGGCACGGTATCCGGCCCCTGATGAAAAGCCTTCACTGGCTCCCTGTGGCCATGCGTGGCCCTTCCAAGATGGGATGTACGATTTTTAAAGCTCTCTATGGTACACGTCCAGCCTTTATTTCAACCAAGATCTTACGCTATGTCCCCACTCGTAATTTATGATCTTCCCAATTAAATCTGCTAGTTACCCCCATCTCTAAATGCAAGAAACATGGAGGTTCTCGATTTGCAGTTCTAGCCCCTCAGTTTTGGAACTCGCTCCCGATGGAGATAAGGATGGTCACCTCCTATGCACCGTTCAGGAAACAGCTGAAGACATGGCTATTCCATCAGGCATATGATAACTAGGTCTCCTCCCTGTATTGCTGCTTCATGTCTCCCTCAGTGCCAAGAAGCCATTGGTGAACGAGCGCTTGATAAGTTCTTTTTAACATAACATAACATAACATAACATAACATAACATAACATAACATAACATAACATGGATATTAGCCATCCTAGGGGTGTGTTTAGCCAGCTCTTCTCTCCTTGCTGGAAAATCAGCCCTTATGAAGTTGGAGGAATTGGTGCACTCTGGGACAAAATAGTGCCAGACTCTGCAGGAAGTGGTCATATCTTGGGGCAGTCCCCTACACCCCATTGGACAGGAATGACCTCCTGCTTGACCCAGAGAACTTGGAATAAGTATCTGAGAGGGGCAGAGCCTCTCAGATCTGCTGCTTGAAACTTAAGAGAATAAGAAGGGTCATCGTTGAGGACTTTGATGTGCATTCACCAGGCCTGCTCTCTGAAGATTGCACCTTTTGCAACATCTGAAACTACAGGCCTGTGCATACAACCTGCTTCAAAAGGACTAAAGAGTGGACTCCCTGCAAGCTACAGGTTAACAGAGCTCACCTGGACTTTCACCACAAGGAATCCCCAGCCTGGAGTACTACCAGTGGATTTGTAAGGGTTTTGTCCAAGTGGATTGTGGGAATTGAAGTCTCACACTTTCAAGGACCTTCTTGGAGATTCCAGAACCTTGGATTATGAGTTGGACACTTTGGGACCCGCAAGAAGAACTTCAGGAAGGAGTTCTAACAGGATCCAGCCTGCTGGAGGAGGATGCACAAGACTGGTGAGAGATCCTCCAAAACAATTGCTAAATGTGAATGTGTCCCTGTCAGAAGTAACGAAATGGCCAAAGGGGCACTGTTGGTTTTTAAGCACTAGAAAGTGACTAATCCTTAAACGTTCATATCTCTGGTCCTCTACAGTGAATCTTTTTCGTTTTGGTGTCATTTAAAAGAGAACAATATTTCCTATTTTTATCAATTGGTGTTGGATTTTTCTTTTGTGTTGTGTCCTTATTATTTACTGAATTGGTGTATTTAAATGCTTTACACATCTGTCTTTGAAAATGATTCCCATGCGCAGCCCTTGGTAGCTTCGCTGCGAGCAGGCAGGATTAACTTCAAAGACATATTCTGAGCCCTATATTGTGTTAGTGGCTTTATTGTCAGTGGCATATATACATTTGCCCCTCTTAATAATCCACTTTCCAACAATTAATTAAAAATAAAACACACACTTACCTGCAGCTGTGCAGCCTTGCCTCGGAGGTCCCAGGAGGCCAAAGGTCAGCCAACGAGGGAAGGCAGCAGTCCCAATGTCATCACAGAGTGGGATGGGGTCAGTGAGACTGCTGACCCCACCCCACTCTGTGATGAAGTGTCACTGATTGACACTCAACCCTGGGAGCTTCAGAGCTTAAAACTGAAGTGCCCAGGTGTGAGGCAATCAGTGACGCCACCCCTCCTCACCCCTCCTCACTGAGGGAAGGATCTCAGGGACCTTTGCTGAGCTGAGGAGGTCAATCCCACAGGAGCTGTGACTTTCTGAGCCCAGCAATGGTGAGCTCAGGCAGCCAGGAGCCAGGGCTGGACTGAGAACCAAAACCGGCCCTGGCAAAGTGCTCGGCCGGCCCCCTGGGGGTGTGACCGAGCTCTATGCCGGGGTCGTTTTTCGGCCGATTTTGTTACAGGGCCGATTTTGCAGCTATGCTGCAAAAACGGCCCTGTAACAAAAACGGCCCCGAGGGCCCAAAACCGGCCCCCCGGGGGATTGCCCAGTGCCTGCAACGGCCAGTCCGGGCCTGCCAAGAGCCTGCACATTTAGCGCATGCCTGACCTCTGGCTGCCTGACCTGAAAATTAACAGTGTCTGTCAGGCTGACCTTTGTTCAGCCTGACAGACACTGTTCATGAGAAGCAAAAGGTGGGGGTGTGTAGTCCCTCAGCCCCAATGAGCCGGCAGCAGCTGTCTAGCGATGTGTTAAAGGAAGAAGAAACACATCCAATTAGTTGGTCGAACTTTAGTGTGGGCGTGTGCACCTAACTTACTTATATTGGCCCAGTCACATGCCAGTAGCATGGGTGACTGATGGCTGTAGAGAAGCTCATATAAAGGAAATCCCCAAGGATGTGTTCTCATGGACAATAGAGGTGTTTGTTTGTCGAAATGATAAGCTAGGTAATCGTGGGATAGCTTTTCTGAGGAAGGAGTGTCAGAGGCTTTGATTATGTTAAATGTTTTCATTACATATAATAATGTGCAATTTGAGTCAGAGGCATTGCAGTTATTCTTTTATCTGGTTGTGAGGTGAAGCGTTTTATGACTGCTCTCTACTGCCTTCTGGTCAACAGGTACATTCTGAGGGGTAATAAAGCAGAGGATGGCTACAGGCAGTTGGTAATACAATGTCAGTTTTCACAGAGCAAGTACTATTTGGAGATGACCTGGTCATATTACAGAAAGCTCTTTAATATCTTTAACATGTTGTTGTTCATATTGCAAAGGTCAGAAACCTTCCTTGTGATGCCTGTAATATTGCAAGGTTTTGTTAAAGTTAATTAAAAATAATTTTTAAAAATAAGGTCACGGAGCGAGTCACTATGCTGTCCCCTAAAAGGTTAACTATGGCGGGACTGAGGGGCATGGCCAGCAAGATGGCGGGCTAGATGTAGCCTCGCAGAGCCACTCTTTGGCCTAAGACATCCTGTCTAAATCCTGCAGCCAAAATGAGTGGAGGCAGCTGAGCTGCAATTGCTGTTGCTGGTGATTGAGAGGACTAGGCTTACCTAGCGTTGTGATTCCAGGAAAGTTGGTGAGAGGTCCTACCTTGGGGGACGTGATAACTGGAATACTGGTGTCGCGCTCTGCATTGGACCTGCTGAAATTAGGGAGGAGAGTCAATCTTCCTCCCCCTCCCTCTCGCTGCCTCCCCTCCATCTTCCCCCCTGCAGCCCTGGGGTACTGAACAGTGTTTGGCCTAGGTTGCTCCCCCTAATCCTTTTTAGATTGAGCCTATCAGTGCGCATGCGCTGCACTGCAAGTCATGTTGTGTTCAGTATGGGTAGTTTCACTCTGTCCCTCGCTTTCAATTTGCTTAGGTGAGAGTCATTCCAAAAAGCTTGCTTTTGATTGGTTTGTCAAAATTATTTGCCCAGCTTTCTTCGGTGTTACTCCACCCCTGGCATTCCTACCTATTACTGTTATCCTTTCTCTGGAGTGTTTTTCCTTTGGTCTTTGCGCACTACTTTGTGCTTTGTTGCAGATTGCAGTAGTCTTTTTGTGGCTTTCCACATCGCCTGGTTTATGTATGCTGTGCTTTCGTCCCTCTATAGTTGGGCTCTGAATCTTGTTTCTCCGGAGCAGTCCCCTTCGTTTACTTTCAGATTATAGATAAACTAATAGTACGCAGATGCTCTTCTCAGCACGTCGTCAATTCTTGTTCTCTTGCACCCACGGCTGTAACCATGTCCTTACCCAATCACCCTCCTCCCGCTCTCACTTGTTTATTTTTAGGTCTCGCCTAGTGATACAGCGCATGCGCTACACGCCTTGGCGAGACCTATTGTTGTCGGTTTGGTGGGCGAAGGGGGACAAGCTATGACATGTGCACGCGTACGTCTGTCTAACAGCTTAGAAGAAACAGCATATGCACGCGCTTTGACTCACCAGAGGTCTTGGTGTTAGAGGGATGTTCAGATTCACTCTAGGAAACTTTCTACAGAGACCATGCCTTGGAGACTCAGCACAGCAGCTGGAAGTGTCTGCTGCCACGCTGGGGTGGTGTATTGGAAATGAATAAAGTTGAATTTATAGTGCGTTTTCATAGTGTCCACTGACCACCGGATACGAGTTTGGGAGCCAGAGGCAGGATCGACGCAGCCCAGATAAAATCAAAGACGCGCGCTGTCCACACAACACCCTAGCCTGGTGGCGTGGTTTGTGTACTGAGTTTTCTTGTTTTGGTTTTCATTGTGTACAGTGTAATGGTAGCCCGTCTCTTGGGTAGTGGTATGATTGTCCCTTTTTGGGTTATTTCAGCTTTTGATGGGGGGGTTTGTGGAGGGCGGTGCTATGGCGCTGGTTGTGTTTATTTCATACTAACATGGGAGAAAATAAGGAACAAATGGTGCAAAACAATCTGTGAACTGCAACAATGAAGATGGCGGTGGAATTTCCACGTGTATTTATTTTGTCGACTCTCTTACAGGAATGGGTGTACAGAGGTTGCAACAAACACGCTGGTGTAAATGAACAGTTGATAGTAAATTTGAATGGGATCTGACAACGATGAGTAAGACGTACCGAGGTTATTGTCTGATTACATGGTGTAGGGGATCCTGGTACTTGTGGTGGGGTGATGCTTAAGGTCACACAATGTGGAATAAGAAAAGACTAGAAGATTATTAGCTGTGCCGTGGTGGTGCATGTTATACTGTAATCTGTGCTGGGATTTTGCTTGTGATTGCGGACGATTTAATGATTTTTACGGGTCATCTGCAAGATTCAATAAAAGCCATTTGGGACATTTTACAAAGTTTTGGGGAGATATCGGGATATGCAGTAAATCAATCTAAAACAGAAGTGATGCAGTGGAATACACAATATAGTTGCGACCAGATTCGGCGAAGCATTAGATATTTGGGAATAGAAGTAATGCAGAAAATAGAATTAATCGCGAAGGTAAATTTCGACAAAACAACATGTAAAGTCAAGATACAAATACAGAAATGGGATTCACTGCCTCTATCCTTCCTAGGTAAATCGAACCTGCTAAAAATGGCAATACTCCCAAAGTATACTTTCTTATTTAACTCAATATCTCTGGAATTCAAGAAGGAATGGATAACCAAGGTTCAAGGCCTTTTTACATGCTTTATATGGGCAAAAAAAAAGACCACGGATAGCCTGGCAAAAGCTCTGGGCAAGGAAAGAGAATGGAGGGATTGCTACACCAGATCTCTTGCAGTATCAAAGGGTATTCCACTTAAAAATCTTCAGACAACTACTTAGCGACACTACCTCTTTTACACATTTATTTCAAGCTTTGACCTTAGGTTTTCAGTCCCAAGCCCGGCATTTTTTTTTCAAATTTGGGGACCCAAAATACTTCAAGAAAGTGAAACTAAAAATCTTACTGGCTGCATGCAGAGGTTAGCATCAAATAAGAGTATCACAGCGCATCCACTATTATAGCACACTCGCCCCTATATGGAGCTCACCAATCACCCCAATTTGTTTACAAGATTCTCTAGCAGCCTCAATTCAAGCAAATGGGATTAAAAGATGGGGTGAGCTGTTGGAGGGGGCTGGATTAATTTCTTGGCAAAAACTGCAGGACATCACAAGGGGGACCGTTTCTAAATTTAAATATTATCAACTAGCAAGTTGGGCTAAATCACTTAAAAACCTTGGGAACGGTAATGAACTTTTGGTACAAAAGCCAGTCACTACTCCCGTGGGGCGTAAAGAAATTGCTGTATGGTATGGTTTGCTAATCCAGCCTCAGGAAGACTCCCAGCAGTGGTCTGATTCGATCTGGAGGAAAGAGCTGCCGAGCTACGACCGGGATACCTTATGGCAAGTATCTCTAGCGGTTTTATGGCAAAATGTCAAAGCTGCCTCACTAAGAAAAAATCATTTATCTACTCTCCACAAAGCGTACTGGACCCCAAGAAGATTATCCAAAAAATTGGTTCCAAAAGTGTCAAGTGCCAAAAGTGTGGGGAAGCAGATTCAGATGATGTACACATGTTCTGGCGATGCCCGGCAATACAAACCTTCTGGAAAAAAGTAGGTGTGACGATCTCCAGTATTGTGGGGTTTGAAGTTCAGGTGAGTCTCTCACAAGTAATCTTTGGTGTGACTCCGAATGAGGAAATCATGACCCAGATATCCAAAAATCATAAAATATTAATGTTTGTGCTCTTCTTACTGGCGCGCAGGGAACTGTGTATTAAGTGGATTTTGCCCGTTTCCCCATTAGAGTGTGAATGGATCAACTCGATACATAGGGTTGCAAAATTAGACAGAGCTATACGCGTAACTAAGAAAACAAAATGTTGGCACATATGGGATGAATGGTGTAAAAGTAGATAAAAGTAAAAATTCCCAAAGGTATTGTTTTTTGACAGTATGAATCTCTAACTTTTTTTCGACGGTAGCTAAGTGTTTTTCTTTTTTCTTTTTAAGGCAAGGATAGTGCCTCTTTCTTTAATTTATGAAGTAAGTCCTATGGTTATGTTGGTAGCTGCACAGGCTAGGTAAAGCCCAAATGGTACGGACGGATAATCCTGGTGGAGTTTTCTGCGGGACCTGTTATATTCGAGAGGGAACAGGAGGGAGTTAGCGGAGAAGCGAGGTTTAAGGTTTAGGATGGATGAGGACCGGAATTGTGAAGCACATGTCCTCTGTAAAAGGAGAGATCGGATATCCTCATTCTTAGAGTGGGTACTGAGATGGCTCCGGCCACTGTCACTCTCTTGCCTCGCCCCTGTTTAAACTCTCAAATATATAATGGCTAGACACAAATGAGGACAAAAAAAAAAGATGGACAAGTGTCAGTGGGATTGGCATCAGTTCTGTGATATTGCATGTGAAGATGTTGACTGTCTGTGCTTGAATGATGGCTGTGAGGTTGGTGGTTTTGTTTCGTTGGCTGTGAAGCTCAATTCAATTCAATTCAATAGTCTTTATTTCGTTGCTTTGCAACATAAAAGATGTACAAAATACATGATTAAAAGAATTCATTACATCATACCAAAACAACAGTCAATGCTATATGTTTATCTTTTAAACATCTATCATGGTTTAGAAATTATCACAAGTAATAAATAATTTAAAATACATTATACAATTGTTAAAACCGCATTAAATCGATCAGGTTTTATAACATCCAAGGCATAGATTTTTTTAAGATTAAAAACCTTTAAACTAAAACAGAGTCCGCGGTATGAACAGGTCCAGATGGGGTACAGTTAAAAAGGAAGAGACATTTTTACTCTAATAAAATTTACAGCCAGAAGAAATCTACTGATTCCAAACACAATTGCTTGGCTGGTGTCGGTTTTTAAGATTCTACCAGCTTCCTTATAAGAACTAGAGCCAATGTTATAACATAGAGGCTTTATCCATTTCTTCCTAGGTATACCATAACTAGGACAGAAGAACAATATGTGTAAAACGTCTTCCCTTATATTAGTAGAGCATAAAGTGCAGTAATCACTGTTTGTCTTCCCCCAGTTTTTCTCTGTTACTTTGGTTCTCAATATATCTGAATTTTAGGTATAGGGTTTTGGCCAATGGCGGCTGAATTTCATCAAGAAATACTTCAAAATGTTCCACATTTTTGACCATTAGGAATGTTTCAGTTAGAGGGCCGTGTGTCCTAACATACACAGAATCATGGCTCACATGAGACCAGAAAGATAACTTAACAATTTTCTTAGAGGCCATAGTTAAGGTATCTGGCGCACTCCAAAAGTGTGATAATCCTATTTTTACGAACCACGCTCTTACATGCTTGAACCAATATATTCGGTTACCACTATCTAGGTCCAGAACTTCTTTTAACCCGATTTTATAATTAATCAATTCGGGTATAGTCCATAATCTAACCCATAGTAATAGTGGTCTCAACATTGCATGATGGTCAGTATGTTTGATATTTAAATCTAAAAACAATGGGACCAGTGGGGTGTTGATGGGAACTTTTAATAGTCCCCTAATGAAGTTGTTTTCCAATGTTTCAAAGTTCTTCTTACAGACTGGGCCCCAAAGTTCAGCCCCGTACAAGACAGCAGATTGAACCTTGCACCTAAAAATCTCGATTGCTGGGGTTACTGCCTTATTTACACACTTATTGTGTCTCTTTAATATTGGGAGACAGTTTTGTTTAAACACTATTTTAGACTTTTCTAGCTGAGGCCTCCATCCCATATTTGAATCTAATAGTACCCCTAAATATGTAAAACTCTGTTCATAGTCAAGTTTATGACCGTTTAGCATCAGGTTCTTTTTAAAACTTTTATGAGGGTTCAGTGCCATATATTTGGGTTTTTTTGTATTAATCTCTAACCCTTTTAAGGTACAGTATTGCTGGAACCTATCTAGTAGAATTTGGAGGCCCTTCGGAGTCTGTGATATAAGGATCGTGTCGTCCGCAAAAAGTAGGGACGGCACACGTTCCCCTCCCAATCGAGGCGAATCATTGTCACAGTCCTCCATGTAACCAGCAATATCATTAACAAAAAGGGAAAAGAGTGTCGGGGCAAGCACGCATCCCTGGCGTACTCCCCTTTTAATTGGGATTGGGTCTGTAAGTTCCCCGTTAGGGCCCCATCTTACCTTCGCATAGTTATCGTGGTGGAGACCCATCACTAATCTTAAAAGTTCCCAGCTGTGAAGCTGTTGGGAAGGTGAATTTGAGCTATGCTGAAATACGTGTCTTTAAGGTTGTTCCATGCATCCTTTGGATGGTGTTCATGAGGCTGTTTACTCTGCTGATATGGGGTGGTGTCTGTAAGGCTTGTAACTGTACTGGCATTATTATTTGAAAGTTTTATAGAGCGCGAACAAGATCCTTGCGGATATCAGAGCGCTTTACACACAAATGGGATAAAAACAGATAAATATAATACAAAGATGAACAAAAACAAATTGATCAAATGGAAACAAGGTGAGGTAGCATCGGTGGGCCACTGTACAGAAATCAAGGAATGAAAGTTAAACAAATATATCAAGCAAATATGAGTAAACAAATTAGGCAAATGTAAAACAAGGTGAGGTAGCAGCGGTGTAAAGGAGGGCAACTGTGCACACAAAAAAAGGAATGAAAGTTCAGCAAATATGTCCAGCAAAGACGAGCAAACAAATTAAGCAGATGAAACAAGGTGAGGTAGCAGCGGTGTATGGGTGATCAACTCTACAAAGTTTTTGGAGGAGACATAATGAGTATGAAGGTATCTTAGTCTAAATTCATGTGAATTTAGCTAAGAGGAGAGATTTTACTTCTTTCTTGAAGGAAGCCGTGGATGAGATAAGTCTGATTTCTGGAGGAAGGGAATTCCATATCCTGGGGGCCATCCCAGAGAAGGAGCGTTTATATGTCTTCTTCTTGTGGAATCTTTGGGGTTTCAGAAGAAGGTTCTTTGTGCTTCTTGTATCTCTTGAGCCACCCGAGATTGTCAGTTTCTGAGCGAGATAGCTGGGAGAGTTGTGGTATATGGCCTTGTGTGTCATGCATGCTATTTTCAGGTGTATTCTAGCTTCGTATGGTAGCCAGCTCAGGGATCTTAAGTCGGGAGAGATGTCTGGCTGCAGCATTAATAGAGGCTTTTAATGGTGCGGTAGTTGAAAGGGGGAGGCCACAGAGGGCAACGCTTCCATAGTACACTCGAGGGATTACTAGGGCTTGGACTGCAGTTCTGAAGTCATTTGCAGGGAGGAAAGGTTTGAGCTTTCTTAATGTGTTGATTTGGAAATTAGCACCTTTCGTAGCATTGCTGATGTGGTGATGCATATTGAGATTGCAGTCGAGGGTTATGCCTAAGGATTTTGCTGAATCCACGAGAGTAGGTTGGACGTTAAGTGCAGTGAGATGATTAAGCCAGGACTGAGTGATGGGGACTTTGGAAGGAGGAGCTATTAAGAGGAATTCTGTTTTTAGGGCGTTAAGTTTGAGATGATTCTCTGCTAGCCAAGTCTGTGTGTTTCTGAGCGTTGTGTTGAGAAGTTTGATGTCTTCAAGGGTGTGTATTTTAAGGTTGATCTGGGTATCGTCAGCGTACATGTGAAAGTGTACATTAGATGCTTGAAGCAGTGCGGTGAGTGGTTCCAAGACTAGATTGAACAAGGTAGGGGATAGGGAGGATCCTTGAGGGACACCTAGTGTTACAGGAACTGGGGTAGACATATTGTTGTTAATCTTGAATTTCTGAGTCCGGTTATGTAGAAAAGAGGTGAACCATTTGAGTACTATCCCTGAGATACCCATTCTGAAATTTAGCAAATCGAGTAAGTTCTCATGTTTGACTGTATCGAAGGCTGATGAAAGGTCGAGAAAGATGAGGAGGCTGGTGCCATTCCGATCAAGAATTTGCAGTGCATCATCAATTATGTGTGTCATAGCTGATTCCGTGCTGTGACCTGCTCGGAAGCCTGATTGGTGTGAATTGAGGAGTTGAAAGTGCTCGATGTGTTTTGTCAGTTGGAGATGTACACATTTTTCTAGGAGTTTGGCCAAAGTAGGAATATTTGTGATAGGATGATAGTTAATCAGCTCGGAGGGGTTCGCTGAGGGTTTCTTCAGTATGGGCGAAACCTGTCCTATTTTGCTGGAGTCCGGTATGCATCCTTGTTGCAGAGAGCTGTTTTAGAACAAGGGGCGTTTTGCTGTGGGGGTTAGAATAAAGTCTTAGATGAGAGAGGAAATCTTTCCTGATCTTGTCTGTCTTTAGATTAAAGAAAGAAGAGAATTCTTCACAGGACGGTAGTGCACTAGAGGAGTTTTGAGGTCTTTGAGGTCCATCTCTGGATTGAGTTTTGATTAACTCAAACAACTTCTTAGGTCGGTTTCTAGCCTGGTCAAGTTGGTGACTGAAGAAGGATGCTTTCATATGTTTTTTTTTTAAAGTATGCGTTTCTTTTTTTAAAGTATGCGTTTCTTTTTTTCTTTAGTGTTTTGAGGTGCAGAGCTGAGGGGACTGATCACCAATTGCGTTCCGCCAGTCTCATGGCTCGCCTATCTTCGTTAAGTAGTCTGTCATATCATGGTTTTGAATTCTTAGATGAAGCTCTCTTTAACTGAAGGGGGGCAACTTCATTGATAATAGAGGACATCGAGTTGAGGTAGTGGTCGGTGAGAACAAGTACGTCGGTAGCGCCAGTAGGGGGTAGGAGAAGATTGTAGCTGGGGGAGGGTAGAGAGTTAGGATTGAGTTTCCTCAAGTCTCTCTTCCAGACCTTAGATCTAGTGGATTGAACCAGGTTAGATTTCACTTTTTCGTTGATGTAGAACGTGATAATGTGGTGATCAGACCAGTCACAGGGTAAGATTGAATCAAGTTGGATGGAGTTGCCTTTGGAGATGATAAGATCCAGTATAGAGCCTTTGTCGTGTGTAGGGCTGTTGCAAAATTGGGAGAGGTCAAGTTCACTGAGGAAGTTTTTGAGACTGTTGACCACAGCGTTGTTGAGATCATTTCCTTGGGGGTTGAAGTCACCAATGAATATTTGTGTGTGTTGTCTTCCGGAATTCGTTGTGACCAGGTCCATGAGGTGTTCTGCAATGGTGAGGTTGTCTCCTGGTGGGTGGTAGATAATGTGTAAGGAGCATACAGGATTACCTTCGCTATTGATGTCAAGGCAAAAGTACTCACAGGAGGAGAAAATAGGGGATATAGCTCTCATAACTGAGAGTTTGCTCCGGTAAATACATGCGATTCCACCCCCAATCTTGCCAATCCTATCCAATCTGATGATGTGGTAGTTAGGTATTAGGTTGTTGGCATTTGTGGTAAGTGTGAAGTTGTAACTGAATTTGTTCAGATGGTTTCCCTCAGGTTGCTGTTTTTCCCTTATTCGCCTCTGTGAGTTTTGTATTTAAACTGAGCAGATGCCTTAAGGTTGTTGGCTGTGAATAAATGGCACCTGTGTCTTTGTGTTCGGATGGTGTTGTTGTTGTTGATTCTGCTTTAATTCCATGTGTGAGATTGCTATGTTTTCCTTGGTTGTGCTAATTGGATTATTATCCTGGGACTGTTCTTGGCTTTTCTGGGAATATGCCTGTTGCGTTGGTGGTTGCAATGACATTGTGCCTGCAAAATTGATGGTTTTGCTTTGTTCATGGCTTTTAGGTTATTGCTTGTGAAGTGCCAGTAAGGAGATTAGCTGTGCTTGGATGATACATGGGAGGTGGTGGACTGTGCTGGGTTGACACCTGTGGTTTGTGGATATGTTAAAATGACATTTTGGAGGTTTTGGCAAAGCTGAAATCCTGACTTTGATTCTTTAGTCGTGCTGGTGGTGGAATAGGGAAAAAATACAGTTGGGTGATGATAGGCTGCATGCGAACCCTTTGGTCACGCAAGGTAGATGCCTAACAAGGTGTTACTCACAGGAGGAGAAAATAGGGGATATAGCTCTCATAACTGAGAGTTTGCTCCGGTAAATACATGCGATTCCACCCCCAATCTTGCCAATCCTATCCAATCTGATGATGTGGTAGTTAGGTATTAGGTTGTTGGCATTTGTGGTAAGTGTGAAGTTGTAACTGAATTTGTTCAGATGGTTTCCCTCAGGTTGCTGTTTTTCCCTTATTCGCCTCTGTGAGTTTTGTATTTAAACTGAGCAGATGCCTTAAGGTTGTTGGCTGTGAATAAATGGCACCTGTGTCTTTGTGTTCGGATGGTGTTGTTGTTGTTGATTCTGCTTTAATTCCATGTGTGAGATTGCTATGTTTTCCTTGGTTGTGCTAATTGGATTATTATCCTGGGACTGTTCTTGGCTTTTCTGGGAATATGCCTGTTGCGTTGGTGGTTGCAATGACATTGTGCCTGCAAAATTGATGGTTTTGCTTTGTTCATGGCTTTTAGGTTATTGCTTGTGAAGTGCCAGTAAGGAGATTAGCTGTGCTTGGATGATACATGGGAGGTGGTGGACTGTGCTGGGTTGACACCTGTGGTTTGTGGATATGTTAAAATGACATTTTGGAGGTTTTGGCAAAGCTGAAATCCTGACTTTGATTCTTTAGTCGTGCTGGTGGTGGAATAGGGAAAAAATACAGTTGGGTGATGATAGGCTGCATGCGAACCCTTTGGTCACGCAAGGTAGATGCCTAACAAGGTGTTGGCTAAGTATTAGGTCTTTCTTTTGCTTTTTGTTTGCAATACCTGGCTGTGATTAGGTGGCAACAATGATGTCCTGGCTATGCTGTGATGAGCTTGTGAGATTATGTGCTGTGCAGGGATGCTGGTTTCACTTTGATGGTGTTGTTGAGGTATACTTGTGTTGTATAGTTATAAGCTGTAACTGGTTTTTTTGGTAGTTTAGTTGTTCTTTGGTATTGCATTAGAAGTTGTCAACTGTGGTTTAATCATGCCTGCGAGGAGTTGTTCTGTTGCACTGGTGCCTTTGAAATGTAGGTGTTCTTTGATTGTGCTTGTTAGGTGATTGGTTTTATTGGATGAGGTCTATGATGTTGTAAGGAGATAATGCTTTGCACTTATTCTAGAATGGTGCATTTAGAGTTGTTGGTTGCACTGGCATTAATTGTCTCTAATCCCAGTGCAGCAAGTAAATGCCTGTTAGGTTGTTGCTTGCGGTGTGTGTGAGTCACTGTTTCACGGTGCTAGGGGTGGTGCTTGTGAGGTTACTGATTCTGCCTGGATATCTCAAGCGTATTTGTTGTCACCAAATCGTTCCTCTGAGGGTGTTACTTATGCTGAGACAACATATGGGGAGATTTGTTCTTTTTTTTGTACTTGGTACTTTGTACCAGTAAATTTGCTTGCTGAGGCATTTCTTGTGCTAGGATGTTATCTACGAGATTGTGGCGTACTGCATTGGTATGTGTCCGTTAAAGTTATGGTGGTGGTAAAGTGTTGGATTTTGCTTGGCTGATAGGAGGTTTGGTTGACTCTGTTGCAGTGGTGTCTGTACGATTGGTTGCTTTGTAAGTATGTCGTCTGTATGGGTGTTAAGAGTCTGAGATTGAGCCTGGAATGTTGCTGGTTGTGCTAAGGCGCGTGCGCGAACTGTTGTTAGTTCTGCATATGGTACATTTCTGGATGTTTAATAGCTTTGGTTGCTACCCATAAGGTATTTAAATTTCACAGTTTTGTAACCATGTACTGCTTTTAAAAAAAGATTGTTTTATGCATTTAAAAAAATACAAATGATGCTTGTTGGCTTGTGATGAGCACTTCTCTGTAAATATACAGTCACGTTTTTGTTGCTCATACCTACATTTCAAGTACTTACAAGGGCTGGTATTTTTTTTGTAAAATAGAGGAACTGTTGCGCAAATAGATGTTGTGTTTTGAGCCTAGTAAGGGACCCAAAGGTAGATTCCTGGCCTCCTTGATCCGAAAGCGGCATCTCTTGCTTTGCCGTGGTGTATTTGTGACCATTAGCTTTTCAAGCATTGTGCCACTGACGTTGTTGGATTGTCCTGGAGGGATGCTGCCTGTGAGGTTGGGAAGGGATGTGCTGAATGCTGCCCGGCTGGTTGTAAGCAACACACAGCACTTTTGACGTTGAGGTTGTATGCATCCTTGAGGTTCTCTGTTAACTATCAGGATGGTGACCTTGAGGCTGTATGCAACTTGTCTGGATGGTGGGTTTGGAATTGATCTACTTGGATGGTGTACTTGGGTTTGTTAGCTGTAGTGAAATTGAGCATGGGGGGATATTCGTTTTCTGTATGCTAACTTGCAGCTGTGCCCAGTGGTGTGGAATTCCTATCAAGACGCCCAAGACATTGTTTGGGGTCAAGGACAATAAGATTTCATGTTTACTTTGTCTAGTTTACAAGTAGGTCAAATCCCGAACAACAGACCCATTTGTCTAACAGTTTACAGTACAACAGTATGGATTTCTAAAAGAGGATTGTCCGCATGTAAGGCTAACATATCTATTTGAATAACTTATTCAAACTTTGCTTAATTAATGCAAAGACTTTACTATTTGGGAAAGCAGTAAGATGTAAACTCAGTTTATGTTACTGCCAGTGGTTCAGTGTTCATAATTTTTCAAAATTTAACAATTTGAGGCTACTTATAATCTCCTCAGAATGGTCCCTGATTATAAGCAAATACATGTAGAAACGTGAAAGCAAGATTGGCGATTGCTTGCTTTCAAAATAAAGTGTGCACAAAAATTTGCAGCTTGAAAAAATGTTTTGCTAAACTATTGGAACAACTTTGGATAACATTTCTTTGAGGCATCATTTAGTCAAACATGTTTGACGCATGCAAATAAGAACGAGCATTGATATATACACGATTTAACCCTTCAGTTGATCGGAAGTATAGACTTAGCGGAGACGCGGTCGGAACCCTTGGCAGTGGCTGCTTATGACGCTACGAAGGCTTTCGACCGCGTCAATTGGGGCTTTATGTGGGATGTATTGAGCACGATGGGCTTCGGTGCAACCTTTGTACAGACACTGAGGGGATGCTACGAGGGACCATCCACCGCAATATTACTAAATGGCATGTTGACATCACGCTTCAGCGTAAAAAGAGGAACTAGGCAGGGGTGTCCTATTTCGCCCCTCCTATTTGATCTCTATATCGAGCCTTTGGCACAAGCTGCTGGAAGTTTTAGCTGTAAGGTGGCATTATATGCCGATGATTTGCTAATCTATACAAGCAATCCGGCTGAGGTCTTTCCCAGAGTGGAAGAGATAATGAAAGACTTTAGTAAACACTCTGGGTACATGATAAATAACCAAAAAACTGAAATAATGTGCTGGGGGTAGACAATTGGGAGGGAGCCCGAAGCAGTCAGTTTAGATACCTAGGTATAACAAGAACACCAGACCTTAGTACCATAGCATTGACTAACATAAAGAAGGCGGCCAAGGATATTGACCATCTTTTGCTCAGATGGCAGAACCTCCAGCTTACAATCTATGGTCGTGTCAACTTGGTCAAAATGGTAATCTTACCGAAACTGACATACCTCTTTAATATGATACCATTGACTTTTCCACATAAGGCCTTGGCCAGAAAGCAGGGAAAAATAGGTAGCTTTATTTGGAAAATAAAAATTCAAGGATCTCATGGAAAAAGTTGAAAAGAAGATTGATGAAGGGAGGCCTTGCACTCCCTGACATCCTTTGCTATGCTTTCTCTTTTCAACTGAAAAACATTCGATGCCTCCTTTCCAGCCCCGATGATTCCAACTGGGAGCAGATACTGAACACTATGGTGGAACAAGAGGGTGGTGGGCCTGGTTTCCTTTATAAATTTGGTGTGCCAAAATGTTACAAAAAGGTGCGTCTTAAGGTACTGGAACATGCACTCTCAGTATGGACTAGAGTCAAGGGGAGATGGGGCATAAAGTATTATTCAGATCTTGCCCCAATCTGGGACTCTCCGGGTCTGCCGAAATGCTTTGATGATAGTCTCTCTCTTCCTATCAGGAGAGCAGGTATAACAGTATGGTCAGACATAGCAACACCAGAGGGAGTTCTCCCATGGGAGGTCTTGAGATTGAAGATAGGGGACTCTTTCTCTACATTCAAGTATATTCAGATCTGTTCCTGGTTTACCGCTGAGAGGGAGAACATAGGTGGGAATTGGGGTATCGAGTCTGCACTCTAATCTCCTAGCCCAATGAAGAAGGAAGTGGGACTCTGGTATATAAAAATGTTGGAGGAGGAGGAATCTGTGGCCCCCCCAATGTATCAAATCTGGAATTCCTCTAGGCTGGAGGAGGCATCAGTTGCTCTTTATGACAGATCTCTTTATATCTTGTACAAATATGTTAGATCAGCTTCCCTGAAGAAGAACCACTATTTCACCATCAACAGGCTTTACTACACGCCAAAAAAGATTGCAAAGTTTGTGACTCCCTCTCCATCGTGTTCAAGATGCGGGTTAGTGGAAGCATATGACATACATGTCTTTTATGATTGTCTTTCTCTGGTTCCCTTCTGGTCTATGGTTGAGAAGGCCCTGGAAGGCATTTTTAAGGCACCAGGGACCTTGACTTTAAATTTGGTTAGAGTTTTCTTTGGGAACGACACTGAGCTTTTTAGTTTATTAAGGGGGGCACAAGTGGCTTTATTTTTTAGCCTTATCATAATAGCGCGTAGGGAGATATGCAAACTATGGAAAGATGCTAGCCCTCCCCTATATGAAAGCTGGTTACGGGCGGCTTTGAGCACTGCACGGTTAGAAGTTGGTTTGGCACAAAATGTAAATAGCACGGGTGGGATCCCTTGTTAGATTGGGGAAGACAAATGAGGCTGGTCTAAGGCCTGGCCGTCCTAGGATTACACCAGGCCTCGGAATAAAGAGGCAGGGCAGGCGGGCGTGCCCAGGCCATTGCAAGGACGTCAACCCCGGGCGCTCACGACGATGGAATGGGTTGAGAAAGTTTATTTGCACAGCCTTTGGTGGAATGAGGACAAAAAAACAAACAAAAAAAAGAACAAGCATTGAAAATGCAATAGATCGCGCCTTTGATTAAGTTAAAGCCATTTGCTTTGCAAATGGTATTGTATTCCAGCTTTGCATTATTTAGTGTATACTTGTGATATGTTGTAGTTGTATGTAGTAAGAATTGTTTTGTTAGATGTGTAGTAATTTAAAGCATAGTGTTAGTAGGAAAAGAGAAGTGTTTCAGATTTCGGAGGTGAATAAATAGAAGAATAGTATGCGTGTTAATTTTGTATAGTGAGTATTACAATAGCATGAGAGAGACAAATGGGGCGATGGGAGAGCAAATATATGCACACATCACAAATATACACTAAATAAAGAATACAATACCATTAGCAAAGCAAATGGCTTTAACTTAATCAAAGGCGAGACCTATTGCATTTTCAATGCTTGTTCTACCAGCCTGGAAGGGCCAGACATCCGGCACCCTGGCGGTGGGCGAGGCGGAGAGCACTGCACTCCCGGGGGCCAGTTACAGAGGGAGACGTGGACCCTCCCAGCTTTAGCAGCCCTTCGAATCCGCCAAAAGCTCCCATGATATCCCAACCAAATATTCAAATTACTAAAGATTCCCAAACTAAAGTATCTTTAAAAAATGCTGCATAAACTTCAGAGAGATACATTTAAAATTGTTTATCAACGGGCGAGTTTCCACCTACTTATCGGGAAAAAAGCTGACAGGTTTAAAATGGCTGGTGCTGAAGATGAGCAGTCTATGCTGTCACACCACCATTACGTTCATGATGTTCTCTCTCAAAGGCCTCTCCATCTGGTTGTGCGCCTTAGTGTTGCTGAGAACCAACTAGTCACAGCCGCAGGGATAGCCCCTACAGGTAGATAATCCCACCACTTTTAACATTTCTGCAGCTGCCACCACCGGCACCACTATAATGATAAGGAGTAACACCTGACTACATCCCACCGCCGATATCCATGCCCACACTGGCAGGTATGCAAGCTTCCACTTATTATGTCCTCTATCCGCCAGATTAAGTGCTTCTTTGAGGGTTAGGGAACCGCTGCTGACCTCACTCCAATCTAGTGCATTAAACAAGTGCCTCTCATACCATGAATGAACAACTTTGCAAAATCGGAGGTCTCTCGTACCTGCGATTCTTTTCACTTAATGCATTAACATTATTTCTATAATTCCTCTTAGAACATGCTACTGTGTTTCCAAAAAGTATGCCACACAATTATTTCAAATTTTTCTTATTGTGTATGAATTTACTGTATCAAACATTTTTGCTAAAACACATACAGTTGTTCGGTCAGAGCGACAAATTTGACATAAAACATAGCACTGCTATTACATTAATGACAAAATTACCGCAACAGGGGATTCATCAATGTGATCTGTTAACACCTTGACTGCTAAGGCAATTCCCGCTGGGTGCTGATATTTATGAAATGCCATTGTTCATGACGAGCTCACCTTGTCATGAGCACAGCTCCAGTGTGCCTCATGACGAGCTGACCTTGTCAAGAGCATGGAACAGGTTAAACTAAACAGTATAATATACAAATGCGACTTATAAGGACATTCTGGACATGAAACATCGAGAAATAATACAAATATGACAACCAACAATTTATGTAAGCTGATATGGAGTTAAACTGTCCTACTAAATTTATGTATTGGGCCTTTATCTTATATCTCCTCAATACTTTCTTAGTCCAAGGTCCGAGTGAGGTCCGAGTATCAGTGTATTAGTCTGAGTCAATGCCAACTGAGTTCGGCTTAGACCTCCTATCCTTAAATGTGATATTTATGGAGAAATTACTCTTGGCCTCAATTTAGAATGAGCTGACGCATTTTGACCTTCGCAAAGGGACCGTGAGGGTTTTCTCTGAAGGTCTTCCTCAGGGCTGTAGGGACTTTATGTAGGACACACTTTTTTGTCATATTCATTCTGAGCCATAGCTTGGAAGGGCCTTGGAGTTAGGAGTCCGTCAACAATGTGGATTCCAGCTCTTGTCACATTTATGTGATAGCTGAATCTCAGTTTCTTGCGATTTCGTCTCTTATCACGGGCAGAGGCTCGTCCTTGTCTTCTTCATAGTGCCCACACCGTCATCCGCTCCCACCCAACATCATGCACATTTTGCCCATATAATGATTACACTGGACACATTGTTTATGGGTAAAGAACTGCTGCAGGTTTATTTTCATACAACCAGAGTATGACGTTAGTGGGTTATCTTACGGGCGATCCAGGGCAGGCAGCCCCTCGCTGCATCGCCCGCCTAATGAGCCAGCCAGCACGGTGGATCGACGCCTGGACAGTGCAGCACCTTGTAGATCCTTATCTTATACTCCCGCCCCTTTCAGGGCGGAGCGGTATGGCACACCCTCGGTTGGTTCAGGCCCCCAACCGCCCGAAGGACCAACGGGGCGCCGTCGCGGTTTCCCAGAACCTCCTGCGGCTCCAGGTCTTTGGCTCAGGCACCCTTACTGTGCCAGGCATAGGTACCCTTACTGTACCAGTCTGCCGCAGAGGTACCCTTACTGTACCCGTCTGCCTACAGAACACCCTGTAACTCCACCACAGCTCTGGAGGAGGCTACCGTCGATGACAGAGCCCCCCCATCTCAGAGTGGTTTACTAACATCCTGCAGCTGAAAGTGCATCTTGCACATCCAACAGGAACATATCCATCCCAACCTTGGACAAGTGCACCCCATCTTTTTCATAATAACCTTCAATTTTCTCCTGTATTAATGCATGCCTGATGAATCCCAAGCCTCTTCGTTCCAGGAACTTCTGCATAGACCTATTGACCCTCCTGCATGAATGTTCTACTGCCGCAGTGGATCTCGCCCCCCTCTATTCCCTGCGAGGGACGATCTCTGACCACAATAGTTCGCACGCTCCAAGCCTGTTGCTCATTGCCACAATGTCCGTTTGCATGGCCTATATCAGTGCCCTTCTCCCCCTGGTGACCAAGTCATTACCCCCCAAGTGGATGATAAGGACATTGGGTGGAGACCCCCCTAATGAAAGGCGCTGCTCTAGACTAATCCTCAGGCTGCTCCATTACATCCCCGGGGAGCCCAACCATACAAATTGCGTCTTCGCGAAACCCTGGGTCCAAGTCTTGTGTGCTGCCCATTGTTCCAACCTGGCAACGTATGAATGTCCCATCAACCACACTTGGCAGCCTGCTGAAAAAAGGTGGAGGACGCCATTTTACCACAAGTAGTTTTAATCCTTGACACTGCACACAATGGTAACGCAAAATATCGTGGTTGGTTTGTTTGAACACTGCACACAGTAAGTAGAAAGTAATACGTAAACAAAGTCATAATGCTCAAAACACATATTTACACTCATTGCCTGAGCCTCTAGGGGTGGATGTATCGTTGAAAACAGTTCGAATTCCAACGCCCTACACCTTCGACACCTTCTGGCCCCATACCTGCCTTGAATGCAGCCGTGGCTTTTCCCTTTCCCTGCTAGACCGGATTTGGACAAAGCTGCCCCCATGATGCGATCCAGCTGGAACCTGGTCAGGGGCGCCCCATCTGCATGAATTAGGAAGTTCCCTGAGGTAGCTGGTCTGATCTGCAAGCATTCCCTAACTGTGGTAACAGGGCAGTATCTGGGGTCCCCCAACACTTGTAGCACTATGGTTGTGCCCCGCCCTGCTTGGTCTGTCTTTGATCTCCGGATGCGAAGTGCCAAGGCGTCTGACGCACAGACATCCAACATGTCCAATGCCGCACCTTTCCTGTCTGTTTTTGATTTGGCCACGAGCTCGCTTACCCTGAAAGCCCCCAAAAAAGCCAAGCAGAAAGCAGTGGTGAAAAGCCTAGCCTCGTATGGGGAATTAGTGACTAGAGGTAGGGCTTCTATCATGCGCTGCAGGGACGGAAAATCTATTGGCGCCCTGCTGACAGGGGTCTTCACCTCGTCCTGGGCCCACCCTTTTAGTGCTGCCCTCACCTTGAATGAGCTGGTGGGGTCATTAACCCCCGTTGAGCCTAGTGTCATGCCTCAGGGCCGCCAGGTGGCCACACACCCATGAATGTGTCTTGCCGGTTTACTTAGCCCAAACCACAAAGGCCTCAACTTGTTCTTCCAGTACCAGCGCATCTGCTTCTACGGCCTCTATCACTGCCCTAAAAGTAACCAACTGGGAGCAGTATTTCTTCTGAGATGCAGGAGCCAGGGATCGCTCGCCCATCCTCTTCAATCGCTCCCCCACCGTAGCAGTCGCCATAGGGATGCTGGGAATGGTGTCATCGCCGCCCTCACCCGCGGCCAGGCCTCTCGGAAGCGGATCCACTGAAAGCGAGAGAGACCGTCAGATGCCACATTCTTCACACCCTCAATGTGTCGCGCCCTAAACTCAATGTTTTTGTGCAAACCCACTCTCACCAATTCTCGGAGTAAACTCAAAACAAGGGGGCATGTGGGTGATAGCCCATTTATTGCCTGGACCACGGCCATGTTGTCCGACCAGAACACCACCTTCCTGTTGCCCAACCTCTCCGGCCATAAGTGTAGTGCAACTACAATGGGAAAGAGCTCTAGGACAGTAATGTTTGCAGTAATCCCCTCTTCCGCCAAGCATTGGGCCACCGCATTGCACACCACTCTTCTCCCAAGATCACACCAAAGCCCTCTCTACCTGATGCATCTGAAAAAAGGTAGAGTTCCTGGCTACCCTGAAACATCGAGAAATAATACAAATATGACAAACAACAATTTATGTAAGCTGATATGGATTTAAACTGTCCTACTAAATTTATGTATCGGGCCTTTATCGTATATCTCCTCAATACTTTCTTAGTTCAAGGTCCGAGTGAGGTCAGAGTATCAGTGTATTAGTCTGAGTCAATGCCAACTGAGTTCGGCTTAGACCTCTTATCCTTATTTGTGATATTTAGAGTGAAATTACTCTTGGCCTCAATTTAGAATGAGCTGACGCGCTTTGACCTTCGCAAAGGGACCGTGAGGGTTTTCTCTGAAGGTCTTCCTCAGGGCTGTAGGAACTTTATGTAGGACACACTTTTTTGTCATATTCATTCTGAGCCATAGCTTGGAAGGCCCTTGGAGTTAGGAGTCCGTCAACAATGTGGATTCCAGCTCTTCTCACATTTATGTGATTGTTGAATCTCAGTTTCTTGTGATTTCGACTCTTATCACGGGCAGAGGCTCGTCCTTGTCTTCTTCAGTATTGCCTGCCGGCGTTTCTTTCATGGAATAGCGTTCAAATTTACACTTGGAGAGCCAGTCCACATCTAACCTAGAATTAGCAACTTTGAAGATGCCTGCTGCCCTCTCTCCACCCACAGAGGATTCTCTGCCGCCCCACCCACAATACTGACTCTCACATGGGAAGCAGTCACATATTGCCGAACAGGAAGAGAGAGAGAGTTGTAATATTAACTTACGGCTACATGTGATATACAAGTGCAGGCACAGGATAATGTGCTCCATCTGGTCTATTATGACTATACCAGGCTGCATAGGATGGGAAGGGCTTTTTAGACAAACAAGGGAAACCCAGCGGGTAGCTAAGAACCACGGGTATAACTAAGTTTATGAAAACAAAAGGTTCCTAGCCTATTTAGATTTTTCACAATGCAATATAGCACACAATGGACTACTATATGGTAACATGTTCCTGTCCGGCCGGACCGGAAGTTTATTTTCAAACAATGTCAATTTTACCACAATATTTTCAAACAATCAGTATGACACAAGCCTGTGCCGTACTTAGAAGAGAAGAAATTAGAATAAAGAAAAAGGTGAAAGGGGTGTCTTCAGGCAAAGAAGAAGAGCAAAACAGGGCACTTTACGATTAAGAAGAAATAATAACAGTGTCGCCTGGAGTGAACCATACAACCTCAATTTATAAGATACTACATGTATGTACACTCATGGGTGTCGACGTTTCGATCCCTTCGCTCAATTAATTAAATGGGATCATCATCAGGACTTAATGAATTGCCTGAATGTAACAAAGCCTGTTGAGAGAATGAGAAAACAAGCACAAGGAGAAAAACTTTAAAGATATTCGAAGAATTTTGAGAAATTTTTTTAAAAAAGGAGCAGTAAACACATGCCTTAAAAATACCTTTTTCAACTGCGATCGCAAGTAGTGACCAGTGCTTGGTGAATGTGCCTTCGTGACGTAATTAGGTATATAATCCATACTTTCATTTGTACATTTATTTACTAGTCCTCGGAATCGCAGTGAATCATGTGCAGCCCTCTCTGAGGTTGTATGGTTCACTCCAGGCGACACTGTTATTATTTCTTCTTAATCGTAAAGTGCCCTGTTTTGCTCTTCTTCTTTGCCTGAAGACACCCCTTTCACCTTTTTCTTTATTCTAATTTCTTCTCTTCTAAGTACGGCACAGGCTTGTGTCATACTGATTGTTTGAAAATATTGTGGTAAAATTGACATTGTTTGAAAATAAACTTCCGGTCCGGCTGGACAGGAACATGTTACCATATAGTAGTCCATTGTGTGCTATATTGCATTGTGAAAAATCTAAATAGGCTAGGAACCTTTTGTTTTCATAAACTTAGGATGGGAAGGGCGGCCTCCCCGGAGTGTTTGATATGCTCAGGGGCCAGAGGCGACTTCTTGCACACACTTTGGAGCTCTACTATCATCCAGATTTATTGGACTGAGGTTATCCAAGACCTCCAGGCTATCTTAGAGGTAGATGTCCAACTTGACCTGAAATATGTCCTTCTGGGAATACTGACAATATTCCGAGGGTTCAACTCCTGTTCTGTAATCTCGGTTTGATTGTAGTGAAAAGAGATGTAGCCAAATATTACGGTGTACAGGAGGCCTCCACACTTCATGAATGGAAGACGGCTATGGATAGGTACATGACTAGAGTGCGAGTCACATATAGGAGCTGACAATGCCACCTTCAAATTTAGAAAAGTATGGGGACCCTGGCTACACTACTGTGATTTGGGGCCTGAGGTGGATGACAGAGGGACTCTATCTAATGGTTTATTTCCTTTGCATTGGAGTTCTTTTTCCTTTTATTTTCTTCAAAATGAGTTTTCTTCATTGTGTATTGCATAAGGAGTGTAAGAATCTGGAGGGTGAACAAATATAAGGTACACTCTGGAATGTGATGAAGAAGAATGTGTGAGTATTTTGGAGTATGATTTAAGTGTTGTTGTGCAAAATAGACTGGTTAGTTTGTATGTTGCTTTGTTGAGACTGGAGTTAAGAGGAGGTGAATTGATTGTCTATGCTTATTGCCATCGAAGAAGACCTTCAAATACTTACCAATATTTCAGAATAATTTTGTGTTCATTGTTTACTCAGGTACTGAAATGACCTCTGTAGTAAATACCATATTTGAGTTTGCAGGAATAGAATCACTTTTTGGATTGGAGAGATCATTTCAGCATTGCGTTGCAATATCCGTTTTAGGTCGAATGTAAGCATAAGACCTCTTTATACTTTAGTATACATATATCTCTGTGAACCAAATGTCATTCCTTGCTTCTCATTTGTTTATTTCAATGTCTTGCTTACTAGTGGACAATCCTGCCTCTCTGTCCCTCCTTTTTCCTCCAAGGAGCAGGGACTTAGTACAATATCATTACGCTTTGTTCTGTTGAGCTGCTCGTGGGGGGACTATTTAATTATGTTATGAACCTTGTGTTAAACTGTGGCTGCTCAGACCCATAGTTGCTTACTTTTTATTGCAGCATTAACCCTCGCAGTAAATTCCATGTGGCTGGCATTCTTTTGTATTCTTCCTGAAGACAGCTCCCAGGCTGGCTTGCAATGCAAGCAATTTATTATTGTGGATTTAAGTCTAAGTCTGCCTCCTTTAATTTTCTCTAGAAACAGGCACAAAAGCACTGCAACAGCATGCCATCTAGCTACTGCACCTCTAAATCATGTAAAAAAGTTAAACCACTACTTAAAAATAGCAATTTTTTCAGTTCCATTAAATCAACGCTTCAAATGATACTTTAATATGCATGCTGCTTGTGTTCTTTCCTACCCTCCAGGACTTGTTGTTGGCTGCTGGCTGAGGGGTTGGAAGTCTCTTCTCTTGGTTTAGCGCTGAGGCCAAAATGTTTCTTTCTAGAAGTATGTTCCCTGTAAATGTGCATTTGAATGTAGTACATTAAATAAATGAAGAACAAGAGCGCAGGGCTGGCACAAGGGCGGTATAATCGCAATGGATTCTGACTTTAGAGCAGAGACGCAGTGTTTCGGAGTTTACTGACACGTTCTAGGCCTCAAACAATTCCAGACTTTAAAAAGATAACTCCAGTGATTAATGTTCTTGCTGGAGAGATGGAGTTGTCTAGTGGAAGAAGTCATGACTCATTGAAAGGTAGCAGAGGGTTAATACCTTCTGCAACGAAAGTGTACCATACAGAACACAAAATGCATAAAATGTAAATATGTCAGTGGGTTACTGCTTTTCTGTTACTTGCAAATATAAGTTAAAATCCTAACCTAGAACAGTGAATTTATAACTATCATCATAGAACTGCATGCACTACAAAGTAAAGATTAGAGCAGATATTAATGTTGCAGAAAGGGTTCATCTGCGTAGAAATCAGTTCTTTTTATTTAAGAGAACCCCCAAGTATAGTGTGCTGTTTTCAATTCTGAGTTTGTGCTTCTGGGGCCCAATCACTCTTTAGCAATGCTGCATACCAATATGCATGACTTGTGACTCCTACATCCTGAAGTCGTCTGTCTTATGTAACATTTCCTTTACACTAATTTATACACATATGATTGATTGCCTCTGTGTAATTTGTGTGTGATACAAAGTGCTTTGACACCCTACACTGGTATGAGTGATGTTTTATAACTAACTAAATGCATGTGAACATTAATGGTTATGGAGCCGTATGGAACACTGTTAAAGGGTTGTGGTGATGAAGGAATCTGCAACACTCAGCCTTACCTCAACATCACCTCAGCACCAACTCAGCATCAGCGCAGCACAACCTCCTCATCAGAGCACCACCACCAGTGTTGCACCAACTCAGCATCAGCGCAGTACCAGCTCAGCACCAGCTCAGCACCACCTTAACATCAGCACTGCACCATCTTAGCATTAGCACAGCACTATCTCAGCATCAATGCACCACCACCAATACAGCCCCACCTCAGAAGCAACTCAGCACCAACACAGCACCACTTCAGCATCAGTGCATCACCACCTCGGCACAGAACCAACTCAACATCACTCATCACGACCTGACCACCAGCTCACACCACCTCAGAACCAATGCACCACCACCACCTTAGCATCACTCAGCAACAAAAAGCATCACTCATCACCACCTCAGCATCACTCAGCACAGCACCACCTCCCAATCAGTGAGCCACCACCACTGCAGCACCAACTCGGCATCAGTACAGCACCAGCGCATCACCATCTTCGCATTAGCACAGCACCACCTGAACACAACCACCTCAGCATCAGCACACCCCCATCCCAGCATCAGCACAGCACTAGCTCCTCACCAGTGCAGCCCCACCTGAGCACCAGTGCAGCAGCACCACCTCAGCATGACTCAGGCCCACCTCAGCATGACTCAGCACCACCTCAGCACCAAAGCAGCCCCACCCCAGCAGCAATTCAGCACCAATTCCCCACCAATTCTCCACCACTACATCATCTGCGCAGCATCACCTCAGCACAGCACCAACTCAATATCTCTCATCTTCACCTGAGCACCAGTGCAGCACCACTACCTTGGCATCAACCAGCACCTCAGGATCAGTCAGCACCACCTCAGTATCACCTCCTCATCAGTTTCACCTCAACACAGCACCAACTCAGCACCACCTCATCACCAGTGCAGCACCACAACCTCAGCATAACTCAGCACCACAGCGTCACTCAGCACCACCTCTGCATCACTCAGCACCACCTCAGCATCACTCAGCACCACCTCAGTAACACTCAGTACCTTCTCTACACCAGCATACCACTACCTCAGCATCACTCAGCCCCACCTGAGTATCATTCAGCATCACCTGAACATCACATCTGCACCAGCACACCACAACCTCAGCCCTACTTCAGCATTGCTTAGCACCACCTCAGTGTGCCCTCGCAAATCTGGCATCCGTTGATTCTCTGCTAGTACCCGTCCGCTGCTCGTGTTGTCATTAAGGTACTATTTTTCATTCTCCACCCTCCTATTGTTTATGTCCCTTCATTCATAACAACTAAAAAGCTTTAATAAACAAGCATTACAACAGGCAGGAAGAGGTTGCTAGCATTGCAGGACAAAAAAACTAGAATACTTTTTTGTTAATTATTTTTTTAATAGTTTTTAATAGTAATTGTACATAATGTCTTCTTTAAACTCCACTACATAACACTCCACAACACAAAATACCATTCCACATACTTACACCCCATTACACACAGTCCCACTCCACATACTTCCAATACACTCAAAAACACATAATTACTATTCACATAATACAACTGCACATCATACCACTTAATTCCACTACACAAATCCATACGACATAGTTTCACATCACACAATACCACAACTAACAAGTCCAATCCAACCCACATAATTGGTACACACCACATACATGTACTCCAATCCATAACACATAGGTAAGAGTAATTTACAATGCCAATAGCTACAACTCTTTCCTTTTTTAAACACATTGATCCAATGCTTAGCTTCTACCTATTTGTTCTTTTCCATCACAAAAAACTCACAACTATACACACAGTTCCATGCCACACAATTCATCTCCACATATTTCCAGTCCACACCACATAATTTAACACTAAATCACTTAATACAACTTAACACAATTACACACCACATACATCCAATCCACACCACAGAATTCCACATTGTGCAGCAAAACTCAAGAGTACACCACATAATTAAACTGAACTACTTACCACTCCTCAACACACAATCCCACTCCACATAATCCCACTACACTGAATGCCACATAATTGCTAACCATATATTTCCACAGCACACCATGCCACATAATGACACTACAAAATTCCACTCCACACAATTCTACACCACACAATTACACAACTAACTAATCCAATCCAACCCATATAGTTCCACTATACACCACATACATAAACTCCATAACACATAAGAAAAATACATTGCCATTTGCAATGCCAATAGCTCCAACCCAAACAAATGCAAGACTGGTTGCATTTCCAATACTTGTTTACTTAAGTGGCTTTTCACAAGAGTCAGACAGTTCTGCTGAAATTTCCCATACCAAAACAGTATGTGCGATTGTTCAGAAAAATACTAGTTCTCACATGCCTAAAAGGAGCTTTGGTATTTTAAGACTGGTTACCAGTTGACAGAAAGATAGTTTATCACATTTTGCCTCAACACAAAGCATTGGCATAGGTGGCTTTGGAATAAATGGACTGTGCAACATGCAATATATTGATTTGGTTTACGATGGGAAATTATGGGCCGGATGTAGGATTACAGAGGGTTGCAAAAACTGGATGCAATTTGCGACTGGCTTTTTATGACCATTGTGACATTTTGGGAACTGAACAATCACAAAATTCTGAGTCCAAGTAGGTCACAATCTGATCTGCATAATTAACATTAATAAGGTAGTTAATAAATTGTGAATCTGATTGCACACAATCACGAGGGGATGGGGTGCTGGCTTGCAAGGGTTATCAGACTACCATGTCTATAATTTTACTTAGGTCAAGATTGTTTTTAAATGCAGCTTTAAAGGAAACTGGACAAAAGTTGTGTTTTTTTAAAGGTTCACTGTCAGCCGGCAGTAGTCCTATGGACCTCTGCTAATTCTCTCTGAAACCTTTTCAACATTCCCAAAGGAAAAGGATCCAATTGGGTCCTTTTCCATTTTGTAAATGGACTACCATCCCAACAGAGGGGTTGATGAATGTTCAATGGTGGGAACCAAAATTATGGTTGCAAACCATTGATACACTGCCAACAGATTTTGTATTTGGAAGTGATGTCCAGACCATGCCCCTTCTAAATACAGATTCAGGATTCATTTCCATTTTGGGAGGCGGTAAAACGTTACAAAATCCTAAAATGCGATTCGTAAATTGTAAAGCACAATTTTGCTATCACAAACTCTGATATGTGATGTTTGAGACCAAAAAATAAAATAAAACGATGTTACCCTTAGCTCTTTCTTTTTTCCCTCATTACACTGCCTATTTTAACAAACCAAGAAGCAAACTATATTAAAACATACACACACATTAATTTGCAGAAAGTTTTAAGAGTTTATTGAGATACACGTTCTATGTCAAAAAGTGAAGTTATTACAAACCGTTTTGACTTAAACATATTAACATGGCAAGGAAGTACCTGAATCATAATAAATCCATAACATAATTAAATCACTGACAGCAGTACACATAGAAAAGCAGAGTAGTTGATTCGAGAAGTTTCTATTGGACAGTCAGCACTTCTGCAATTGTTTGGAACACTAAAAACACAATTTCAAATTTCTCAAACAATTAAAAAAATTATTCCAGGCATGCAAAATGTACCATTTTACTGATCTTACTGTTGAGGTTTTCGGGTGGAAGAAAGAATAAAAAAGTTTTGAAAATCTGAAGGTGCGTTCTCCTTTTAAAAACTCAGAAGTGCCCTTTGGTGACTCCAATTTGAACTTGACCATGAGGCATATATTGGCGGGTGGCCTTTGAAAAAGTCTTGCAAGCACAGTTACATCTATTGGAAGCTATAGATCTTTGCTCATAGCGCTAAATCTAAGAAGCAGTTCCACTATTTCACGGTTTCCATTTGGATATAGAATACAAAATGCAGAACAGAACTACAAAGTGGACTTTCTAAAATCTTTACTAGTATGTCTAACTACAAGTTTAACATTCTACACAAATGCTACTTATTACAAATGGCAGTTTCTGGTAAGTTGTGTATACGAAAATGTATTGATAATTCGGGCTAGCGATAAGGCACAAAATCAGGGCATTGTTCCAGTAGCCACGTCTGTGTTCTTAGAAGATCAGCACAGAGCGAATACTGTAAGGAAATACATAAAACATCGCATTAGCTCTTTTGCACAATTAGCCCTGCACAAGTCCCAAAATTCAATAGCATTGATATATTTAAGACTGCAAGTTTCTGTCCACTGCTTATCTCTGGCTGATCGCTGCATCCTATCACTTTTATTAGTATTTCAACTCAATGTTGCTTTTTGCAGTTTGTCTCTGAACACAGAGTTTTAGACCATCCTTTTAAAATAAATATTCCAAACGTGACTGCAAAAGGCGGAAAGGTGAGGGGTGGGGTTGGGGGGGGGTAGGATTGGTAGATAAAGTAGAATAAAGCAGGGAAAGAATGATGGAGAGAAATTGTAGGACATATTATTTAAAATATTCACGAAAATCAAAAGAATAAAAGAATGGCATCATTCCTATGAATGTAAGATTTCAGCCAACAGGAAGTTTATAAAAGGAGTTTCTTAGCTCAATTTCCATTTCAGCAGTAAATAAGTCTGTAATCGCTTTTATCTAGTTAAATATGGAAAACATGATTTTTTATGTTATTACTCAATTTCATTTGCATTATTGAATAAACAAGACATAAAAAGTAACAATGGCAAGCAATGGTGGATTTTAAAGTTGAATCGTTACATTGTGCACTTAGAAGTACTTACAGTCGCCTTTACATGAGCGTGTCAACGTTATGGTTCTAAAAGTGTTTCCTAGCCAAAGACCCATCCTATGACAATGTTTCAACCGATGTGTAACATCGTCTCAGTACTACAATTTGCATGCCAAACTCTTAACAATGAATAACTTTGTTTCCTAGGAGGAATCCCTCTTTAGCTTTGTGTCAGCATACACAATGTCTTAGGCTTTGAGGCAGACAAGCGTTGGAGGGAGGGGAACCAGGATGTCCATCTCTGTCATTAGGCAGTTTACAGGGGTCATAGGTAAGCTACCAGACATCAGACCATGCTGTGGCTCTTGCAGGACATGACAGGGCGCCATTACCATTGAAGCATATAGGAGTTTGGGGGACGGTGGTTCCTAGGGGGAAGATTATCATCTTTACCAGAATTCAGGACTTTGAATAACATAACATCCCATTCCATGAAGCTAGAGTGCTTACGGAAATCTTTTATCTTCCCGCTTCCGCCAATTGAGTTAGTGATTGTTCCCACAAGGTCCATGAGGGAGGAACATTTGCTCTCCTTTTTGATGTGGGTGAACACTTTGCCACTAGTAATGCAAGCACCATGAAGCGGGACTCCGCCTTGCTCCCCTACGGCCACTTTAGTAGGGCCAGAGCACAGGCCTCCCAGATGTCAAAGCCTCCACGCTGGGTGACGAGGTGTCGACACTAAAGCATGTGTGTACAGTTCCTCTGATGTAATATTCCAGTGCCTGCAACGTGATTTAAGAATTCTGCTGTATGTCAGGAACTGGGCCTTGCGCATTCCATATTGATCAAGTTGGTGCTTAAAGGTGAGAAGGTGGAAGAGTTTCCTCAGTGTGTACAAGCCCGCTTCACCCTATTGATGAGGCTCACTTGTAGTTAGGTAGCCATTGCATTTGGGGAAAACCAGCAACGGCACAGCAGGGGCAATAGTGGTAATGTGACCAGTCCGTAGGAAGCTTTGGATAGTGCATCTATGAGCTATCTAGTAGCATAACAAAGGTACCCCACAGCTCCCCCAGTCGGGTGTCTCTGAGCTTTAGAAAGCCCCCTCAGCTCAGTACCCTAGCCTTAGAGCTCCAGAGTGAGTACGGAGTGGAGGCACATCCATGTACTTTGCAGGGGGGGGGGCAGAGCTTAAGTTTCGTTACGCCAGAGGAGCTATCAACAATTCTCTGACAAGCTTGACTTTCAACAGGAAAAGGCACAACAGTACTTTCTGTAAAAGCAGGCCCTTGCCAGAGGAATGTGTAGAATAATTAAAACATGATGACATTCTATGCAATTTAATAAATACACTGGGCCGGATTCACAGAACTAACTTAAGACAAAATCCTAAACGTACTACCATTTTGGTATTCACAGAAGGCACTTACTCATTTCGGTATTCACAGAAGTTAGGACTCCTAACTTTAGGACTCCTAAATGCCTTCTGTGAATACCGAAAGTCTTAAAGTTAAGATTTTTCTCAGTTTAGGAGTAGTAAAGTTTGGACTCCTAATTTTAGGACTCCTAAACTGAGAAAAATCATAACTTTAAGACTTTCGGTATTCACAGAGGGCATTTAGGAGTCCTAAATTTAGGACTCCTAACTTCTGTGAATACCGAAATGAGTAAGTGCCTTCTGTGAATACCAAAATGAGTAAGTGCCGTCTGTGAATACCAACATGTAATAGTAAGTTTAGGATTTTGTCTTAAGTTAGTTCTGTGAATCGGGCCCACTAAGTTTAAACAGTTCTCTACCCATAAAGTATAAACAAACACCCACTTTCAGAGCAAACTGGGAATAGTGTTTCATTGACATTACAAAGAACAGTTATAATCCCTGCTACACTCATGTAGCAAAATATGCTTACAAGACTAGAGTAATTGAAAAGCAAAAAAGTCTACAATTAAGTGTTTTTCTCTTAGATGTACTACCAATTACAGCTACCCAAGTAGTACACTACAGGACAGGACTCAACTTACTGCTTTTAGTAAATTGATTACTCCTTGAAAAATAAAACACAAACCTTTTGGCAATTGGTTTGTTGCTTTACTGCTTTATCATCATGTCACTTTATCATCATGTCAACATAATTACTTGGCTGCAATATTTGAGTTTATGGCTTTCGTCTCCCATATATAACTCTTGCTCAACTACATTGTTTCTAGTGTCACTGGCAAATAGGGGCCATATTTATGAAAGGGATTGCATTGCGCTTGTACCACACAATGTGGTGCAAGTGCGAAAAATGTGATTTATGAAGCCACGCAGGGCTACCTTGCATGTCCCTGATTGGCTTCACAAAGCTGGAGTAACGCAACTCAGCATAAATCACTGCATTGCGGTACTCTGCCCTGGGCGTCCCAATTCCCATGGTTTCTTTACGCATTCCCAGATTTTCCAAAAGTGGTAGATCTCGCAATGCACCAGAAAGATACGCCTGCTATGGGGTGGCATAACGAGGATAAATATCTTTAGTTCTCCTTGTTACTCCCTCTTGGTATATGCCTTTCAGGATTGTTTTTGTGCAGGAAGGTGCCCCTTACTGCACAAAAACAATCCTGCATGCAACTCAGGCACCCTAGTACCATTGTGCAAGGGTGCCTGCATTGGTGCTAGGCAGCCAAAATGGTGCCAGCGCAGGGCAAATGAAGGAATGTGCCGTATTCTTTTAAATACAGCACATTCCTGCCCCTTCCCTGTCACGCAGCGCAGTGCAGCAAGGTAACTTGCTGTGCGACTTTTTAATAAATATGCCCCATGGTGTTTTGTGCATAGCAAGCTCCGTAAGTTAGGGCGTGTGTTGTGTATGCTGCATACCATGACTTGTGAGAATTTTGGTGGTTTTGAACCTTTGAGTCAAAACCATATTTTCGTTTTCAACAGTTTTTTCCATTGAATTTCTTGATCTATTGTTATAGTACACTTTATTCCCAAACCACAATACACACATACTTTGTGTGCATAGTGGGTTGGTTGTGGGGCCTGCACCCAACCCATTGCAGGCAGCCAAAGCCTGCATCGCATGGCCTTTGGCTGTGTGTAGCCAGAGTTGGCCATAAGCCCTGACCGCAGCCCAACTCGTCTCGGCCACTCATCACCCTCTGTGCACAACCCCCGCTGCACAGGGCCTTTGGTTCACCCCGTCACTGACATGTTTTTCTCTGCCTCTTTTCATCTCTCTGTTTCACACCCATCCTCTCTTTATTTCTTTGCTTCGACTTTATTTAAATATCTAGAATAATATGGAATAGACTGATTAATTTGAGCACATTTTTGTACTCTATTGTTTTTGACACGTGTTTCATAAATTGCCTTTTTCACATGATTGTTACTTTTTGGATTCTTCCCATTGTACACTTCTTCCCTTCCTTTCAGCTGCCCTTTTAGGATAAGGTATACTTTACTTTCTTTATATTTTTGTATCGCAAGCAAACCTATTTTCTGGGCTGCAGATGCTAAGATAACCCTTTTTACAGCCTAAACTTCTTAGTCATGGCGGTGCTCATAATTCTCTACTATGTCTTTTTGTCCTCATGTACATTTACTTTTTTACAATTTTTTTATTAAAATCATTTTATTAATCATGGTGAGGAGAACAGTACATCCAAGAAGGATCAAAACATAGTAAGACAAATACACACAAAACTGCGTCATAAAGGTGTCATAAATGTGTAAGTTACACTCAGAAAAGTATCTAAGGCTAGTCAAACAGAGTGTGCTCCCTTCCTCTCCAAATCCGCAGTCACTTTAAGGGCCTCCTCCAGTGATCTCGGTCATTTACTATTTTAATGCTTCATTAGTCACATGTGCTACTTCCATGTCCCTGTCCTACCTTTCTATGTCGAGCTTTACATGAGCACCAGTTACATTACACATTCATTTTTTTGGTAGGCATGGGGAGAATAAGTGATTTGCCCAGAATCACAGGATATTGAGCCGACACTGAGGCTCGAACCCTGGTTCCCCAGCTCCAAAGTTGACAGCTCTAGCCCTGAGGCTACATCTTCTCCCCATTCCTGTTTCCTGTTCTCACCACTCACTCATCCTGCATCTCCTTTTCCACTCTAGTCTCTCTTTAGGCGCCTGCCGAAAGCCATCACTGCCTTCAATGAAGACAATTGGCCTGCACTGTGCCAGTGCTCTCTGCACCACAGCGTGTCAAGCAGTCTTTCAGCTGTTTCTATTGCATTTGTTAGGACTTTTTATGCTGGGTTTATAGTACACTATGTACATTTAAATCGGGCTTATTAACAAGAGTTAATGTGATTATAGCTTTTCAACTTATTAACACCTTCTTCATTGTAAGTAAACAATTTATTTTGTAAAGTCATTTTGCTCAAAAGTATAAGTGAGCTTCATTTCGACACATCAAATTCACCAAGAATATGAATGTGATATTCTGGATTCTCAGATATTTCAATATTCATGGGCCCATTGAAATGTCCAGCTGCTGACACTGATAAGAAGTACACGGACCATGTCCTTGTGCTTCTATTCAACACTGCCACAACAATGGCACTGTCCCAGGATGTGCGAACAGGGCCCATTATGCCAACCTGAACTTATGTTACTTGTTCTGAAATTTCCCCTTCAAAATCCTGAAGCTCCATGATGTGCATGCATCCAGAGTGGATGGGGTGATGCCATCTAAATGCATCCACAGTGGTAATAGCAGGTGGCAGAGGGATTGATTTACAAAGTACAGACATACCATTTCCCCTTAGTGTTAGCCTGGTTGGCAACCAAGCTAAGACTGGTTAGGATGTGGGGCGTACCTTTTAAACAACGATATACTTCAGAATAGCGAATTTAGGTGCTTATTTATACATGGCAGCCTAGTATCACTGTATAAAAGCCTTGTCTCTGATTTCCTTATGATTGAATGCAATCTGTAATTCTTGGATCAACACCAGTATCTAATTTATAATTGGCGACTTGTGACACACCCAGTCGCCGATTATAAAAAAAAGGTGTCAGAACTTGACTATTATACATTGTTGCAGTCGAGTTCTGACGTCACAATGCCTCCTGCCAGCAGCCATAGTGAAAGGCAGGTCAGGTCACAGAGCATAACTGAAGCAGTTGTTTAAACCAACTCAAACACAATATTGCTATTCTGTCTTCTGCTCTACGTTTTGGTTTACAATGACAAGCAGAGAGAAAGATTTTATTTTTTGCACTTCTTAGATAGTTAGAGATAGCTAGAATCTTTCTGCATGTTTCTACACATTCCAAGCCAGTGAACTTTTTTAGGTTGAGCCTAGCGGCAGCGCGCATGGGCTGCTCGCTCTACGAGACTGCTGTAGTAGAGTATGGGAGAGAAGCCGTGCCCACCTTCTGCCAATATTTTTATTTGAGTTGTGTCCTTATCTTTCGTAAATTCTGCCTTCGGATTCGTTAATAGGCTTGTTAGTCCCTTCTTAGTACGGCCTTGTCTTCATTTGGAACCTCCCATGGTTACTGGCCCCTTTACTTGGTTGTTACACAGTATGTGCACTATTTTATTTATTGAGTTTTTCCTACGTTAGGCACGACAACGTCCTTTGCTTACATTCAGCGTGACATGCCTGCTTTCACTTTCGAAGCAGCCGGGACAATGGTGGCCGCTTGTTTGTAAGGCAATAGGTCTCGCATTTAAATGCAGGACCTATAGCATTGCCAATATTTTTTATTAAGATTGCGGTATTTCAGTGTACAGACCAAAGTTACAGATGGCTTGTTGTACGATATTAAAAAGAAGGATTAAACTACAAATCAGGGCTGGGCTGCCACCACTCACTTCGAGCTCCTTGGGTGTTTGACTGTGGCGTCAGCGCTGGCTTAAGGATGATGGCACTCGGACACAACTCAGTGCCATTATACTTCTTTCATTTCCACGACTTCGTGGAAATTAAAGAGTTCAGTCACAGGTTTGAGGCAGGTAGAGCGCCAGTCTGTTCCTGATATTTTGCTTCTGTAGTGGTCGTGGCTCAATTTGGTGGGGGAGACAAGCCACCCGCATCTTATGCTGTGTTGCACCAGGTGACATGTACGAGTTTGCTCGAAAATTCTGCGTGTTGTTCAGGATAATAAAACCAACTTTAAGCAAAATGATGGCAGGTTAAACTAACAGCCCTCGGAATGTTTTTCCTTTTGGGCAGCATTACTGTGTCACAGGTCATAGCAAATGTTGAATTCATTCAGGCAGCAGGCGCAAACCACTATTCAAGGGCAGAATGCACGGTGTAACGCCCCTACTTATGCACATCTGCCACGATTTGCTGCTAGCATGAACCTTCACCTGTGGTCCTCCTCACTGAGACAAGCATCACAGGCAGTGTTGACTGCTCAGTGTTAACCCTTTGGGTGCTCATGATGGCTCCACTCCAGCATGAGTCAAGGGTGGCGTGTGCTCATGACGGCGTGGAGCCGTCATGCCGCTGCCGCTCCGCCCACGCGGCACTAATTCACCGCCTGTGCAGGCGAATTAATGAGTGGGCGTGGCCATGATGGCTCCATGCCATCATGAGCACACGTCCACCGTGACTCCTGACGGAGTGGAGCCGTTATGAGTACCCGAGCGCCACGCCCACCCCCTAGCCCCACCCGCACCTCGTGGAAATCGCGGCACAGGGAAGGGGTTAAGCAGCCGACAGCCAGCCTACTACTTTGCAGGCAGTCCCTAATCTGTTGCTCCTACCATGCAGGGTGGGCAGCTTTCAATGTTTGCATAGGTCTGTGCCATCGCATTCTCATATTGTGCTAGAAACGCACTTGCCTGGATGATAGTTTGTACGTTTCTGTCTCCACATACAGATGTTTAATTTTGCATTTTTCAACCAATGCCAGGGTTATTTGTTTTTGGGATGCATATGCAGGGCCTACATGAGGGAGACCGAATCCCTAACCAAGTCTTTGACTTTAATGGTTAATACCTACAAATCCGACACCCCCAGAAGTGCTCCGGCACAGTAGAGAGGCCACATATAGACCCTCAGACTCACCTGTCGAATCAGCGTATTTTCACCCGCATGACTGAGGACCCGGTGCAAAGGGCATTCATCTGCAGTCAATGTGTGATAAAGTCATATTGGTGCAAGCATTTAGTGAACGAAATCAACCAAACAGAAAAGAGTATGCCTTATTCTGCTCTCTTTGGCATAGTGGCGAACAGATATAGTAAATACATTTCCAAATACTGTGTGACTAAAAGACCAATATTCAAACATGTGAAAAATCTTTGTCTCCCAGTTCTTCTTTCCACCAAAAATGGCTAATGCTTTTTACCCTGTCTCTAGGTTGGTACTTGGAGTTTATTGCGAATGCTTATTGTTGCAAAGTCATCCTGTGCCCTGGGCACCCCCCAACTTTTTGCTGACTGGAACTGGTGGTAACTGACTCTGACTGACCCTGGGCTCTGTTTAACCAGGCTCAGGGCCAGTGCCAAGCCAAAAGGAACACATTAGAATACAGTTAAGACACCCAACATACACTAGGGTACACTACGGTATGGTGGGGTACCCCTGTAATTGGCATGACCTACCCCATAAGCCCCTAGTATGTAATAGGGCAGGGGATTGAAACTACCTAGAAGTCTTCAGTATCCTGGGGCATGGCAGTTTAGAGGCCAGCAGATTTTCTGCACTTGCATGTGTGCACTGCTGAAGCCTGAGGTCAGTTTAAAAGCAGAACTGGTGGCCAGGACAGCTTTTAAACCTCAATTTGTGCCCAAACTTGACTTCGGGGGTAGGGGCACTTAAAAATGAAAACCCTACCATGTTTTTGCATATTAGGGACCCCCAGGGTCACCCCTAGGTATCCCAGGGGTGGGGGGTCAGTTATCTATAAGGAACGCCCTTATAAAATTAAGTTTTATGTGCCTGGGTAAAGTGAAATTTTACATTTCACTCCCCACATTGTATTAAAGAGCTGCTCAAATTCGACTTTGATGCTAGAAGGATTGGGTAAGGATGATCTGAAATATTTCTGCAGATTCAGAACCCCTGAAGTCTCCCCTAGTTGCACAGGGGGTGGGGGTCCTGTAGAAATTAGGGAAATACTTATTAAGTATGGTTTTATAAGCCCTGGTTCTTGAAAAGTGGCCCAGGTCATTTTCCCTATTGCAAACCCCATGGCCCATAGGTTAACATGGTAGGAAGTGATTGATTAATAAAGACTTCCCAGAATGGTAGTAGTAAATCTAACAATATTATATTGTTAAATTTCTCCTAAAGTGTACATACAATAAGTTAGGAGACTTTCTTGTTTGTAAGTCCAAATTCACCCTTTCAGTGGTCTGCCCTGATTGGTCAGAGTTAAGTGGATTAGCCAGGTTGCTGGGAGGCCAGTGTGCTGTTCTATAGGAATGCCAGGCCAGGAGGTGGCGTCGTAAACTACGCTCTTCAAAGGCAAGAGGGGAGGCTTGGGTTTCAGTCCACTATGACAGTTGTGACCCAGAGTCAGGGCTAGGCTTAAGAAAGGTATGTGCAGATGGTACGGGGATGGTCCATGGAAATGAAATATCCCAGGGGGCGTGTTTAGCCAGCTCTTACCTCCTTGTTGGAAAATCAGCCATTATGGATTTGGAAGGATGATGCACTCTGGGACAAACTAATGCCACACTCCACAGGATGTGGTCAAAACTATGAGGAGTTGCCCTGCTCTCATTGGTCAGCAGTGACCTGCTGCTTGACCCAGAGAATTTTTAATAAGTATCCAAGAGGGGCAGAGCCCACCAGATCTGCTGCGTGAAACTTACTAAAGCAAGAAGTGCCCTGCTGCGAAGTTTGCTGTGCAAAGATTTCTAAGGCCTGACCTCTGAAGACTGCGCCAAGTAAAACTGCAGCCCTGTGGATTACCTTGCTGCCAAAGGACTAAGAGTGGACTCCCTGCAAGATACAGGTTAACAGAGCTCACCTGGACAGCCCCTCAAAGAATTCCAAGCCTGGAGTACAGTGGATTTGTAAGGGTTTTGTTCAAGTGGATTGCGGCATTGAAGTTTCACACTTTCAAGGACCCTCTTGGAGATTCCAGAACCTTGGATTGTGTGTTGGATACTTTGGGACCCGCAAGCAGAACGCCAGGAAGGTGTTCTAACTGGACCCCGCTTGCTGAAGTAGGCGGCCCACTACAGTGGTGAGAATTCTTCAGAACAATTTATAAAGGTGTGTCCCTGACAGAGAAAACGAAATGACTTAAGGGGCACTGTTGGTTTCTAAGCACTAGAAAGTGACTAATCTTTAAAAATTCACATCTCTGGTTCCCTACAGTGGATTATTTTCGTTTTGGTGTCATTTAAAAGATAACAATATTACCTATTTTTATAAATTGGTGTTGGATTTTTATTTTGTGTTGTGTCTTAATTATTTACTGAAATGGTGTTTTTAAATGCTTTACATACCTGTCTTTGAAGTTAAGCCTGTCTGCTCGCAGCCACGTTACCAAGGGTTGAGCAAAGGAATACTTTTCTAAGACCTATGCTGAGTCCTATCATGTGTTAGTGGCCTTATTGCCAGTGGCAGACCTACATTTGCCCCTACCAATAACCCACTTTCCAACACTTATTTCAGAAAGACTGTGTAAAAGTGCAGCATGTGTGATCAACACTGGACCACAGCAACTCTCTTCTAAGTCCTTTCAGAGGAGATCCAAGTGCATGGATTTATCATTTATTCTGTAGTTTTGTTTTATTACTGGATGCCACTTTGTTGCACTTCTAGGTCGTGAGTTTCACCTGGTTTCAGTTGATCTGCAGTGTTCTGAGGTAGGTGGCTGGAGGCTCGAGGTAATTTGTCCTAGTCCGAAATGCAGAACCACAGCTCGGGTACAAGCTACAAACACAAGCAGCTTCTTTATGCACCGAGGAGCCCTATCGGGGCGTGGGCATTTGGAGAGAGCCTGGAATACGAAGGTCTCATATGGAGTTTTATTTTAGTCTGATGCATTCTAGGAGTTGTAGTAGTGGCTACATCCACTGAAACACATCAGTTGCAGGGAGCATTACCATGGTTTTAAAGGGGAAGCCCAGCATTGGGCCTTGTTGTCATCTGTTGTAACTTTCTTACAGTAATGCAATGCCATCCATGTGTTTAAAAAAAAGATTTTTTTAAACAAAAAGTAATTTTGCCCGATCCTAGTCGAGGTTTTGCAATTGCTGCTTTGCCCCCACTTCTGAGATTGAAGGAAGCGGGTAGTGGCAACTGAGCTACTCACCTTAAGACCGTGAAGGCTGGCTTTTAATTTTTGCTTTCTTGTTTCACCAAACGTTTAATTCTGGTCAAATTATTTGACAGCCAAGCACTTTGAAATGACAATGAGAGAAGAAACTGTGCAGGTGCTACCTATTTTTTCCCCTTGGTCTTTCTCTCCCCTCACTTCCCCCTAAGGATACCATATGTCATGCATACTTTTAGCGTGGCTCCCGTTTACCGAGCGCCGCACTTTCTTTTGCTTGCAGCTTCGGCGCTGCATCTCCCCCCATCCACAAATCAAGGAAAGGGCGCAGTGGCAGCCTGTGCTGTTGTTACAATCTTTTAAGCATGTTTGCCGATTATTGGAGTATAACTGGAGCAAACATTGTTGCGTCCGGTTCTTACCACAATTCTCCGTAGTAAAATCTTGCTTGAGCATTGTGCTTCATAACTGGCACAGCTCTGAGGTAATTTTCTGAAATTTTTGTCCAGAGGGAATAAATTCTTGAAGACCCAGTTACTGGACATTTTCCCTCTGGAGCATTGCCGTGTGGTTCCAGACATCTACTAAACGTATATAGTGGCGTAACACAAATTACCCCCACATCACAGAATGTGTTGAGGGTCCCGTAGTCTTTTATTTTGATAGCACGGGGGTGAATGCATTTGCAATGCAATAGGTCTTGCCTTTGCGATGGTTTAAGCTATTGGCATATCGTAAATGACAATGCCTTTTATTTACCTGTTTTACAAACATCGCATAAATTAAAAGCATTGTCATTTACAATGCCAATAGCTCAAACTCTCGTAAATGCGAGACCTATTGCATCGCAAATGCTTATTTTTAAACTATCTTCTATTAACTTGTTTCTAATATCTGTTTGCAACACAGGTTTCTGATGTGTTTAATTTTGCGATAGAGGTTTTATTTTTATTCTTCGCGTCTGAAAACCTGCGCGCTTTTGCAGGTCACTTTTGGAGTTCCTTCAGCCTCGTTCCTCTATATGGTTATGGAACTCCTCGGTGACTTACAGTATCCTTGTTATGTACAACAGGTGGTACTTTACCCCTTATATTACATGCAACTTGTGACATCTCTAGTCGCATGTAATAGCAAAACTATGTAGCTTCTTATCTTCAATAACTTATTACAGTTGAATTCTGACATCCAGGAGCAGCTCCTCCATGACAGCAGAGAAGCGTCACCCGCTGATAAAATGCGCCCAGAGCTGAAAAATACGATGGTAAAAAAGTTTATTTATTACCATTTTATTTTTCAGCAACTCGTCCTGAACCGAGTGTCAGAACGGGGTGGGGCAATTGCAGCTGAGTGGCAGTAGGGGGCGGTGTACTTATGTTTAAACTGAGCATGTCCCTTTGGCTGGCCATGTTATCATGGCCAGCCAAATATGCACATTTTAAACCTCTGTAACCCAGATGTCTAAGACAGATAGATTAGAGAAAGCATAGGCCTCTAGTGCTCTGAAGAGCACTGAGACAGGCCGATCTCTCCAATCCTGACGCTTCTCTAATGCTCCTTAACAGCATGAGAACAGCACCAGGATTGGTTAGTGCAGTTTCCTGAGTCCTGCGTTGGAGCTTTTAGGAGAGACGAGAAGGACGTTGTACAGCAAGTCAGGAAGGTATGTGCCAATTTTAAAATTGTATTATTGTGACACCTGTATTTTGTCCACCCACCATTGAAATATGTGGCAGCCACCACTGCTGACCTCACAATGCCTGCTGCCAGGGCCAGCAGCCAGGGTGAAGGGCTAATCATAGAGCATAATTATAGCTGCAGCTTAAAGAAGGAAAATGGGAACTGATCAGCAGAAAAATTATATTTATGGTAACAGGTTTATATTTCTCTCCGCAAGCTGTAGGTCACTGCAGGAAAGGTCAAATCTGCATGCTTCTAAACAATCCACAAACTTTTTTAACGTGGCTTACAATGATTCCAATATGTTTGTGCAAAAATAACTAACTGCTTTTTTGTGCATTCAATTTCACACTACTGATTATCACCTAGATTCATCAAAGTCCCGTTTTGCGAGTCTGTGATAGCGATTCATAAGGAATAGCTATTAAGGACTTGCAAAACGGGATTCATGTAGGAATTGCAAAAAATATTGCAATTCCTACATCTTCCTTAATTGCGATTAGTAAATTGCTAATCGCAAATACGGAATAACTTCCCATTCATTCCTATGGGCCTACAGGCCCATAGGAATGAATGGGGAGTTATTCCTTATTTGCGATTAGCAATTTGCTAATCGCAATTAAGGATGCGATTTCAAGGGTGCCGGGGTGTCCAAAGGACACCCTGTAGCACCCCTGAAATGCAAATTTACACAGGTGTTGCGCACACACATGTCCAAAGGACATGTGTGTGTGTAACATGCAACTGAGAAAAATGCATTAAAGTGCTTTTTTCTATTTTTTCGCTATTTACCACGAAGTCAGACTTCGTGGTAAATAGCAGCCAAATATTGCGAATTCGCAATTTAAAATTGGTTAATGAATTGCATTTAAGGAATCTCAAATAGAGATTCCTTAAATGCAATTCCTCGCAAATATGCGATTTCGCAAATAGCGATTTTTGCATTTGGGATGATGAATCCCAAATGCAAAAATTGCGCTCGCAAAGGGCCAGATTCTGAGAATCTGGCCCTTTGCGAGCCGATTTTTCGTTCATGAATCTGGCTGTAAGAGTTTATTTTTCTTGTCTGGAAATGAACATGAAAGAACAAGAAACCAAGGATTTAAGCAGTTTGTGGGAAGGAATAAAATATCTTCTACTGTACATTTTAAGGGTGTTTCAAATGACCTCAGAGTTCTAGAAATTTACAAAGGAACCCTACATTCTGCTTCATTCCTCTATATGGTGACTGGAAATACCTATTTAATGTATGGCAGGGGATACCTTACCCCATATATAACTAACACGTCAGCTCTTGTTATTTACCTACTGATATAATGCACTCAGGCTTACAGGAATATGGTAAAATATCCTAGTCAAGAACATCAGATTCGGCAGGCCAAACAGATATCTTGTAATATATCATTAGGCCAAAGTCCTGAACGAAAGCAAGCAGTGGCCAATGTTACATCTCAGTACTTAGCACGCACTGACATGCAGGAACTTACCTTTTACCCTCACGCATATAGGTGAAAGCTTCATTGATTTGATCAAAAGGTAAAGTGAAGGTGATCAAGCCATCCAAGTCAAATTTTTTGGCCAAATATTCTGCTACCAGCTTTGGCACATAGGTTTTACTCTTCCAGCCTATGATAAAAACAATAATAAGAGAAAAACACATTAATAAGTTGCTCCTGCCTTATTCACCTGTCGATCTTGCTTATTCCTGTTGATTACAAACAAGAGTTAACAATATTTAATACTTATCACCATATCTAAAGTTTACTCTGCATCTGATTCTTGTGTTTGATGTCTAGATTTTTGCTTACAGTCGGGCGTTTAAATAATCTTATACAATGCTGGAAATGTAAAACAAATTCCCATGAAAACATTCATTTGGGGGTTAAGGTGTGGCAGCAGGATGGGTCTGGTATCACGATGAGTGGAGTCATGAAAAGTAGAGTCTGAGTCAACCTATGCTTTTTTTTAAACTCTGCTGCAAAGAAATTGTCAAGAAGGACAAATGGGCTGGTAAAAAGCACGTGTAGCATGCAGATAACAGACATCTACTGTATGCAGATAGCTCAGTTGGTCACTGCTTTTGTCACAGAGATCCTAATCCTTTTACTACAGCACAGAGCTATGAACCGTCCCCAAGAAGCTGCATGCAAACTGCAAGGCATGGGTTTATGACATGCAATGTATTCCTCAATAGTTTTTTATTCTAGGGCCGCTAAAAAAAAGCTCCATTGAGTATTAATACATTTTTATTTGTACAGACAACCCCAAGTATTACTTTACGTCATAAATCCTAGTGAAGTGTTTCTCTAGACCAAGCAATTTTTACTTTGACTGTGATGATATGTGATCACTATACCTTGAGACCATCATTCTTATCAATCATTTCCTGTACATTGAATTACACATTTGATGTATTGGTTTTGTATGGTCTGTGCGTAATATAAACCACACTGACACCCTACCTCTCTACAGTGGGATGAGTAGTGCTATAAAAGAAATGTAAAACTATTACTGATTTTAAGTTATTATTAGTATAATTATGCATACAGAAAGATATAGCTGACATTCTTACAGTGCATGTACATCTCTTAAATACTGGGGTTGAACTTGTCTGCCTCCAACTCATAGTTTCTCTTAAACTCTTGTGAAGCGATGACAAGTGAGTGAGTGAGTACCTTAGCTCCTTCTATTCCATTGGCATCAAGATGTTAAGCACCAGATAGCTTCGAGCCAGGACAAGACTCCAATAAACAAGCATTTGCAATGTAATACGTCTCGCATTAGGAAAGTTTGAGCTATTGGTATTGTAAATGACAAAGTTTTTATTTATGTGTTGGTTTTGAAAATAGCCAAATTAATAGCTTTGTCATTTACAATGCCAATAGTTTTAACTTTCGCAAATGTGACACCTATAGCATTTGTAATGCGATATGTGTTGTATTTACGTGACTTAGATGTATTGATATTACAAATAACAATGACTTTTCAATTTTTTAAAATAATTAATACTTAAATAAAAGTTATTGTAATTTATAATGGCAATAGCTTAAACTTTTGTAAATAACTTTTGTGAAGATTATGTTCAGTGTATTGTATTGTGAAGAAAATCCAAGAACAGACGTGAAATATTAACATCTTTTTGTGACATTTGTAATAAAGCTTGAAACATTTAGAGAACATATTTGAACCATTTGTTGTTGAATGGTTGCACAGATTGATCCTGTGGTGGGGACGAGTGATACTGTGGCGTTCAGAGATGCTGTGGTAGCGCAAAGTGATGTTGTGGTGCCCCTGAGTGATGCTGTGGTGGTGCTGAGTGATGCTGTGGTGATGCAATAGATAGATAGAGTGAGGGCGATAGATGGATAGAGGGCGGGCGATAGATAGATAGAGGGAGGGCGATAGATGGATAGAGTGAGGGCGATAGATAGATAGATAGAGTGAGGGCGATAGATAGATAGAGTGAGGGCGATAGATAGATAGACAGATAGATAGAGTGAGGGCGATCGATAGATAGATAGATAGATAGATAGATAGATAGATAGATAGATAGATAGAGTGATGGCGATAGATAGAGTGAGTGCGATAGATAGACAGATAGAGTGAGGGCGATAGATAGATAGACAGATAGATAGAGTGAGGTGATAGATGGATAGAGTAAGGGCAATAGATAGATAGATAGTGAGGGTGATAGATAGATAAGAGTGAGGGCGATAGATAGATAGATAGAGTGAGGGCAAGAGATAGAGTGAGGGCGATAGATGGATAGAAGGCGGGCGATAGATAGATAGAGTGAGGGAGATAGATAGATAGATAGATAGATAGATAGATAGATAGATAGAGTGAGGGAAATAGATAGATCGATAGAGTGAGGGCCATAGATAGATAGAGTGAGGGCGATCTATAGATAGATAGATAAAGTGAGGACGATAGATAGAGTGAGTCCGATAGATGGATAGATAGAGTTTAGAAACAAAGCCATGAAGAGATCACACAATTTCTTTTTTATTTTTACAGGTAAATACAAAAACACTAAAGGCAACAACATTAAAGGGGAACAAGCAGGACGTGGGATAAGGGAGGGGGTGGCAAATGGTGAGCACTTTCGCGGCTGTTTTGCTGTTCTCATTGGCCACGCGGCTCACTGAGAACATCAAAGCAGCCGAGAAAGTGCTCCCAAAGGCTGCAGGCTGACAAATGATGCGCGCGCCCAGCACACATGCACTGTACCTCATCCGCCTGCAGCCTTTGGGAGCACTTTTGAAAGTCCCTTACTATACTCTCGCAGAGCTACGTATGCACGTTGGCTCAGCGAGACCTAAACAGGGACAAAATCATAGAGAAAGGAAAATAAACACACAGATGTAATACCTGAGATTGCAGTGGGCAGAACAGCAGACTCCTAAAAAGACTCACGGGACAAGTACTTTGTTTTTAATTTGTATACAAAATAATGAACAGTCTCTGAAATACATTTCCAAACTATGGAGATGCATTAGGCATGGAAAAAGGTACATATACAAACCATCCGCTTCAGCCACAGATGCCCAGGTAGTCATTAGTCATTACTCTGAAGTCAATGCAAGGACCGAAAGTCTACTTATCGAATTAATTGATGTAGGTGTAGAATGTTGCTCTAGCTTCAAATGACATCTGGGTTTTGACTTAATCTTGGCATAAAATATGCTGCCAGAAGTTAAAAAACCTTTATAGCTATAGCCCATTCAGCAGAATCCATCAATGAGAACAGGTCAGATACCAAGCATGCACATATGATTTATATGTTATTCTAATTTATGTTATGGTGTATTTGCTGTACGCATTACCAATTAGAGTGCATTATCAGTTGAAGAAAGGTGGGCATGGTCTGCTGAGGTTCCAGATAGCCACTACATTCCACTCCCGCTTTGTGCCCTCTTTTTTCACCTACTGAGCCGTTTCTAGCCGCCATGTGCTCATTGAAGCATCAGGCCACAAATTGTAAATATGGGAAGAAGCGTTGTGACTGCCTAGAATCGACATAATCAACTAGCGCAGCATGAGCTGAGGGGACTGCCCACCCACATCCCACCACCCACCCTTTTGAGTGGTATATACGCGCTCACCCATATGCAGCTGGTGTCTGCCGCGGTACTTCCAATCAGCCCTACCCAGTGACCTAAGCAATGCCAATGCTGGGGGTTATACTGGCAGAAATTATTCAGGGTAGTACCATAATGGGACCAGAGCCATTGTAAGACGTAAAGTGGCTCCAATTATGCCTTAGGGGGTGGAGAGGTGAGCTTCGGGAGAGAACATTGCAGTTACAACATCTCCAAGCTCTCCCTGTGGCCTGGGTATACATTTGCCATGTTCGGGAACCGGAGAGTGAAGCACACGCTGGCTGGTGTTTGAAGTGATAGGCGGATCAGTCCTCTGGGCTCACCAAACAGCACTATGAATAATCAGTCCTCAAATGATGAATTCTTGATATGCTTTCTTGCCTGGGTGTGACAAGGCTCATAAGAAAAATAAGTTCTTCTGTGTGTGCATATCAGCTCATATGTGGCACCAAATGAAGATGACATGGCAGAGAGATTAGTCTGATTCAACCACCAAGATCAGCAAATTGGAAGGCAATGAACGCGAGCTCAAACAGCTAGTGGCATAAACACTTTTAAAAACTGTTCAACCATGCCCTAAAACGTAATAAAACAAGAATTGGTTTTGCTTATGTGAAAATCTATTGACTTTTTTTTTTTTTTTTTTTAACATTCTGTACAGCAGTCGAGCTGCTTTGCAACATGGCTCAAAGTATTAAAAAAAAAGTGATATGGCGCCATCAATGCTGACCACGCCATAGAGCATTTTTTATTGACCTAAAGCCATATCAAACAGCAGATCAACTGCTGCGCAGCATGTAAAAACAAAGAAAGTCATTATCACAGCATGCCGACAGGCGCCCCATGCTGCTAACTAATAGCACCTCTTCCAGAAAGGACCTATAATTAACACAGCAGGTCTTCCAGAGAGGAGCACTCTAATTGAATGAACGCGCAAAAGCTGTTCATGTGAAGCACGTTCACAGACCAGAATCTGCTCGTGGGAAGCGCGTTCACACAGTTTGCTACCTCGTACTTTTTGTTTGCTTTAGATACTTGCAAAAGTGCCACCATTGCCTACGTAACGTTTGTTCTTGTGCTTGAGTGTCCTCCATTTATTGCAGTATTATACCTCTACTTGTACTTTGTACGCTTTTGTAAGCTGCACACATGTCACTTTTTCCTCCTGTAATGCACCGTTTGCTACCACTTGCACTATGTTCATTCGAGGATGTCACTTTTGCCTCATGTAATGTAACTTTTAAAATTTGTTCACTTGTATTGTTCTATTATATCAGTTCTGTTCCTTTTGTAAAGCGCTCTGACACCTTCGGGTAAAGTCCGCGCTATATTAAAACGCATAAATAAAAAAACGAAAAAAAGAATACAATGGGCAGCTTGCTGCTTGAATGGGGAGGGGTGGGAGAGACGCGCACGCATTGTGGGCGTGCACATTGCCGTGGTCTGCGGCTCGTGCCCAGTGGCGGCACCTGCAGGCTTCACCGTGCTCAGGTCAGTGTGTGCTGCGCAGGTCGTGTGGCCCAAGGAGGGGGCCGCCGGGGCAAGGACATGGTGTGCCGCGGTTTGCAGAGGACTCGGAGGTGGGAGCCGCAGAGGTACTGCTACTGTGGTCGGGGGTGTTGTGGGGGATGCCGGGGTGTACTGTAGTTGCGGGGGAGGAGCGCTTTGCTGCGCGGGCAACAGGGGCTGCCGTGTCGTGGAGACGAATTTAAGGGGCTCTGCTGTTGGGATGCGGTGGTGGGGGCTCATCCTCAGCGCGGGAGTGGTGGAGAGTGCCACCATTGCCTACGTAACGTTTGTTCTTGTATTTGCGTGTTCTCCATTTATTGCAGTATGACACCTCTACTTGTACTTTTTACGCGTTTGTAACCTGCACACATGTCAGTTGTCCCTCTTTGTACTTTGTTCACTCACGATTGTGACTTTTGCCTCATGTAATGTAACTTTTGCTTTTGTAATTTGTTCACTTGTAATTTTCTCCTCATGTATCAGTTCTGTTCCTTTTGTGAAGCGCTCTGACACCTTCGGGTAAAGTTCGCGCTATATAAAAACGCATTTAAGGAAGTAATAAATAAAACTACATGGGGCGTGGCGGTGTGGGACGGGACGGTGGTGGGTGCAGAGATGGGCAGTGGCGCTGTCGGGCACCGGAGGTGAATGTAGAGTGAAGCTTCTGCCACATGGCGCCGCCCGACCACGAAACAGAGGGTTGTTGTCTCTGGAGTGGTCTGATGGCTGTGGTTGTGCATGTGTCTCCGGAGTGATCTGGTGGTTGTGGTTATCCATGTGTCTCTGGAGAGGTTTGGTCTGCTGAGTGCTGACGCGTCTTCCGGGGCGCGTTCACACTGTTGACTCAACCCTGATTGGCTCGCGCCAGCTGTGCACGCTTAGTGGCAGGCGCGTCTCACGTGCGCATCCACAAAGCAGAATCTGCATGAATCTGCGCGTGCCCCGGTCTGTCTCCCTTGAGAGGCATCTCGACGACAATAGGTCTCGAGAGCGAGACCTAAAAAGGAGGTCTGATTGCTTTTCAAGTGAGGCTTCGTTTTGGGCCATCTGGAAGGGAAAATAAGAAACCTTCCTCACTTCATATAGGTTGCTGCTCCAAATGTAAAGGAATATGAAAATTAAAGTTCAAGACCTCCCGGTCCCGGCAGCGGTGGGTCGGTCCTTGGACACATTGCGTACTACGCAAATTATGTGGGAAAGTTCCTCGTAACTTGACCTGCCTGGGATTGATGAAGCAGTAGTATATCCCAATTAGGGTAGAACCAGTACTACCAGCCATTAGACAGAGTAAGTCATGGTGGTTTAAATCCCAAACATTAATTCATTATTGTTTTCCAGTCCACCTTAGTGTAGATAGTTTTTTAACTTTAGGTCCTGACGAATCGCCTCTAGACTTGTAGAATTGCGAAGAAACATGTTGACCAACCACACGGTAGAGCGCCACACCTAAGACATTAAATTAGCATTGCGCCTTTCCTCTTTATTTTAATCAGGGCGGGAGACCTCACAATTAAAGTTATTTTTGCTGGTACTCCCAATCCTGTTTTAACTCACATAAACATCACACACCACTTATTCATCCACACTCACCAAATCTCTCACCCCCACAGCACCATTTGGAAAAAGATCTCCGCCAAAGTGCCCCTCATCGGGAGCCTGTCAGGCATTGCAGCGCCGGCCAGATGAGGAGCAGCCCGACGATGAAGCATGACTTTAATTTTCATATTGTATTTGGGCAACTGTGCTGGACATCATGTATAAAAGCCCTTTGTCCCTCTATTTGTGAATATCCAAATGTAAAGCAGACAGCATGAGGGAGCTGCTGAATGTGTTGTAGTGCTGGCTTAGTAATACCCGCTGGGCCCAGGATGGATCCACCTCATTTCCTTCACTGGTCCCAAACCATAGCAGGCTAGTGAGGTTACTAGATGTCAGCACCTTGATGGCAAGCCAGACCTGTCAGTGAAAATGTTACACATAAGAAGGGGAACAAATCCAGGTACACGTGTTACATCAACTTCCACCAAGATTCTCTTTAAAGGCTAGAGGTATAAAGTCAATTTCAACCTGTTTCCCGTATGGGATAATAGGCAGTGCTTTAAATGGTCCGGTACTGTCCGGTACAGAGGGAGAGTACCAGAACTTCTCAAGAGAAATGTTATAATTTTAATTTGAGAGTACCAGCACTTCTCAGAAACAAGCAGGTACTCTGGTACAGTTCTATTTTTCCATTTCAAGCACTGATAATAGGACACAGGATGTAAGAATTTTGCTGTAGTATATGATATAATGTAACACAACAAAGTCTGCAAGAGTACCTGAAAGCATTCCTCACCTGCCACACATTACTGTGGGGCCAAATCACAGAACTAATTGACAATGTTCACCCGTAGGTTCGCATCTTCGGATGGGTGCCTGTTTCTGACTTTTTGAAATTTGCCAGGGTGTATGCCCGGAAACCTGTGACAGTTGCATGTTTCAGAGCATACTCCTGTGAACCGTTGCAAGTTCTGCATGTGGATATATACATAATTTACAAGTGAATAATGGAGAATGCTTTTCCTTGAATGCAAATGAATTTTTATTGTTTTTTTTATTTTGGTATGAGGATAGAGCCTTTTTCAGTTGCGGCTCCCCTGCTAAGGCAGAGGAGCGTCACCTCTCTGCTAATGCAGCAGTGAAAAAAAAAGAAAAAGAATATGATAAAACCAAGACAAAATATAAAAACATATGTTTGAGAGAAAGCATAATCTCTAACCTTTTGAGATTATGCTTTCTCTCAAACATATGTTTTTATATTTTGTTACTTTAGGTTGACTGCTATTTTTCCAGTGTGAATACCCCTGGAAGAACCATGGGTAGGTAGCCTTGCACAATACCTTAGACTATAGATAGTTGGTTTTATTTTCACGGTCCTGAGGAATCGCCACTTGATCACACCTGTGACTTATTTTGGCGAGAAACATGTTGACCTTTTGTGGGTCGAGCGAAATGTTTGTCACTTTATGAACAAAAGAGTGGCCCCCACTTATCTTTTTAACCAGGGGGGGATCTCATTAGAATAAAGTCATTACTAAGGGTTCCCTTACCTGTTTTATCTTCACCCCCTACATCTACACCACACTAGGCCCCTCACACCCACGGCACCAATACGGCGAGGAACAAAAGATCTCCGACAAAGAGCCCCTTTATGGGTGCCTGTCGAGCAATGCAGCGCCGGCTCGACGAGGAGCAAAACCCAGATGATGAAGCATGACACCTAGCTTGCTGGGTGTGTGAGGGTTTTAGTTCCGAAAGGAGGAATTCCCCTCCCTTCCTTTCACCTAGAGTACACATATAGTGTCCTTATTAGTCCACGAGCAGCAACTTCGTACCATTCTTTCTTCTGATACATTTTGGGCATGTACGTTGGACCTATACCAAGCCCTCTCTATCCCTTCATTTGTTGAGAACAATGTAGATATGTGACAGACAAAACAAGATAAATGGGCAGTCAATATTACATTAAACATGGCCACCGAGATGATACACAGATTAGGTAGGATAAAGCAGAGGGTTAGTATTCTAGATGTTATCAGTGGTATAAAGACACACATGACGTTTCCAAACAAATTATACTGAAATTGGTGCTGGGGAAAGAAGATTTCGGATTTTTTCCTGTCAAAGGGTTAACTCAGGGGCAGTTCTAGGATTTTTGGGTCCTTGGCTGAGAGGGAATGTGGGAGACCCCTCTAATTTGCATAAAACATGAGATATTGAGGGCTGTTGGTATCTCGTAGATGACCCCGCTCCTGAAGCTGCTTAATGCAGCCCATCCTTCTCAGCTGCCTGCAGGGACCTCCTTTGCAGCTCATAAAGGACTGAAGGTGTGAGGTTTCCTTGTAGGCTGAGAGGGTTAACACTGCTGGGACAATGGGCCTCCCTGTGGGGCCTCTGTATAGGCAGCAGGGTAGAATGCCTGACTGCAGGGGAAACCTGCAGAATGTGTCGCCTTCAACTGAGACCGTAGGAGGGAGCCCCACCCCCCCCAGGCCTCGCCTTGCTTCACCATAGCATGGAGGCCCACAGGAGGGGAGGGGACTTGCGCTCAATGAAATTAGCAAGAGGACTGGTGTGCTGTGACCTGGATATAAGGGACTTGTGCAGGCCCTATATTGGTGGGCTGAGTGTGAGGCCCTGGGCAGTGGTCTGCACTGCCTATGTCTATCGCCGGCCCTGGATTAACTCCTAATTTGATGGCTGTCGCTAGATATTACCTCTTCGGGTCCCAATTTTTACCGTTTCCTCGAGCATAGGGTGAGGCACCAGGCTCTCCTTGCAGGCCCCTCAGAAAGTATGAATATTCAAAGGGGTATAATATAGGAATCCAAATGAGTGAGTGTTGACACCACCACTATGGCTCCTCAGCGCTCCTATGCAGAATGTTTTTTTTTGTTTTTTTTGTTTGCAGAGTTTTATATAGTGCGAACTAGAACCGAACCGAATCAGTTATCAGAGCGCTTTACATAGCACCAGTTACGTTACATGAGGACACACTTTCATTTTAGGCACGGGAAAGAATGTTGCCACCCTGCCTATACTTCTGCGCCTTGCCCGGTACTAAACCTTCACCCCAGGCATAGCTGCACACTCTACATCACCAGGTCCTCTCCTCACCGTAGTTTTATGAAAATGTAAAACCACCCCAATATCAATAGCAATCTCATTTCCAAAACCTTCTTTGTTGTGTCATTTTTCGCCTGCTCGCTACAGCATACAGCATGGGGCAGACGGTCAGCGTACTTGAGCACTGGGTAACTTAGCTGTGAGTGACTGCTTCCTGCTCTTTCAAAAGTTTTCCTAAGCACTTTCACGAACAAAATAGCTCCTTTTTAGGTCTCGGCATAGCGAAGGCTGCGCTTGCGCAGTCTCGCTGGCGAGAAATTTTGTTTTTCAGTAGTAGGGCTTGACCCGCCCCTCTTCTCCATTGGCTGGCCTCTTATATCCTGGCCAGCCATTGGAAAAGAGCTTTGTCTGTCAATTCAGGCCGGATTCGGGGGGGGTGTTTTTTCGCTTTTTTCTCTCTTTGAAGCCCCGTCCCTTTTACACTGGTGGGCATGTTTTTTTTGTTTTTTTTTCAGGGACGTTCTCGTGTTCATTCGTGTCTCTTGCTGGGAACTACGGAGCGATTTCCAAACGTATGAGGTAAGCTATCATTGTTTATTTATATTTCTTGTTTGCAATTTTTTTTGGGGTGTTTGTTTTTCAGGTCTACCCGGGCCAGGTGGTATGTATGCTGCTGTTTGCGGTTCCTAGGTAAGCCATCTTGTCTATCTTTGTCATCTAATCTATTTTTCTGTTTCTTTTACAGGTCTACCCAGGTCCGTGTGGTCTCCGTGCAGCGTCGTGCATGGAGTGCTTTGCCCGGTATGTATGCTGCTGTTTGCGGTTCCTAGGTAAGCCATCTTGTCTATCTTTGTCATCGAATGTATTTTTCTATTTCTTTTACAGGTCTACCCCGGTCCGTGTGGTCTCCGTGCAGCGTCGTGCATGGAGTGCTTCGCCCGATATGTATGCTGCTGTTTGCGGTTCCTAGGTGAGCCATCTTGTCTATCTTTGTCATCTAATCTATTTTTCTGTTTCTTTTACAGGTATACCCCGGTCCGTGTGGTCTCCGTGCAGCGTCGTGCATGGAGTGCTTCGCCCGGTATGTATGCTGCTGTTTGCGGTTCCTAGGTAAGCCATCTTGTCTATTTTTGTCATCTAATCTATTTTTCAGTTTCTTTTACAGGTCTACCCCGGGTCGCGTCATCTCCGTGCACTGGCCTGCACAGAGTGCTCTGGCTGGTAAGTATGCTGCTGTTTGCGGTTCCTAGATAAGCCATCTTGTCTATCTTTGTCATCTAATCTATTTTTCTGTTTCTTTTACAGGTCTACCCCGGCTCGTGTTGTCTCCGTGCAGCGTCGTGCATGGAGTGCTTCACCTGGTATGTATGCTGCTGTTTGCGGTTCCTAGGTAAGCCATCTTGTCTATCTTTGTCATCTAATCTATTTTTCTGTTTCTTTTACAGGTCTACCCCGGGTCGTGTCGTCTCCGTGCACTGGCGTGCACAGGGTGCTTTGGCTGGTAAGTATGCTGCTGTTTGTGGTTCCTAGGTAAGCCATCTTGTCTATCTTTGTCATCTAATCTACTTTTCTGTTTCTTTTACAGGTCTACCGCGGGTCGTGTCGTCTCCGTGCACTGGCGTGCACAGAGTGCTTTGGCTGGTATGTATGCTGCTTTTTGCGGTTCCTAGGTAAGCCATCTTGTCTATCTTTGTCATCTAATCTATTTTTCTGTTTCTTTTACAGGTCTACCCCGGGTCGTGTCGTCTCCGTGCACTGGTGTGCACAGAGTGCTTTGGCTGGTATGTATGCTGCTGTTTCCGGTTTCTAGGTAAGCCATCTTGTCTATCTTTGTCATCTAATCTATTTTTCTGTTTCTTTTACAGGTCTACCCTGGGTCGTGTCGTCTCCGTGCAGTGGCGTGCACAGAGTGCTTTGGCTGGTATGTATGCTGCTGTTTGCCGTTCCTAGGTAAGCCATCTTGTCTATCTTTGTCATCTAATCTATTTTTCTGTTTCCTTTACAGGCCTACCCCGTGTCGTCTCCGTGCACTGGCGTGCACAGAGTGCTTCGCCCGGTATGTATGCTGCTGTTTGCGGTTCCTTGGTAAGCCATCTTGTCTATCTTTGTCATCTAATCTATTTTTCTGTTTCTTTTACAGGTATACCCCGGGTCGTGTTGTCTCCGTGCACTGGCGTGCACAGAGTGCTTCGCCCGGTATGTATGCTGCTGTTTGCGGTTCCTAGGTAAGCCATCTTGTCTATTTTTATCATCTAATCTATTTTTCTGTTTCTTTTACAGGTCTACCCCGGGTCGTGTCGTCTCCGTGCACTGGCGTGTACACAGTGCTTTGGCTGGTATGTATGCTACTGTTTGCGGTTCCTAGGTAAGCTATCTTGTCTATCTTTGTTATATAATCTATTTTTATGTTTCTTTTACAGGTCTACCCCGGGTCGTGTCGTCTCCGTGCACTGGCGTGCACAGAGTGCTTTGGCTGGTATGTATGCTGCTGTTTGCGGTTCCTAGGTGAGCCATCTTGTCTATCTTTGTCATCTAATCTATTTTTCTGTTTCTTTTACAGGTCTACCCCGGTCCGTGTGGTCTCCGTGCAGCATCGTGCATGGAGTGCTTCGCCCGGTATGTATGCTGCTGTTTGCGGTTCCTAGGTAAGCCATCTTGTCTATCTTTGTCATCTAATCTATTTTTCTGTTTCTTTTACAGGTCTACCCCGGGCCGCGTCGTCTCCGTGCACAGGCATGCACAGAGTGCTTTGGCTGGTATGTATGCTGCTGTTTGCGGTTCCTAGGTAAGCCATCTTGTCTGTCTTTGTCATCGAATGTATTTTTCTGTTTCTTTTACAGGTCTACTCTGGGTCGTGTCGTCTCCGTGCACTGGCGTGCACAGAGTGCTTCGCCCAGTATGTATGCTGCTGTTTGCGGTTCCTAGGTAAGCCATCTTGTCTATCTTTATCATCTAATCTATTTTTCTGTTTCTTTCACAGGTCTACCCCGGGTCGTGTCGTCTTGTGCTTTGGCTGGTATGTATGCTGTGGTTTCTGGTCTCAGGTAAGCCCTCTTTATTTTCTTTCTCATCTAATGCATTTTTGTGTTTTTTTTATAGCTTTAACCCATTCCGTATCGTGATCCTGTTGCAGCGAGTTAAGGTTAGTTATTTTGTCTTTCTTGTTGCAGTTCCTTTTTTTTAACTTATGTTACTTATGTTTTAAAATGTATTTTTTACTAAATCTGTGTTTTTGGCTGTGTCGGATATACTGTTAGCTGGTTTTTTTTGTCGAATCAGGGAGACTGCTATCTTTTCTAACATTGGAGAAGGGACTGTACTGTCGGTCGGGCTGCGGCAAGTTTTCGGTAAGTCTATTTAAGGTTTAATTGCTTTATATCTTCTAGTTATAAAAAATGTTATTTACATTTTACATTTGTATGTTTTTATGTATTTGGCCTTTGTTTAAATTATTGTCATTGCTTAATGTTGCTTTTGTTTGTCTAGAGTAAAAGAAAAGGGAGCCCCCTTACTCATCCAATACGGGACAAGGGGAGTCAAGTATCAAGAAGTAAAAAATTCCCAGTTGGTCAAAGACCACAATGCATCACAAGCCTATAGAAATGTTTACAGGTACACGCTATTACGTGAAAAAACACTCAAATTGAACCAATCGTTGTGCCAGTACATTTAAGCAAAATCCATGTGTATATCAAGGAATTTATAAAACACCACCAACAAGACTGTCACAAATTATTGCAAGAAGATTTCATACATATTTATTCAGTACATTATCAATAGAAATTTTATGTATATACAATACAAACAGAATAAAATCACAAAAGAGTTAAAAACCAGTATCACGGTACTGTATGATGAACTAAAAAGAAGCAGTTGTCGACGCAGCGTTTAGTTTTTTTTAATTGATAAAAACACCTTCTTCAGGACAATTTCTTTAGTTTAGCGACAATGGAGACATGTTGATTCTCCCAAACTAATATGTTGCACCACCACCGGCCCAATTGTGGATATGTGGGTCCCGTTCGGCACACTGTATATTCAAATTACCTTTAGTCTCGGCAAGGGGAACTGCACAAAAGATTCAGCGGAGCCACCGTTATTAAATTCGGATGTTAGGCCTTGAGGCTACGTTGTGCGTAAGGGCAGTCGATATAAATAAAAGTCCTCTGTTGCAGTCGCGGTCCTACTAACATAGATGGCAGCACACGCAAAGGGATAACCTCCTAGGCTTGTCTTTTCTCAGTTAGAACAAGCTAGGTAAATTAATTTGGCCTCCCTGCTCCGTCTATCTTCGTGATGGCGTCTGACGACACACCTCGGTAGTTGAAAAACGAAATTGTTTGTCTGACTGTTTCATCATTGTGTAGTGGCGTGTTAAGGTAAGTTAGCCTGTTTTGCTAGGTCTGTGTTGTTTTTTTAACTTATGTTTCTTATTACAAAACTCTTTTTTGTAACTAACTTTGTTATTGAAGGTGTTTAATATTATCTTGTGAGCTGTTAATTTGCGTTTTTTTTTAACGAATTAGAGATACTGCTGTGTTTACGGAAATTCGAGAGAAAATGGGACTGTCGGTAAGGTCGCGGGCACTTTCAGGTAAGTTTCTTTAATGTTTAAAGTTTGTATATTTGTGTGATGTTTGTATGCATTTATTGTAGGAATTTTAACATTATGAATGTATTAGCTTTTCTGTATTATGCTCCTTTTTGTTTAATTGAAATTGCTTTATGTTACATTCTCACTGCAGCTTCTTTAAGGTAAGTCCTCTCTGTATTTTTTTTTAGAGTTAATAATGAATGTTTCCGAAAATGTGTTCGTGTTTTAGTGTGATTTTTTAGTTTCCTTTTTTTGTAATAGTCATTGTGTTTCTTTACATATATAGGTAATCTTTTAGAGTAATGCTAATTAACGTTGTTTTTGACGAAAGTGCTGTTATTCGTATTTTGTGGAAAGTCCCTTATTTGACTACGGCGGGGCACGTTTTTAATTGAATCTGCGGGTGTCGGTAACTTCGGTTGGTTTCTAGAATGAACGGTACGACGTGACGCTGCTACATTATGGTAAGTGCCATCTTTGTCTAATGTTTATATGTATTTAGTTTAAAAATTACACACACTCTCTACAAACACACACACTGTCTACAAACACACACACACTCTCTACACACACTCTCTACACACACACACTCTACACACACACTCTCTACACACACACTCTCTCTACCACACACTCTCTCTACCACACTCTCTCTACCACAGTCTCTCTACCATACTCTCTCTACCACACTCTCCCTACAATACTCTCTACCCCATGCTATCTACCCCACGCTCTCTACCCCACGCTCTCTAGCACACACTCTCTCTACCACACACTCTCTCTAGCACACACTCTCTCTACCACACACTCTCTCTACCACACACTCTCTCTACCACACTCTCTCTACCACACTCTCTCTACCACACTCTCTCTACCACACTCTCTCTACCACACTCTCTCTACCACACTCTCCCTACAATACTCTCTACCCCACACTCTCTACCCCACGCCCTCTACCCCACGCGCTCTACCCCATGCTCTCTACCCCACGCTCTCTACTACACGCTATCTACCACATGCTCTCTACCACATGCTCTCTAACACATACCCTGTAACACACACCCTGTAACACACACTCTGTAACACACACTCTGTAACACACACTCTGTAACACACACTCTGTAACACACACTCTCTATCACACTCTCTAACACACTCTCTAACACACACTCTAACACACACTCTAACACACACTCTAACACACACTCTGTAACACACACTCTGTAACACTCTCTATCACACTCTCTAACACACTCTCTAACACACACTCTAACACACACTCTAACACACACTCTGTAACACACCCTCTTTAACACACAATCTCTAAGACCCTCTACCATGCTCTCTACCACACTCTCTCTACTATACTCCCTCTAACACACTCTCTAGTATACTCTAGTATACTTCATATATACTACACACTCTCTATTCTTCACTCTCCTCTCTCTTTTTTCTTTACTTTTTTACACTTTCCAGCTATAAGTTGGCAATAGCTGATAATGAGAAAGTGAGCATGCAGGTGAGAACCAATCTGCAAACGCCCTCTAACACACGCCCTCTAACACACGCCCTCTAACACCCCCCCTAGCACACGCTCTCTAGCACACGCTCTCTAGCACATGCTCTCTAGCACACGCTCTCTAGCACACGCTCTCTGTGTGTATGTATGTGTGTGGCTCTGTGTGTGTGACTGTGTGGGTGGCTCTGTGTGGGTCGCTTTTTTGTAGGTGGCTCTATGCGTGGGTAGCTCTGTCTGTATGTAGGTAACTATGTGTGTGTGTAGGTAACTCTGTGTGGGTGGCTCTATTTGTGGGTGGGTTGATCTATGTGAATACCTCTGTGTAGGTAGCTCTGTATGGTGGCTCTGTGTGGGTGGCTCTGTGCGTGTGAGTGGCCTTGTGTGTGTCGGTGCAAATGCAATAGGTCTCGCATTTGAGAGAGATTAAGCTATTGACATTGTAAATAACAAAGCCGTTTCTTTAAATGTTTTAAAAACAAAAACATAAACAAAAATAATGTCATGAGCAATGCCAATAGCTCTAACTTTAACAATGCCAAGACCATTGTAAATGCTTGTTGTACCAGGGATCACCATGAAAATATGGACTTTTTGAAACAAAAAATAAATTTTAGTTTGAAGCCATGTTTTTTTATATTGGCAATGGCCTGGCAGGTCCTCCATCACTAACGTTTTATAAAGATCAATACCAAAACAAGCACTGGCAAAGATAAAAAGCGGACACCCAACACCAGACCCGCTGCTTTTGTTAACGCTTGTTTTGGGGGAATTTGGATGTGGATGTCTGAATATATATATATATATGCAGTAAATGTTATCAAAGGAGAGAGCACCCCAGGCCCATTTAATAAAAGAAATACCCTTGACATTGTTAACGCAAAGTCCATGCACATATTTGGTGCAAATCTTTTGCTGTGATTACTTTGCTAATTTTTTGTGAAGTATATAGAAATACTTTCTAACAAGGCAACATTTTTTTCCTGTTGTTCTTAAAATTGCATTCACTCTTGCTACTGGTCACATGACTGCCTTGTCTGTCTAGACTACTGCAGTGTAGCATATCACTATTCTGCAAGGTTGTTTCAATCATCAACCCAATAGGGCCTATTAGCAAACTACATTATGTATTATTTAGAATACTATAATAGTACTATTAAAGTGCTACAACATGATACTCACAACCCTAGGTGTGGACGTCTCCGCTTTGATTCTCCTATCTTTAATGTGCCGACATCTCTGCCCTGACAGCGTAGATCTCTGCACACATACGTTTCAGAATTAAATGTGGGAGGGTCAGTGGGAGGACGGAGCGGCTGAAAAATGTGCAATAATTACTACTGTTGTGAAGGGGCTTGGAAGGAGTAAGGAGGGTTAAGAGAGGACTAGGGTGGAGTTTAGGAAGGACATGCACCCACCTAAAAAGAGTAAACCCATGTGATGCGGCATCATCCCGTACCACCCTTGGGCCGCGTCTCCTCAGACATTCACGCGGCAGGGAAAGCGATCCCGATGCGTCCCTAGCAACAGCCTTGCCAACCAGAAACCCACCCCTCTGTCCTCTGTTCCAGGAGCCAATCAGGAGAAACCTTGTCCCGGAAACACATCAGCACGACCCCGGAAGTACCTCCCCCAACCAGGATCCGGACACTGGAAAAGCCGGAAACAGGAACCCCACAGACGTCGGATCAAGCTCGTGGCAGGAGACCCAGACCGGAGTGGTGACGGAGAAGGCGACCGAGGAAGAAGACGAGTGGAGCGAGGACTGATGGAGTCCGCAGGAGGTGGCTGGGGAGCGGCCGCAACTCAACCAGGAGAGTTGCGGAGGAGTGGGTGAGTAACCCAGAACCGCCCCTGTAGCACATTAGGTGCAGTGTAGATAATTTCCCCTTTGAATAGAGTCACCCGAGAGTCACGTTATTGCCTAAGTGCACTGTAATTACTTGTATAGCACGACATAGCCCTGTACAGCACTGTAACTGAGTCTCTTCCCCTTTCACCCCCTCTCATCGTTCACGTTCTACTTCTCTACCTCCGTCCTATTTCGATTCCTGACCCGACCCTTCCTTCCCCCTCCTCACGGTCATTTCTTCCCTCTCACTGGTAACCGGGTGTTGGTGAGCGGTTCAAACCTAACAAGTCCGGTTGGACTAACGGCTCCTTTTCTTTTGTTTCTTTCTCCCGGAACCTCCGAGGACCAACCCAGACCCGACCCCGGAAGGAACAACACGGCAATTGACCCGGAGCAGACCACGACCATCATCGAGTGGAACTGTTTCTTGTTTTCTATTTACCAAAACCCTTACGTACTCTGTCTGTCCAGTGGCAAGAATAAACAAACATTGCCCACTATATACGGCCTCCGCGCTTGTTATTCTGGCCCGCCAGTCCCACACGTTCACAACCCATTCCTACTCTCAAGCTGCACTTCTAAAGTTACTACATCCTGAAAGAACCCAAAACATTTGTTAACTGTGAGTCCAGCACCACACATATCTAACTATTGGTTCTACAACTCCCTTTAATAGAAAACAATGGAGGTTCGAATAGAACCCCATAGGAAATAGTGCTAAAATGAATGAATTCATTTTAAATATGTAAATCTATCTATCGATCTAGATATATGGTAATGTTACAAAAATTTAATATAAATGATAGCTACATTTTAAAACAATTAATGACCTTCACATTTTAAATAAATATAACTATATTTTTGTTAAATTATTGCACTAAAATAATTTAATACACAACTTTTAGGAACATTTAATATATACCAAATGTAAATAAAACATTTAGTTAAAAAGTCACTACAGTACTCATTTTTATAGTTATATTTGGTATTTTTACAGACTTCACCCGATATTTCAGGGGGTGAGGACATGTAAGTCTACACTTTTGAGTAACTTTACAATTGTAAATGGTGAATAGCTAAAGGTAGCAAAGTTATTTATAAGTGCAAGAATAGCTTGGCATTTGTAGATCTTACATGTGTGTAAATTTATCTTTCTAAATAGCCCCTGGTATTGTTATTTGTTTTATTTATTGGAAGTTTTATTTCATACAAGAATAGCTTGTCATGTGTAGATCTTACATGTGTGTAAATGTATCTTTCTAAATAGCCCCTGGTATTGTTATTTGTTCTATTAATTGGAGAGTTTTATTTCATACTCATTTTTTGTTTGCTAGTGATATTTATTTTCTCCTTTTCAGACATGAATGATGAGTTGACCTGTGATTTGTTGCTGCAAGTCGTACCCATCATATGCACACTTCTCAACATGTGTTACAGTCAGGTCATCAGGACATCAACACCATATTACAACACACATTTTTCTATTTTTTTTAAGGAAAGGCCACTCAATTTTTTGTTCTTGTATTCGGGGATAACCCAACACAGTCAACAAACAACAGCCAAAACAATTTGGCGGTAATCTTTGCTGGCAAGATGGCCCAGTGAGTTAATGCTCTGCACTGACATTTGCACTGATCTCGAATGTGTATCATAACTGCATCAGTTTAATTTCACATCCTCACATGGGAGATAAGTTCAGAACCATATAATTGGATATTAGCAACAGTTTTCATTTACATTGCTGAAAAACTGCAGAAGTGCATTATGGAATGTGTTAGAAATGGGGTCTCTAGTTAGTTGATGTATGCACCCAGCCCAAGTAAGGACCTGCATGCTAGTCAGGGTAAGTATAGTATACACTAAAAGCTTACCTTTGCTCACCCTCTGTTAGCTTAGCACAGAGCAGTCAGGATAAACTAAAGAAGCAATGTGAAAGTATTTATGCACACACACAGTAACACAGTGAAAACACCACAAATGTATTTCACACCAGTTAGAAAATTAGCCAATATTTATCTGATTTTTGGTGCTAGGGGACAATGCAGTGTGCGAAGGAGATGATGCGTCAGTTAAGGTTGTGAGCCTCGGTCCCCGAAAGTGACGTGGCATCGAGGATGTGTTGATGTGAAGAGCACAGTGCGTCGATTCCACGGCGTTGATGTTGTACTGCTAGACTGAAGGCGATGTGTTAGCTGGAAGCCATGCAGGGCCGGGACTGCGTAAAGTTCAAGACAGTGCACCACGGACAGCAGTGATGCGGTGCCCGAGACTCACACAGCAGCGGTTCTTCGGAGGCTCTGTGGCAAAGTCTGGGCTGCGTTTAAAGTCGAGGTCGGGTCATTGCTCACGGTGTCCATGGCTTCGGTGTAGGCAGCGGCGATGCATTGATTTAGCAGGGATGTGCCTGTTCAGAAGTGACGCTTTAGAATTGATGCATCAGTTTCTTGGTTGTAGCACAAAAACTCACTACCAAGGGCCCAGGACTGGATTTGGCCCCACTTGGCAGAGCAGGTCCCAAAGCAGAGGAGCCCAAGTGGTGCTAGCAAGATGCAGATTAAGTATTTCATATCCCCGAGACTTCAGTAACAGGAGGCAAGCTAAGTCAAGCCCTTGGAGAACTTTAGAATTGCAGGGTGTAGAGAGTAAAGTCCAGTCCTCTCGCTCCCTGGAAAGAATCAGCAGGAAGCAGGCCAATACAGCAGAGAAAACAGCAAAGTGTCAGTCCCTCCTGGCAGCACAACAGTTCTTCTTCCCGGCAGAATGTACTTAGTTCAGAAGTATTCTGAGTGTATGGTGTCAGAGGTCCAGTACATCTACCCATTTTAGCCTTTGAAGTAGGAGACTTCAAAGAAAGGTCTTTGTAGTGCACAAGACCCTGCCCTTCCTAGCCCTGGGTCCAGACACATACAGTTCTTTGTGTAGGGACAGACACAGCCCTTTTCAGGTGCAAATCAAATCTCAACTTCTCCCACAGGAAGACCCATCATCCTGGTGGTGGGCTATCAGCACACCTCAGCTTCCTTTGTGTGTGACTGTCTAGAGGGAATTCACAAAGCCCAGCTGTAACCCTGACCCAGATGTATATTCTAGGGACAGGCAGAGGCACAGAATGGTTAAAGTAAGAAAATGCCAATTTTCTAAAAGTGGCATTTTCAGACATGCAACTTAAAAAACAACTTCACTAAAAGATGTCCTTATAAATTGTGAGTTCAGAGACACCAAACTCCAATTTCCTGTCATCTCCCAATTGAAGATACACTTGTAAAGTGTTACAAGGCAGCTCCAATGCTAACCTATGGGAAAGATAAGCCTTACTGTAGTGGAAACTACCAGGACATGTGAAACTCCAAGGTACATGTCCTACCTTTAACAACATTGCACCCTGCCCTTGGGGCTATGAACGGCCTACCCTAGGGGCGCTTACATGTATTAAAAGGAAAGGTTTGGGCCTGGGATGTAGACGAACTTGCCAAGCAGATTTAAACTTCACACACCGACTGTGAGTGAGGTTTGAAAGGCTAATTATGTAGGTGGCATAATCAGTGCTGCAGGCCCACTATTAACATTTGATTTGCAGGCCCTGGGCATGTGCACTAGGGATTTATTAGTAAATCTAATATGCCAGTCATGGAGAACCCAAACATATCATGTTTTAGAGGAGAGAGCATATGCACTTTAGCATTGATTAGCAGTGGTAAAGTGCCCAGAGTCCTAAAGCAAGCAAACAAAAAGAAGGTCAGAAAAACAGGCGTAAGATTGCAAACAGTTTGGGAGATAACCCTGCAAAAAGGGCCAGGTTCAACAGAATGCTTTATAAAAAGTTAGTTATTTGTAGACATATATTTTTCTGCTCGTATTCTTCTAGACTTTATGGCTAGTTTTTTCTGAATATCTGAGTACCACCTGTGTCAATCTTTAATAAAAACGTTAAGAAGAGATCTTGAAACGAAATCACAGAAGGGCACGACTACTTTTGTTTTTATCAGTTGGCTTTGCTTTGAGCTGATCCAGGCATAGTGACTTATACACAATATTAACAAATAGCCTTCTTACCCGATTTGAGCAAAAAGCGCAATAAGTGCTTCCAACGGTCATGCAGACTTGGCATCATGAGAGGATTTAGCTTGGAAAACTTTTTCAAATGTAAGTATATAGCATGAACCTATTTTGGTTAAATCTTGCAAGGTGCACATATGCATAAATTACTATTTTGTCCAGGCGTAGGTCTGACTATGCACTGGAAATCTTTGTAAATCATGCCTAAAGGTTTAAAAATGTTTTTTGAGAGTATTTTCAATCTGGAACTTGACCTTTCTGGAGTGCAATACACATGCCGAGTTGCTCCACTTGCTCTGTGGCTGCCGTTTTGTAGCCCTTGGTCCTTCCCTATGGACTTCCCTACTATCTGAGGCCATCGTTTAGAGTCAGTTTAATATTGATCAATTACAATAACTTTAGTTTTGATGTGCAAAACTGTTTCACAAATGTGCCCTATTTAACTGTTGTCATATAGATGCAGCAGTGCCATCTTGGGGCCGTATTATGGTAGTGCCCCTGGGGCACATGGGTGTTTGCGCCTACTTTGTGAGCACTTTGGCAATGCAGAAGGAGCAGCAGATGCTGGTGCATTCCCTTCTGTAATTCTGATACACATAAAGCACTATCATCAGAGGGTGTTCCCTCATCTGCATGGGGGTATGGCCCCATGTAAATGAGAGAATCCCTTTGCCTCTGCGCCCACGCCTTATGATATGTGGGCACAGAGGCAAAGAAGCTGTCAGGAGGCGCACTAACAGTGCGCCACCTAAAAGATGATGCACTGTCAATGCACCCTCTGAAAGTGGGAAAGGGGTTCCAATAGACACCCCAGACATCCCCCTGCAGGCGGCTGCAGTCACTCAGTGCACCCGCCAGCAAGGGGATCTCTAATCCCTCTTCAAAGTGCAGGCGGCTGCCGCCTGCAGTGAAACAAAGAGCAGCTTTAAAGCAGCACTCCGTTTCTCATATAAATGCGCTGTCCCCAGAGCAGCGCGAGTGCCTGGCTGTCCTGGGGGCTGTGCACTCATCCTAATACTGCACATTTCACTTGTTTGCGCCGGGCACACCTTTTCAAAAGTGCGTCTGGCACACAAGGAAAATACGCTGTATCCGCGATACGGCCCCTGGTACCTCTCTAAAAGATATAGGGGCATATTAACAAGCGGCAGTGATAGTTATCGCCGGCCGCCCTTAGCGTGAGGAATTTTATCGCCGGCTATCGCAGATAATTATCAACCCCGCTGCGAAGGGGTTAAGGTCACATGGGCCACTTATGGTGAGACGCCACGCTGGAGCGCCGTAGAGAAAATATCACTGTAAAAAAATACTTATTTCTAAAAAAGGTTGGTAACTAGAGTGAACTTTATTTGATGTGAGTGAAAAGAACAGTATAGTCGGCATAAATGTAAACACTTGGGAACTATATTCAGGGTAGCGTCCTACTTCTTCAATTTAAGCTTCGCACACATTTTCCAAAATTATTTTTTCTCCTGCTGATTGAAAAAGGCTGTTGTGTGCTACTGTTATACAAAAAAAACACCTACAAAAGGTGTCTATAAAGCATTTCTAAATAGTAAATGCTCCATCAAAAGATATGTAAATGTACACAGTTTGCGCTATAGTTTCCCGATACTCGGCATAGGCGCTTATTTTTACACACCAGCACCTACTTATGACAGTCTACCACATGGTGGCGCTGCTTTTCTATTTTCGCGCAGAGCACTTTTTTTTAAAGTATACTTGTAAAAAAATGGAAAGCTGCAAGTTCACTGATTATTATAGCATGAGGTGACCTCTAATAGACAAAAATGTCCCACTTGTACGAGTGGGAAGGTTTGCAGCTAACACTGACACAGACATCGGTCAGCTCTGGTTTGGGCACGTGGGCTTTACCAGTCCCGAAAATGACCTTGGGTCCTGGCATTTTTTTTTTTACAAATAAAGCACGGTAGAGCTGCAAAACAAACAAAAAAACCCTGTAATTTAACGAAGTGTCAATGTTTATCGGATAGCATGACTCATAACAGCAATTTATGATTAATTCTCAAACAAGTCTTAAAAATGAATCACCATTTTCCAAGGTGTGAAATTGTACAATGTTCGGTAAAAAAGGAAATAGAACCAAATATGACGTCATGTAAAATGACGGTATGGCACAAAAATATTGTGAATGAAAGACGACTAAAGAAGCTGAAACCATCTATCTTCATGCAGATCTTTGTAGTCCAATTTGCCTTCTTTGTCAAACTGAGTCAACTCACAGAAGCAGCCTAGAACTGCACATAGATCTACAGAAACAGATATAGCTCACCTAATAAACATTTTTTGTAACTACCAGAAAACATACCTTCTGTGAAATTATGAACTTTCGAAAGACATGAAAAATGTACCTTTTGGGCTAAACGCAGATTCTGCTTTATCAAACAATATTCCACAGCAGTGCACAGTTTAGAAAGGCAGACTGATAGACTAGAGACATAAACAAGGAGTTCAGTGCTTCAGACCTCCACACAGACTTGAACTGATCTACACCGGACTGAGGGCTGGATGTGTTAAGAATGGAGCTGGTAAAAGTGGTTTCACATTGAGCATCAACTTTTACCGAATCCATTCTATTTTTGTGAACTGACCTACGAATTAATAGGTCGGTTCGCAAAAACCTGATTCATAGTGCGTCGCATTTCGAGCTACCTCGTGAATACTAATAAAGTAGGTTGCAAATTGAGACCCTCTATGAATCACAGTTATCTCAGGGATGGCTGGGGGTTAACACACCACCATGTATGTGATTGCTTTTAAATGAAGCCCTTTTTAAAATGCAACCTGTTTTCCTTAATGAAAAATGAGGATGCATTCAAAAATAAAGAATAATAAATAAATAAATTTTTTAAGGCTTGGTTGTGCCTACTCTTAAAACGTATTTTTTTCAACATTCACCAATGGGAAGGGGTCCCCTGGGCGACCTTCTCACTTGCAAATGCCTTACTACCTTTCAGAAGTTGGTAAAACATTAATACATCCCACTGTAATTTGATATTTGGATGGTAGGTCCTAAACAGGCCCCTTCCAAATACTGAATTGGTACATAGCTGCAAACCCAAACTGCAATTCGCTAATGCTTTACTGAACTGCAACTTGAAGGAACAGATGTAGGACTGTTTTTTGCAGTCGCAAGCGGAAAATCGGCCCGTTTGCAACCGTCAAAAAGGGTGGCGGGTGCGGTGACTCGCAAAATGGTGTTCACGAGTCACTATTAGGAAGGAGCATGCCAAACGTTCCTTCCTAATAGCGAGTCAGAATGGTATGCACCATTGTTTTACGACCATATTTGCGGTTGCAAAACAATTGCAGTTTACCACCTACTTCAAGTAGGAAATAAGCCACTCGCAAACGGGAAGGGGTCACCAGGGGACCACTTCCCCTTTTTGAATGGATGCGAACATATTTTTAAAGAGCAGGCAATGGTACCACGGACCACGGCCTTCTCTTAAAAAAATGAAACAGAAACGTTTAATTTTCCTTTTTTAAATGCATCCCATTTTCCTTTAAGGAAAACGGGCTACATTAAAAAACAAAACCTTATTTATTGAAAAAGCAGTAACAGACATGGTTGTCTGCTGACCTCAACAGGCCACCATCCCTGCGAGTGCTGGCCATTCTCAATGGGTCGCAAATTGTGACCTGCCTCATTAATATTGATGAGGCAGGTTATTTGCGACTCCTTTAGTAATCACAAACTGTCTGAGTCACTGTTGTACATTCCATTTGGCAAGTCGCGATAAAGTCGCAATTTTCGACTCATGAGTTGGCATGGTCGTACATCTGGCCTGAAATTCTTACATACCAACATGCCTTTTTGCATTGCACAGATTCTGTTAATCAGGATGTTTAGTAAATGTGGCCCTGAATACTTTATATTTGCCGCGGATGAAGGAGGAAGCACAAGCGTGCTAGGGGCACATTGAGACCCCACCATACCCTTCTGTCTTAAGCTGGCTCATGAGGCATTGACCCCCCGCTGATAAGCATACTACATTATTAGTGTGGTAGCATATGTGTTGTAATTATTAATTGTAGTTACTCACATAGTCTCTTTTTTTTCACTTTTTGTATATACACTTTTTCTACCTCTGTGGAGAAACACTAGTGAGTGACAGGGGGATCCCCTAGGTCCTGACGAAGAGGCCCTGCGCCTCGAAACATGTTGACCCACTTAGGAGAGAGAGCCCATTAACCTGCTCAATCTCTCCGCTTCACTTTTCTTTTAATAATACCAGCCAGTGTTTAATAAAATTCTTTTTTTCCACTAGGCCAGGTATTTTTTAACAACTCACACTTATATCACTCCTGACCCCACTGACACTCACTCCTAACACATAGCACCTCCATCTAAAGGTGCTCCAGCGTATCCGCTTGTCGCAGCACTGCCCCGCCCCGCAGCGGGACGGGAAGACCCCGATGATGAAGCATGACACCAAGGGCCCTTTTGGTGTGTGAGGGGTATTTTAACAAAGATGGTGTATTCCAATGACATCTGGATACACATCCACCCAATGTGAGGTGGCCCTTTTTGATTAACCTATATCCCTGATAAGAGGAGGACGTGCCCACCTCGGTGCCCATCGGCACCACCTCTTCACTCCCCCCCTTTTGATTTCCTTATACTTTATATTTGCACAACGTGGAATTTGACATCCTTGAGGCCTTGATATAATTTGAAGGCTATACCTTTATCCACCTGACAGAAACAAGTGTCAATTGGAAATAACAACTCAAAGGAAACATAATCAGAGAAAGAGAAGTGTACATTGCAATTACAATCCAATTTTCTTGAAATCTAGGTAATGAATGAAATAAACAAAGTGAATGAATACATAGATAAATAAGCTTTCACCACTCAAAGCGTAACCATTTCAGCCCAAAAGTAACCTTTTTAGGTCTCGTGTGCGTTGCAGCGCAAAACGCTGCTCCGCCTCTGCAAGAGATTTTGCAAGGAGGACTTTGCGAAAAGGGCTTTAAGCCCGCCCCTCATTTCCATTGGCTGCCGTCACCGTTTATGCTAAACGGTGGCCTGCCATTGGAAATGAGGGTTTTCTGTTCACGCCCTTTGTCATCGAGTCAGACAGGCTTGCCTGCTTTGCTGCTGTCGCAAAGCAGTTTCTTATCTTTATGGGGCCAAACACAAGGCACGACAAATTGTGTCCTGAAGCACACCACATATATTCTATGTTTCTTTTCGAGTAGTCCTGGCGTAGGGCGACACGGGGGACACTGCGCTCCCTGGGGCAGAGACGGAGGGAGAGACCAGACGTGGACTGAACTGAAGCTCGAGCGCAGGTAATTCACCGCGTCTTGCTTCGTGGATACAGGGTCCAATTCAAGTGTGTCTACTAAGCCTCTCAGCTGTAGAATTGCATTTATATTCCGTAATATTTTTAGCATAAGGAACCCAGCACATCCTGCAAAACTGAAATGATGAGTGTCCCTTCCAACGCCACTTATTTGTCGCACCATCTCCCATGTTTTGAGGGAATCTTCGCTATACGGGTATTTGCGGATTGTGTTTTTATGTAGGTTTGTGGACAACAGTACCAGTTTGTGGCTGGAACGAAGCCAATCGCAATTTGGGTAACGGTTTTTACACACTGAGCCAGGCGGTGTAAGAAAAAGTAACAGCCCTTCTTAAAGGGCATCCGACAGCAAAACAGTCAGATTCGCGCCGTCCAGGCCAAGGGAGTCACAAGAAGTGAACCCGGGTGCATTAGACTGGCCCAACCAGCAGGTTTTGCCGGGTGAAGTGTGACCGATTACAGGGAGTACCGACAGGTGCCCTGGCAGTAATCACTCCTCCAAATGACTAACGATAGTCAGCCTAAGTCAGCTGCATCAGATGTTAGGAGCTGGCTTATCTGGCCAAGGATCACACATGCCCGCTTGTGTGTCACAAGGAAGCACCAGAATGACTCAGATGGGAGGCTGGTGACTAAGCATGAGCGCAAAATCCGCTACGCTCGCGGATTTTGCGAATTTTCGGTAAATCCGCGATCCGCGAACTCTCGCGAATTTACCGAAAATTCGCAATCCGCGAGTGGCGGATTCCGAGGCCAAAAGTTGAAGCCTTCCTGGCCTGTTGTTGTAACTAATTTACGATGGCGCCGGCAAGCTGCCAGCGCCATCGTAAAATAGTTACTAAATTAGCTTCAACAGGAAGCACTAATAGATAAAATCAAGCAGGCGCTCGTGCATCTGCTTTATTTTATCTATTCGAGCTTCCTGTTGAAGCTAATTTAGTAACTATTTTAGGATGGCGCTGGCAGCTTGCCGGCGCCATCGTAAAATAGTTAACAGGCCAGGCAGCTGTGCCCTCTTCCCAAATATACCATCGAAAATCGGCTGTGATGCTGGACAGAGGCCTTTGCATCCTTGACTGTCACGAGCGCAATCCTCGTGCTGTTCCTGGGGACAGGAGCTTTTATAGCTCACTCAAGGGACCCCTGCACCCTTCGGCGCTATTGCATAGTAACACACACCTGGTCGCTGTAGACAACTCTCTGGCACTTTAGGCAGCTGTAGTGTAGTGTAGTGAAAGCACTATACATTTAGCCAACGAGGTATGGCACAAAACGGTGGCGTCTTCTTGAATAAATATGGCCCTAGTTGAAGCTTAAATTCAGTGACTCATTCATCGGCCCAAAAAAACAATCGTGAGCGTTGTCAAGGCTGGGCAGCTGTGCCCTCTTCCCAAATATACCATCGAAAATCGGCTGTGATGCTGGACAGAGGCCTTTGCATCCTTGACTGTCACGAGCGCAATCCTCGTGCTGTTCCTGGGGACAGGAGCTTTTATAGCTCACTCAAGGGACCCCTGCGCCCTTCGGCGCTATTGCATAGTAACACACACCTGGTCGCTGTAGACAACTCTCTGGCACTTTAGGCAGCTGTAGTGTAGTGTAGTGAAAGCACTATACATTTAGCCAACGAGGTATGGCACAAAACGGTGGCGTCTTCTTGAATAAATATGGCCCTAGTTGAAGCTTAAATTCAGTGACTCATTCATCGGCCCAAAAAAACAATCGTGAGCGTTGTCAAGGCTGGGCAGCTGTGCCCTCTTCCCAAATATACCATCGAAAATCGGCTGTGATGCTGGACAGAGGCCTTTGCATCCTTGACTGTCACGAGCGCAATCCTCGTGCTGTTCCTGGGGACAGGAGCTTTTATAGCTCACTCAAGGGACCCCTGCGCCCTTCGGCGCTATTGCATAGTAACACACACCTGGTCGCTGTAGACAACTCTCTGGCACTTTAGGCAGCTGTAGTGTAGTGTAGTGAAAGCACTATACATTTAGCCAACGAGGTATGGCACAAAACGGTAGCGTCTTCTTGAATAAATATGGCCCTAGTTGAAGCTTAAATTCAGCGACTCTTTCATCGGCCCAAAAAAACAATCGTGAGCGTTGTCAAGGCTGGGCAGCTGTGCCCTCTTCCCAAATATACCATCGAAAATCGGCTGTGATGCTGGACAGAGGCCTTTGCATCCTTGACTTTTACGAGCGCAATCCTCGTGCTGTTCCTGTGGCCTGGAGCTTCTGTATCTTCTTCATCCGCTGCTCTGATCGGCCTCTGACCTTTTATACACACAAGAGGCATGTGCACTCGCATGTAAGCCCCGCCCCAAATCCGCAAATCCGCTAATCCGCAAATACGCGGATTTTGCGGATCCACGATCCGTGAATACGCAAATCCGTGAATCGTGGATCCGCAAAATCCGCCCATGCTTACTGGTGACAGACCCCTGACTCATCGCCACCTGGGGAGAAGGAAGGAGGGTGCATGGTGGGAGTGGGAGGGGGGCCTTCTGGACTCCGTTTAAGGCACAGCTTGCACATGGAGCACTGAAGCAACAGGGAGAGAAGGCTGGAATCTGGAAACCAGACCCATCCCCCACCCCCCTTTAGTGTTCCACCCGCCTGGAGCAGGTATTACAGGAAATAAGCTGCGGTTAGAAAAGGCAAACGTCAGTACAACGTTTATCAGGATTGTCAGCTTCATTTCAAGCCACCAAACACCTTCTCCACAGAGGATCAACATAAAAATGTATGCTTACGAGAATTAAGATATCTATTCCATCATTTTAGAGCTCACCTGTGACAGTACTGACAGACCGACAACATTGCTCTGCCCCATATAGCCCAGTCCAACACAAAACATTGGGCAGCGCCCTCTCCGAACAGGAACACAAACCACCCCTGGAATATTCCAGCGTCACACGCCTCTTCAGTGAGGTACATCTCAAGTGCACGACAGCTCCCCGTGCCAGACAATGCACATTCACTGTAACAAGCCCCTGGTGGGCAAGGACCAGACGACTGCTTCTGCGCACACTATGGGATTCAATGGTCGGCTGTACAATGTACACAGGAACATCCCAGAATACGATTAATACTGGAGTCCATTTCAATTTAAACAAAAACAATTGGTTCGATAGAACCAATTGTTTTTGTTTAACTTTAATACCCAGGTTCTGAGGGTTACTGGGAAACCCCATTATCTCTAATGGAGTCCATTTCAAAGCTCTGGCGATAGCTGTGGCTCAAGATACAAACCTGTGAAGTGACCGTCCTGCACTGCCAGAAGCGGTCGCTCCCAACGCTGCTCCCTGCCCTGACCCGACCCAGAACTGGTATCGTTAAGATATTTCTACAGACTGCTACTTGCCGAATTTCAGATTTATTATCTCTCCGCCCGCTTTAGTGCAGATTAATTTTGCGCCCGCTCTGCTCTCGCTACAGCTGCATGCCAAATTCAGACTTATTATCTCTCCGCCCGCATTAGTCCAGATTCATTTTGCGCCCGCTCTGCTCACGCTACAGCTGCTTGCCAAAATCAGATCTAACTCTCCGCCCGCATTAGTTCAGACTCTTTCTGTGCCCGCCCTACTCACGCTACAGCTGCTCGCATTACCGCTGATTTGTAATTATAGAATTTGGGTCCCGCTCTGCTCGCACTTCAGCTGCTTAACTCTATGCTTGCCTGATCGTTTGAAGTAGCGCTCTGCTCGCACTACTGACACTTTCTTGTGTGCTAGAGTGCTGTTTATTTTCCGTAGCGCTACACAGGAGATTGGATCACTTCAGAGCGCTATACTGCCACTGTGCACATTAGGTTACCTACCAACTGTGTTGTCTGCCTTTAAACTGTGTCATTGATTGTGGGCTAATTGTACTGGCGCCATTGCCCTTTCCCCTAGCCTAACTCAGGTCAGAGTGCCCTAATCTGTTCGTGGTAGACTTGTTGGCTCGCAGCCATTTTGTTGTTTGTTGATCAACCCCGAGCCCAGTTCCCCACCACGATCCCGCCTCCCAGCTGCCCCGCCCTCCCACGAATAGTCAGGCCCTACCGGCCTGCCCTCTCGCTGTGACCGTCCTGCACTGCCAGAAGCGGTCGCTCCCAACGCTGCTCCCTGCCCTGACCCGACCCAGAACTGGTATCGTTAAGATATTTCTACAGACTGCTACTTGCCGAATTTCAGATTTATTATCTCTCCGCCCGCTTTAGTGCAGATTAATTTTGCGCCCGCTCTGCTCTCGCTACAGCTGCATGCCAAATTCAGATTTATTATCTCTCCGCCCGCATTAGTCCAGATTCATTTTGCGCCCGCTCTGCTCACGCTACAGCTGCTTGCCAAAATCAGATCTAACTCTCCGCCCGCATTAGTTCAGACTCTTTCTGTGCCCGCCCTACTCACGCTACAGCTGCTCGCATTACCGCTGATTTGTAATTATAGAATTTGGGTCCCGCTCTGCTCGCACTTCAGCTGCTTAACTCTATGCTTGCCTGATCATTTAAAGTAGCGCTCTGCTCGCACTACTGACACTTTCTTGTGTGCTAGAGTGCTGTTTATTTTCCGTAGCGCTACACAGGAGATTGGATCACTTCAGAGCGCTATACTGCCACTGTGCACATTAGGTTACCTACCAACTGTGTTGTCTGCCTTTAAACTGTGTCATTGATTGTGGGCTAATTGTACTGGCGCCATTGCCCTTTCCCCTAGCCTAACTCAGGTCAGAGTGCCCTAATCTGTTCGTGGTAGACTTGTTGGCTCGCAGCCATTTTGTTGTTTGTTGATCAACCCCGAGCCCAGTTCCCCACCACGATCCCGCCTCCCAGCTGCCCCGCCCTCGCCCCTCCCCCCTCTCCATCCACTTATGACAGTTGTAGGTTCGCGCAGCGTCCACGCGCAGCGTTCGCGCCCCAGTTGCGCCGAAGGTGCGCCAAAGGTAAGCCCGTCTGCGCCTGGACCGCGACCAGCGCCAGACCCCCTGCCCAATGCCGCTCCCAACCCCCCAGAGTAACTTATGATGCCGCTACTCTCCTCGCCTTCAACGCAGGACGCACCCCACTATGCTGCGTAGCTACCCCAGGACGTACCCACGGCCCTTTCTCCTGCCTCTCCTGTAAGTTCAACTGTGTCAGGACCCTCACCAAACACACTTCCTCCACACACAGCTCCGAACCCAAAGACTTGAAATGCATCCTACTGAACACCCGCTCGGTCCACAGACACGCAACCGAACTCTGGGACCTTATCGACACTGTGTCACCTGACATCGCCTTCCTCACTGAAACTTGGATGAACGCATCTTCTGCCCCCGACATCGCCATAGCCATACCGGACACGTACAAGATCATTCGGAAAGACCGCACCATTAAACAAGCATTGGAAATGCAATAGGTCTCGCAGCATTAGAGTTAGTGCTTTTAGAATTGTTTATGGGTTTTTGTGTAAATCTTTAGCATTTTTGTTTCCTGTAGCCAATGCTAAAGAATTAAAAAAAAAAGCCATAAACATTTCTAAAAGCTCTAACTCAAATGCTCCGAGACCTATTGCACTGTGTGAGGGTGAGGGGTTGAGGGTGAGTGAGGGTGAGTGAGGGTGAGGGTGGGTGAGGGTGAGTGAGGGTGAGTGAGGGGTTGAGGGTGAGTGAGGGTGAGGGGTTGAGGGTGAGTGAGAGCGAGGGTGAGTGAGGGTGAGTGAGGGTGAGTGAGAGTGAGGGTGAGGGTGAGTGAGGGTGAGTGAGGGTGAGGGTGGGTGAGGGTGAGTGAGGGTGAGGGTGAGTGAGGGTGAGGGTGAGTGAGGGTGGGTGAGGGTGAGTGAGGGTGAGGGTGAGTGAGGGTGAGGGGTTGATGTTGAGGGGTTGAGGGTGAGAGGGTGAGTGAGGGGTTGAGGGTGAGTGAGGGTGAGGGTGAGTTAGGGTGAGGGGTTGAGGGTGAGTGAGGGTGAGGGGTTGAGGGTGAGTGAGGATGAGTGAGAGTGAGGGTGAGTGAGGGGTTGAGGGCTCTCACAATGTCATTCAGATATAGGAGGATAGTAACAAGGCTCATCCCAGCAGATCTCCCACCACCTCTCTCTTTAACCAGGCCTGCTTAGGACAAAACATGCTTAAAACAAAATATTAGGTTGGACAATCCAGTGCAGTAACCAGCTGTGTATGGACTAGGATTATAATAAGTACCTTATAGAGGGACCTGCAAGTTTACAGAAAAACATAAACTGTGTGTCTGTCTCACCACCACTTCTTCATGAACCACACTATTAGGCACAAAGTCTAGTGACACAAGGACCGCACTTCGGTGGTCCTCAAGCACGACATGGAAACACTTACTACACAGGATCAAAAAAGAAAGACAACACAATCCCCAACACACACCCTGCATAACGCGGCTGGCTGCCAATGCAGACAGGCAATTAAGTGCCCCACATAGGAGTAGTAAGCGCTATATAAATGCTGAAACACAATACAGCCACCTAAGTGGGTAATAATCTCTTATTTACAGAACATAGAAACGGACGTTAAATAAAAATAGCTTCTATTAGCATGTCATTCACCAGAAGAACCGCTGAACTTTATCAAACCTCTAAAAAAATACGTCCCTTAATCTTACTCCCAAACCTGCTCCTCCAGGTGAGGAAAGGTGCCGCCCACAATCCCCAAAGCACAATGCCACGCAGGAGTGTCTTGCGTAACAACAAAAACACATTCTAAACTTAAATGCCGACTTATTTAGTGAAAGGAAGCGTCCCCGCAAGCAAATGCAGTCTTAAGGTGCAGAAGTTCCCAAATAAACCGGTATCCGTGGAGTGCATGGGGACCGAGGACACCGGGGCTGCAGCCCGCAAAGCGTGCCTTACATAAGCCCCCGCCCTCTTTCATAACATCTGCGTTCTGTGCAAAACGTCAGGGGAGTTCGCTAACTACCCTGCGCAGTAAAGGAAAACTCCACCATGGAGGCGCTTTAGCCAGTACTGTGCCCTGGTATATGTCTCTTACCTCACATACAGCGGGTCCCGCGGTCCCTGGTGCGCCTCTCCGAGTTGGACAGGAAGTGGCAACTGCAACACATGAGCTTCTCTTCGTTGGTTTCTGGACTGGCCCTTCCCAGCCCATTAGTGTCCCTGGAATGCTAACCGGAAGTGAGCTAATCAATCGTTTGCACGCGAAGGTCGTTCGGTCTGGAACTCACACCTTTTAAAAAGGCGTCCAAAAGACCTGTCTGTGCAATGTTAAAATAGGTGCTTTATTATTGTTATCAGTGGGGTCTGCAATAGTTCTCATAGTAAGCGCTTCTCGCCTCGTCAGGGGTAGTAAGCGCTATATAAATGCAATTACAATACAATAGTGCTATGTTTTGGTAGCGCGTCAAGCGTGCTTGTTACATATTAACTTTTCAACTTCCAAGATTTGGTGTGATTACTTCAGTCTTTGACCCAGCTTGTGCATACGGTGGCGCTTTTATTGATTTTCAAAGGACATTAATTATTCTTCGGGTGCGGAGAAAAAGCTTCTAGAGATTCAAGAAATAATTCTTTATTTAACCATGAGCTTGGCCTGAGTACAAAGCGTTAAGATAAACCCTTTTAAACTGGCACAGCCTGTTGATCGAAGGCGTTAACTAAATACACATGCGCTACAGCTAGCGGCAGGCAGGCAGGGGAGGAGGGGGGAGGAGAGTAGGGGAGGCACGGCCTAGCGGCCGTGCAATCAAGTAGTGAGGGGGCGGAGCTGGGGGAGGCTGTGGAAGAGAGTAGGCAAGGCGACACGGCGGGAGGGGGCGGAGCGGGTAAACAAAGACGGACATGCACGCGCCCGTGACTTTTAAGGTCAATGCGCATGCGCATAAGCTTAATGCGCATGCGCATTGACCTTAAAAGTCACGGGCACTGCAAGGAATCGCCACGATTCCTTGCAGTGTGGATAAAGAGTGGATAACTCGCAATACTCTCGCCTTGCTCGATGCGCATGCGCATCGACAGGCGAGACCTAAAAAACTGGAGGAGGCATCGCCATCGTCCATAGAAACACCATCAAAATTACAACCAGCTCTGACGACAATCTTGCAACCGCCGAACACCTCCACTTTCAGATCCACACCGACCCCAGGACCACCCTTAGAGGAACCCTCATCTACAGGCCCCCAGGCACCCGATCCCAATTCAGCGACGACATCACTGACTTCGTCAGCCCACACGCCCTAGCCTCCGAGAACTACATCCTTCTAGGAGACCTCAACTACCACCTTGACAACATTCTCGACAACAACACCACCACCCTCCTGGACAACCTGTCCAATCTCGGACTCAAACAACTTGTTGACACCCCCACTCACACAGCCGGACACACGCTCGACCCTATCTTCACCTCCAGCAAGCACATCTCCTTCGATCACACTACAGCTCTCCACTGGACGGATCACAGCTGTGTTCACTTCAGCTACAAAACAACCCTGACCCACAACCGTCCACAGCCCATTCCCCGAAGAAATTGGAACAAAATCACCACCGACCAACTCCTCGCATCCCTCAGCCAAAACATTCCCACCCTAACAACGGACCCAGACCAAGCGGCCACAAACCTCAGGCAATGGATTACACACAGTGCAGACGAACTAGCACCCCTGAAAAAACACCAATTGAAATCATTCAGCAAAAAGGCTCCCTGGTTCAATGATGACCTTAAAAAATCCAAGAAGACATGCCGCACCCTGGAGAAGAACTGGAGAAAAGAACCAACCTCAGACAACATGACCTCCCTCAAGACAGCCACCCGCAAACACCATCAACTGATTCGATCCGCCAAGAAATCAGCGTTTAAGGACCGTCTCGACAACAATTCTCATAACAGCAAGGAACTCTTCAATATCGTCAAAGAATTCACCAACCCCCCCGCAGCATCCAACGACATCACTAACTCCCAAGACCTCTGCAATGCGCTATCCTCCTTCTTCTACAACAAAATTGCCGACATCCACAACAGCTTCAAGACCACTCCCAATGACCAACTCACCCCACCCCCTTCTGATCCCACCCCGCCAACTAACCACCTCAATTCCTGGAACCCAATCAACATTGAAGATACCATCCGCCTCATGAACTCAATCCACTCTGGCTCACCTACTGACCCCTGCCCCCACTACATCTTCAACAAAGCTGACTCCATCATCGCTCCCCAACTCCGCGATGTCATCAACTGCTCCTTCAGCTCAGCCACCTTTCCAGAAATATGGAAACACGCCGAACTCAGCGCCCTTCTGAAAAAACCAACAGCAGACCCATCAGAACTGAAAAACTACCGACCCATCTCCCTCCTCCCTTTCCCAGCCAAAGTCATCGAGAAAGCCGTCAACAGCCAACTCGCAGCCTTCCTTGAATCCAACAACTCCCTGGATCCCTCACAGAACGGCTTTCGAGCCAAACACAGCACCGAGACCGCCCTCATTGCGGCGACCGATGACATCCGAGCACTCCTGGACAACGGTGAAACAGTGGCCCTCATTCTTCTCGACCTCTCCGCCGCCTTCGACACTGTCTGTCACAACACCCTCATACAACGCCTCTACAACATCGGCATACAAGGAAAAGCCTTGGACTGGATCATCTCGTTCCTTGCCGGGAGAACACAGAGAGTCCGACTCCCCCCTTTCTACTCAGAGCCCACCGAAGTCATCTGCGGCGTACCTCAAGGCTCCTCACTCAGTCCTACCCTCTTCAACGTCTACATGAGTCCCCTCGCCCCCATCGCACGTCGACACAACCTCAACATCATCTCCTATGCCGACGACACCCAGCTGATACTTTCCCTCACCAAAGACCCCAACACCGCCAAGGACAACCTTCACGAAGGTATGAAAGAAGTAGCCGAATGGATGAAACAGAGCCGCTTAAAACTCAACTCAGACAAAACTGAGGTGCTCATCCTTGGATCCTCCCCCTCAGCTTGGGACGACTCTTGGTGGCCTTCCGCTCTGGGATCAGCGCCCACACCCACTGACCATGCACGTAACCTTGGCTTCATTCTAGACTCCTCACTCTCAATGTCCAGACAAGTCAACGCCGTATCGTCATCCTGCTTCAACGTCCTTCGCATTCTCAAAAAGATCTTCCGCTGGATCCCCCTCGAAACAAGAAAGACTGTCACCCATGCACTGGTCACGAGTCGACTGGACTATGGCAACACTCTCTACGCCGGAATCACAACAAAATTGCAGAAAAAGCTCCAGCGCATCCAAAACGCATCAGCGAGACTCATATTAGACATCCCGCGCCGAGAGCACATCACCGGTCACTTAAAAAACCTCCACTGGCTTCCCGTCCACAAAAGAATTACTTTCCGCCTTCTTACCCACGCACACAAGGCCCTTTATAATCTAGGACCAGAATGCCTCAACTCCCGACTGTCCTTCTACTATCCCACCCGCCAACTAAGATCATCCATTCAAGCCCTCGCCGCAGTCCCGCGCATCCGAAAAACCACCATGGTTGGCAGATCCTTCTCCTTCCTGGCTGCCAAGACCTGGAACTCACTCCCCACCCACCTCCGCCTTACTCAGAATCACATCTCCTTCAGAAAAGAACTGAAAACTTGGCTATTCGATAAACAATGAACCCCTCCCTCTAGCGCCTTGAGACCCTCTGGGTGAGTAGTGCGCTCTATAAATACCTGAACTTGAACTTGAACATGGGCCCCTGGTCACCCAAGCAGACCACCAGGAAAGACGAGATGGGGGCCACAGTCTGAAAGTCCTCCCCAAACTTGGAAGAACAGACACCACTGTGCAAGGCACTAACATTACATGAATAATTGCATGCGGTAACAAAATGAGGCCTCCCTGAAGTCCCACCACTTGATGCAAATATTTCTCTTCTGCCCAAGCTCAAACAGTAAAGCACTGCTGATTTATAAACTTGTGTTTGTTAAAGCCACAGTTCGGTTCCAACTAGAGAGAGGTCAGGATATTTCGAACATATACAATTCTAGAAATTGTAAGCAACTGCGCAAACATACAAAACAGCAATTCCACAGGGCCTAGGAAAAGCTGCCTTTTCAGCACACTGGATGTTAGTTTTTATAGCACTAAGGGGCATATTATGAAGAATGGCGTTAAAAATTATCGCCGGTTTAGCGGCACAAAACGGCCGCTAAAGTGGCGATAATGGGCTTGATAATATGCCCTTGACAATTCCAATAGAAGTCCATGTTCTGGTGTGAACATGGGCCTCTATTGGAATTCTCCAGGGCATATTATCAAGCCCATTACCGCCGCTTTAGCAGCAGTTTTCTGCCGCTAAGCGGGCGATAATTTTAACGCCATTCTTGATAATATGCCCCTAAATACCGTTGATTCGTTTTTTCTAAGACTTCGCCATTTTGGCAAACTATTTGAGAACAGTGACTCAAATTGCTCAGGATCACACTGTTCGGTTAAGTACGAGTGCCTGAACACTGGTTCCACAGTCAAAAATTCTAGGCTTCCTCAAAACCACAAAAAAGGCAAGGGCGTGAGAATAGTGTAAAAAACCACAACACTACACTGAAAGCACCAAAATATATTCTGTGGTAGTGGGGAGAGGGGCTTACGGGTCCGCAGCAAATAAAGGGCTAAAAGCAGTTATGACTAAACGCATCTGTAAATTACCCTGGAAATTGACCGTTGATCCTGTCAGGATGGCCGGCGGGAGGGAGAAAGGGGTAAGCTGCATTTATGGTAAGGAGTACTCAAGGTAGGAACTCGAGGTGTCTGGCTACAGCAGGACTCCTGGTCTGAGATTTCCTTTGTAGCCCTCCACGTGTGTGTGTGTGTGTGTGTGTGGAGGGGGTGTTGAGGGGGGGTGTTCATCATTAGCCCTGGGAAATGGAAGAACACAATCCCAGCGAAGGGCACACAGCGGTGAGGCACAATGCCTCATTTCCTGGCACCTGGATGGCATGTGAGCAAGCCAGACAGGCGGGTGCCTGGCGAGCACTTCTGATTCAGACAAGCCATCAATTTCCCAAAGTAAAATAAAAAGCAATTAAGCACCTTTCTTGGAACTCGCAATTTTGCCATTAACTGTCCTCCTTCCTCCCTCTCAGCTTTTGAGTTTGCTCCCCATGTGCCCTGAGCATTTTTTTTTATTATTCTTTTTTTTTAAGGACTTTGAGTGGATCTTGGAAGCCTAGAGGGAAAAAACCAAAAACACGGAATGTCTTATCTGACAAAAACAAAAATCACGTTTTAATGCAGGAGACATGGCAACTAATAAAGAGAGGGCAGACTGCTGTTATTTCATAAGCTCACTATTCCTTTTCATGCTCTGGCCAAATTAGGATAACAATATTTACACCATTTATTTTGGTTTCTGAAAGGGAACATTTGTAATGACATTTCAGATTATCAGTCGATTGATTAGTCGTTATGTCTGTTTTAACCCGTTAACCGCAGCGTAATATCCGCCGTGGTGTGGGCGTTTTTTTGCGCGGGCCAGCCGTGCCGGCCAACGGACATGTGCAGCACTACGGAGGAAAACTTAAAAAAGGCAATTTTCATTTACGATGCCAATAGCCGAAACTCACGTAAATGCGAGACCTATTGCATTGCAAATGCTTGTTAAGTTATGCATAGGCGTATGCATAAAAGAACATTGCAAAGTTAAAATATGGTACATACAGTTCTTACAGCCTGTGGAGCAGTTTACATTCACCAAGAAGACAGCCATCCCCATGAGAGACAGAACAAGTACCAATGCCTATTCCAGTTAACCAGAGTACACACTAGGCTACAGTTTGCCAAAAAACATTGTTCATTAAAGTTTTAGAATCTATAAACATATTTGGTTAACTTAAATAGGTTTGAAGATGTAGGAAGAGTTACATTGTGATATGTTATTTTCTTCTCACGCTACCAATGTGTCCTTTTGCCTCACACTTAGCTCTATTATTTCACATGTAGAAAAGGGCTCACCACAAGTATCACTTACCTCCAAAGAAGGTGGCCTTGAGGGTGCGCCCCATGATCAACTGGAATGGGTCAACAGCTACACCACTGTCATCCAGTGCCACTCCGACAAGGGCACATGTTCCCCATCCTACTGTGGTGCACTCAAGAGCAGCTCTCTGAAACAAAACCAGAAACAGTGAGGAAAGAAATCATAAGTTGAATGCCAGCACAGGTGAAGCACAACACAAAACACCACACTCTTGGGACATAGCATTGACAAATAAGACACAAACAAAAGAAACTGGCACCAGAGGAGAAACCGATATCACACTATGTGCACACAATTAGCTGGAAACCCCTGCAGAGAGGAGGTTTTCTGCTATTTGTTTCGATGATCTGTGCAATAGGTGTCAATAACACTCCCCCCCCCCTCCCAGCTGTGCGGCAACTTACGGGCTCTCCCAATGTTCTTTCCGACCCATCAATTATGTACACAAGAGACCCTTTTGTGGTGTTAGAATGGCTGCATTTTCACCAAATCACAGGTTGGCACACACTTGTCATCGTAGTTAAACAGAAGTGCTCACTTGGTGGATCCTAATATGTCTGTTATAAGAATATTTTATTTGACCGAATCACTTGCACTCCACATACCAATATCTCTTATCCAGACCGCATGCCCTTCATACTAGGACTTTATTCACCCCCGTGGTATAAGTAGAACCACAAAAGGCGCTAAACTCAATACAGATATTCAACCTCACTATGCCAGTTATACATTGTGTTCCATTTTATTAAAACAAATTAAAAACATCTCTCTTCATATTAAAAGTCAGAATATTTCCTTTCCAATTGGTAACAACTCATTCAATATCTGTAGTGGAATAACACATTTGCTGCAATATCACACTTCACAATACATAGTACCAATATTCAACATATAATCAAAAACATATATATATAAAAATGTTAAAAACCACAGAGGTTTATTGTCCAATGCGTTTCGGTGGATCCTGCTTTCGCACCACCTTCCTCAGGACAGTTAAAAAACACAATAATCTGAAAATACAAAAGTCCAGAATCACCTATGTAGTTTTCTTAAATATCCAGAGGATATTTAAGAAAAACTAAACATAAATACATTTGCCTCTGCAGTTGCCAAAATTAAGAATTGGTAAATCTGACTGCAGTTTCCCTAGATGGTCCATCAGGGATTGTAGAAAAGTTTTTAAAGGTACAAACCAATGGAGGAGACGTGGTGTGATTGTGAGATTTGAGAGTGTTATTAAAAGGCGAATGGAGATGTATGTATGTGAGGATGTGTGTTATGACCTTCACTCTTTGATTTAAGTGGGACTACATACAGCAGACAATTAGAGGCAGAGATAAAGATTGTTTTTTATTTCACATGGAACTATGCTATGTATTGAAAAATGGTCCAATGTACATAAGTGAATCTGGACTTTTGTATTTTCAGATTATTGTGTTTTTAACTGTCCTGAGGAAGGTGGTGGGAAAGCAGAATCCACCGAAACACGTCGACAATAAACCTCTGTGGTTTTTAACATTTATATATATACTAGCAGCCCGTCCCGACGTTGTCTGGGTATGAATTGCTGCCGGCCAGTAGTATATTGTTTTGTAGGATTTCGTTTAGATAGCATTTCTTATCTGTGACAGGCCTGTGAAACGCTCCGATTCACAGTGCAGTGCTGATGCACTTAAGAGTGCGCGTTCAGTAGTGTGTGAACTCGAGTTTCCCTACTTTATTGTTCCTTGCAATATTATATAGCACGAACTTGACAACATGGCATGAGCACAATTTACATTACAGAAGAACACATTAATTTGTGGTAGGCACAGGGAGACAAAGCGATTTGCCTGGAATCACAGGATGTTGAGCTGATGCCGAGATTCGAACGTAGCTTCCCAGCTCTAAAGTTCGCAATTCTAGAACTTGTGGCGGGAGGTGTATCTAAAAGTGTATGTCGGTGCTGGCCATCAATTAGAGAGACTTGTGCATTTTTCAAATGGGTGGTGAAAAAATATGAGTATGTTGCTGGAGATTTGGGCCGCCGTGCCACCAATGTACTTATCGGGGGAGGGTAAACACCCATTATTCTGCAACTTTCTTTCCGCATACCATCACTCCGCATACTTTCATTACGAAAGTACCATGACTCCGCAATGCCATTATAACGCATGGCATTACATTTTATATGCTTTTACCACGCATACATTTACAACGAAATTCGTTGTAAATGCATGAATGGTAAAAGCATGTTTTTTTTTAATGTCTGGATAAGGTAAGTATGGGTATAGGGCAGCAGTTCCCAAACTGTGCGCCGCGGCGCCCCGGTGCGCCGTGATGAGTTGCCAGGGGCGCCGCGCACGATGTGGGAAAATATTGTCTGGCCTTGTGCTGAGCAAAACTCTCTACCAGGGCCTGAATGCAGCCAGCAATTGAAGGTTATTCTAGCCACAGCATGACATAAGGGGGAGTCACGGCTCGCTCATGGTTAACTCATTTATTTTGTCAAGACAAGTTTGAAAGCGACGAGAAATAAATGTCTGTGCACTGGCCCACAGTCTCGTAGGGAAACAGGACAACATTTAAAGAACAGGCAGGCTCCTCGCAGAGCAAGATAAACTTTATAGATTTCAAATATTGCTACTTCACACCGCCCATGTACAATTACATGCTGTCTGCTGTTCCCGCACTTTACGTAAACTTGAAACACTGCGCCTCATTTTATAAATCCAAAATTCCAGTGGGCAAACTCGTGGCTGTGGAAATACGCCACATTGCAGCCAGGATTAATTTGCCAGCCCCACTCCTGGCCCCAGTCTGACCCTCCGTACATTTTTCCATGTTTCAAAACTTTTTCTGAGACTGGTTCTACACGTCCCTATTTCTTACATTTGACTAACCTAGAGACAATCATTCTCCCCTCTCAAGGAGGGTGAAAGGATTGTTTCCTTGCTGTTAACAGGCTTGCTGTGTCTTGTATGTACCGGAGCAGCCTGTGACTCAGAATTGAAGGACACAAGCCTCTCTGATTAAAAAGACAGGGATATATCAGTGCCCTCCGTATCCAATGCACATGAATACAGAGCAATCCAGAGATGTGGATGTGGAGTGTAATGAATATTTTTTAATTAGGGCTCTTGCATTGCTTGATATAATGCACAATTAGGCTGGTTCTTCTCCCGGAAGCAACTGGCAGAAGCCCAGGCTTGCATCCACTACTACTGTACTAGCCTCTCATGCCACTTGTTCTTCTGCTGCCCTACTGTCTTGCCATGCGACTTGCTCGGTTAAGATGTACTGGACGGTGTGCAAAGTGACTTTCTCTCCCACCATCCAGCAGACTTGGCATGAAACTTGCTCGCCACATGAACTTGCTTTGTGCCTGGCTGTAACCCAGACCTACATGTCTGACCTGTAAACAGAATTAGCTTGGTCCCCCTTATTCGCCTTCCAACTGACTTTGGCCAGGTCCTTCTTGCTTGTCATGCAATCGGTCTCAGTCTCAGTCTCAGTCCAACTGGCTTTCCATGCAATCTTAACCTGGCCACCACTGACCTGGGATGTAATTGGGTCTACCACCTCCACCATGTGCAACTGTCTCTACCTTATCCATACCAACATGCTGCAAAACTGCCTCTTGCCCGTCCATTCTTCCTGCCATGAGACTGGCTCTACCCCAGCCCCACTGAGCTGGCTGGATCTTACGCAGCCCTGTCTTCTGCCATTCATCTCATTCTACCCCCAACCTTACTGTCCTGCTCTGCCTCAGCCCCTGTGACCTGGAGTGTGCCTACTAGCTCTTCCAATGCTCGCTGACCTGACCCCACTGACAGTATATTACTTTCTGTTCACCAGCCCTCCCAGTCTGCCATTGACTGCCCCATCCCTACTGTACTAACTTTACTAGGTGACTGACTCTGCCCGTGCACAGTGACATGGCATGCGCTGTTTTGGCTTGCCAGGGAACTTTAACGATCATAAAACGCCCCAAAACATGACCTCCTCTGCTTGTCATCAATTGGAAAATACAAAAGCGTACTCACAGAAATATTCAGAGTTGCCAGCTGAACAAAAAAGTTAGTGCTCTCTATTTCCTAGTCTTTCCTTGAAATAAATGATGATTTTATCACCGATTTTACCCTGTTTCCAAATTAAGAAAGTACATATTCGACAACAATTTGAAAAATGAAATAAAGTCAACAGGTGATTGTATCGTTTCTCACTTAATGAGTTCCTATTGAACAACTGTTATATTTGTATGTTGTTACAAATATGATCATAATTCATTAATCGCATCCCAATTAATTTCAGGAAGACAACTGGAAGTACTCCCGAGGTCGGGCTTACATCCCCCCCCCCCCCAGCGGTAAAAAAATGGTGGGGAGCCACGGCCAACTGCCAATTAGGTCAAGGGAGCCACAGGTCAAAAAAGTTTGGGAACCACTGGTATAGGGGTATATGTTTTGGGGTACTGAGGTATATGTTTTGGGGTGTTTGGGTATTTTAAGGGTTCAAATATAGTTTTGGGTTATAGGGTACAGGGGTATTTTTAAGGTTCAGGGATAGGTTTGGGTTTTGAGGTACAGGGGTATTTTAAGGGTTCAGGGCTAGGTTTGGGTTTTGGGGTACAGGGGTATTTTTAGGGTTCAGGGGCAGGTTTGGGTTTTGGGGTACAGGGTTATTTTTAGGGTTCAGGGCTAGGTTTTGGGTTTTGGGGTACAGGGGTATTTTTAGGGTTCAGGGGTAGGTTTGGGTTTTGGGGTACAGGGGTATTTTAAGGGATCAGGGCTAGGTTTGGGTTTTGGGGTACAGGGGTATTTAATGATTCAGGGGTAGGTTTGGGTTTTGGGGTACAGTGGTATTTTTAGGGTTCAGGGCTAGGTTTGGGTTTCGGGGTACAGGGGTAATTTTAGGGTTCAGGGCTAGGTTTGGGTTTTGGGGTACAGGGGTATTTTTAGGGTTTAGGGATAGGTTTAAGTTTTGGGGTACAGGGTATATTTATAGGGTTAAGATGGGTTAATGTTTAAGGGTTTTGGGGTATTTTAAGGAGTAAGGGTGGGTATGATTATGGGGTTCAGGAGTATTTAAAGGGAGCAGGGTGGGATTAGCACACAATATGAGACATGGCATGAAGGGCGGAACGTACCACAAGCCCCAAGCGTTTGTCACGCCCCCAGCACACGCCCACAGCACAACGCAGACATGCCCACAAGGGACTACTTTGCTGGCACGGTTCTTTTACCTTTTAAATGTATATGGTGGGCGTCTGCATAGCCTATGTCCTTCTGCTGCAACTGCCCTTTCCAGCGCTGTATGGGGTGTTGTGATTGGTGCTGTGGTTCCTGAGATTACCCTCCTCAAAGGTTTGGGCTCTCTCTTTATTATATTAGTATGGATGTTTTTGATTATATGTTGAATATTGGTACTATGTATTGTAAAGTGTGATATTGCAGCAAATGTGTTATTCCACTACAGCATAGCTTTCCAAACTGTGTGGCGCGACACATTACTGTGTCGCGCCCCAGCCGTAGGTGTGTCGCGGGATGAGACGACTTCTGCCGGCAATCAGCAGAGTTGGGCTGCAGGGGCTCTTAGAAGGGGTGAAACAACAACAAAGCCCCATTAACATGCACACGGTCTTTGACGACCTGTGAATTGCTCGGGTGCGGCTGTGAGCGGGCCCGGGATGCCACACACGACTTAGCATTTTTTTATTAGCGTGAGCAGTATTTTAATGTTCCAGCCAATACATGGATTCATAAAATCACACAAAGCCAGTATTTGCCACATAAAACAGACAGTAACTATATAAAGAAAGCTCTTTAAAAAGTGCTCTACAGCTGCCTTGGTGATTCCTGACTGATCATTAAATTAAACAAAAAAACAAAAAGGCCATGTGAAAATGAACACAGACGATTTTATATAAAGTTAAGTCCAGGTATCGTGTCCTCACCTTTGCAGAATCTTAAAAAAAAGAAACATATGTCTGGTATTTATCCGTGAGACAGGTGGCAGCCCTAGTAGTGGTGAGGGGACCTGAGACCATACATTCAGAGACTTTATGTTAATTGGGGGCCCACCTCCTTTAATGAGTTAGTAACTTTTTAATGGAATTGCAACTACGATTGTGCTCACAAACTATTGATAAACCTTGTTGCAATTGGCAGTATAGGTATGAGTCCGTAAAAGCACAGTGCAATTAGAAACGGCTTTACTGATTCTCAAAAAGGGCTAAGATGATGGCTAAAAGCCGTTCTGCAAAACAAACCCTTTGATTTTGTAGGTCGCAGAGTTGGCAAAGGCAAAACGGCTTTGTAAATCTGGCCCTAGTTTAGTTCCTTTGCAACAAAATGCGTAACGCTGATTTATTTGCTCGTTCTGCCATCTAGTGGGCAAGGGTCAACTAGCATCAAGGTCACAAAAATTCATATTTTGGGTTGGCTGGCTGCCTGGCCTCTAGGGAAGCACTGCCTGCCCTGGCAGGCTGGAAACGCTTGTATGCTGCTTTTGTAACCTGGGGGGCAATATTGCAGCACAGCTGCAAACCCGGCCCCCAGTAACAAATCGGCCCCGGTGTGTGTGTGTGGGGGGTGTGTGTTTGGTTGTGTGTGGGGGGTTGTGTCTGTGTGTGTGGGGTGTGTGTGGGGGGTGTGTGGGTGTGTGTGTGTGGGGTGTGTGTGGGGGTGTGGGGTGTGTGTGGGGTTGTGTGTGTGAGTGTGTGTGTGTGGGGTGGTGTGTCTGTGGGTGGTGTGTGTTGGGTTGTGTGTGGAGTGTGTGGGGTCTGTGTGGGGGGTGTGGGGTGTGTGTGTAGGGTGTGTGTGTGTGTGGGGTGTGTGTGTGTGTGTGTGGGGTGGTGTGTGTGTGGGGTGGTGTGTGTTGGGTTGTGTGTGGGGTGTGTGTGGGGGGTTGTGTGGGGTGTGTGCGGGTGGGGTGTGTGTGGGGTGTGTGTGTGTGTGGGGTGTGTGTGGGGTGTGTGGGTGGGTGTGTGTGTGGGGTGTGTGTGGGGTTGTGTGTGGGGTGTGTGTGGGGGGTTGTGTGGGGTGTGTGTGGGTGGGGTGTGGGGGGTTGTGTGGGGTGTGTGTGTGGGGTGGTGTGTCTGTGGGGGGTTGTGTGTGGGGTTGTGTGTGGGGTGTGTGTGTGGGGTGGGGTATGTGTGTGTGGGGCCCGAATCCACCATAGGTGGTCCGGGCTCGCTCGCTGTGCTTCCTCACGTTACTGTGTCCCTGAAAATCTTTTCACAAAAAGGTGTGTCACCAACATGAAAAGTTTGGAAAGCTGTGCACTACAGCTATTTAATGAGTTGTTACCAATTGGAAAGGAAATATTCTAACTGTTAATATGAAGAGAGATCTTTTTAATTTGTTTTAATAAAATGGAACACAATGTATAACTGCCATAGTGAGGTTGAATATCTTTATTGAGTTTAGTGCCTTTTGTGGTTCTACTAATACCAAGGGGGTGAATATAGTCCTAGTATGATGGGCATGTGGCCTGGATTAGAGATATTGGTATGTGGAGTGATTCGGTCAAATAAAATATTCTTATAACAGACATGTTAGGATCCACCAAGGGAACACTTTTCTTTACCTACTGTGACTTACACAGTTCCGTTCTGGTTAACGGGTTACTCTCTATTTTTTATCCATACACTTGTCATCAACTTTCTCATTTTTGGTTTATCTTGGACTACAACATAAGGCATTTTCGGAACAGGTTATACAGTGTATATCCTATAATTTATTCATATTAATAACCATAACTTCCAACTGTTGTGACAGCTCTTGTTGGGGCAATTGCTTATGTCCTTAAGAGAAGATTCTTGTTAAACCTCGTGACTCCCCACTCCCTTGTTACACTGCGGCTGCGACACCTGCCTTCTCTGGTGTGGGATCAATTTCCTCTGGCAAAAAAGCCTGGGACTACTGATCTCAGTTACCTTTTAGGCCATACTTGCGACCACATCCCTCTTTCTTGATTGGGCACTTTGAACCCAAACTTCCTGGTCATTTACTGGCCTTTTTATTGGCACGCTATTGTTCCCTGTTGCCGCTGTGCCCTTTGTCTGCCACCCACGGGGTGCTAGCCGCTCTCCTTTTAGGGCTTGCTGCTCCTCCCGATCAACAGTAATACTGGTTGTGAAATTTCGAACAGAACATTGGTGGCAGCATCAGAATCTTTGTTTTTGTTGGAGTTGGAGGAGGAGGCAGTGAATTTAAAATGCACCAGTCCAGGGATAATTCTCCAGGACCCATGGAATTAAAAATATAGGCCATGACATAACAAATCAACTTTGAAAGACACTCCCCCATCAAACACTCTCAATTAGCCCAAGACTGAACAACTTCAATAAGAACTCCCGGTGAAAATCTGCCCCAAAATGATGAATTACCAGGACTACCAGACCTGGAATTACAGAATCTACAGAAATTCCTTGTGTCTTAGTGGATCCTCAGGGTTCAACCTGTAATGGGCCAGATTTGCCTCATTCCTTAAGTTAGCGGTACCCCCAGTATCAGTAACTCCGGGGGTTAGGAAAATCCAGCCCATTTCCAGGGCCACACTTAATGAGGGCCATAGAGAGAATTCCCAAAAAAGAACATGCGGGTACTGTCTGAGAGGGCAAAATACTTACCATGACATCCAAAATACCAATGCACTCTATAGCAAAATCCACACCGCCGTTTGTGAGTTCTGCAATAACTTTCTGAATAGGCTGAGAGTAGTCCTGGGGGTTAATGCACTCTGTTGCTCCAAGTTCTCGCGCTTTTGGAAATTTGTCCTTGTTGATGTCGATGCCAATGATACGCGTGGCTCCAGCTGCTTTACAGCCCATGACCGCTGAAAGGCCGACTCCTCCCAATCCAAACACTGCGCAGGTGGAGCCAGGTTCAACCTGCAGCAAATTACACACTGTTCCATTAGGCTTTATCAGTCAGTGACAATTCAAGATATGTACGCTCAAGGCAAATAAGTAGAAGCTGAGGAAAAGTAGGGTAAATAACTTTATAAAACACATATACAACACTTATATCTTCCAGTCTGAACAATGCAGACCATCAAAGCTTCACAGATGTCCCGGGGGCATATCACACTCCAAAACAGGGCAGGAGAGGTAGGATAAACGTTGGCAAAATTCGGGATGGCGCTGAGCTCTTTAGCTTGCGTCCACCACAGCCGCTATCTTGGCCACGCCCCCCAAACACAGATCTTTTATTCCTGCACTGTCATGTGTCACAAGACAAAAATGTACGTGTTTTGATGGCAATGTTATTTTTTTTATTTGAACCCTATTTGTTCCTCTGGATTTTTTATGTTGGAAATTGTTTGTAGTCCAGACCTGGCAATCCAAGGTCGACTAAGGAAATATCGGAAGGTGTTCAACCTCATTTGCTAATATGTTTGCAGCAATACTTCCCTCATTTATTGCCAATGGTAAACCTCATGCCAGCTGAATATCGTTAATTACGAATATACCGCATCCAGATTATTTTTGATCTGCCTCTTTCTTCAAAAATGTAACCCCCCAAAACCTATTATGAATTAGCAAAGTTCATTAGACTTGAATTGAGAGACTGTGTGATTTTACTGTTGATAGAACCTGTGCTCAAAATCAATGTGAATTAAATATTAAAGGTCGTTTAGATTTTAAACCTATATTAAAAGTCTGTTGCAAAACTCTACGCAAATAACATTTCCCATCAAATGCAATGATACAGCAGCATTCGTGACCACCGGAAACGCTCTTGGTCCTAGCTCGCAGAGCTTCACCCACAACCCATTTTACTCTTTATTGACTAGCAACCATACTTTGAAGTTGTAATCAGAAACCCTCTATACCTATTTGTAGTGTGACTATTTCAGAAAATGCATTGATTACTTTCAAAAGTCAATATTTGACAATGATTAGAAGCTACTATGCAGCTATTTTACTGATAAGGGCTTACACATTTTCTACATTACACTTCCTTGTTTTTCCCTCCCTTTAAAAAGTCACAGAAATAGCTGGAAATGTAAATAAATATGTGGTTAAATTCACATACAAATCTGGAAGCGTTATAGTGTGCGCGTCCACCGCACAATTTAGGGAAGTCCTCTAATCCAATTAGGGGAGTTGTGCGGTTTGGAAGGGCCAAACGTGCGGTTCACACAATTCGCCCATACTCATTGGTCCTGTAATAAAGCTTGGGAGAGGATCTGTGCGCTGATAGGTCCTGCGTGGCCAAGCCCCTTCATCAAAGAGACTACTTCTGCAGGATGGACCTTCAAAGGTCCAGCCTAACAATTTTACATTAAAAGCTACTATTTACTTCTACTTTGAAAGTATAACATTAATTCAGTTCTAGCTCGACATGAGCTCAGCCGGACTGTTGTGATTGGAAATAACAACATTGCATTTTGTGCATCGACACTGCAAACATATCATGGCCAAAATATCAAATACTACTATATCATAAAAGACACACACACACACACACACACACACACACACATATATATATATATATATAGATATATATATATATATATATATATATATATATATATATATATATATATATATATATATATATATATATATATATATATCTATATATATATATATATATATATATCAATTCAGTTTTTCCCGTAGGGAAGTTGTTTCCTCATGCACTCCCGTGTGAAAGAATTCCAAAACCAACACCGGGTTTGAAGTCAGAATATAATTTCTTTAATCAGCAACCAGCATAACCCAACGCGTTTCGGTCTCTACGGAGACCTTGCTCACAGGTAATTGTGCTCGACACCATTTTACTGATTAAAAGAAAAAAAAGGGGAAAGGGGGGTGGTACCCTTTCGAATTACATCACTTCCTGTAACTTGTACAGGTGTTCTGGGACATGTAGTTTAATGAATTAAATTTGTGCAATTTCCTTCATACGTGGTGCAGATTAGCAATTTGTTAATCATTTTCCAAAACATATAATTAGATTCTATTCAACTTGTACCTAAAGCATTTACCTCATGCATTGATATTTTAATTGAACCATAAAGAAAATTTCGTTTTCACAACGTAACCATTATTGAAGCCCTCCAGTGGGCTTTTAACCCTTTTTACCATTTGCGCACAAGTTCAACAATTATGCATTTGATTTATGCATTGGAAACAATATCAACTCAAATAGATAATAATTGTAAATTACCGCCCTCTAGTGGGCAAACCAGTACTGCACCTTAAACCATACTTGTGCATTTGGCTGTATAATCCGATATGTCCTGAAACAACATTATAGTGAGAATAAAGTTTTGTTAAAAAACATTATTGGATACTCAATGGGCATCAGTCATTTTCTGATAAGGGCAACTTTACAGATGGCAATGTAGTTCTTCGTCCTGATTGTGCCCAAACGGGCTCAAGGTGCGGAAATTCATAATATGTTTGGACTCTTTTTGTCTCATCACCAATTCACGATCTCCATATATGCATATGTATACTATTTCTAACTCCATACCTTCACACATAAAAAATATGAATATGTATATATCATCAATATGCATAGATGTGGAGTTAAGAATATAAATATAGATTTACCTACATATATTTATCTTGACAATATAGTAGCAGTCCGTATTCTGGATTCAATATTTTTGTACGTCAACATAAAAAAACATAATAATGTGGCAGACAACCCACTGTTGGGAGCAATAGCATAAAGGGTCTAGAGCAGTGGTTTTTAACTTATGGTCCGAGGACCCCTGGGGGTCCCCCAGTCTTACTCAGGGGGTCATTAACTGTTTTACAAAATATTAAAATACAAAAATTAAATGTTATAAAGTATAAACAAATAAAGAAGCAACATTTAAAAATGTCGGAACTTTTTTATATTTAATTTGGAATTAAGCAAACTATTTAAATAATTGAGTATTTGTTTGGTGCACACTTGCTTTTGTATTTTTGTGTTTTGGTTTGCGGTTTAAATCTAAGAAATGACTTAGGCTGAGGGTCCCCGGATTCAAATAATGACTCAGGGGGGTCACCGGATTCCAGTAGTGATTCAGTGGAGGTCCACACATGTCTAAAGGTTAAGAACCACGGATCTTGAGTCATGAATTGTATCAGATTGACCTATGTTTATTGTCCCCAGCAGATGTAGGTACATTGAGCCTTCAAGCAAATTTTTGATATGAGGTTTCCATTTCCCTGCATGTTTCTTTTGCAAGTGAGTTATCCATGGCAATTTTTCAGCATAAATTGCTTTTTTTAGCTTCATAATAAAATGTGCACAGTAGTGCAAATACAAGCGTGTATGTTCATGTATATTTCAAACTAGTAAATCAGATTTCTGAACCCAAGTAGTTTGCACATATTTGCAGGCTATCTAATCACATTTACAACAGTTTACAACAAAGCAATATTTGTGTTCTTCGTTGTCAGCACGTTAGTGCACATGGGGAAATACAAAATGGGCCAATTTATACACATGTTAGCAAAATTACTGCTTTTTCTACAGGTTTTAGAAGCTGCGTCTGCACTATTCAAGTCACAACCTTGCACTTAATTTAATTTGATTACCTTAGCAGTGTTGATGGCAGCTCCATAGCCAGTGGAAAATCCACAGCCAATCAAACATACTTTATCCAGTGGGGCAGCAGCATCAATTTTGACGACAGAGGTCTCAGCACACACGGTGTACTGAGAGAAGGTGCTGGTGCCCATGAAGTGGTAGATCTGCTTTCCCTTGCAGGTGAAGCGGCTGGTGTTGTCGGCCATCAGGTCTTGATCAGAAATGGCAGTTTTGATTTTGCTGGGGAAAAGTAACACCCAAAGCAGTCAACAGAAGGAAACAACGTAAACCTAACTGCAGCAGAGTGTGAACATAGAAGCAGAACGGTTGCTGCCACCACATACCGGGGACCATATTTACGAAAGGATTGTGCTGGCCTTGCGTCGCATAAAGGTGACGCAAGGGCAATGAAAGCCTTAAGTGAGATTTACTATGTCATGCAGAGCCACCTAGCATGGCTCTGTGCGACATAGTAAATCTGGAGGTACACAGGGCAGCACAAGTCACCGCCTTGCATTACTCTGACCTGGGAAGACGTTTCATCGGTGGATCGGGGCTGTTCCCACGCATCCACAATGGGTTTTTGGCACATTCAAAGATTCACTAGCAAACCTGGGAATGTGCCACTTTTCAGGGGAGGCGTAACAAGTAGACATATGTTTATTTCTCCTTGTTTTTTCTTCTTCCTATGTGTGCTGCAGACTGCAGCACATGTAGAAGGAGAAAAAAGCATCTAAAGGTTGTTTTTGTGCAGGAAGGTGTCCCTTCCAGCACAAAAATAATCCTACTTGCAATGCAGACACCCTTGCACCATGGTTCACGGGTGCCTGTGTTGACGCTAGGCTGCACTGTGTGTACCAATGCAGGGACAGACTAGAAACACATCTTATCTTAGAAGATATGGCTCATTCCTGCCCTCTCCATGCGACAGCACAGTAATTTTTTTGCTGCATTGAGCTGCGTCACATCTTCGTAAATTCGGCACCAGGTTGAGTACCCTGGTGCATAGAAGTTGATTCCTGAACACCGAGTTAACAATACCTAAGGTGCTGCTATCTTTGGGGGAACAGGAATTAACTCAGATTTCAAGTAGAACCCTGAGAATTCCCTGAGTGACAAGATATTGTCAATGGAATTGGTAATTCGGTCTCTAATTCACCAGGTAATTCCTCATTACTTCCCCGTCTGCTTCTTCCTCCAAGTCCTAAATGAATTAGTGAAGATCCATTTCACTGGAGAAAGACCTTCTCTACTTGACCTATTTCTATTTTCTTTTTATGTTTTCTTCTCCTTAATTAACAATAATTTCCATCTCCATCTACCTTGATTTGTTTTTAATATATAACACACATGTGGAGGCGAGGTTTCCGGGATGTTGTTCTCTAGCTGATGTGGGTAGAAATGACATGCGGAAGACTGTCTTGGTCATAGCATGTACTTTACTGATTAGATGGAACATTATGACCCGTTTTCGCAGGCAGCTCATAGGCTTAAGCTTGCAACTTGAATAACACTTTTATTGGTTAGGTGTTGACTAGCCACGGCACACCGATCTGGGTAGAAGGATAAGAGCTTAAAAAGCCGCCTCGTCCGGGTTCTTTATGTTCGCAAACAAGGAGGCATTTGGTAGTAATAGTAAAAGTACTGGGAACCATGAGCATTTAAAGGATCTAGTACAAGGAGGCTGAGTCATCAACTTCTGCAATTTCTCGGTCCCTTTCTGAGCTTTAGGGTATTGATGAAAGTGCAGATCAGCAGGCCACATAGTGCCATGTTGCTAACACTACTAACTGAATCCCAGCGTAGAGATACAGATGAAGAAAAGTCCAGAAGAAGTATGTTGAAGGGAAAGATTTTCAATGAATTTTGAAATAATGAAACCTGAGTTTAATCGCTCGCATTAGACAACAGGAATTTCAGATGTGTGGCTAATGTTTTTGAAAAGGAGTGGAAGGTCACTGAGGATCCAACTGTTCCATAATTTGTAGAAAGAAAATATCAGTTGGTGATTTTTGATATGAAGATGCCCTCAGTTACTAAAGCAGACTACTCACAAACAATTGTATCCTCTGAAGATGCTACACCTTCAGATCCCCTTTATAAGAAACTTGACATGGCATTCAAATGCTCTCTCTGTCTCAATATTTGATCTCCAAGCTGGAACCCATGATAGGTACACTGTGAAGTCCCCTATTAAAGATTTCAGGCCTTATTTGAATTTTTGAGGAGGTGAGAGGATATTGTTCCTATTCCTGCAGCCATGAAGGAGCAGTTCAAATCTTTATGTGACATTATTTTCAATGAACTACCTCAGGCTGCTGTAGCCTCAAGAGCAGCTGTGTCTGGAACGTCTCAACATAATGTAATGTTTTCAGTTGCCAGTTTTTGGACCCTTATTGTGTGTACCTCAATTTGGACAATGAAAACAAAATCTGTAGAAGATTTGAAAGGAAGATTGCTTCCTTTTTTCCAGGATCCCTCAAGAGGTCGTTTCTCCTCTAGTCAATGAGCTTTTGGAATGCATGGGCAGCTGGTACAATAGCAATACAGGACGCCCGCAAGTAGAAGGCCCAGGGGGGATTTTGTTTCAAGACACTCTGCCTCTAATCCGGTAGCCTTTTTTTCTTCGCCAGCACCTCCAAAGACATGACTATCAATCTACATCACTGCTTTAGAAAGACTCCCGTAGCTGCGGGGCTTTTGCAGTTTCAAGAGGTTTGGCTGACATTTGTAACAGATCAATGAGTATGAGGGGCAGATAATGTAAGGAATTCACAAACCAGACAATAAAGTTTTTTTAAGTCCTTTCGCATGATTTTTCCTCAAGCAAGAAGCTCTTTTGAGATCTATCCGCTATCCTCTGGAGGCAGAAACAATTTGTTAATTCTTGGTTTCAGAGAGAAGAGTAGGAATGTATTCAATATCGGTTTAGGTGGGCAAACCAAATAGAGACGTTCAACATATTTTAGACACCTGCTTTGTAAAGAAGTTTCTGCAATGGAGACCCTTCAAAATGATGGCTCTACAATCTATTCTTCCACTTCTTTGGCCAGGAGATTATCTGATGGTGTTGGATTTAAAGAATACACACAGTCACTGCCCACTTCAAAGGAATCATCAACAAGACCTTTGTTTTGCACTCGAAGCATCACATTTTTTGTTTTGGGTACTTCTGTTTGGATTATCTTCAGTGCCTAAGGTTTTTACAAAGCCATTGACCCCATTGGTTGCAATTATATGTACTAAGGGCGTCACGATTTCACAAACCTAGAGGAAATGGCCAAATGCTGCTCCTCTTTCCCTGTACAAAGTGAACGTCCAAGAGGTTTGAAATCTGTTTCAAGAAAATGAAGTCCTTCCAAACTTAAAAAAGCCTCACTTCCAACTTCCTTAGGACCTGCCCTATATAGGGTCTAATATCAGGGCAGACATAAGGGTGGTCTTTCTCAAAGTAGAGAAAAGGTAATAAAGCTTCATGGCCATTACAAATTCTGATTCAGAAAGTATCATCCCCAATTTGTGAATGGTTATTGGGTAATTGCCCTCTAATCTACCAGAATTACGACACATCTGAGGATGTCTTCTATCTTAAGAAAATCTTCACATTGGTGGTTTCGGTTTACAGAAACCTAGTAACAAATGCCAATCCCAGGGGTTAGAGAGCTTCTTTGGAGTGTCTTTAGGCTCAGGGTGTCTCCTCTCCTCTGGAGTCTCAAATCTTGTCCAGTTGGAAGGGACATCAAGCTATCCTGAAAGCTTCAAGTCGTCCTGAATGTTCCACAGTTTTTCTGCTCGGATAACTCAACAATATGACTTAGTCACCAGAAGCAACATCAAATAATGGGAATCAGATCTCCATCTATAGCCTATATTGCTCCAGGGATATTTCAATGGGTGGAAATCTATCTCCTCTCTCTATCTGCAGTATTTGTTCCATGGAGGTATAATATGCTTTTGGATCAGTTAAGTCATCAGTTCACATCATCAGTCCATTACTGTCTCAGTCAGAGTGTGTTTCAGCAGATCTGTGTCAAATGATCGACTTTTGTGCCTCTCACAGAGATATGCTATTAACTCCAAAACACTAGGCCTTGGGGCTGTATGCTGTGAGCATTAAGTGGCCTCAAAGTTTACTATATGCCTTCGCTCCAATACATCTTATTCTTTATTGAAAATGTGTCATTGTAGGGCTGACGTTTTGTTAGTGGCTCTGGAGTGACGTCTGAGGCCTTGATGTCCATCCATCTCCTTCTAAGGCTTGCTGTCTGCCCTCCTTAAATCTGATCCGTGACTACGTCTCCACTCTCATGCCTACAACATCTTTGCTTAGGGGTATAGAGTGTTAGCGGATTGGCCTCCAAAGGTTAGGTTGTTTTAGGGAGGTAGCAATGTTGTTATAGCAGGATAGATCCCTCCCACTTTAAAATCTTATAAAAAACGTAGGAATCGGTTTGCATCCAGGTGTACTTTCAGAGGTTTGAATCCTCGTAATTGAAAACACTTGAAAATGTTAGATTTTATTTCATGGATCGATTTTTGCTAGGATTAGCATTGACTTTAAGACTATAGTGGTCTGATGGGCCAGTTTTTAAAACCACTTAGCGAGGCTTCTCCATGGTTACTCCGTTAGCTGCATGCCTATCAAGGAGATTTTGCTATTTAAAGCCTTTATAATGCATTCGCCTGTCTCTTCTTGGAGCTTACATTTACTTTTGACTGCTTTATAAAGTTCCCCTTGGAACCACCGTTTTCTACTTCTAAATTGTCTGTATAAGTTTCATTCCCAGTGGCTATAATGTTTAATTGAAGGGTAGGGGCTTTATTCTACCAAATCTACAAGTGTTTGAAGATAGTACCATTTTAATCTAAATATTACCTCTGTTTCTCATTAAAAGAGGAATCAATTCTCCTGCACTAGGTCCTAACCCGTCCTCTCCTTCAGCGGTAGATTTACAATTACATACCTTGTATGTTTACAGAGCCTTAACAATAGTCTAGAGAATACTTTGTTTCGTTGTTGAGTTGTCCTTTATGTCATTTCGGGCCTTCTGAAAAGGGTTATAAGCCCACTGTAAGCACCCTACGCCTTTGGATAAGTTTGCCATTATGGCAGTCTATTCTGATGCTGGAGTCAATTTACCAGGACAGACTGAGGGTAGATCAACTAGAGCAGAACCGCATGGATTTGGAATTAAAGAAATAGGCATGCTGCGCGATGGGCTGTACACAACACTTTCATAAAACATTATAAGCTGTGAGTTTGTAGTGGACAATCTGATGGGGGACAACGGACTTCGTTATTCAAGGAGGATAGCAGGTTTAGGCTGAGTCGGATTTAATCCACTAAATGGTTCCAAAATCGAAGGGGTTGAATACGATGGCAGACAGACTTCACTCCGTCCTCCATCGTATTGGGGAGTGGGGCCGTCCGTCTATAAGGCGGCGGTCTCACAGGGCTGATTACAATACGACCGCCACCACGGTGGCCACACTTCCCATATTTTACATTGCTGCGGGTGCTTCTGGCAGTAGCACCCTCTGCAATGTAAAAACAGCACATTTCACTTTTCCCTGCACTACGTGGCAGACACCATGCTGTGCCTGCCACATGGTGCATGGAAATGTGGTGGTGCACCATAGGTGCCCCCCAACAAAAGGACCCAGGCTGCAGGAGGGCCCTCTATGGGCCCCCAATGTCCATCCCTGCCAGTCTTTCCATGGCGGGTGTAGTGCCATGGAGAGGCTGGCGGGGATGGACCATCTTCATCCCTATGGCGGTGCCGGGTAGGCACTGCTGCCATTCCAGGGATTGGGTGGCCTTCGCAGCACTAACGGGCTCAAGGAGCCCGTTGGATGCGTGGCGGTCAGTTTCCGACTGTCACAGACCCACCCACCATTTTAATATAGCGGGCGGGAAATGGCCTCACAATAGCGGTGAACCAGGCCGTCTGTCTATTAGGCGGTGGTCCCAAAGCGCTGATTACAATGCGACCGCCACCACGGTCATCGCACTTCCCATATTTTACATTGCTGCGGGTGCTTCTGGCAGTAGCACCCTCTGCAATGTAAAAACAGCACATTTCACATTTCCCTCCACTACATGGCAGACACCATGCTGTGCCTACCACATGGTGCATGGAAATGTGGTGGTGCACCATAGGTGCCCCCCACTCCTAACAAAAGGACCCAGGCTGAAGGGGAGCCCTCTATGGGCCCCCAATGTCCATCCCTGCCAGCCTTTCCATGGAGGGTGTAGTGCCATGGAAAGGCTGGCGGGGATGGACGATCGTAATCCCTATGGCGGTAATCCCTATGGCGGTGCCTGGTAGGCACCGCTGCCATTCCAGGGATAAGGAGCCCGTCGGATGCGTGGCAGTCAGAGTTTCCGACCGTCACTGACCCATCCGCCATTTTAATATGGCGGGTGGGAAATGGCCTCGCAATAGCGGTGAACCCGCCCGCGACAGCCGGTCGGTGGCGGGATCACCACCATCATAATCAGCCCCTTAGTTCCTATCAGGCCTGGGCCAGAGTTTGAGAGTTTTTCACTTTTGGGATTTCAAGCAGGAAGTGGGCTATATCGCCTAGGCATTAAAAGCTACTCCTTTTTGGAATAACAACACTAAAGTCGTCATGGCAAATGACCCTATATTCCTTTCTGATGCGCAACACAGCATTGAGAACTTTTGTAAACAAAAAGTCACTTATCCCTATATAGTTCTTGAGTTTATAAAGACTGCTAGATGCTATGCTAATACTTTGTCCTTGTTGTGCGAAAGATATGTAGATTAAACATGTTTAAATGACAAAATAGTGATAAAACGTCTGACACGTGTGTACAGGTCTGACAACGGAAGAGTTAAATACTCCTCAGCTAATGGTGGCAGAACTACGAAGAGTTAATAATGTGGGCGAGACACGTGAACTTGCATTTCAGTTTGAATTACATTGAACTAAAGCTCGCAACCCGCCCAGAACATTTGTTACAACTTTGAACTCAGCCCATGAGGTCTTACGAGCTTTAGTAGATAAACCCAGCTAATGTTAAACCCTTAAACAAACACAGAGCTTCACCAGCAGTGATAGCCTTAGCATTTCAAAGACCAAAAGGGACTGTAGACAGATTCCAAATCTACACAAATCGTCTGCCACCCCACCACACAAATATATTACTTGTTACAAAAATTCAAGGGGCAGATTTACAATCCCCTTGCGACACTTTTGCACTGCTGATGCGCCGTAAACATTGCGGCCAATTTACAACGTGACGCATCTAGGGAGATACGCCATGCTGTAAGCCCTGCGCCACATTATACCTTTGTCAGGTATAATGTAAGCAGGGTGGGTGTTCCCATGCAGAAAAGCCTCATAGAACTGACGCAGTGAAATCTACAAGATTTCACTGCGCCACTTCTAGGATGCCACTGCATCAAAACCTTACACCTACTTGAAGCAGGCATAAGGAGGGGCGCAGTACAATGAGTATAAGCCTCCCCATGCATTGCTGGAGTTGCGTCGTGCTTGTGACACAACTCCAGCAATGAGTGACTTTTGAGCCAACAGATGCGTCAGAATTTCTGACACATCTGTCACCTTGCGCCATGGTGTGCCGTATTATAAATACGGCACATCCATTGTGGCACAAGGGTATTGCAGGCTGGCGCAGGGAAAATGACGCATCTCTAAGAGTTATAATGACTAACAATAACCAAAAAACACATTTTTAGATAGATTTATGGGGGATACGAAATACAACTATAATACTATCTCTTGGCTCTTTTTCCTACTTTACTCTCTTTTTTTCTATCCTTTCTTTCCTTCTCTTTTTCGTAATACATTCTTGCCCAAAACATGACATTAGCAATGCGATCAAAATGATAGTTTTAATGTATTGGGTCTCTGGTTATTGAGGGGTAGCCCTTGTTGCTAAAAACAAGGAGGATTATGAAATCAGGCCACACACCATTAGCAATGAGCGAAATACTTTGTCCTACCTGATCTTTTCACACAGGTTGGTCTTCGGGCACAAGCAGAATTTGCACTTGCCACACTCGGGGATGTAGACAGGGATCACTTTGTCACCTGGAAAGAAACATTTGGGTTTGTTGATTACATTAGAAACAGGTTTGTATTGTTTAGCATTTGAATGGTTCATGTTGCACCAATGTGTGTGTCCCTCTGGTTTCAAATCTTCTACCCTTCTTGCTCCAAATCTCTGGAGTTCTCTACCTTCATCTATATGCTCTTCTCTTTCTTTAAACTTTCATGGTTCTCTGAAAGTGCATATGCTCGATGAGACATTTATTAGTGCTGCTAAATACGGCTGATTAATTTTCTGTGCACCTTTGTCATGCACCGTGATTTTGTGATATTGCTGATTTTGTAAGGTTTTCGCTCTGAACCAGGCTTAGGTATAAGACTTCTATGGCTTTGTTTTGTATGTACAGTATTATTTCCTCTAGCTAGTCAGAGGCAGGCTGCCCACCTTTGAGCAGTAAGTTGATCCATGTCCTGAGAAACCAGATCTTTGGTGGTTTAGGGGCTATCTGTTGCAATCGTATGACCACAAAGTAAAGGCTACCCAATCTTATTAAAAATGATTGGGCACTTGAATCATTTATCCGATAGGTTGGACATAAAAAACGAGATGTAAAATCCCTCATTTTTCAAATTCTGTTAGAAAACTGTTTCTCGCTTGTTACTATTCTGCCGGGCTATATGGGTTACGCAGGGGCTGGCTTGTTCCCACCCTGAGAGAACTGGACTATGGAAAGGTGCTGCATTATTTGAATTTTGCATGTATCCCTCTCCTATTATCTGCAATCTGTAAGTATTTGAAACACTCTCGGGAATAACTAACAAATTAAGGGAGAGCCATATGCATTTCTAGTATATGCACACTCACTGTAGCAAGGGCTGCTCCTATTAATGTGGAGATAACCTTTACTTTTCCTATTTAGGAGCCGATTATGATCGCGTTAGGAAAGGCTCAAAACTGGATTTGGAAGAAGCAAATCTGATTCGGAGCCTATGTTTCTGATCGAATCGTCCCCCGTTCCGAAGACCAAGTACGATGCAAAGATGGCAACGGCGTCGACCGAATTGGTTCTGAAGCCGATCCTGTCAGTCCGAGGCGTTCGGAGCCGAATCGTGCTGCGCAATGGGGCCGGCTTCCGAAGGAGCAAGTATGATGGCCTCTTCTGACAGCCGTAACGACTCGGTTTTGCAGAGACAAAATGGCTGTGGGAATCGGACTTCGGGGGCTGTAGCACACCCCCCTTCACCCGGGGCCCTCCTAATCAGTCCCGTGGGGGTACCTATGGGTCCCCCTTTCCATGCATGCACAGTGTGACGGCACCATGGAGGGCCCTCCACAGGGCGCCTGCTTTTCACCCACCAACCCCTTTTTACAATGTGAGCCTGTGTAGGTATTCGGTACACAGGCTGCCATAGAATGGAATGGGAGTCTGAGCGAACCGAGTCCGTCAGTATACGGATGCTTGGAAAATGGTCGCTAGGACTCCCGGAGCGCGATTCTTTTGGAAAGCTCCCCGGAAACGAGTCGTCCAGACTCCAGAGGGCTTTCCTAACGAGATCCTAATCAGCCCCTTAGTTGCTGTTTCAATCATGTTTTCTAATCAAGTGCATTGGTTTCGAAGGTATGATCATATTATACAGTAAAAATGAAATATTCTCATCAATTATGTGATAAATCTAGTGATTGAGTCAAGAGAATCTAATTTATTATTACGATCATCATTACAGAGTCGAATACATATGTAAAATGTAACAAATGAATCATGTCTGCTCCTTTTCATGCAACGAATACTGATTTGCAATTGGCTATCTAACACGTTTTTGAATGCTTGTCGATTGTAGACTGTTTTAATTGTTTTATGGTTTTGACCAAAATAATCATATCTGATTAATTCTCATTTATGAAGTGCAGAATAAAAGTCGCGTGTCCGTTCAGTAGACTTTTAGAACTTTTCTGATAGTACTGTTTTACTTTAACGGATATTCCCCAAAATGTTCAAGTCGATATTTCCTTCATTCATATCTAAATGTGTGGTTAATGGAGTAAATGGAGGGCAGTATAGGGGTTGACTGCCTGCTATAATGCCTTATTTTACAGCTGTGATTTAGGTGGTGTGCTACTCTGCCTGCTGGGTAAACTCTTGTAACCTGCAGAATCGTTATAGAGTTTGAGAAATGGCAAAATTATTACCCTGATTTGATTATCCAATTCATACCAAACTCACTGAGTTGTTTCTGTATGATACTTTATTTGCATAGCATTGACAGCACTTGTTTCACCCTGTGGCCAGTTGGTCTGGCCTTTCTCAAGGCCATTTAGATCGAGTTTGATCAATTTACATAATATAACGCCCTGAATATTTGTAAATGTCAAAATAGTGTTTTATCTTTGACCGAACTCTGCATAGTGCTTTGCGGCCTGGAAAGATGTACGCTTACCAGACATAAAAACAGGAGGTAGATCATATTCCCTCCTGGGCCCGCAGACTTGGAATAGCTTGCCGGCCAAGTTACGGCTAGTAGAAATGAGCGCTCTTTTTAAAACAGTGTACGATCTGGCTTTTCACTCTCTAATTGCATCCTTTCTCTTCCACTCTTGCTTTCCGACTAGCACCGGAGCATTTCTGGGAGTACCCACGCACTTTCCTCGCTATTCATTCAGTCAGACAGGAAAACAATATTTGCACTTCAGACTCTACAATATAATTCACTAATTCAAATCAGCGTGTGTTTTGGATAATTAAATCAACTTATCACGTTTGGATGTAAAACTTTCCACATGACAATATCTGTAAGTTTGTTTAACCTTATCAATGAAGTACAGTACATTTTTCAGTGTGTCATTCTCGCGTGAATGCGTATTTGAGGTATGGCAGCAAGGATCTACACATAACCATTTACAATACACTGCTTCTTACTTTGTCTGTACCCTTCCTTTGATGTAAGAGTTTTGGGATTTTCATCCTAATGCCACAGAACCTTAGAAATGCCTTTGAAAGCCGCAGATAATATTCTTGGGCAGTCATAAAACAGACAATACACATACCAGGCTTAAATTCTGTTACTCCTGGTCCAACACTCTCCACGATTCCTGCTCCTTCATGACCCAGGATTACTGGAAACATGCCTTCTTTGAAGTGGGTACTGACGGCATGGGCATCTGTGCGACACACCCCAGTGGCAACGATCTACAAGCGAGAAGATATTACATTGAATGGTATAGAACCATAAAAAGAGACAGTGGCACCAACAAATTCAATAAATATGAGTCAATCTTTACAGCTAGGTTGCTTCATTTGATTAAAATACAGGGGCATATTATCAAGGGGGGCCATAGGCAATTTTCGCCGCTTTAGCTGCCGTTTTCGGCCGCTAAGCAGCGATAATTCTATCGCCCTATTAGAAAGCTGTCGCTAACAGCAGTTAGCAACAGCTTGTAGGCGATAGCGAGCGGTTTTTGGGCCCGCTTTGCATGTCAGCGATTTATCGCTAATGACATGCAATGTGGGCGCACCCAACCTGTTGCTAAGCCTATTTAGCGATAAATATCGCTACTTGTTGGTAATATGCCCCACAGTTTTTCTAGTCCTATGAAGCACTTAGAAGATAGCTGAGTACATGGAACTAAAGAACTGGATTTAACTTGACAAACCAGAGATGTTTTGTAGTGAGTGTATCAGGAAGTATACCGAATCATGAATTAAACTGATGATTGAAGACAGCTCTGGGGAAATTAAAAGCTCAAAAGGGGCAGCAGGTGTTTGAGAATGAAAACAGAGCCATTAAAGCAAATGTTCTTGCTGGACTTTTAACACAGTGCAGATGAATAGGTTGGTAAGATGTTGAAGCCTCTAACTTTAGGGTATTGTCTCCTTCCAATTTCCATCTTCAACTCTTATGTCAATCACAAGACCAAAGGGGGCGGAAACGAGCAACTTTCTTATTGACAGCCATGCTGCACCTTCTATAAATTATTTCTGCAATATGGCAGATACCAGTTGATGGGCCCTGGCGGGAGAACGGCTTAAAATAGGGTGTTTGCTTACAAAATAAAAAAGAGCGCAAGTTGTTCTGTTATATAAAACGATCATTTGGGAGAAGACAATTTTCTTCAGTGTACAGCATCTGAATGTGGGGTTGGAGTTTCAGTGCTAGCAGTGCTTAATTTGTGCAGGTGGTGTACACCGGCACCCAGTTCTGGGGAGTGGTTTATTTTTTATCATCAGACTTTGACTCTGAGCAAGAGAGAGATTGACAGAAAAAGGAAAAAGAGAAAAACAGTAAAACAATGACAAAGGGAGGAATTACTCCAGACCCACGTCAAGAATCGCTGCCTGGGGTCTACCCTCTCTGGTACCAGTCAGAGGAATGGCAAATGCACCCGGTCAAATACCTTCTCCACATCAATGGACATTAACAGCGCCAGTACACATAAACTCATCACCTTGTCCATTAAGTGAAGAAGACGCCTGGTTTTGTCACTGCAACCCCTTTTGGGGATAAAACCAGTCTGGTCCGGGCCAATCAATCCCTGCATATAGGGATTCAATCGAGCCGCCAGAATCCCCATAAAGAACTTAATGTCCACATTGAGTGGGGCAGTATTATGCACATTGTAGGGGGTCATTCCCAGGTTTCGGTAAGACTGTGATAACTGACGTTCCCATAGAAGGGTGAAGTGTGCCCGAATATCAGAGATTCGGTGTTTCTGCATCTCAGCCATCAGTTTATGGGGCAAAAATGAGCCCTGCCTTGTTACTCCCCATATAATATTTTTGCTTTCTCTGGACCAGGCCGGAGTTTGCTCTCTCCCATTCTAGTGGTTAAAGCTGTGCCTTGGGCAGTGTCAAGTTTCTACATGTCCTGTGGGCCACCGTGCGCTTGTGTGTATCTTCTAAACCATGGACCTGTGCCTCCAAGTCACGCATCATCTCCTGTTGTTACCGGTTGAGCCTTGCATAGATCGCAAGAAAAGCCCCCCATACAACAGAATTTTAATGTTTCCCAGCAAAGTGGGATAGGTGTACTAGGCATGTCATTGTCTTCAAGGAAGTGTGTAATAACGGTATGTATCTTGTTGTAACTTATGTTTCCCTGCTGCTCAGCTGGTATGCATGTCATGTGGAATGTTGGATGATTAGAATGTAGCTATGCTGTGAATGTCAGTTGAGTGAGGGCTGAGCAGCAGGACAGCTGCTCCTGATGGGGTTTCCTTTTTATCTTAACCAATTAACTTAAATAAAGTAACTTAATCAATGATACATGAAGTATCCATCTTCTCATTGAATACAACACTAATATCTTTTAGTTTCAATTCAAGGGATATTTGAGACGTGCAACAGCACAATCTAAGCTTGCCACCACCTGATTGGTAAGCCACTTCCAAACTTCAAAAATGTATGCACATTAGAGGGCCTTTCTGAATATTCCAATCCGCTCCTGAACACCTGCAGCAACAGACGATAAACATGGTGCCTCTTGCATCTTGGGGGTTCATGCAGATTTGGATGACAAAGAGAGCCAGGAAAGAGCACATAGGCTCTCTACTTACTGCACCCCAATTACTGCTGGGGAGGCGTAGTTATTGAAGGAAAATGCAATGGGTCAGTCTAGAATCCTCCATTTGTTTGTTTTAGCTGCTGCACCTTTAGAATATTATGGTTTGACACACAACTTTTTTTTATATCATACTGCAATTCTGTGCTTTCTCCTCTCTCATATTAGTACTATCTGCAGATTTTAATCAACATGAATGGCAAAATTGTGTCTTCTAACGGTATATTCATATACCAACAGTATATCCACCACCTATTAAATCTAAAATTGTTGACTTCTCTGAACTATCACTTGTCACAATTTTAGAAGAATTACAAGGTTTAATGCTGACAATAACGTAACAATAAAAATATTTTCAAGGAAAAAAAAAAAAAAAATCTCATTGAATACAACATTTTGGCGACATTTTGGGGACCATTATGTAAGGAGTCTACGCGTGCAACTTAAAAGAAGAAGACTACAAATTTGAAACTTCATTTAAAAAGAGAAGGGAAGAAACGGTGATCCAAGAAAAGAAGACTAGAGGTAAAATATTTCAAGTTTTGTGGTAAAGTGTGTGAGAAACGTTGGCTGGCAAATAACCCCATCAGTGACCCTTACATCGGTCGCCCTTAAACCAAGATTAGCCACGTTGAACAGAGAAAATCTAGTTGAATCACCGCCAACAGTGTAGTGTATCACTGTGATCTGTATGGTTATCAGTTTACAGCATCTTGACAAAATGGAAAGCATTGGCGCTATAACTGTAAAGAGAGCAACATTTGAAAGGCAGAGGATATTGCCGCTTTGAAATTGGAAGCTAAAAAAAAAAAAGAACGAGTGGAACTTTTAAAAAACAGAGGATATTGCCGATTTGAGATTAGGAACCGAGAGGAATGACTAGAACTCATGCATGGCAGTGGATATTGCCGCTTTAGGATTAGAGGCCGTAGCGTGAAATGACTCATGGTAAAGTTTAATTGTCGGACTTTGACAACAGTCTGTGATCATCGTGCAGTGGTGTATGGATTGAGATCTCGGAGAGCGGAAGCGTCTTTTGAAATTTGTAACAGCGGTGACTCGAGCAGAGTGGCGCGAGCCGACTTCTTACTCACCGTTGGGATTTTCTACACACCGGCATCTAACCGAGACGGTAGCGCTGAGGAAATTGGAATACCAGAGGTAAACGTCACAAGCAGTAGTGACGTAATCACGCTACGTAGCGGCCATCTTGGAATAATATTGTGTTACTAGGCAACGCGTCTGGGGAGTATAACACGTCTTGGAGAAGGAATGAAACAATGAACTTGCAAAGGTGAAATTTGTGATTAATGGTAACAAAAGGAAGTAAGTGCCATTTAAGTGAGCGGAGCGTCTGCGGAAGGAAAAAGAATGAGACAATGAACTTGCAAAGGTGAAATTTGTGATTGATGGTGACAAAAGGAAGTAAATGCCATTTAAGTGAGCGGAGCGTCTGCGGAAGGAGAAGGAAAGAGAAGAACATCGATGTTTCAGTTTACAAAAGTACTACAAGTGTGTGAACGAGAGAGATAGTATATTGGGTACGACCTGACCTGAGAACTAACACTAAAAGAGACAACAAGAGTGGAAGCGGCGATGGAAAATGTCCTAGTGATGGAAGAGGATCTACACTGCGGACACTCTGATGCAGGAAACTGTCCTGACGATGAAAGAGGATCAACGATGCCGACACTCTGATGGAACAATTATCACCGAATTTGACGAACAGTGCAAAGCTTTGGATGCTTGAGGATGGGCGTTGCGTGTTACTGTGTGTGAGTGATGATCTAGGAGCTATTTCTCATTTGGTTATGTGTGTGGGCTAGTATCAAGATGCCAAGCCATTCATTAGTTTCACTGGAGTGTGTAATTTTTTTTTTGTTGAGAATTTATAGTGGCTATATTGTATGTGGTCACATGGTTATTAGAGGACTATGCTGTATATGGTCACTCGTTAGTCATCTTGTTTTAGTATTGGTGATTATTTCACCAAGAGTTGTTACACAACTAGTGTTGTGTGTGGGTCGTGTTTAAAAGTTAGGCGACTCATTAACTCATGTTGGTAGTGGCTACGTGGTATGTGGTCACATGGTTAATTGAGGGCTATGCTGTATATGGTCGCTCACTAGTTATTTTGTTGAAGTGTTGGTGATTGTTTCACCCTTTGGATATGTTTAGGTGTTGTTGCTAATTCACCAAGAGTTGTTACACAACTAATATTGTGTGTGGGTCGTGTTTAAATATTAGGCGACTCATTAACTCATGTTAGTAGTGGTTACATGCTATGTGATCACATGGTTATTTGAAGACTATGTGGTATATAGTCGCTCACTGGTTAATTTGTTGTGGTGTTGGTGAATGTTTCACCCTTTGGTTGTGTTTAGGTGTTGTTGATAATTCCCAATTGGTGTAGTGTGAACGTGCTTCATGTTTGAAAGGGGGCTATGTGGTATATGGTCACCCCTTGGGTATGTTGTTCCCAATTGGTGTTGTGTGAACATACCTCATGTTCGTGGGGGCTATGTGGTATATAGTCACCCCTTGGGTGTGTTGTTCCCAATTGGTGTTATATGTGAGTTGGCGTCAGGTTGTTGAGCCACTTATTAACTTGTGAAAATGTTGTTCACTGCATATGTCCAGCTTGTTGAGTGCACATGTGTTGCTGAGATGTACTTCATCTGAGTGCGTGGTTTTCCGCGGTATGGATGTACGAGCGTTTTGTTCTTAGTCTATGGTGTGCGTGTTGTTCCCTGATATTTGCTGTGTCAAGTTTGTTCCTTTGTGCCTTCCTTGTTATGCTGGTCTGGCCAACCTGTATAATTAGTGGTATAAGGATATAGGATGAAGATAGTTATTCATTTCAGGAAATAATGCGTAATTCTTCTTCGACTGTAGTGTATGGGATGTGTTGAATACTTTGTTGTGTTGTCAATTTGTACTATGGTACTTTATTTTGATATCTTTAACTATGTGTACTTGTGTGCATTTTATTGACTACTATTTTATTACCATTTGCAATAGTACCCATAACGAAGGGAGATATGTTGTAACTTATGTTTCCCTGCTGCTCAGCTGGTATGCATGTCATGTGGAATGTTGGATGATTAGAATGTAGCTATGCTGTGAATGTCAGTTGAGTGAGGGCTGAGCAGCAGGACAGCTGCTCCTGATGGGGTTTCCTTTTTATCTTAACCAATTAACTTAAATAAAGTAACTTAATCAATGATACATGAAGTATCCATCTTCTCATTGAATACAAAATATCTCTTTCTGGGTGGTGTCGAATGCAAGTAGTTTGTCATTAAGCCGCCAGAGGTGGCCGTGAACCACCCTAGTGGGAGTAGGGAACGTGAGTGTAATCGAGTAGTGGTCAGACAATGCCACCACTTCAATGTTGGTCTGCCCTAGGGTTGCCAAGATGTGCGGGGAGACTAGGAAATAGTCTATGCAGGCATATGTCTCGTGGGCAGCAGAAAAAAATGTGTATACCCAGGATGGAGGGTGCTGAGTTTGCCAAGCGTCCACCAGGCCTATGTCTACAAGCCAACCCAGCCCAGTGTCCGTCCAGGCACCTGCCTGTCCGTCTCTCTGTGAGGACCAATCAAGGGAGTTGTCATGGATCAAGTTGAAGTCGCCCCCCTCTATAATGTCCAGGTCGAGAGTAGCCGTCACTAGACCCAAGGCCTGCAGCGCAAACTGCTCCTGGTGGTCGTTAGGTATTTATAATGTGGCAAGAGGGAAGGTGTGTGCATTCAGAGTAAGGTGAGCAGAGAAGCCTCCCAGAGACTCCAGCTTAGATGTGCACTACTTGACAAGGGAAGTGGCTGACGATGAGGATAGCAACCCTCCCCCTGTCTTACTAGGCCTAGAGGAGAAAGCATTGCATCCCCAATACCTTTTGAGGAGGTGCACCTCCTGAAGTAGGGCAATATCACATAGAGAGTCTTTGAGATAACTCTCAAAAAGTATGAGGGGGCCCCTTAACCACCAAAGGAGTAGGGTAATATTTTTACTTCTTTATATGTTTTAATAATTCTGAAATAAAATACTTGTCTTTATTAAGTTTTGGCCTTTGATGGTGGTGGTGTTAAGTTCTGGTGATATGACTATGCGTATGAATGTATGTGCTTTGGTGAATTAGGTTGCCCAAAGGGGATTTATTTTTGACTGAAGTCTTTAAGATAAGCCATGAGGGCCAGCCTCTTGGCCCGGGAGTTAAGGGCCCAGACATTATAGCTTAGGTTGTTGGCCATCTGCAAACAAAGATGTTGAGGCGAGAGGGGAATGGCCCCAGAAATAAGCGACTCACTGACGGCGGAACAGCTCTGGAGTCTCCCCCAAGTGTCAAGGGTGGCTGCAAGAAAAGCCTCCTGGCCAGTAGGGAAGACAAACTGGGGAAAAACAACAAAGAAACTCATCACTCCATCCATGAGAGTTTCCGTTGTTTAAAGGTCAGTGTTTCGGTGGCAACAACATAGAAATGTTGAAGGTGTGCTAGGTGAGGTGGAAGTCTCCCCAGCCAGAGGCACATTCCAGGGAGCTAATGTTAACATTATAGCTTAGGTTGTTGGCCATCTGCAAACAAAGATGGTGAGGCGAGAGGGAATAGCCCCAGAGATAAGCGACTCACTGACGGCGGAACAGCTCTGGAGTCTCCCCCAAGTGTCAAGGGTGGCTGCAAGAAAAGCCTCCTGGCCAGTAGGGAAGACAAACTGGGGAAAAACAACAAAGAAACTCATCACTCCATCCATGAGAGTTTACGTTGTTTAGAGGTCAGAGTTTCGGTGGCGACAACATAGAAATGTTGAAGGTGTGCCAGGTGAGGTGGAAGTCTCCCCAGCCAGAGGCACATTCCAGGGAGCTAATGTTATGGTGGCTGTCCGTCCTCCTCAGCTTAAGATAGGGCGGACCTAAATTTAAAGATCATGAAAGCTGCAGCCTGACAGAAGAATGAGCAGGAAAACTGTGGACCAACAGGTCTGAGTCAATACGATGCAGAATCTTGATTTATTATCAACAAAACAACTGCAAATACTGCTCAACTTATTTCAACTTTGTTGGATATACAGTGAGGAACTAAACTCTCATCTATATAGACCACTCGTACAGTCTAGAATTCAATCATAGAAAAAACTTTTTATTATTTTGTTTTTTTATTCGCCTTCAATTTGAATTAATTACTCTCATTTAGCAAAAGGAGGGAATTTTTTTATTCAACATTTATTCACAAAGCAAGAGAAGAGCTCCTAATAATTAAAACTAAGTGGAAGTATTTATTTACAAAAGGGTGAGAGTGCAGATGCGGAAAGAGAAAAAATCCATACATTCAACTGCTAAATTCTCTATCAATTTCATACAGCACCATATATACCGCATATATACCAAATAATAATAGAAAAGATTTAGTGTGAGGGAGAGGGGGAGAAGGGAAAGCCCTGTGCTAATTTTTATTTTGAGGGCAAGGAACGGAAAACTACACAACTTATTTAACAAATATTTCTCATTTACAAAAAACCTATGTATTAGGCCTTCAGACACTTTATTCACAGTTATTTACATTTAATCAGTATTCCACTGATTAGCCTAATATAGACACTGAATATGATGGAAAACTTAGATGAGAAAATACAGGTGGTCGACGCGTTTCGAATCCCCAAAAGTAATGGGATTCTCCTCAGGACCATATATGAAAATTAATCTGAAAGACACAAATATGTACACCATTCTGTCAATTAAATTATCGAGCGAAACTCAACTTAATGTACAGTCCAAACTAAACTCAGAAAGTACCTCGTTCACTTGTGTCGACTTGTGAATGGACAAACTGAAAAGAAATCAAGTGGATAGGCTGTCAGTTTTTCCAGTGATGCACAAAAGTTATATCAACAAAGGCAACGAGTGATTCTACTCACTGTGTAGAATGGCGTCTGTTTTCTCGTAATTTTTTTCGAATTGCTCAGTGCGATGTTTTGTCGTTTTCGAAAGACATCGTGTATTATTTCATTTTCCAGGCTTCTCGCACCTATGAGGTGGAAAAACGAAATGGATAGAAGGCTGAGTTCGACTAGTTTGCTAAGAAATCAATAAACGTAGGGCTGCGGCTGAAGTGCATGAGAACGGTCAATGAGGCGTGTAATGCCGGCTGGGGCCACGGTTCGTAATTGCACGGCATGTCTAATACTGCCTGTTGCTTCTGTCATCTATGTTAATCGGTGGAACAAATCAGTCCTAAAGACGGATTTCAGCTAGAAAAGGCATGTACCTTCAAAATCGGTGCGTGGAGTCTCCTTCAAGCTCAGATTTGAAAGCCGTGTTTGACTTCCGGTTCGGCGCGAATAAGTCCGGTGGCATGACGAGCTTTTGGAATTCTGGGATTTGTAGTTGAATCGCGGTGATTAATACGCTATTTGCATATGTCTTTTTGGAAATAGCCGATTCTACTATAACGGATTATACAGAGATACTGATGTTGATTCACTTCAGTTAAGTGCTTGGATGAAGTCGAGTGAATCGTCATGCTTAAATCCAGTGGCGTTCCGAGATATTGGGATTCTGGAGTTGAATCGCCGTGATTGGCCCACAATTTGCATATTATTTTCCGGAAATGACCAATTCTTCTGTAGCTGGTTTTGCAGGGGTACTAGTGATGAATCACTTCAGTTGAAGACTTTGAATAAACGAGAAGCTCTTTTTTAGACTACCATTAGTATCCATTATCGTTGCATGTTTATGAGTCTCCATATGTATTTAAAAGGTGCGATCAGTGTTGATGGTGATTATACAAATTGAGATCCCATTATCGCGTTATATATTGTACAACTCTGACATTTCGTTTAAACCACTTGTGGCAGTGTTAAATTTTAAAATTAGCAGTGCCTCTCTTTGACTTAACTTGGCCTCTAGGTCTCCACCTCGCAGGTCTGGTTCCACTTTTGAAATGACTGTCCATTTCAAGTCAGCTTCTGTGTGGACGTTCTCTATCCAGTGTTGGACTAAAGGGGCCGTGAGAATCTTCCTTTTGATCCTTGACTTATGCTGGGAGATGCGCTGTCGCACTTCCTGGCTAGTTTTGCCAATGTACAATTTTTTGCATGGGCAAAAAATGCCATAAATCAAGTTGCGGGTTTTACAGTTAGTAAAATGATCATGTTTCCAAAATGTTCCTTCATGTTGAAACAGATTCCCTTCTATTGTAGATGGACAACAAAGGCACGAGCCACATTTGTGGTGGCCAGTGATTGGGGGTAAATGGACATAGTCTCTTAATGTGGGATTCTTTATTTTTGGCAGTGCTGCACGTACAATTTGATTGGCAATACTTTTATCTTTTCGGAATGCAAACAGTGGCTCCTCAGTAAACTGTGCATTTAGATCTTTTAGTAAATGCCAATTTTGATGGATTGCCTTTTTCAAAAAATTGGACGAAGGGCAATATGTAGATACACAGACGATGCGAGTTTGTTTTTTTGGTTCCTTCTTTTTTAAAAGATCTTCCCGCGGTGTCCACCACGCTCTTTTGATCGCCTGTTTCAAAAGTTTTGAGGGATAGCCTCGATCCAGTAATCTTTCTTTTAGGGCATTTGCGTGTTCCGTATATTCGTCTTTAAACGAACAGTTCCTTCGGATTCGAAGGAACTGTCCCATTGGTAGATTTTGTTTTAGGCTTCTGGGGTGATTGCTCGAATAATGCAGGGCTTTATTCCTGTCAGATTTATTTCGATACAGTGTTGTTACTAATTCTCCATTGGAGCAATAGACCTTGACGTCCAAAAATGCCAATCTAGTCTTTGAAAACTGGATGCTAAACTTGATATCTCTTGTCCGATTGTTTAACCATCCATGAAAAATGGTTAGTTCTTCTTCATTGCCTGTCCATGTTAGAAACACGTCGTCAATATAACGGATCCACCCACCTATCCTTTGTTGAAATGGGTTGTTGTTATAAATGAATGTGTCTTCATATTGACTCATAAATAATATCGCTAATTCCGGAGCAAAGGGGCAGCCCATGGCGACTCCCTTAATCTGGAAGAAGAAATCGTCTTTAAATTTGAAATAGTTCTTTTTGAGGGCCATTTTTGCTAGCTCCAAAATGAATTGAGTTGGTATTTTCATTGGCCGTTCTCTCATATTCAAAAAGATTTCTAAGACCTCTAGGGCCTTGTCCTGTGGAATTTGTGTGTATAATGACACGATGTCCATACTTACAAGAAGATCTTGATTCTCTGTGAATGGTAATGTATGGAGTTTGTTTATGAAATCAGTCGTGTCCCGAAGAAAAGATTTTACGTTCGTCATGAAGGGTTTAAGGAAAAAATCAATGAATTTTGATATTGGCTCAAAAAGTGATTCACAGACAGAAATAATTGGCCTTCCCGGAGGTGATGTTTCATCTTTATGTACTTTGGGGAGTACATAGAACAAGGGTGTGCGTGGGTGTTTGTTTTGTAAATATTCAAACTCCTTTTTGCAGAGGAAGCCTTGTTCAAATCCCCTGTTGAGTATAGAAAAAAGTTCATTTTGAAGTTCCAAAGTGGGGTCTTTGTCTATTTTACGGTAGCACTCACGGTCCATTAACTGTCTATTTGCCTCTGCAATATATTCAGTCGTTCCCCAGACTACAATTGAACCGCCTTTATCGGCTTGTTTTATTATTATGTTTTCATCATTTTTGAGTGAGCATAACGCATCTCGTTGTACTTTTGTTAAGTTTGGTTTGACGTATCCCATATTCCTCTTTTCTTGAAAAGAAATCGCAGATAAAACAGTCTTTTCAAAGGTAGTAACCTCTTTCGGGACTTTGCTTGCAGGAGGGCAGAAGCTTGATTTTTTTCTTAATCCTGTAGTTTCTGTTAATGGCATTATTTCTTTTTCTGCAAAGAAGGTTGTTAACCTAATTTTTCTGCAGAACTCGATGAACTCGGATTTTAATCTCACAAAATCTGTTGGTTTTGCAGGAACAAAGGTCAAACCTTTTCCGAGGACACTTATTTCCGTTGCCGTAAGGAGTTTATTCGAAAGGTTATAAATAGATGATTTTTTTAACTCTTGTAATTTTGTCTCCTTGTAGACATCTCCCATGGTTGTTGATATCGTGTTTTGGCACGGGCTTTTGGTTGGCCCCGTGCTAAAAAAGGCTGTTGTTGCTGTTGGGGAGTGCTTTGTTGATAATTTGGTTGGAAATTCTGTTGATAATTTGTTTGGTATCCTCCACGTCTGGCAAAGGGGGGTTGATAGTTGTTACTATCCGAATCACTTCCCCCTGAAGATGAAGTATCCGAGAATGTTATATACTTGTTGCGTGATCTTCCTTGGTTATCCGGAAGAAATCTTTTGCTTCTGGTCGCGAATAAAAATCCTGCTGGAGATAGGGATATGCTTTTTCAATTGAAAAATTGCGTTTGTCTCTCTCAAAATTATTTTTGGCTGGAATTCTCCCCAGCCAGAGGCACATTCCAGGGAGCTAATGTTAACATTATAGCTTAGGTTGTTGGCCATCTGGAAACAAAGATGGTGAGGCGAGAGGGAATAGCCCCAGAGATATGTCAGGGTCTGACGGGTGCCTGCCCAATTTGAGGACTACATCTCCCAGAATCCTTAGGGGCGCCAGGAAAGGGGAGAGGCTACAAAACTGTGTGAGACGCTGGGGGCGGTGCACGTGATTTTGTCTATTGTTCGTTTGGTAGAGCGAAGCAGTGGAAGTCTGTTCCTTGGTGCCGTTCTTTGAACGCTGATTTTGACTTCTGTTCACCTCTCTGTTGTGCCTAGTCGGTATTCGTCCTGAGCCGGCTCAACAGCAGTGGAGGTTTGTGTTAGTACTTTGTTGGGTGCCTGGTTGCACAGAGCGGAGACGCGGGTTTCCTCTGCTTCTGCTGGCATAGGGTAAAACCCTTTTGTATTGCGAGGGACGCTGGATTTCCCCCCCTCGCGGTGCAAACACCTTTGTTTCCTGTGAACTCGGAGAGACGCCGGATTGCCCCCTCTCGAGTCACACTCACCTAGCCCCGGTAGAGAGACGCTGGATTTCCCCCTCTCTTATCCGGAGGACACACTGGGTTGCTTGAACGTTGGAACACCCGCCAGGTAGCGGCTGGCATTGCTGTTGCTGGTAAGACTTACAACTGCATCTGTATAACAGTGATTTATCTGCTGAAACTCCGTGGCCATAACGGAGGTTTCCTTGGTTTCTTTATTTCGTTTTCTTTGTGGGTTTACTTGCTGATTCTTCCAAGTGGGTACCCTAGGAGTTCCTTTCAGCTACGGGGCGAGAACATAGGGTATGTATGTGGTTTTCATTGTGACAGGAGTTACTTTGTGGGCTATCCCAGAGGAATTCTTGGAATGTTGTTTATGTTGTCTATATCATTGCAGACACCTATCCTCAAGAAGTGAGAGACGTCATCTCATATCCTTGAATAGAAGAGAGAAGGGACTAGCGGCATCTGAGACGTATCAGGTGGGCAACTGTCTCACGGGTGGTAGAGAAGTGTGGGGGAAAAGGTCGAGAACACCTCTAATGTTTGTTCTCTTGTGCTTTTGCAGATTTTCCTTTCCATGACGGTTCCCGCCCCGGCTTCTCTTATTTTTTCCCTCACCTGCTGACCACGGTGCTCTGTACCTCTGTTGAGTCGGAGCACGGGGACAGCTGGAGGTGGACCCCTTTCTAGCATCTCATCGATCCTGAGGAATCGTTGGTCCGTGACAGAATCACGTGCCCAAGTAATATTCCTCCTGATCGGTGTGGGCTATGGCTACTATGGATGACGTGATGGCGGCTCTGGTATTAGTCCAACAAGAGTTGGCCACTTCCCGAGCTGAAACCGCGGCTTTGAAGGAACAGGTAGAGAGACAGAATCGGAACCCTTTCAGTGCTTCGGCAGGTGCTCAGCAAATCCAAGTCACTGTTCCACCGCCCATACCTTTAGCTAGCCCGGAGAGGTACTCGGGTGACCCCCCCGCTATTCAGGCTTTTTTGACGCAGGTGTCTTTACATTTTTCCTGTCGTCCTGCTTCTTTTCCCACAAACCTATCTAGAGTGGCTTTTGCCATTTCGTATTTATCTGGTGACCCGGCAAATTGGGCAGGGCCGTTGGTTCGGAACGACGATCCGCTTTTGTCGGATTGGAACGCGTTCAAAAAAGAGTTTGAGCGTGTATTCGATCGGAGGGCCACCACTTTGAGCGCTGATCGGGACCTTCTTACTTTGAAACAGGGCAGGAACGATTTGGTGACATATATGACATCCTTTAATCGACTGGTTGCAGAGACTGGGTGGCCAGAAGAAAAAAGGATGGCGTTGTACTATCAAGGGTTGTCGGACGAACTCAAGGACGTGTTAGCACAAATTGATCCGCAACCCACGACATGTACGGCTTTGATTAATCTGACGTTGCGTTTGGATCATCGTCTCTCGGACAGACTGGGAGACAGGAGAAGAGGGAATCGTCCCCATGGAGGGATGGGAATCAGTGAGGTTGTTGGACCAGTCGACAAAGGCGGGTCGCCTGAACCCATGGAAGTTGGGGCAGTGCGGGCACCTTTGTCTAGAACCGAAAGGGAAGCACGTCGCTCACAAGGGCTCTGTATGTACTGCGGTAAAAAGGGCCATTATGTCAAGGACTGCCCAACGAAACCAAAAAGAACGCGCCCTTTTGTAGCAGGAAAAAATTATTCTTTACCGGCAGTACATACAGAGGAGAGTGAGTCCACAGACAGCATGCCGGTAGCCTTGGAGGGTGCTGGTTGGCAATTGCCGTCTTTGGCAGGAGCTGGGTCAGAGGGTGTGGTGTCACACATAGTGCTCTCAATGGTCTTACGGATAAGAGGAGAACAACATGTCGTCCATAGTATGATAGATTCAGGAGCCACCGGTAACTTCATTGATGTGGGGTTAGTTAGTCGGTTGGGATTGGTTCGAGTCTCCATGTTGAAACCAGAGAAGGTGTTGGCCGTGGACGGCACTCTGTTGAAATCTGGTCCGGTCACGGAAAGAACGGAGAGTGTAGAATTAAGGCTACCGGGGCTCCCCTTGGACCATGTAGAGAATATAACTTTAAACATCATCGAGGCTCCGCAATACGAGGTGATCCTGGGCATGCCCTGGCTAGGGTTGCACAATCCTACAATGGATTGGAAACGTAGGACGGTTAGGTTTCTGTCGGAGGAGTGTCAGGCGACATGTTTAAGAGAGACGACCAGTCCTTTGGCTGCTTTGGCGCAAGGGTTGCAGGTGTCTACGGCCGCAGAAAAAGATGTAACGTTACCATCTGTTTACAGCGAATACAGTGAGGTGTTCAGTGAGGTCAAGGCGGCGGAGTTGCCTCCCCATCGTGAATACGATTGCCGCATTGACCTCATTGATGGGGCAGTAATGCCATCATGTAGGGTGTACGCCCTTTCGGAACCCGAGACTGAGCACCTGCAGGGGTATTTGAAACGGTTCTGTGCCATGGGATACATCCGTCCATCTAGGTCCCCTGCGGCATCGCCTCTGTTTTTCATTTCGAAAGCTAATGGCGAGTTGCGTACGTGCATCGATTACCGCATGTTAAACAAACAAACAGTGAGAAACAGGTACCCTCTTCCATTGATCCCCGTGCTACTGGACCAGGTGAGGGAGGCCCACATATACACCCGATTGGATCTCAGAGGCGCCTACCACCTGGTGAGAGTTCGTAGCGGGGACGAGTGGAAGACGGCCTTTAAAACAAGGTATGGCCTTTTCGAATACTTGGTAATGCCGTTCGGGTTGTGCAACGCCCCGGCGGCATTCCAGTATTTTTTAAACGATGTCTTAAAAGAATTCATCGATCAGTTCGTCATCGTATATATCGATGATATCTTGATATATTCGGTGTCGGTGTCACAGCATGCGAGTCATGTATGTTTGGTCCTGAAGAGACTGCTGGAGAACAGTCTCTATTGTAAGCTCAGCAAGTGTGAGTTTGGAGTGAGTGAAGTAGAGTTTCTGGGCGTTATGTTGAGTCCCGAGGGTTTTCAGATGGCAGACCGGAAGGTGGCTGCAGTGCAACAGTGGCCTATTCCTAAATCCGTGAAAGAGGTACAGGGCTTTCTCGGGTTTGCAAACTATTATAGGCGATTCATAGCCCAGTTCTCCTTGGTGGCTGCTCCAATCACTCGTTTATTGAGGAAAGGAGTTCCGTTTCAATGGACCGTGGAAGCCAACAACGCTTTCGAGCTGTTGAAAACTCTGTTCAGCACAGCCCCAATACTGCGGCACCCGCAAATGGATGTGCCGTTTGTTGTAGAGGCGGATGCTTCTGATACAGCGGTTGGGGCAATACTATCGCAGCGGGACAAGGCAACAGGACAGCTGCATCCGGTGGCGTTCTTGTCACAAAAGCTCTCCTCGGCGGAACTGAATTATACGGTGGCGGAGAAGGAGTTGTTCGCCATAAAAAAGGCCTTCATGGAATGGAGGCACTATTTGTGGGGTGCTAGACACACCGTAACTGTGTACTCGGATCATAGGAACCTGGCATATATGAAGACTGCTCGTCATCTCTCACAAAGACAGATGAGATGGACACAGTTCTTTGCAGGGTATGACTTTGTCATCACGTTCCGTCCGGGGTCCGACAATAGGAAGGCCGACTCGCTATCGAGACAGGAGGAAGGCAGCGTTTCCATACAAGAGAAACCACAAGCTATCATATCACCTGAGAAAGTGCTGTGTGCGGTCTCGGCAGACAGATTTGTGCAACAGGTTGTGGATTTCCGTAGCCCGGAACAGTGGAAGGCGTGGGCCGAGCAAGGAGGTTTTCAGACTCTGAAACATGGAATTCCCCTGTGTCAAGGCAAACTGTTTCTCCCTTCACATTCGCTCAGGTTACAGGCATTCAATTGGTGTCACAACGCTGTCATGGCCGGCCATCCGGGTAGAAGGAAGACGCTGTTGTTACTACAGCGTCAGTTCTGGTGGGAAGGAATGGCGAAGGAGGTAAACAATTGGGTACAGCAGTGTGACACGTGTGCTCGTGCCAAAGGTGAACAAAACAAGGCGAAGGGGAAGTTGATCACTCTACCCACTCCTGCCCATCCATGGCACACCATCAGTATCGATTTCGTAGTGGGTTTACCAACAGACCAGGGTTGTAACGCTATTCTGGTAGTCGTAGACAGCCTCACAAAAATGGGTCACTTCATTCCCTGCCGTAACCTACCCACAGCCAGTCAGACCGCCCAGCTGCTTCTCACCCATGTGGTGCGGTTACATGGAATACCACGAGTCATCATCTCAGACCGAGGGCCTCAGTTTGTTGCCCGGTTTTGGCACATGTGGTGTAAGGCCATGCACACAGAAGACGCTCTTTCCACGAGCTTCCATCCACAGACCGACGGCCAAACCGAGCGAATGAATCAGACCTTGAAGAAATATCTAAGGTGTTATGCGAAGGAAGCGGATCAGTCCTGGGTTTCCATGCTATGGTTGGCGGAGTTGTCATATAACAACACTTGGCATAGTTCGATCAACGAAACTCCTTTTAGGGCCAACACGGGGTACCACGCCAATACTCTGCCAGTGGTGATCCCGGGGGAAATCCAAAACCACCCATCGGTGGCAGCTCACATGAAGTCTCTCCAACGACTCCATCGTGTGGTACGAAAGTCATTGGATCGGGCCAAGCTCTCCTACAAGAAGTGGGCGGATGTCCATCGGCAGGTGGGACCGGAATACAACGCTGGGGATCGGGTATGGCTCTCCACTCGGAATATTCGTTTCCGGTACCGTAGCATCTTTCACCCTCGTTTCATCGGTCCTTATGTTGTGGTACGTCGAGTCAATCCAGTGGCGTACAAACTCAAGTTGCCGGCCTCTTTGCGGATCCATCCGGTATTCCACTGCAGCCTGTTGAAACCGGCTGGCCGAGCCAGGGTTGTGGCGTCGCCTCCGGTGATGAGGGATGGTCAACTGGAGTATGAGGTTCGGAAGATCCTTGATTCTAGGTATCGGCAGGGGAAGCTGTGGTTCCTGGTCTCCTGGACAGGGTATCAGGCGGAAGACGATTCCTGGGAGCCGAGCACGGGGGTCCATGCTCCGGATGCTGTTCGGAAGTTCTTTCAGCTACATCCGGGGAAGCCTGGAGCTAGGAGGCACCGGGGAGGGGGGCGTACTGTCAGGGTCTGACGGGTGCCTGCCCAATTTGAGGACTACATCTCCCAGAATCCTTAGGGGTGCCAGGAAAGGGGAGAGGCTACAAAACTGTGTGAGACGCTGGGGGCGGTGCACGTGATTTTGTCTATTGTTCGTTTGGTAGAGCGAAGCAGTGGAAGTCTGTTCCTTGGTGCCGTTCTTTGAACGCTGATTTAGACTTCTGTTCACCTCGCTGTTGTGCCTAGTCGGTATTCGTCCTGAGCCGGCTCAACAGCAGTGGAGGTTTGTGTTAGTACTTTGTTGGGTGCCTGGTTGCACAGAGCGGAGACGCGGGTTTCCTCTGCTTCTGCTGGCATAGGGTAAAACCCTTTTGTATTGCGAGGGACGCTGGATTTCCCCCCCTCGCGGTGCAAACACCTTTGTTTCCTGTGAACTCGGAGAGACGCCGGATTGCCCCCTCTCGAGTCACACTCACCTAGCCCCGGTAGAGAGACGCTGGATTTCCCCCTCTCTTATCCGGAGGACACACTGGGTTGCTTGAACGTTGGAACACCCGCCAGGTAGCGGCTGGCATTGCTGTTGCTGGTAAGACTTACAACTGCATCTGTATAACAGTGATTTATCTGCTGAAACTCCGTGGCCATAACGGAGGTTTCCTTGGTTTCTTTATTTCGTTTTCTTTGTGGGTTTACTTGCTGATTCTTCCAAGTGGGTACCCTAGGAGTTCCTTTCAGCTACGGGGCGAGAACATAGGGTATGTATGTGGTTTTCATTGTGACAGGAGTTACATTGTGGGCTATCCCAGAGGAATTCTTGGAATGTTGTTTATGTTGTCTATATCATTGCAGACACCTATCCTCAAGAAGTGAGAGACGTCATCTCATATCCTTGAATAGAAGAGAGAAGGGACTAGCGGCATCTGAGACGTATCAGGTGGGCAACTGTCTCACGGGTGGTAGAGAAGTGTGGGGGAAAAGGTCGAGAACACCTCTAATGTTTGTTCTCTTGTGCTTTTGCAGATTTTCCTTTCCATGACGGTTCCCGCCCCGGCGTCTCTTATTTTTTCCCTCACCTGCTGACCACGGTGCTCTGTACCTCTGTTGAGTCGGAGCACGGGGACAGCTGGAGGTGGACCCCTTTCTAGCATCTCATCGATCCTGAGGAATCGTTGGTCCGTGACAAGATAAGCGACTCACTGACGGCGGAACAGCTCTGGAGTCTCCCCCAAGTGTCAAGGGTGGCTGCAAGAAAAGCCTCCTGGCCAGTAGGGAAGACAAACTGGGGAAAAACAACAAAGAAACTCATCACTCCATCCATGAGAGTTTACGTTGTTTAGAGGTCAGAGTTTCGGTGGCGACAACATAGAAATGTTGAAGGTGTGTCAGGTGAGGTGGAAGTCTCCCCAGCCAGAGGCACATTCCAGGGAGCTAATGTTATGGTGGCGGTCCGTCCTCCTCAGCTTAAGATAGGGCGGACCTAAATTTAAAGATCATGAAAGCTGCAGCCTGACAGAAGAATGAGCAGGAAAACTGTGGACCAACAGGTCTGAGTCAATACGATGCAGAATCTTGATTTATTATCAACAAAACAATTGCAAATACTGCTCAACTTATTTCAACTTTGTTGGATATAGAGTGAGGAAGTAAACTCTCATCTATACAGACCACTCGTACAGTCTAGAATTCAATCATAGAAAAAACTTTTTATTATTTTGTTTTTTTTATTCGCCTTCAATTTGAATTAATTACTCTCATTTAGCAAAAGGAGGGAATTTTTTTATTCAACATTTATTCACGAAGCAAGAGAAGAGCTCCTAATAATTAAAACTATGTGGAAGTATTTATTTACAAAAGGGTGAGAGTGCAGATGCGGAAAGAGAAAAAATCCATACATTCAACCGCTAAATTCTCTATCAATTTCATACAGCACCATATATACCGCATATATACCAAATAATAATAGAAAAGATTTAGTGTGAGGGAGAGGGGGAGAAGGGAAAGCCCTGTGCTAATTTTTATTTTGAGGGCAAGGAATGGAAAACTACACAACTTATTTAACAAATATTTCTCATTTACAAAAAACCTATGTATTAGGCCTTCAGACACTTTATTCACAGTTATTTACATTTAATCAGTATTCCACTGATTAGCCTAATATAGACACTGAATATGATGGAAAACTTAGATGAGAAAATACAGGTGGTCGACGCGTTTCGAATCCCCAAAAGTAATGGGATTCTCCTCAGGACCATATATGAAAATTAATCTGAAAGACACAAATATGTACACCATTCTGTCAATTAAATTATCGAGCGAAACTCAACTTAATGTACAGTCCAAACTAAACTCAGAAAGTACCTCGTTCACTTGTGTCGACTTGTGAATGGACAAACTGAAAAGAAATCAAGTGGATAGGCTGTCAGTTTTTCCAGTGATGCACAAAAGTTATATCAACAAAGGCAACGAGTGATTCTACTCACTGTGTAGAATGGCGTCTGTTTTCTCGTAATTTTTTTCGAATTGCTCAGTGCGATGTTTTGTCGTTTTCGAAAGACATCGTGTATTATTTCATTTTCCAGGCTTCTCGCACCTATGAGGTGGAAAAACGAAATGGATAGAAGGCTGAGTTCGACTAGTTTGCTAAGAAATCAATAAACGCAGGGCTGCGGCTGAAGTGCATGAGAACGGTCAATGAGGCGTGTAATGCCGGCTGGGGCCACGGTTCGTAATTGCACGGCATGTCTAATACTGCCTGTTGCTTCTGTCATCTATGTTAATCGGTGGAACAAATCAGTCCTAAAGACGGATTTCAGCTAGAAAAGGCATGTACCTTCAAAATCGGTGCGTGGAGTCTCCTTCAAGCTCAGATTTGAAAGCCGTGTTTGACTTCCGGTTCGGCGTGAATAAATCCGGTGGCATGACGAGCTTTTGGAATTCTGGGATTTGTAGCTGAATCGCGGTGATTAATACGCTATTTGCATATGTCTTTTTGGAAATAGCCGATTCTACTATAACGGATTATACAGAGATACTGATGTTGATTCACTTCAGTTAAGTGCTTGGATGAAGTCGAGTGAATCGTCATGCTTAAATCCAGTGGTGTTCCGAGATATTGGGATTCTGGAGTTGAATCGCCGTGATTGGCCCACAATTTGCATATTATTTTCCGGAAATGACCAATTCTTCTGTAGCTGGTTTTGCAGGGGTACTAGTGATGAATCACTTCAGTTGAAGACTTTGAATAAACGAGAAGCTCTTTTTTAGACTACCATTAGTATCCATTATCGTTGCATGTTTATGAGTCTCCATATGTATTTAAAAGGTGCGATCAGTGTTGATGGTGATTATACAAATTGAGATCCCATTATCGCGTTATATATTGTACAACTCTGACATTTCGTTTAAACCACTTGTGGCAGTGTTAAATTTTAAAATTAGCAGTGCCTCTCTTTGACTTAACTTGGCCTCTAGGTCTCCACTTCGCAGGTCTGGTTCCACTTTTGAAATGACTGTCCATTTCAAGTCAGCTTCTGTGTGGACGTTCTCTATCCAGTGTTGGACTAAAGGGGCCGTGAGAATCTTCCTTTTGATCCTTGACTTATGCTGGGAGATGCGCTGTCGCACTTCCTGGCTAGTTTTGCCAATGTACAATTCTTTGCATGGGCAAAAAATGCCATAAATCAAGTTGCGGGTTTTACAGTTAGTAAAATTATCATGTTTCCAAAATGTTCCTTCATGTTGAAACAGATTCCCTACTATTGTAGATGGACAACAAAGGCACGAGCCACATTTGTGGTGGCCAGTGATTGGGGGTAAATGGACATAGTCTCTTAATGTGGGATTCTTTATTTTTGGCAGTGCTGCACGTACAATTTGATTGGCAATACTTTTATCTTTTCGGAATGCAAACAGTGGCTCCTCAGTAAACTGTGCATTTAGATCTTTTAGTAAATGCCAATTTTGATGGATTGCCTTTTTCAAAAAATTGGACGAAGGGCAATATGTAGATACACAGACGATGCGAGTTTGGTTTTTTGGTTCCCTCCTTTTTAAAAGATCTTCCCGTGGTGTCCACCACGCTCTTTTGATCGCCTGTTTCAAAAGTTTTGAGGGATAGCCTCGATCCAGTAATCTTTCTTTTAGGGCATTTGCGTGTTCCGTATATTCGTCTTTAAACGAACAGTTCCTTCGGATTCGAAGGAACTGTCCCATTGGTAGATTTTGTTTTAGGCTTCTGGGGTGATTGCTCGAATAATGCAGGGCTTTATTCCTGTCAGATTTCTTTCGATACAGTGTTGTTACTAATTCTCCATTGGAGCAATAGACCTTGACGTCCAAAAATGCCAATCTAGTCTTTGAAAACTGGATGCTAAACTTGATATCTCTTGTCCGATTGTTTAACCATCCATGAAAAATGGTTAGTTCTTCTTCATTGCCTGTCCATGTTCGAAACACGTCGTCAATATAACGGATCCACCCACCTATCCTTTGTTGAAATGGGTTGTTGTTATAAATGAATATGTCTTCATATTGACTCATAAACAATATCGCTAATTCCGGAGCAAAGGGGCAGCCCATGGCGACTCCCTTAATCTGGAAGAAGAAATCGTCTTTAAATTTGAAATAGTTCTTTTTGAGGGCCATTTTTGCTAGCTCCAAAATGAATTGAGTTGGTATTTTCATTGGCCGTTCTCTCATATTCAAAAAGATTTCTAAGACCTCTAGGGCCTTGTCCTGTGGAATTTGTGTGTATAATGACACGATGTCCATACTTACAAGAAGATCTTGATTCTCTGTGAATGGTAATGTATGGAGTTTGTTTATGAAATCAGTCGTGTCCCGAAGAAAAGATTTTACGTTCGTTATGAAGGGTTTAAGGAAAAAATCAATGAATTTTGATATTGGCTCAAAAAGTGATTCACAGACAGAAATAATTGGCCTTCCCGGCGGTGATGCTTCATCTTTATGTACTTTGGGGAGTACATGGAACAAGGGTGTGCGTGGGTGTTTGTTTTGTAAATATTCAAACTCCTTTTTGCAGAGGAAGCCTTGTTCAAATCCCCTGTTGAGTATAGAAAAAAGTTCATTTTGAAGTTCCAAAGTGGGGTCTTTGTCTATTTTACGGTAGCACTCACGGTCCATTAACTGTCTATTTGCCTCTGCAATATATTCAGTCGTTCCCCAGACTACAATTGAACCGCCTTTATCGGCTTGTTTTATTATTATGTTTTCATCATTTTTGAGTGAGCATAACGCATCTCGTTGTACTTTTGTTAAGTTTGGTTTGACGTATCCCATATTCCTCTTTTCTTGAAAAGAAATCGCAGATAAAACAGTCTTTTCAAAGGTAGTAACCTCTTTTGGGACTTTGCTTGCAGGAGGGCAGAAGCTTGATTTTTTTCTTAATCCTGTAGTTTCTGTTAATGGCATTATTTCTTTTTCTGCAAAGAAGGTTGTTAACCTAATTTTTCTGCAGAACTCGATGAACTCGGATTTTAATCTCACAAAATCTGTTGGTTTTGCAGGAACAAAGGTCAAACCTTTTTCGAGGACACTTATTTCCGTTGCCGTAAGGAGTTTATTGGAAAGGTTATAAATAGATGATTTTTTTAACTCTTGTAATTTTGTCTCCTTGTAGACATCTCCCATGGTTGTTGATATCGTGTTTTGGCACGGGCTTTTGGTTGGCCCCGTGCTAAAAAAGGCTGTTGTTGCTGTTGGGGAGTGCTTTGTTGATAATTTGGTTGGAAATTCTGTTGATAATTTGTTTGGTATCCTCCACGTCTGGCAAAGGGGGGTTGATACTTGTTACTATCCGAATCACTTCCCCCTGAAGATGAAGTATCCGAGAATGTTATATATTTGTTGCGTGATCTTCCTTGGTTATCCGGAAGAAATCTTTTGCTTCTGGTCGCGAATAAAAATCCTGCTGGAGATAGGGATATGCTTTTTCAATTGAAAAATTGCGTTTGTCTCTCTCAAAATTATTTTTGGCTGGAATTCTCCCCAGCCAGAGGCACATTCCAGGGAGCTAATGTTAACATTATAGCTTAGGTTGTTGGCCATCTGGAAACAAAGATGGTGAGGCGAGAGGGAATAGCCCCAGAGATAAGCGACTCACTGACGGCGGAACAGCTCTGGAGTCTCCTCCAAGTGTCAAGGGTGGCTGCAAGAAAAGCCTCCTGGCCAGTAGGGAAGACAAACTGGGGAAAAACAACAAAGAAACTCATCACTCCATCCATGAGAGTTTACGTTGTTTAGAGGTCAGAGGTTCGGTGGCGACAACATAGAAATGTTGAAGGTGTGCCAGGTGAGGTGGAAGTCTCCCCAGCCAGAGGCACATTCCAGGGAGTTAATGTTATGGTGGCGGTCCGTCCTCCTCAGCTTAAGATAGGGCGGACCTAAATTTAAAGATCATGAAAGCTGCAGCCTGACAGAAGAATGAGCAGGAAAACTGTGGACCAACAGGTCTGAGTCAATACGATGCAGAATCTTGATTTATTATCAACAAAACAATTGCAAATACTGCTCAACTTATTTCAACTTTGTTGGATATACAGTGAGGAACTAAACTCTCATCTATATAGACCACTCGTACAGTCTAGAATTCAATCATAGAAAAAACTTTTTATTATTTTGTTTTTTTTATTCGCCTTCAATTTGAATTAATTACTCTCATTTAGCAAAAGGAGGGAATTTTTTTATTCAACATTTATTCACAAAGCAAGAGAAGAGCTCCTAATAATTAAAACTATGTGGAAGTATTTATTTACAAAAGGGTGAGAGTGCAGATGTGGAAAGAGAAAAAATCCATACATTCAACCGCTAAATTCTCTATCAATTTCATACAGCACCATATATACCGCATATATACCAAATAATAATAGAAAAGATTTAGTGTGAGGGAGAGGGGGAGAAGGGAAAGCCCTGTGCTAATTTTTATTTTGAGGGCAAGGAACGGAAAACTACACAACTTATTTAACAAATATTTCTCATTTACAAAAAACCTATGTATTAGGCCTTCAGACACTTTATTCACAGTTATTTACATTTAATCAGTATTCCACTGATTAGCCTAATATAGACACTGAATATGATGGAAAACTTAGATGAGAATATACAGGTGGTCGACGCGTTTCGAATCCCCAAAAGTAATGGGATTCTCCTCAGGACCATATATGAAAATTAATCTGAAAGACACAAATATGTACACCATTCTGTAAATTAAATTATCGAGCGAAACTCAACTTAATGTACAGTCCAAACTAAAGTCAGAAAGTACCTCGTTCACTTGTGTCGACTTGTGAATGGACAAACTGAAAAGAAATCAAGTGGATAGGCTGTCAGTTTTTCCAGTGATGCACAAAAGTTATATCAACAAAGGCAACGAGTGATTCTACTCACTGTGTAGAATGGCGTCTATTTTCTCGTAATTTTTTTCGAATTGCTCAGTGCGATGTTTTGTCGTTTTCGAAAGACATCGTGTATTATTTCATTTTCCAGGCTTCTCGCACCTATGAGGTGGAAAAACGAAATGGATAGAAGGCTGAGTTCGACTAGTTTGCTAAGAAATCAATAAACGCAGGGCTGCGGCTGAAGTGCATGAGAACGGTCAATGAGGCGTGTAATGCCGGCTGGGGCCACGGTTCGTAATTGCACGGCATGTCTAATACTGCCTGTTGCTTCTGTCATCTATGTTAATCGGTGGAACAAATCAGTCCTAAAGACGGATTTCAGCTAGAAAAGGCATGTACCTTCAAAATCGGTGCGTGGAGTCTCCTTCAAGCTCAGATTTGAAAGCCGTATTTGACTTCCGGTTCGGCGTGAATAAATCCGGTGGCATGACGAGCTTTTGGAATTCTGGGATTTGTAGTTGAATCGCGGTGATTAATACGCTATTTGCATATGTCTTTTTGGAAATAGCCGATTCTACTATAACGGATTATACAGAGATACTGATGTTGATTCACTTCAGTTAAGTGCTTGGATGAAGTCGAGTGAATCGTCATGCTTAAATCCAGTGGCGTTCCGAGATATTGGGATTCTGGAGTTGAATCGCCGTGATTGGCCCACAATTTGCATATTATTTTCCGGAAATGACCAATTCTTCTGTAGCTGGTTTTGCAGGGGTACTAGTGATGAATCACTTCAGTTGAAGACTTTGAATAAACGAGAAGCTCTTTTTTAGACTACCATTAGTATCCATTATCGTTGCATGTTTATGAGTCTCCATATGTATTTAAAAGGTGCGATCAGTGTTGATGGTGATTATACAAATTGAGATCCCATTATCGCGTTATATATTGTACAACTCTGACATTTCGTTTAAACCACTTGTGGCAGTGTTAAATTTTAAAATTAGCAGTGCCTCTCTTTGACTTAACTTGGCCTCTAGGTCTCCACCTCGCAGGTCTGGTTCCTCTTTTGAAATGACTGTCCATTTCAAGTCAGCTTCTGTGTGGACGTTCTCTATCCAGTGTTGGACTAAAGGGGCCGTGAGAATCTTCCTTTTGATCCTTGACTTATGCTGGGAGATGCGCTGTCGCACTTCCTGGCTAGTTTTGCCAATGTACAATTTTTTGCATGGGCAAAAAATGCCATAAATCAAGTTGCGGGTTTTACAGTTAGTAAAATGATCATGTTTCCAAAATGTTCCTTCATGTTGAAACAGATTCCCTTCTGTTGTAGATGGACAACAAAGGCACGAGCCACATTTGTGGTGGCCAGTGATTGGGGGTAAATGGACATAGTCTCTTAATGTGGGATTCTTTATTTTTGGCAGTGCTGCATGTACAATTTGATTGGCAATACTTTTATCTTTTCGGAATGCAAACAGTGGCTCCTCAGTAAACTGTGCATTTAGATCTTTTAGTAAATGCCAATTTTGATGGATTGCCTTTTTCACAAAATTGGACGAAGGGCAATATGTAGATACACAGACGATGCGAGTTTGGTTTTTTGGTTCCTTCTTTTTTAAAAGATCTTCCCGCGGTGTCCACCACGCTCTTTTGATCGCCTGTTTCAAAAGTTTTGAGGGATAGCCTCGATCCAGTAATCTTTCTTTTAGGGCATTTGCGTGTTCCGTATATTCGTCTTTAAACGAACAGTTCCTTCGGATTCGAAGGAACTGTCCCATTGGTAGATTTTGTTTTAGGCTTCTGGGGTGATTGCTCGAATAATGCAGGGCTTTATTCCTGTCAGATTTATTTCGATACAGTGTTGTTACTAATTCTCCATTGGAGCAATAGACCTTGACGTCCAAAAATGCCAATCTAGTCTTTGAAAACTGGATGCTAAACTTGATATCTCTTGTCCGATTGTTTAATCATCCATGAAAAACGGTTAGTTCTTCTTCATTGCCTGTCCATGTTAGAAACACGTCGTCAATATAACGGACCCACCCACCTATCCTTTGTTGAAATGGGTTGTTGTTATAAATGAATGTGTCTTCATATTGACTCATAAACAATATTGCTAATTCCGGAGCAAAGGGGCAGCCCATGGCGACTCCCTTAATCTGGAAGAAGAAATCGTCTTTAAATTTGAAATTGTTCTTTTTGAGGGCCATTTTTGCTAGCTCCAAAATGAATTGAGTTGGTATTTTCATTGGCCGTTCTCTCATATTCAAAAAGATTTCTAAGACCTCTAGGGCCTTGTCCTGTGGAATTTGTGTGTATAATGACACGATGTCCATACTTACAAGAAGATCTTGATTCTCTGTGAATGGTAAGGTATGGAATTTGTTTATGAAATCGGTCGTGTCCCGAAGAAAAGATTTTACGTTAGTCATGAAGGGTTTAAGGAAAAAATCAATGAATTTTGATATTGGCTCAAAAAGTGATTCACAGACAGAAATAATTGGCCTTCCCGGCGGTGATGTTTCATCTTTATGTACTTTGGGGAGTACATAGAACAAGGGTGTGCGTGGGTGTTTGTTTTGTAAATATTCAAACTCCTTTTTGCAGAGGAAGCCTTGTTCAAATCCCCTGTTGAGTATAGAAAAAAGTTCATTTTGAAGTTCCAAAGTGGGGTCTTTGTCTATTTTACGGTAGCACTCACGGTCCATTAACTGTCTATTTGCCTCTGCAATATATTCAGTCGTTCCCCAGACTACAATTGAACCGCCTTTATCGGCTTGTTTTATTATTATGTTTTCATCATTTTTGAGTGAGCATAACGCATCTCGTTGTACTTTTGTTAAGTTTGGTTTGACGTATCCCATATTCCTCTTTTCTTGAAAAGAAATCGCAGATAAAACAGTCTTTTCAAAGGTAGTAACCTCTTTCGGGACTTTGCTTGCAGGAGGGCAGAAGCTTGATTTTTTTCTTAATCCTGTAGTTTCTGTTAATGGCATTATTTCTTTTTCTGCAAAGAAGGTTGTTAACCTAATTTTTCTGCAGAACTCGATGAACTCGGATTTTAATCTCACAAAATCTGTTGGTTTTGCAGGAACAAAGGTCAAACCTTTTTCGAGGACACTTATTTCCGTTGCCGTAAGGAGTTTATTCGAAAGGTTATAAATAGATGATTTTTTTAACTCTTGTAATTTTGTCTCCTTGTAGACATCTCCCATGGTTGTTGATATCGTGTTTTGGCACGGGCTTTTGGTTGGCCCCGTGCTAAAAAAGGCTGTTGTTGCTGTTGGGGAGTGCTTTGTTGATAATTTGGTTGGAAATTCTGTTGATAATTTGTTTGGTATCCTCCACGTCTGGCAAAGGGGGGTTGATACTTGTTACTATCCGAATCACTTCCCCCTGAAGATGAAGTATCCGAGAATGTTATATATTTGTTGCGTGATCTTCCTTGGTTATCCGGAAGAAATCTTTTGCTTCTGGTCGCGAATAAAAATCCTGCTGGAGATAGGGATATGCTTTTTCAATTGAAAAATTGCGTTTGTCTCTCTCAAAATTATTTTTGGCTGGAATTCTCCCCAGCCAGAGGCACATTCCAGGGAGCTAATGTTAACATTATAGCTTAGGTTGTTGGCCATCTGGAAACAAAGATGGTGAGGGGAGAGGGAATAGCCCCAGAGATAAGCGACTCACTGACGGCGGAGCAGCTCTGGAGTCTCCCCCAAGTGTCAAGGGTGGCTGCAAGAAAAGCCTCCTGGCCAGTAGGGAAGACAAACTGGGGAAAAACAACAAAGAAACTCATCACTCCATCCATGAGAGTTTACGTTGTTTAGAGGTCAGAGTTTCGGTGGCGACAACATAGAAATGTTGAAGGTGTGCCAGGTGAGGTGGAAGTCTCCCCAGCCAGAGGCACATTCCAGGGAGCTAATGTTATGGTGGCGGTCCGTCCTCCTCAGCTTAAGATAGGGCGGACCTAAATTTAAAGATCATGAAAGCTGCAGCCTGACAGAAGAATGAGCAGGAAAACTGTGGACCAACAGGTCTGAGTCAATACGATGCAGAATCTTGATTTATTATCAACAAAACAATTGCAAATACTGCTCAACTTATTTCAACGTTGTTGGATATACAGTGAGGAACTAAACTCTCATCTATATAGACCACTCGTACAGTCTAGAATTCAATCATAGAAAAAACTTTTTATTATTTTGTTTTTTTTATTCGCCTTCAATTTGAATTAATTACTCTCATTTAGCAAAAGGAGGGAATTTTTTTATTCAACATTTATTCACAAAGCAAGAGAAGAGCTCCTAATAATTAAAACTATGTGGAAGTATTTATTTACAAAAGGGCGAGAGTGCAGATGTGGAAAGAGAAAAAATCCATACATTCAACCGCTAAATTCTCTATCAATTTCATACAGCACCATATATACCGCATATATACCAAATAATAATAGAAAAGATTTAGTGTGAGGGAGAGGGGGAGAAGGGAAAGCCCTGTGCTAATTTTTATTTTGAGGGCAAGGAACGGAAAACTACACAACTTTTTTAACAAATATTTCTCATTTACAAAAAACCTATGTATTAGGCCTTCAGACACTTTATTCACAGTTATTTACATTTAATCAGTATTCCACTGATTAGCCTAATATAGACACTGAATATGATGGAAAACTTAGATGAGAAAATACAGGTGGTCGACGCGTTTCGAATCCCCAAAAGTAATGGGATTCTCCTCAGGACCATATATGAAAATTAATCTGAAAGACACAAATATGTACACCATTCTGTCAATTAAATTATCGAGCGAAACTCAACTTAATGTACAGTCCAAACTAAACTCAGAAAGTACCTTGTTCACTTGTGTCGACTTGTGAATGGACAAACTGAAAAGAAATCAAGTGGATAGGCTGTCAGTTTTTCCAGTGATGCACAAAAGTTATATCAACAAAGGCAACGAGTGATTCTACTCACTGTGTAGAATGGCGTCTGTTTTCTCGTAATTTTTTTCGAATTGCTCAGTGCGATGTTTTGTCGTTTTCGAAAGACATCGTGTATTATTTCATTTTCCAGGCTTCTCGCACCTATGAGGTGGAAAAACGAAATGGATAGAAGGCTGAGTTCGACTAGTTTGCTAAGAAATCAATAAACGCAGGGCTGCGGCTGAAGTGCATGAGAACGGTCAATGAGGTGTGTAATGCCGGCTGGGGCCACGGTTCGTAATTGCACGGCATGTCTAATATTGCCTGTTGCTTCTGTCATCTATGTTAATCGGTGGAACAAATCAGTCCTAAAGACGGATTTCAGCTAGAAAAGGCATGTACCTTCAAAATCGGTGCGTGGAGTCTCCTTCGAGCTCAGATTTGAAAGCCGTGTTTGACTTCCGGTTCGGCGTGAATAAATCCGGTGGCATGACGAGCTTTTGGAATTCTGGGATTTGTAGTTGAATCGCGGTGATTAATACGCTATTTGCATATGTCTTTTTGGAAATAGCCGATTCTACTATAACGGATTATACAGAGATACTGATGTTGATTCACTTCAGTTAAGTGCTTGGATGAAGTTGAGTGAATCGTCATGCTTAAATCCAGTGGCGTTCCGAGATATTGGGATTCTGGAGTTGAATCGCCGTGATTGGCCCACAATTTGCATATTATTTTCCGGAAATGACCAATTCTTCTGTAGCTGGTTTTGCAGGGGTACTAGTGATGAATCACTTCAGTTGAAGACTTTGAATAAACGAGAAGCTCTTTTTTAGACTACCATTAGTATCCATTATCGTTGCATGTTTATGAGTCTCCATATGTATTTAAAAGGTGCGATCAGTGTTGATGGTGATTATACAAATTGAGATCCCATTATCGCGTTATATATTGTACAACTCTGACATTTCGTTTAAACCACTTGTGGCAGTGTTAAATTTTAAAATTAGCAGTGCCTCTCTTTGACTTTACTTGGCCTCTAGGTCTCCACCTCGCAGGTCTGGTTCCACTTTTGAAATGACTGTCCATTTCAAGTCAGCTTCTGTGTGGACGTTCTCTACCCAGTGTTGGACTAAAGGGGCCGTGAGAATCTTCCTTTTGATCCTTGACTTATGCTGGGAGATGCGCTGTCGCACTTCCTGGCTAGTTTTGCCAATGTACAATTTTTTGCATGGGCAAAAAATGCCATAAATCAAGTTGCGGGTTTTACAGTTAGTAAAATGATCATGTTTCCAAAATGTTCCTTCATGTTGAAACAGATTCCCTTCTATTGTAGATGGACAACAAAGGCACGAGCCACATTTGTGGTGGCCAGTGATTGGGAGTAAATGGACATAGTCTCTTAATGTGGGATTCTTTATTTTTGGCAGTGCTGCACGTACAATTTGATTGGCAATACTTTTATCTTTTCGGAATGCAAACAGTGGCTCCTCAGTAAACTGTGCATTTAGATCTTTTAGTAAATGCCAATTTTGATGGATTGCCTTTTTCAAAAAATTGGACGAAGGGCAATATGTAGATACACAGACGATGCGAGTTTTGTTTTTTGGTTCCTTCTTTTTTAAAAGATCTTCCCGCGGTGTCCACCACGCTCTTTTGATCGCCTGTTTCAAAAGTTTTGAGGGATAGCCTCGATCCAGTAATCTTTCTTTTAGGGCATTTGCGTGTTCCATATATTTGTCTTTAAACGAACAGTTCCTTCGGATTCGAAGGAACTGTCCCATTGGTAGATTTTGTTTTAAGCTTCTGGGGTGATTGCTCGAATAATGCAGGGCTTTATTCCTGTCAGATTCCTTTCGATGCAGTGTTGTTACTAATTCTCCATTGGAGCAATAGACCTTGACGTCCAAAAATGCCAATCTAGTCTTTGAAAACTGGATGCTAAACTTGATATCTCTTGTCCGATTGTTTAACCATCCATGAAAAACGGTTAGTTCTTCTTCATTGCCTGTCCATGTTAGAAACACGTCGTCAATATAACGGATCCACCCACCTATCCTTTGTTGAAATGGGTTGTTGTTATAAATGAATGTGTCTTCATATTGACTCATAAACAATATCGCTAATTCCGGAGCAAAGGGGCAGCCCATGGCGACTCCCTTAATCTGGAAGAAGAAATCGTCTTTACATTTGAAATAGTTCTTTTTGAGGGCCATTTTTGCTAGCTCCAAAATGAATTGAGTTGGTATTTTCATTGGCCGTTCTCTCATATTCAAAAAGATTTCTAAGACCTCTAGGGCCTTGTCCTGTGGAATTTGTGTGTATAATGACACGATGTCCATACTTACAAGAAGATCTTGATTCTCTGTGAATGGTAATGTATGGAGTTTGTTTATGAAATCAGTCGTGTCCCGAAGAAAAGATTTTACGTTCGTCATGAAGGGTTTAAGGAAAAAATCAATGAATTTTGATATTGGCTCAAAAAGTGATTCACAGACAGAAATAATTGGCCTTCCCGGCGGTGATGTTTCATCTTTATGTACTTTGGGGAGTACATAGAACAAGGGTGTGCGTGGGTGTTTGTTTTGTAAATATTCAAACTCCTTTTTGCAGAGGAAGCCTTGTTCAAATCCCCTGTTGAGTATAGAAAAAAGTTCATTTTGAAGTTCCAAAGTGGGGTCTTTGTCTATTTTACGGTAGCACTCACGGTCCATTAACTGTCTATTAGCCTCTGCAATATATTCAGTCGTTCCCCAGACTACAATTGAACCGCCTTTATCGGCTTGTTTTATTATTATGTTTTCATCATTTTTGAGTGAGCATAACGCATCTCGTTGTACTTTTGTTAAGTTTGGTTTGACGTATCCCATATTCCTCTTTTCTTGAAAAGAAATCGCAGATAAAACAGTCTTTTCAAAGGTAGTAACCTCTTTCGGGACTTTGCTTGCAGGAGGGCAGAAGCTTGATTTTTTTCTTAATCCTGTAGTTTCTGTTAATGGCATTATTTCTTTTTCTGCAAAGAAGGTTGTTAACCTAATTTTTCTGCAGAACTCGATGAACTCGGATTTTAATCTCACAAAATCTGTTGGTTTTGCAGGAACAAAGGTCAAACCTTTTTCGAGGACACTTATTTCCGTTGCCGTAAGGAGTTTATTCGAAAGGTTATAAATAGATGATTTTTTTAACTTTTGTAATTTTGTCTCCTTGTAGACATCTCCCATGGTTGTTGATATCGTGTTTTGGCATGGGCTTTTGGTTGGCCCCGTGCTAAAAAAGGCTGTTGTTGCTGTTGGGGAGTGCTTTGTTGATAATTTGGTTGGAAATTCTGTTGATAATTTGTTTGGTATCCTCCACGTCTGGCAAAGGGGGGTTGATAGTTGTTACTATCCGAATCACTTCCCCCTGAAGATGAAGTATCCGAGAATGTTATATATTTGTTGCGTGATCTTCCTTGGTTATCCGGAAGAAATCTTTTGCTTCTGGTCGCGAATAAAAATCCTGCTGGAGATAGGGATATGCTTTTTCAATTGAAAAATTGTGTTTGTCTCTCTCAAAATTATTTTTGGCTGGAATTCTCCCCAGCCAGAGGCACATTCCAGGGAGCTAATGTTAACATTATAGCTTAGGTTGTTGGCCATCTGGAAACAAAGATGGTGAGGCGAGAGGGAATAGTCCCAGAGATAAGCGACTCACTGACGGCGGAACAGCTCTGGAGTCTCCCCCAAGTGTCAAGGGTGGCTGCAAGAAAAGCCTCCTGGCCACTAGGGAAGACAAACTGGGGAAAAACAACAAAGAAACTCATCACTCCATCCATGAGAGTTTACGTTGTTTAGAGGTCAGAGTTTCGGTGGCGACAACATAGAAATGTTGAAGGTGTGCCAGGTGAGGTGGAAGTCTCCCCAGCCAGAGGCACATTCCAGGGAGCTAATGTTATGGTGGCGGTCCGTCCTCCTCAGCTTAAGATAGGGCGGACCTAAATTTAAAGCTCATGAAAGCTGCAGCCTGACAGAAGAATGAGCAGGAAAACTGTGGACCAACAGGTCTGAGTCAATACGATGCAGAATCTTGATTTATGTCATGGCTTCTCAGCTTCTGGAGGAGGGGCTGCGTTCACGTCGGCTTTCATCTTGCGTGGGCCTGGAAATAGCTCTCCAGTGGTGAAAATGCTGCCTGGGCCTCAGAAGTGGGGGCCAGACGGGGGCCCTGGACTCCCCAGCGACGGGGGGGAGTCCACCATCTGGAAGAGGAGAACATTGTAAAGATTTACAAAACATGAGGTCTAATAAATGTAAAGAAATTGAAAGACGGGAGGTTACGGATACTATAAGCACTCACAAAAAATGGACAAATTAGGGGAAGTCAAGGTAGGGGGCCAGAAAGGCAATGATTTGCAAAGTCATCCTTTAGAGTTTGTTGACAATTTTTTTATCCACATACCTTAATGCAGTAGTATTTCTGTACCAGCATTTAACCACCTGTCCTTTTCCAAATAATCATTCTTTTAACATTGGTAGGTGACCTAAATGGGAAGGAAAATTCTACTTACCAGTATGCATCTGTTCTTGACATGCAGAGCTGCAGATTTCTACACTTAGCATTAGATCGCCACCTGGTGTTGGGTTCGCATGATTGCATGTTGTTGTTGTCTTGGAAGAAGTCTTTTGTAGTCACGAGATAGGTGACTCCTCCCTTGGATGATAGTGCGCATGGGCATCGGTTCCATCCTTAGATTGTTTTTCGCCATGATGGGTAATGATGGAGTTAGTAGAAATAAAGAAGGGATGTCCATGTGTATATCTAATTACGATGAAACTGGAACAGATACAGGTCCCGGGGAGGCGGGAGGGCGTGTACAAATCTGCAACTCTACATGCCAAGAACAGATGCATACTGGTAAGTAGCATTTTCCGTTCGAGGCATATGAGCTGCAGATTCTACACTTAGCATCGATTGTGCAGCAGTGTCTCCCCTAGCGGTGGTCACCTGTATCCGTTGCATTAGTTTGAAAGAGAGTTTTTAGGACAGCTTGGCCTATTTCAGCTTGCTGCTTGGCTTGCACATCAACACAGTGGTGTTTAATGAAGGTGTGTGTTGTAGACCATGTTGCTGCCTTGCAGATGTCTTCTAGTGGAATGTTCCCTAAGAAAGCCATAGAGGCTCCTAGTTTGCATGTGGAGTGCGCTCTTGGAGGAACTGTTAATGTACGTTTTGCTTTTTGATAGCATATTTGTAAACATTTTACAATCCACCTTGCAATTCCAGCTCTAGAGATGGGATTGTCTTTATGTGGTGGAGAGAAAGCTACAAATAATTGCTTTGTTTTGCGAAAGGATTTGGTCCTATCTGTATAATAGAGAAGAGCTCTTTTAACGTCTAGGTTGTGTAGAGCTCTTTCTGCTACAGAGTCTGGGTTTTGGAAAAACACCGGTAACTCTACAGATTGGTTTAAATGAAACAGAGTAATGACTTTTGGAAGGAATTTAGGATTTGTTCTGAGAACCACTTTATTACGGTGTAATTGTAAAAATGGTTCTTGTATAGTGAAAGCTTGAATCTCACTAACTCTCCTAAGAGAGGTAATAGCTACAAGAAAAGCTGTTTTCCATGTGAGGAATTGCAGTTCACATTTGTGTAGAGGTTCAAAAGGTGGTCCCATGAGCCTTGTAAGAACAATGTTTAGGTTCCACACTGGAGAGGGTGGTAACCTGGGAGGAGTGATTCTTTTTAATCTTTCCATAAATGCTTTAATAACAGGCACTCTAAATAATGACAGATGTTGTCTATTTTGTAAATATGCTGCAATTGCTGCCAGATGTAGGCGTATAGATGAATATGCCAAGTTACATCTTTGTAAATGTAAAAGGTAGCAAATGATATTTTCGATGGAAGCATCTAGGGGATCAATTTGGTTATTGTTGCAGTAAATGGCAAATATTTTCCATTTAGCAGCATAGCAAGCTCTAGTAGTAGGTCTCCTGGCTTCTTTAATGATATTCATACAGTCTGGTGGTAGGTTAAGATAACCAAACTCTAAGACCTCAGGAGCCAGATCGCCAGATTCAGTTGGCTTGGTTCTGGTTGTCTGATGTCTCCATGGTTCTGCGTTAGCATGGATGGTGTCAGACGTAGTTTCCGGTGTGGAACTAGGGATAGTTCTAGCAGTGTTGTATACCACGGATGGCGTGCCCATGTGGGAGCTACTAAAATCCGTTTGAGCAACTGTTGTCGTAGCTTGCGCACTATTAGTGGTATTAGTGGTAGTGGCGGAAAAGCGTACGCAAATCTGCCTACTCAGTTCATCCATATCGCATTGCCCTTGGAAAGCAGGTGTGGAAACCTGGAGGCGAAGGTTGGGCATTTTGCGTTTTCGTGTGTGGCGAACAGATCTGTGTCTGGATGACCCCACTTGTGAAAGAATGGTAGAAGAACTTGCGGATGTAGTTCCCATTCGTGAATTTGTTTTGTCTGTCGACTTAACAGATCAGCTATCTGATTGTGAACTCCTGGAAGGTGTTCTGCTAACAGATATATGTTTTGTGGAATGGCCCATCTCCAAATGTTCTGTGCAAGCTGGGATAGCTGTAGAGAGTGTGTCCCCCCTGTTTTTGTATATAGTACATAGCTGTCATGTTGTCCGTCCGGATTAAGACAGCTTTGTTTTGTACTTGTACTTGGAAAGTTTTGAGCGCTAAGAATATTGCTAGCAGCTCTAGGTGGTTGATATGGAACGATCTTTGTTGAATGGTTCATTGCCCTTGAGTTGTATGATGTAGGAGATGCGCTCCCCATCCTGTGAGAGATGCGTCTGCTGTAAGTACTATTTGTGGAACAGGTTCGAGGAACGGCCGCCCTTTTTTCAAGTTTTTGGTGTTCCACCACTGCAGAGAGCGATGTGTGCGGCTGTCCACCAACACCAGGTCTGTTAGTTGTCCTTGAGCCTGGTTCCACTGTTGTGCTAGACATTCCTGTAACTGACGTATTTGCAATCTTGCATATGGTACAATAAAGATGCAAGATGCCTTCATGCCTATTAGTCCCATGAACAATCTGGCTGGGAGAGAGTGTTGATGTTGAAACTTTGTGACTAAGGCTTGAATGTTTTGTATCCTTGCTGGACTGGGATATGCTAGAGCTGTAGATGTGTTTATTGTAGCCCCTAAATATTGATGTACATGAGAGGGCTGTAGGTGCGACTTGGTGTAGTTGATTGTGAACCCTAAGTCGTGCAATGTTTGAATTGTCTGAGATGTGTGTTGGACACAGTGATTGAATGACTTGGCTTTTATGAGCCAATCATCTAGATATGGGAAGACATGTATTTGTTGTATTCTGAGATGTGCTGCTACTTCTGCTAGACACTTTGTGAACACTCTTGGTGCAGTTGTTACCCTGAATAGAAGGACTTTGAATTGATAATGCTGTCCTTCCTGTACAAACCTCAGATACTTCCTGTGAGAAGGATGTATAGGAATGTGGAAGTAGGTGTCCTTTAGATCTAGTGTTGTAAGGAAATCGCCTTGTTGCAGCAATGGGAGCACTTATTGTAAAGTGATCATATGGAAATGATCTGAGTGTATATAGTGATTGAGGGGCCTGAGGTCGAGAATTGGTCTTAGTGTCCTGTCCTTTTTGGGTATTAGAAAATACAGCGAGTAAACCCCTGTTCCTTGATGTTGTAAAGGAACTATTTCTATTGCGTCTTTTTGAAGAAGTGATATGACTTCTTGTTTGAGCAGTGTAAGATGTTCTGCAGACATTGGACGCTGCCTGGGTGGTATGTGTGGAGGGGTAGCTGTAAGTTCGAGGCAGTAGCCATACTGGATAATTTGTCTTACCCACCTGTCTGTTGTGATGGAATTCCAGACAGGTAGGAACTGTGTTAGTCTGCCCCCCACAGGAGTGGAGTGCTGTTGGGGGAGCAGAGGGAAGTCAGTGTTTTGTGGTGGAAGAGGTTTGATTATTGTTGTTACCTCGACCTCTTCCTTTATTATTGTTGCCTCTATAGCCTTCCCATAAATATCCTTTACTGGAGGATGTCTGTGTATTGGATTTGAAGGAAGCTGTATTGTCTGCTCCAGTCTGTTAGGAGCCTCCTCTATGGAAGGAGCGATGAAAGGAGCCTCTAGCTTGTGTGGATTGCAACTTATCCCATAGATTTGGCTGTATCGGTGTCTTTCTTCATTTTCTCAAGTGCTGTGTCTACCTCTGGTCCAAGCAATTGATTTTGGCTTAATGGCTGATTTACGATGGTAGTTTGCACTTCCTACTTAAATCCTGTAATGCGTAGCCACGCATGACGTCTAAGTAGGACACTAGTATTTACAGCTCTAGATGCAGTGTCTGCTACATCAAGTGCGCACTTGATTGAGGCATTTGAAATTACCTTGCCTTCTTGTATATGGTTGTTTGCCTGCACCTTATATTGCTCAGGTAGATGTTGTAGTAGTGTCTCTAACTGATCATAGTGAGCCCTGTCATATCTTGCAAGGGGGGCTTGTGTGTTAGCTATACGCCATGTATTGCTAGCTTGTGCAGCTATCCTTTTGCTTGAAGCATCTATCACCTTAGATTCTTTATCAGGGGGTGGTGCTTCACCTGATGTCTGTGAGTTTGCTCTTTATCCAGCATTTGACACAACTAGGGAATCTAAGGGTAGCTGTCCTTTAATGTAGGAAGGATCCCCAGGAGCAGGCCTGTACTTTTTCTCAATTCTAGGGTTAAGAATCCTAGCACGTACAGGATCTTTAAATACTTCTGGAGCATGTTTGATGACCCCTTTAATCATAGGCAGAATTTGAACATACTTTTGTGATTGTTCAAACGTATCTAATAAAAAGTCTTCCTCTGCCTCATCTGAATGCATGGTGACCCCATGATAGATGGCAGCCCTATTCAGTAAGTGCCCAAAACCAATATTGTCTTCTGGGGGAGAAGGTTTTGATGGATATGAATGTGGGTCAGGAATATCTGGCACATCTTGTGGGGTTGGGTACTCCCAATCTGGATCATCAATAGGGTAGGGAAAAGGCTCATCTGGGTCTACCCCTCCCCTATGCTATACTCATCATCATTTGAAGATGTATGTGGTGAAGAATGAGGAGGAGAGTTTTCAGGAGAATTTTGAGGTGAAATGTTAAGAGGAACAGGAGATGAAGGAGAAGGGAGTATAGGAGAAGAAGGGTGCATAGGAGATGTGGCAGAGTCCTTCTTCTTGACAGGCACTGTAGGTGTAGGTGCTGTGTCTGACTTCCTCTTCCTGTGTGGTGTAGTGGATACATGACCTGTCTTTGGGTCAATGTAGATCTTCTTTTGTAGAGGATCAAGTTGGAAAAGGTCTTCTCATTACGGAACCTTTGCCGGCGCCGATTTTTTCGGTTCTGGGCGTGGTTGCTGCTTGTCTTTAGCCTTAGGAGTTGTAACTGTGTCCTTTGGCGTAGATTTCGGCACCGAAGGTATTGTTTTCGGAGTCGTTGGCTGTTTCGAGGGCTTGAGCTCATCGGAATCAGACCTTGTAGGTTTCGGTACTGAAAATATTGGCTTCAGAGTAGAAGCTGGTCTCGTTGGCCTCGAGACGTCAGACGCTGGCTTCATAAATTTGTCTTTAGAAGTCGACGGTTTCGGAGCCGGGACTTCTTTCGGTTTCAGTGCCGAGGGAGCTGGTGGGATCGGCACGTGCATCTTGCTCGGTAAGGAGCTACCAGAAGGCTTGATTCTTTTTTTCGGAGCCGGGCTCTATGGCAGGGCTTTGGAAGTGTTTTTTCGGTCGCGACTGGGCCCCGGAGGCAGAGTGTTGACCTTTGCCTTCGATTTGGGTGCTGGGTATAGGGCAGGGGCAGTAGTACTCACGTGCTGACCCGATGGTATGGAGTCATCGGAGTCGTCTGCCCCGGATACGATTTGGAGATCGTCTGAATCTCCTTCTGGGATGAGCGGATCGAAAGGATGCACAGGCTGTACAGCTGGATTTGTCGTGTTCTGGCGATAAGCACAGGTTACAGACCTCGTGAAGGTCACTGTGTGGAAACTTTGCTCCATACTCGGGGCATCTTTTGAATGGGGTCCTTTCCATGAGGTGTAATCCTCACGGCGTGGATAGGCCCAACGGCCCACGTCGACGACAGGAATCGAGCGGATGGAGTTGTGTCGATGTTTATGGATATCGAAAGTAGTTTGGTGAAGTTTGAATAAGTTTTTACGCGTCGAAGTACTTGAAAAGTAGATTTTGAACCGGAACGGAAAAGTTTCATCCAAACCCAGTGGCGAAAAAAAACAATCTAAGGATGGAGCCGATGCCCATGCGCACTATTGTCCAAGGGAGGAGTCACCTATCTCGTGACTACAAAAGACTTCTTCCAGAACGACAACCACATGCAATCATCCGCGCCCAACACCAGGTGGCGATCTAATGCTAAGTGTAGAATCTACAACTCATATGCCTCGAACACAGCGTTTACAACGCTGTTGGTAAAACAACTGCGTTGTTACCACGCAGACCATTACAACACAAGTCATTACAACGCCTTGCTGTAGGGGGCTTTAGGTGTTGGATTTTAAATACAACACCTTCCCTACTGTTGCAAAGACTGGAGTTGGGATAGGTAATTATACTATTCGAAACTCCAGCGCCCCCCCCACATCAAGTCATTGTAATGACTTGCGTTGCAATGTTACGCATGGTAACAACGCAGTCGTTGTACTGACTGCGTCATAAAGGCATGCATTGTAAAGGCATGCGTTGTAATATATTCAACCTAAATAGAGCACATCATGTAGATGCCTCTGCTATACCTGTGAACAAGTACAACAGAAGTTGGGCTCAACTGTGTAATTTCCACCTTTCCCAAGAACAATTCTGATGATTACAAGTGGTTACCACCAGATGTTTGCTGGTGATGGTTTCCATAGAATTTCTGGGAATATCTGTTTCTTTTCAAGACTTTGTATTATGGTGCTTGCCATTCAGGATTTCCACATTTGTGGGAATACACTGATGAGGTGGACATTTGCAGTCATTCTGAAACCACACATATCCAGTTATTGCTGCACTCTATGTCAGAGTCCATGTGAGTATCATAATGGAGAAGTTCAGAGGAGGACCTGTGGTGGGGGGATTTGTTCTCGGTGAATACCCAGTGATGGATCCCTATCAAGGGATGATATGGACGAGCGCAACAATCCCACATTGGAATCCCATCTGAAATCATGTTGTTTATATCAAACATTTTTAACGTACCTCCAATACTTATTTTTACTAGATCTTTTCAGCTTCTTTTGTTGTGTAATTTTCTCTGCACTTGGCACTTGAGATGGATACATTTGCAGTAGTAAATGGATTTACACCTGTCAGGGGTCCCTTTGTTGATTCGTAGCAGGCATAAAAAGTGTATATTTGGTCATAATATATTTACATTGTGCATAGGCTCAATAAATTGTATCCGAATACACTCAGTACTCGGTCAGCCATCAACCATCACTGTAATCAATTAGAAAGTTCGAATTTGAGCAATTTTTAGAAAAAAGGAGGACAAAGAGAACTTTGTATAGGATGCAATAGGATGCCTAGGAGTGGAGAAAAAGTGTAAAACGGGCTTACATCCATACCTAAGGTTTGCAAATCAAATTGAGGCAATTAAAACACGCCTCTTTTCTATATGGTTGCATATAAAAAGTGCCCTTCCAAGATGTATAGCCGAAGTCTTTCTGCGGCTCAGGTTCAGTCAACATCCAATTAGGAAACTTTGAACTTGTTCAGTACTGTGTAGACCCGAATTTAAGAGCTGCAACAAGTGAAAAGAGGATTTGATGCACCTACTTTGTCTTGTATAGAATGAAATTGTTAGGTCCAATCTTCTGCATCCAGGGCACTCTATTGTTAGCTGTTCTGGAAAGGTGGAGTACATAAAGTGGGTTTCTGGTGTCACTTTTTTATTTATTTATTTTATATGACTAGCACTTCTGTATTTTATGTTCAGACTTGGTGAAATCGTGTATATGAATTTCCAGCTGTTCCACTTTTATGCATTTTGTAATTCATCCAAATGTAATCTACTGACTACTTGTTTTCGTGATGGATTTTGGCAACTTGTGTTATTGTTTATAGGATGTGCAATGATTTTAATAAATCGCCGGCTAAATAAAGATTTAATTCATTAATTCTGGTAATGAACATTTTTAAAAACACAAGAGTCCGACTACACATAGTGAAAAACAGGGCCCCCATATAAGCCCTGTGAAAATTGAATAGAAATCTTAATGTTAGAAGGAAGTCAAGATTTTTTTATTTTAAAGACTAAGAGGAATCCAATACATAGTACAAAACTGCTCATGGAAAATTCGATTTATTTGGCTAATTTAATATGAAAGTAGTATGTGGCCATGTAACCAAATATGTAATGTACTGTGGTGAAAAGGTAAAAATGAGTAAAGCATACTGAGGTGTGGACTTGTTGGGAGTGCGGCAGAGCCGGAAATAAACTTTGCCAACAATGACATATTTACAAACAAGAATTAGCAAAGCAAACAGGACTGGTTTAACCCCTTGGGCGCGGCCGCGATTCTGCACTTGTGCGGCACTTTTAATGAGTGGGCGGGTTCATGACGGCCCCCAGCCGTCATCAGCACACGAGCACTGTGATGCATGACGGCTGGGGGCCGTCATCAGCACCGAAGGGTTTAAATAAGCTAATACCTGGAAACAGTATTTGTGCATGCATGGCTTTACATGCACCAGCATACTAAAGCTAGACCTACGGACTTTACCAATGCTTGTTTATTGGTACTGAACAGAAATTGACCTGTCCCGTTCGATCATACATCAATGTACACTCTAGTGCATATGCTTCAAGACCACAGTGTGTGGCTGCAACTTGCGATTCGTGTTTTGAACAGATTACATACGAGAGCACTGGCAGTGGGGTGATGTGGTTATTGTAATGTATTGTAATTGCATTTATATAGCGCTTACTACGAGGCGTCAAAGCGCTTTTTCGGCGAGTAGCATGCTACTACGGAACCCATGAAGGATTAGTGTTGAATTAGTATAGTGAAATGTGAAAGTAATTTGAGTGGCGGATAGGTTAGTAAGTTATTTGGATTCAAAAGGATAGCGGAGGGATAGAAGAGGGAAAAAGGTTTGCATTTATATAGCACCTGTTACCCCTGATGGGGTATTGAAGCTCTTTTTTCGGCAAAGGATTAGAGGTGAATTAGTATAGTGAAATGTGAAAGTAATTTGAGTGGCGGATAGGTTAGTAAGTTATTTGGAATTCAAAAGGATAGCGGAGGGAAAGAAGAGGGAAAAATGTTTGCATATATATAGTGCTTGCTACCATGAAGCTGGGGAACTAGTTTTCACCAGAGTCTAGCACATGTTGCGTTTTCATTTTTTATCTGCACCAAGAAACGCAGCCTGCAATGGATGCCTTACATGTGCTTGGTGAGGGGTCCCTTAGGGTGGCAGAATTCATGCTGCTGGCCTTAGGGACTCTCTTTAGTACCTCAGGCCCTAGGTAACATTTACTAGGGATCTCCAGAGGATGCTAAATGTTTTGCCAATTGGGGAACACAATTGAACCTTTTTAGGGAAAGAACACTGGTACTGGGGACTTGGTTAGCAGGAACCCAGTACACTTCAGTCAAAGTTGCATCAAATACTAGGCAGAAAATTGTGGGCTCCTGCAACAAAAACATAGTTTCCTACAGTGGGGATATAGTCATAGGGCTTTCTCCACTGGGAAAACGTTTTCACCAAAGGAGATAAACAAAGAAATACAAATACAAATACCCTTTACATAGTGAGGAACTGTAAGCTATGTACAACTCTGCATGGAGAAAAAGGCATCCTCCTGGGACAAGAAAGGAACCACTTGCGTGCAGGTAGCATTCAGCTTCTTCACGATTTCTGCCTGTTTGTGCATCTTATGACAGAACCAGCAAAGCAGTCCGTGCTCTCCTCTCACGAGAGGACTTCTGCACAGTTGGAAAGGGTTCAACAATGCAGTCTTAATGTTCTTGCCAAGGAAGCTTCAAGAGCACATTCCACTGTTGTCTGCAGCAGTTACATGAACCAGATAGCATGGTTTGAGGACAAATATTAAGAGCAAGAGGGCGAGAGAGGAGAGACAGACCAGAACAGCAGCTTTTTAATAAACAGGAAGAGGCCCACGTTAATACGTCAGTGCTGTAGTCCGCCATTTTATCCTAAAAGGGGGAGAACAGTCATTTGAAGACATTTCTATGTGTTTTCTGGGCATTGTTTCCTGAAATGAGTGACAATTATTCATACTTGAGACATCATGCAGCCAAAGAACAGAACAGAGCAATTTTTCTTTGCCCCTGCTGGGACGCACTTTAGGCTGCCACGCCCCAACGCCCATGTATTTGCTTCACAGTGCGAAGGTGTGTGTGTGCGTAATGTCAAGCATACACTTTCTTTAATGGAAGATACTATGCTTAGACATATTTTAACATGTTTACCACCTTTGTATGCGTGATGTACAGTGGAGCACACATGCAAAGTTAGAAAGGTTTTGAGAAGGAAAACTTTTCTCAAACTTTACACCTGCTCCAAGAAGGCATTCATTTTTGGTGAAAAGTCTGGTGTACTTTTCTTTTAGTAGACAGGGCTTTGTGTCAGACTCTACGGGTGGTTGCATGGGAATTCCTATGTACTACCCATGTAATGCCCCCTTGACGCAAAGTAGCAAAACGTGATACCTTGTTTTACTTTTGGGCTTCTTTCCAACGCAAATCAGGATTGGCAGTGGAAAGTAAATCTCAAAGCAACACTAAAACCAGTTAGCGCCACTTTTGTGATGCAATACTAGCGCAGAACATTAGTAAACATGTCCGCTTGAGCTGGATGTTGAAAGAAAGAGGATTATTATTTGGGTTGGGTGGTCGCTGCCTCCAGGAATAGTAAGACTTTCCCTCGCAATGAAAACCAAAAGTCACTAAATTAACCTGAGCTCGACCACCTGGTAGACGTGGAACAAGGAAAAGAGGCTTAGCTTAGACAATATCCAAACTAATTATACATTACCAAAATAGTAATACAAGCAAAATGCCAAACAAGGAAGACCCCAAACACAATTAGAGAGATCGTGTAAATTGTAATGAACAAAATGATACCAAAACTTCAAACATCCAACTAGAGGAACTGAAGATACAAATGTGTAAAGCTTTTAAGTAAAAATAGCACCAAAGAGCACTAAGCACCAATGATACTCTATAGTTGTGATAGATTGGGACCTAAGAAAACTTTTAGGCCAACCACAATAGATCCAGAGGTAGTATACTCCAAGCTGGACAGCCCAGTCAAGGATTTTACTTCCGGGCTTGGTACAAAAAAATGGAAGTCAGAATCTGCCAGAGGGGCAAGACAGTAACTGAATCTGGGATGGTCTCACCGAAGTCGACTAGGCATTGCACAAGGTCCTGCTGAAGCTGTTGATTTTGGCGGGAAAAGCACAGAGCAGGAGAAGTCACATTTTGCAACCAGGGCCATTGTTGCGTAGGTGGAATACTTTCGGCACCTTCACCCAGTCTGCATTTCTATCTTGATATCTGAGACCTGATTTAGATTTGGGCTGATGGGTACACCATCACAAGCATGAAGGATATCCAGTCTGCCCAATTACAAGTGCATTCCTATCCTAATACACTTATAATAAGGTGGATGGGATATCTGTCATGTTGGTGACATAGTGCCTGTCTGCCAAGCTATAAATCAGGCCTTTAGTCTCTGAAATGGAGCTCGGATTTCTCCAGCAGTACAATACAGCTGGCTGCATCCGACAAAGGAAAGGAGTCAGTTAATGAAGGCTTATGGCACGTCGAAATGACCACTGGTTTTGGCCTGTAGAATTTGCCTATGTATATGGCTTTTAATAGGCTACTCCTTCTTTTGTTTACATAAAGCAAGCTCCAGTTTTCGCTGTTGAAAGTAGCATGAGTCTATCTTTTGTTTCTACAAGGGTCATCCGAATAGCTGTGTCTGGAGATTACAGATTCTTATGGCTGATGTGGGTCTGCCTTTAGGAAGCTGTAATATCTAACCTTTACTTCCCCCACCCTCAGAAATACTGCCACTCTACATACAAGAAGGTCTTATGACTCCTGGAATTCCAGGTAGTGTTCAAATAGCAGGGAGAACACACTGGTGCAACAGCATCTTGACTCCCCTGTACCTACTTGCCCATGTGTATCTGGGAACCAGAGTGTGAGGGGTACTGTAATCATGTAGACATGAGCATCCGGGCATTGATCTTGCAGGGTTTCCAATGCTGTCAGGGTGGTTTCTGCTTTAGTTCTATTGGGATGTGTCCCTCTGAAATGCCTACAACTCCTGTGCAAAAAATATGAAATACATCCATTTATTTAGAAATACGATCTCCTATCAGATAAGTCTGGACTGCCTTTCCCAGGCTGCCTACCCAGGCATTCTCTGAACAAAAAGCCAGCAGCTAGGCAGTGGATCAACTTTCTCCAATGTGACGCAGCACATGGGGCTTACCTTTCTAAAGCCCTTCAGTGCCATGGGAGACTTTGGTGATATCCATTATAGGCCAGTGACGCTATCGGCTTCATGGTTTCGGGGGATGTAGGCTTCATCCCTGCATGAGACCAGACATGATGTACATGCATAGATCCCACTCTTTCCCATTTGTCACAGGGTAGGACTGAATGTGATTGCCGTAAGTGTGATTTGGCACCTTGTCTTCAGTAAACATAAGTGTTAATGCTAAACTTGTGTTAGGTATTTTGTGCTGAGACAACTGGTCACGCCGGCCTCCCCCACTGTGACACCCCAGATTGTGGCTGTAGGGCCCTGGACTCTGTAGAAGTGGAGCTGCTGTATTTTTTCCCCATCAAAGTTGATCCAAAAGTCATGCAGGCCATTTGCTCCCTGGAGAAATTGATCCACATATCCTTAGCTTTTGAGGGAGTCGAGTGTAAAGGGTAAATTATGTGCACATCGTTTTCTATTTTTTGGAATACCAGAAAATGGCAAAAAACATTTAACACTATGATTATGCATGCCAGAATACGTTGCTTATTAGATTCCTGATTTATTTAGATTGATCAGCGAAATGGTTCTAGAATGTGTTATACCCAACCTGGACATGCTTTGATTTAAAAGGCAGTTAGATACTGTAGCATGCTAGATGTTTGCGGTTGTGTAATTCAGGGGATCTGGCCCTGTCATATTGCATTAAAACAGACATTGAAATGTGTCCCTGTCAGGCCATATATCCATGCCATTAACATTAATGCCAAAAACACTGATGGATATCCATACAACGAATGTTAAAAACATTATTTAATTCATGTCAGCGATTTAGTTCCTGTTATTATTTCATATATTTTTCTTAATCTTGCATTTCCTAAGAGTATTAACTATTTCCATCATGTTGTGTTTCTTTGTTTTATTCATGCATCGTATTACTCTTGTATAGTGCATATGTTGAACTGAGTCGTGTCACTTGTTTATGATGGGTCACAATTGAGAAGTCTGCTGATGAGGCTAAAGGCAGTGCCAGTTTATCTCAGTGCTATTCAGTGAGTTGAGGTCTCTGCAGACCACACAGGGCAACGGTCAGATGTGAGGAAAAGCATTCAGGAGAGAGGAAAAAAAGGGTGCTGAAGGGAAAAAAAGATGAGGTTTAAGACATGCAGAAGGACAAGATGCTGAGAGAATAAGGGCACACAGGTCTAACATAAAGTGCACATAACCGAAGACCAATGCTCCTTCCGCAGTCCTCAATAATATTTAATTCACAGTCTCACAATTTCAGATTTGAAACATTTTCAATATTATGTGCAACAAACTCCTTGTTTTTTTATTTATCTTAAGCAGCTAACAACCATTGACAAAGTCAATAGCCCTGGGACGTTTTTAGGTGTATGTCATTTGTTGTGTTGTAGATCTGGATGCAATAACAGAAAGCTCAGACAGAAATCAGAATACCTGTCGGTGGCACTATTTGCAATCACAAAAATCTAGTTTACATGTTTAAGCCACACCCATTTTAGAGACCTCACACTTTTTTCAACCCACTTAAGGCCTCTCTGCACATTTTTCTATCTGACTGATTGCAGCCAGCAGCTGTTGGTGCTTCTCCAAGCCTGGTTAGAGCATTTTCTTCCAAAGTTGATGCTGCACGCAGTGCAAGACACTGGAGAAGTACACATTTTAAAGGGCCTGAATTTTGTCACAATGTATGATTTGCACATTACGGTACCTGTTGAACATAATGCAGTAAGATATGGGGCAGTTTTTAATGTGTTTCAATATCAAGATTACAGTTTCACCATTGCTTTATAAAACTACTTGCTTTGTACCTAAATTGTGTTTAAAAATGCACCATTTGCCATTCTTTTTCAATTTTTGGGGGGATGGGGGTTCCCCCAAACACTCTGTGTTTCCATGTAAAGGGCATATCTAACTTTTATGCCTTACCACTTTCAAATGTTACCAGCCGCCACTTTCCCGTGCAGTGCAGCAGCCGTAGATGCTGCGCTGCACTGTGTGAGAAGGAAAAAGTGAGGGAGTGCCAAATTTACTGAAATATGGCACTCTCCTATCCCTAGCGCCAGTGCTGAAATTAGCTGAAGTGCACCACTGAGACACCTTTACGCCATAGTGCAAGGATGTCTCTGTGATTCAACCATAGGTTTTGCACTGGAAAGATACCCTTCCAGTTTAAAGTACTGTGCTTAGACTAATTTTAAAAATTTTCATAGTTTGTATGTGCAGCACACATGCAAAGTTGGAAAATAAAAGAGAAAAAAACAATTTCTCCTTCATAGTACCTGGTTGAAGGGTGTGCTATTTTCTGATGCTAAAACCAGTCTACTTTATTTAGTAAATTGGGTTTTAGCATCAGAAACCTTAGGTGGGTGCATGGGAACGCCCATGCACCACCCAAGAATGCTCCTTTGGTTTTAAGTAATGCAAAGCAGTGCTTATCGCTGCTTCGCGTTACTTTCACGTTCTTTCCAGCGCTAAACCAGTTTAGGGCTGGAAAGAAAATTGGCCAAAAAGATTTCACGCTGATTTGTGTCGCTTTTGTGATGCAAATACGGTGTAAAATCTAAGTAAATCTGCCCCTTAGAGTAAAGGGAAAAAAGCCTGTGAAGCTAGACATACATATAGTAATGAGTTAATTACAACTTAATTTCAGGTTGGTTTCCTGAAGTACTCAGGAGATAAAAAGGCACCCAAGCAAAGTTCTGATGAGGCCCTGAAGCACAGTATGATCCTACGCACATCAGGCGTCAGTATTGCTGTGCCTGTACACTAAATCTTCCAATGCATATTAAATAATTATATTTTATCATCTTCAGTGTTACTTGTAGGGCAAATGATAATGGAAATATGAGAAGAGTAAAGGCACAGATCAATAATGGGTTAAAAACGTTAAGTAAAACAAAAGAAATGCATCACTGGCAGCAGAAAGAGGCAATGAGGGCCTGATTTAGATTTTGGCGGACGCGGGATGGATATCCCGTCTGCCGAAATATAAATCCAATTATATCCTATGGGATTTATATTTTGGTGGACGGGATATCTGTCACCATGGTGATGAAGTAATATGTCTGCCAGGATCTAAATCATGCCCTTAATTTCCACTCAGTCTCTCCCTCATTCAGTATCTGATCTGTTACTGCCAGACTAGATATTTATTCATTGGTCTGTGGCTCTTGTCTCCGTTAGCGCCGGGAAACCCTACCTGGGTAGCTGTCGCGCTTTATTAACTGAAATAAATAAATAAATAAATAAATGTAACATGTCTACCTTCTAAAATGGCTTTAAAGACCCAAACGAATTATGCTACCCGATAGCAAAGTTATTTTTGTGATCTTAACAATTTGATAAAAATAAATATACTATATGTCCTGGCCACAGTGTTAGAAAATGCTTGGTTGCAAAATCAGTGCACTTCAAATAATTATAGACTTTGTAATGTAGAAGCAAATTCCTTGTCACACGTTGTATGGTTAGGTTTGTGACAATTAGATCTGTGCAGGTGCTATTTAAGGGATGAGTTAAATGCATAGTGCGGAGGACAAGACTGGCCTAATCAATAATCTGGCAATGCCAGAAGAGGTAGTCTGGCATGTCAGTGTGTGTGTCGAATGTGTGAGTGTGGATGGCTGGTTCGTTTGTTGTGTGTGAAATGGGGTTGTGAGCATCTTTTTATAAAGACTAGGATGCAGCCGAAGGAAGCACTGTGCAGGTAAGGGTAGGTTGCACTGGATGTACAGAGCAGTGTGAGCTGGGCATCTGACGCTGTATGGAAGGAGCTACATCATGTCATTTCAGATGTGCCTTGGTTCAGTTAGCACTTGATTTATTTTCTAAGTAGTACCGGTTTAAGGTTGCTCGTGTTCCTATCTTGAGGGAACCTGGTCTGGCAGTTCGGGCTGGACTTTTCCTATTGGAGCAGGATCAAAACGGATTTTCATATGGTTGAACTCTGCCTATCAATCAATCAATCAATCAATCATTTATGAAGCAAGGCAAACCACCAGTGAGTGTCTCAAGGTAATGGAGTTGATAGCTGCTGCGTGGTGATCTGTTCATTCGAACAGCCAGGCTTGAGTCCTTTCCTGAATTTCTGGAGTGACGAGGCAGTCCTGAGGTGCAGGGGAAGGTTGTTCCAAGCTTTGGTTTCCAGGTGCGAGAAAGATCTTCCTTCGATGCTTTCCGTGGCATAGTGGGGAAAAACGGTAAACTGGAATGCAGCCCATGAGTGATTAACAGTGACTAACATTAATTCAAGCATTCCTTCCATTACTGTGTTGCTTGTTTCAGTGCATGTGACGGATGGGCCCAGGTGTGGGTCTCGTGCTCACTGTACCACAGGACTCAAGTGATACCTCACTGATGGTTGTATGTTGTTACAAGCATTCCGTTGCAACGAATGCCTTTACCACGCATGCGTTACAACGGAATGCTTTATTCACGCATTCCCTTTTCCACGAATATTTCTTTACCAGGCATAGATTTACAACGATTTTCGTTGTAAATGTATGCATGGTATGGGCATACACTTGGGAAAGGTTATACCCCTCTACTGTACCCTTACGTGTCCCTCCCAGCCCTCTAACCTTCATCTAATTACCCCCGCCCTTAACCTTCAATCTTTTTTTATTTAAAATTCCCCTTACCTCTTCACGTTGTCTCTTCATGTTCCTTGCTGACATCCTACGTCGTAAAGAGGAAGCGGAAGTTTCTTTACGTTTCCTCTCTAACGTCGCCGATTGCCACCACTTCGCTTCCTCACTTCATTTTTGTTTTTTTGGGGGGGGAGACCACCCAAGACCCCTTTTTTTTTTGCCTTTACCGCACATGCCTTTACTAACTACACATCTCGTAGTAAAGGTATGCGTGGTAAAGGCTTTTGTGGTAACCACGCATGTGTTCTAATGCATGAGTGGTAAAGGCTTGCGTGGAAACGGCTGCGTTGTAGTGGCCGTTTCCCCTCACTGATGAGGTCCAGGTAGGCCGGAACTGGTCCAAGTGTTGATAAAGTTGCCTTCTATAAGGGATCTGGACTGGCAGTTCCAGCTGGACTGTTCCTTTTGGAAAGCGACCAAGACTGATTTGCCTACAGCAGATCTCTGGCTAGAATGGCATAGCGGGCAGAAAACGATTGACTGGAGTGCAGTCGCTTAATAATTGACAGTGGCCGAGATTAGTTCAAACATTCCTTCCATCACCTGTTTGTTTGTTAAAAAAATGTTTAGATCTAGGGAATTCAAACACACGGATGGAGGGCTGCTGCCCCTTGCAGGCCTCCGTCCCTTCATTTGAGGGATTACAAATTGACTCCTACCTCATCAATGTTAATGAAGTAGGAGGTTTTAAGACTCCCTGCAAATGTGCGTTTTGTGATTTGACTGATTAGTCTTACAATATGACTGATTAGTCATGCAACAGTACCTTCAAGAGCAAACCAATATTTCTTTGTCTTCAACATTTATTTTCTGTGAATCACTTGAACTCTTCAGTGAGGAGTGTCAGCTGTAGCAACTCTGCTGCAAATGCGAGCTATCTTTTGTAAATGGATGACACCATTTACAATATAGCGCATCATGTGCTTAGAAAGAACCCGATTCACAAACGGGCACTAGGAAAAGTCAAAAATATACTTATGTAATCCTACGTTTTGAGGAAAGCTTCAACTTTTTAATTTAGGAAGAATTTAAAGATTAATTTTGGGCAGAAGCAACAGGGTTAGATTTATACAAATACGTATTTTTTCTTCACTACTAAAAATAAATATTCCCATGAACAAATTCTTTCCCTACAAATACCCCCATCAGATCTGTGGCTGTTTCCTCCTCCCTCCCAACAAGAAACCAGATTTACTCCAGCACTCAGTAAAAGTAAAGTTCAACTGACAAACTGTTTCACTGCTCATCCCAGACAGAGCCACATTTCCCAGTTCACATATCAGCCCGGTCTCTTATTTTCTTTCCTTGAAAAAAACAAAACAACAAAAAACTAGAATTTCTAGTACAGTGCACAACAACTACATTTAAATCTGTAAGACACAAACTAATGGTTCAGAACTGTCTTCAGTGACGAGAGCACCACGATCTGAATTGAAAGCGGGCAACAGAAAGTCACTGCTGTCAGGTTAGTTGTAGGAACCGAAAGGAAGCGAGTGGCTAATCTCACTGTGAATCTAGACACAGGGCCTGGATTAAGCGTGTGTATAGTAATAAGTACAGGGGCGGCTGGTGACATTTGAAAGTGGTGGGCGTAAACTGATTTGCATGCTGCACCGTAGCGCAGCGAGCGAGCCCGAACTACCTTAAGAAAAGTTTGAAAAAAGAGAAGAAAATCGTGCATTTTCAAGCAAATTTGAGAGAGCAGAAAGGTTAATAAAGCAATTGTGAAAGTGCAGTTATTACATTAATAGGTGTCCTAACATAGGTAGCTGCCTCAGTCTCTTTATCATTCATGAGCAGTGTGTCACCCTGGTCAATTTCATAAGACAAACCTAGTACCTGTGATGGGTATATGGAACCAAGTCAGAAAATCATCCACAAGGTGTCTGTGGGCCTCTGCTTTTTGTTTATGACTAATGCAATCATATACAAATACAGAGGTGGCCCATATCAGGGTGTTTTTCAAAAACGAAATGTATAGGCCTGAGAAAGGAGAGAGAAATGGTCAAGGTGAGATACAAAAGAACACAGGACTGGAGGGGAACGAGATTAAAGGAATGTTAACAATAGAAATGAAAATTCAAAGACAGAAGGGAAGAAGGGAGGGAGTGGAGCAAACCAAATACAGCGGGAGAGAGAAGGTAAGCAGATTAGATGTGATGGAGACAGAGCTGGGACTTTGTATGGAGAGGAGAGAAAAAAAACAGCGATAAAGAAAAGTGTATAGGTAAAGTGGATACAGAGCTGCTGAAGAACAGACAGACAAGAGCTATGGTGGAGAGGAGAGGGAGAAGGGCAGGGTTAGAAGGGGCCAGGAACGGACAGAATGCTGAAGAGGGACAAAGCAAATTAGAAATAGTGGGAGGGTGGTGACAGACCTGGGAGCACAAAGGAAAGAGACCTGTTACAGAGGAGTGAGGATATAGACATTAGATAAATGATAAAGTAGAGCTGCATTGGTGGCATCTGTGGCCACTAGGGCCCTTCCTGTCGGTGAATTAATGATAAATGGTCACATCAGCAGACAATGCCCATGTGTCATCTGCAGACACTGAGAAGCATGGCACTTGTATCACCAAACATGGCATGCATTGAAGTTATCAGTGGAAAATAGTTAGGATGAATAGCACAGTACAGCCAGAGTAAAACGCATGGGTATTGTCAGCAGCAGTAAGGCACCTCTATTGCTAGATGTTTGCTTAGTATGAGGGAAACTCGTTTGTTTGCTTTCGGCCTAGGTCTCTTTTGAGCAAATAAAAGGCTGTAACTGGCAACAGTACTGTAAAGAGCAACTGCTGGCAGAACGTATTGTTCACTAATAATATTTTTTTTTGCTGAGACCTTAATTGTTTAAAGCATTCTATACTTGCATTTCTGTGGGGTTAAGTCTAGGTGAAAATACTGCACACACACTGTGCTGTTGCTGTATGCGTTACACTGAAATGCAGAGATTTCTGTGATTGACAGTATGCTGCTGTAAAATTCACCTTTGTAATCAGTTTTTCCCAAAATATTCTTGACGCACTCGCACACATACACAGGGCTGAGGGCATCAGCAGACTCAGCCTCCATTTTGTAAAGACCACACATATAGAAGAATTACGCACATTGCTGCTGTGTAAAGTTACGGCCACGTGAATAACTTCCCATACAAGTTAACAATCATTTCAATCCATCGATGAACCCCCAACTGCTGCGCAGTCAGAAGTAATGCAAACTGCGGAAGATCGAAATTAAAATGAAAAAGAAAACAAACAATAATAATAACGGAATGACCAAGGGGGTCCGACATAGAAGCTGCAGAGTTTTGCAATACCGAGGGGGCACCACGCAAAAATCACCCGTGGGAATATTTGAACAATTGCTTGCACCGGCTGCGACAACAAACAAATCACGATAACACGGTGACTAAACAAAGTAGAGGGTTACAGATTTTCCTAGCTTGCTTTAGAACTCTTGAAGCCCTTTCTACACCACCGTGGCCAATCGAAGTGAACATGACTTGTGGTAGTTGTTCCATGCCTTCACCGATAGCAAAGTAGATTGTTAGAAATGTAGGAAGTCGTGAAAAGGCCTTCTACTGAGAAGAAGTCGTGCTCGCTGGTTTTCGTCAGGGAGCAGAGGCCGTAGTAGTTCCATCGGTACGCCTCTGCCCACAACCTCCCCAAAACCAAATGACCCACAGACAAGCATGTTGGGATGAAGAAGTTGCAGGTTTATTTGTAATACAAATAACAGAATGGGTTAACTGACAGGCGACCCCCCTTACACCCCGCAACCCCTTGTTGCAGGGCGCCTGAAGTTGAGCCAAAGAAGCGGACACCAGCGGCCATAGCCCGGTGTGGTACCTGGGAGGAAATCCTCCCACCGGTGGACCTATCGTCCACCCACCCCACCCTCCGGACAAGGGAGAGTTAACTCACACCTTCTCCATCCAGGCGGGGCGTTATCGGCATGCCCCCGGTTGCTCAGGCTTACAACCGCCCTAAGGACTAACGGGGCGCCGTCGAAACCAAGTCCCCAAGAAGGGCCCCCTGGATTATGTATGACTCAGCACGGTGCGTTTCGCACTGGGTTTTCAGGTCCTGTTCCTGCGCCTGTCCTGTATGGGGATCGCCTTGTAACTCCTCCTGCAACCTAGAAAACATAAATATATTGTTAATAACCCCCACTTCCCCCCTTTCAGCGGGTGAGCGGCAGGGAGGGAAGCTGAAGAGCGCGGGCCTCGCGTCCGTCGGGGGATGGGAGGGGGCTGGGAGGCCTAAAGACCCTACGGCTGGCGAGGAGCAGCCTAATGAGCGACCGACTAGAGAGGGGGGCAGCAGCAAAGAGGGCGCGAGGTGGGAGGGGCTACCACTATATACTGTCCCAAGGGGGACGCCCTTTACCTCAGTTGTCCACGCCCCCACCACCTCCACCCACCGGAATGGGCGGTCGGCTCCCCACGGCCCTACTACGGGGTCTGCCCTCCTATGGGGTCCCCTGCAGGGACCGCGGGCATCTTGCATAGTAGTTCCATCGGTACGCCTCTGCCCACAAACTCCCCAAAACCAAATGACCCACAGACAAGCATGTTGGGCTGAAGAAGTTGCAGGTTTATTTTTAATACAAATAACAGAATGGGTTAACTGACAGGCGACCCCCCTTACACCCCGCAACCCCTTGTTGCAGGGCGCCTGAAGTTGAGCCAAAGAAGCGGACACCAGCGGCCATAGCCCGGTGTGGTACCTGGGAGGAAATCCTCCCACCGGTGGACCTATCTTCCACCCACCCCACCCTCCGGACAAGGGAGAGTTAACTCACACCTTCTCCATCCAGGCGGGGCGTTATCGGCAAGCCCCCGGTTGCTCAGGCTTACAACCGCCCTAAGGACTAACGGGGCGCCGTCGAAACCAAGTCCCCAAGAAGGGCCCCCTGGATTATGTATGACTCAGCACGGTGCGTTTCGCACTGGGGCTTCAGGTCCTGTTCCTGCGCCTGTCCTGTATGGGGATCGACTTGTACCTCTTCCACAGCCCTGGGCGTGGCACCCACTGCGCCCAGAGCCCCCACTACCTAGCCCTTTATTCTCCTCTATCTGCATCCGGCTATTTCTAACGCCTCCCCTAGATTTAATAGGAATATTGCCATGCCTACTTTGGACAGATGTACCCCGTCACATTCCCAGCAACCAATAGATTTAGCGTGCAGCAAGCCGTGCCTGATGAAACCTACCCCTCGCTGCTCGCCGAATTTGCGCATAACTGCATTTACGCGCCTGCGGGTAACTTCTAGCGCCTCCTGCGATGTAGCCCCATGCCATATTGGTCTTGGAGATATTTCTGACCATAATACGCTGCATTGTCCCAACTCCCTGCTCATGATGCTCTAGTCTTTCCTCATTGCATCCAATAAACGCCTCTTGCCTAATGTTACCAGGTCGTTCCCCCCTAGGTGCACCACTATGATGTTTGGCGGCCGCCTATTCTCCCTCAATGTCCTACGCAGCGTCACCAAAAGTGCCGCCCAATGCATTCCGGGAAGCCAAACCAAGATACATTAGTGTTGGTGAAGCCATGCTTCCAAGTGTTTGCATTCACCCATCTCGCCAGTCTTGTGACATACGAGTGCCCCACCACCCACACCTCTGTCATCTCTGACCCCCAGAGGCCACATTATCCCAGCTCACTGCTCAATGTGCTGAGGTCCCCCTTCATTGCTTCCAGCAGTCGCCTCTTGCCCTCCGGGCCCTTACGAATCTGAAAACCTTTCCCTACTCTACCTGCTCCAGATGGTTAGAAGGCTATCCCTGTCCTGGCACCAAAGTTGGTCATTCCTGAATACAGGTGTTGCCAAACCCTCCTCATCCATAAATAAGGCCAAGTTGTGCACTGACCCCGGTTACCCTCAGAGTCTAGCACCCTGCCCCACTAAACGTCTGGCATCCAGCTACTGCCCGTGTCTTAGATAGGGACTGGAGTGTTTGTCTGTCCTGGATGGACCCAATTCTGGTGCCTGCCTGCAACCTGTCCTGGAGGTCTCGAGGATCCCATTCTCGCTAGTGTGAGCAGACTACTCAGACTCCCTCAGCACCCCGTCCCTTTACATCAGGAGTACCACTTCTTAGGCCTGCCGGTGAGTGTCCCCTTGAAGCGAAAGGGCTGGTATGAGCCCGCAAGGCCATCAACCTATCACCCACACTGCCGTAACTTAACTTATTGTGTTCCCCACGCCGCCCCTTTGGGGCGCTCGTTAGACCCAGGTTGCGGAGGCAATTGCCCTAACCAACCTATACCCAGTTGGGCAGCTGAGACACACTACTGTTTTTCCCTGCCTGAAAATCTGATCTAAGCTCTCCTTCTAGAGTCAGACTACCCCCCCCTAAAAACTGCCTCAGGTCAGTTATTGTGGACCAGAAATTAATAAATTAATTCTATCTATTATAAACTATACTTCTTCCGTAGAGTTTCCAGCTGATGTCACAATTTTGCTACAGAGGTGCGCGGTAGTATTCTGGACTAGTGTGTTAATACACTATCGACGCCAGGTGGAGCCTTGTGAAATACTTCAAGGGGGTGTCGAAGTACTTGAAATACCCACTAAGATTGTTTTGCAGAATACCATTTGACCATGTGCATGTAGACCTGCTGTACCAGATTCATTAATGAACTTATTAACTATGAGTTACCTGTTTAGGGCTGGTAACATGCTTAATGTTCAACTATGTTTTAGCATGTCAGGGTGTTAAAATTGAGAGGACTACTAGTGATTGGGATGATTGCCAGCTGTAGAGACAGCCCTTGTCATCCTTGCCGCCACTTCTCCGCGTGGGCTTTTATTCTCTGTAACACTCTGCAGGTGGTGGTCAGCTTTGGGGCGGTACCCTACACCCCATTGGACAGGAGTGACCTCCTGCTTGACCCAGAGAACGTGGAATAAGTATCTGAGAGGTGCCGAGCCTCTCATATCTGCTGCTTGAAACCTAAGAAAGCTGACGGGAAAACTGAGAAGTTTGATGTGCATCTCCTAAGGCCTGCGCTCTGAAGATTGCACCGTGTGCATCATCTGGAACTACAGCCCTGTGGACTACCTTGCTGTAACAGAACTAAATAGTATATTCCCTGCAAGCTACAAGTTAACTGAGCTCACCTGAAACATCACGCCCAAGGATCCTAAACTGGAAAACTACCAGTGCATTTGGAAGCGTTTTCCAAGTGGATTGTGGGAACTGAAGTCCTCAACTTTCAAGGACCATCTTGGAGATCCCGAACATTGGATAGAAATTGAGACACTTTGGGACCCTTTGGGGAACTTCAGGAAAAAGTTCCAGAAGTTTGGAGAACTTTGGAGCACAGCTCCATAAGGACAGGCACGGCCTGGCCAGCCAAGCCGCCTGCCTTCACTGCGAGTCGGCCCGCCGACTGGTTTGTCCTGCTGAAAAGCTCCATTGGTCCTCTTTCCAGCATTTGACCGGGATTAGGCGAAATCAGGGGCCGGCAAGCTCTCACCGAATCCTGCCTGGGTAGAGCATCGAGGGACCCCGCGCGAAATTTTTTGTAAAAGTTTTAAGTCCGAGTGACCGGGAGCAACCACAAAGCCAATCTACCTGCCTTCAATCGCATGTTGGCCTGGATCCTTGGATCATCCCCCTGGAATGCACCAGAGGTCGGACTTCCACAAGTTTTACCAGGAGCTAGTCCCAAAGCAATCAGACAAACCCTTACCGAATCCAGACCAGCTGGGAGCTTTGAGAGACCTCGGGAAGAAAAGTTCCAGGAAAGTTTTTTTTTTTTTCTTCTTTTTTTTAAGTCAGAAGGTAAAACTTTGTCCGAGACCTGCCGTGAGGTGTTGCCACGCAGGGCTCTATTGCGGTTGCCCTGAAATTGACTTTGATCTGGTCTATTGTGACCAGGTGTCCCGAAAATTCGCCATAGTTTCTATGTGCTAGATAATGCTAACTCTTTGAAAATTCATATCTCCTGATCCCTACATTGAATTTTGTTGTTTTGGTGTAATTTTAAATATAACTATATTCCCTATTTTTATAAATTGGTGTTGGCTGTTTATTGTACCTTGTGTCTAAATTAATTACTGAATTGGTGTTTTAAAATGCTTTAAATACCTGTCTTTGAAGTTAAGCCTGCCTGCTTGTAGCCAAGCTGCTAAGTGTTGAGCATGGGAATAATTTTCTAAGACATATTCTGAGCCCTATACTTTGATATGGGCCTTATTGCCACCAGCAGATATATATTAGCCCCTACTAATAATCCACTTTCCATCAGGAGACCATAACATTTATTTCACTGATGTAAGTCAATTTGCTATCAATCCTCACCCCAGAATTCTTAGCCATAGCTAATTGTTTCAGAAGATCGCCCAGCTCAACCGGCCACCAAGTGGCATCCCAGTTTGGTGAGAGGCTGTCTCATAATTTTACCTCTGTTTTATCAGAATTGAGCTTTAGGCAATGCTTACTCCTCCAGATACTTATGTCCAGCATATGGTCCTGAAATCCTAGCGAGATAGAGGGTTAATTTTATAATAGATGCTAGCTCAGACACGTCAATGTTAAATAGTGTTGGGCTGAGGGAAAACCATGTGAAACCACAAGAATAAGGGGGTAATTGAAAATGCTCCATAGCTACTGACTGTGTCCTGTCAGCCAAGAAGAAGGTGAGCAGCGCAAGGGCTGATTTATTAATTCCTAGCATATTAGACGATGTCTGAGCAATCTATAATCCACTGTATCAAAAAGCGGCTGACAAGTTGAGGAGAATCAGAGTTGCTGCCCGCCCTTGTTCAACACAGCCCTATCTCCTCTGTGGCTTTAATCAGCACGGTCTCAGTGCTGAGATCCGAGCGACTGGGATCGAGCAACCGTTATCGTGACTATATTGTACCAGAGATAACAGGCGGTAGTTATTTTTAATATATATAGGGGTGGCAAATTGGGTGCATTTTTTACTGAATGGAAGACTCCAGAAATAGACCTGTCATTCAAATATTGCAAGATTAGTACCTATCATCCTGGCAATAGTTGTAATACTGGAAGGAGGACAAGGGTCCAACAGGGAACCCGATTTTGCTGCTATAATCATTTTTTATTTTATTTATTTATTTATTTATTTACCTGTTCACTAATAACAAGAGAAATTTGAAAACACATTGTGTCTTAAATCGATTACAGGGATTTTGTCAATGGAATCACTTATTGATGCAGCCTCAAACTTTGGATACATTAAAGGATTTTTTATGGTTAAGTTCTAGTGAAGAGTAAAGTGCTTCACATTCCGTATCAACAACAGGAGAACAATTGGCTGCAAAAGTTTCTCTGTAAATTACGGCCAACCCTCCACCTCTTTTAAAGGGTCTATCTCGCCTATATATCTGTAATCCAGGGTGAAACGCGGTAACAAAATAGGAACCCGAGGCAGCTTCTGCCAGGTCTCAGTAAGAAGCTACCGATCCGGACTTTGATTCGTAATAAAATATGCTAATTCAAAATTATGTTTGGCCAAATATCGAACATTAGTGAGAGCACGGCGAATATCATATGTTGATAAAGCCACTGGCCGTATATATCAGCAGGCCCTACATTTAGCACGATATAACCACAGCTGCAATTTTATACACTTTGCGGGCAGGATTGACACGCAGGGTTGAATCGGCAACAAATGGTATTAGAGGTTACTATGCAAAGGGGCAACGAGTGTAAACATCTTGAGACGAGACGCCAACTTGCGTCACCTGCTGGGGTTAAGTGCACAAAAACATTGTTTGTTACGCCTAACGCAAACATTGACACTACTGTGCAAAAGAGTCGTAACAAGGCGCTAAAGAGTACATTAACACAATTGTGCAAAGAGGCAGAGGGAATCTATTAATAATAATACTCCTACCTACCCAATGAGAGCTTGTACGCACGATGTTTTACCAAAGTGCCTAGTGCAATGAGCTGAGAGCAATTGTGCAGCGTACTTTGTGCAGATATGCAAACGGCAATATTAACCTGCTTAATGAAACATTAACAGGAATGTGCAAAAGGCTAACTTGTAAACGTGCACATAAACAAGCTGAAAACGTTGCAGCTATACTACAGCTCCAATCTCTGCCGGTACTATTACCTCCACCAATAATCCAGCTAAATATTTCTGAAGAGGGCAGTGAATTAGGAACTTCCTTCGAAAGCCTTGACAACTTGGAATAGTGTTTGCCGCACTCTGCTAATAATACGGCTCGTGGCGCTTGGTGTGTTCTGGCCGCGGCTGGGCACAGCTGGACTTGTCTTTGGCGCCCTTTTGGTGTGCCAGTTGCACAGCCGCTGCTAGCGTCGGCTGCATGGATGCACAATTACTTCCTTAATTGACCCTCCCGACGAGGGGGCGTGTCCGAATTCGCTCTGTGAGAGCGATTCTTAAAACCGGGGTTGAGGGCGAATTAAACGTGCAAAGCTGCAGTGCAGAAAGCCCGCAGACCCCCACAGGCTCCCCTGTGAAGGAGCCGCTACTGGTAATATAACAATATCCAAATAAAATTGAGCACCAGAAACACATAAAACTATTAAAATTAGGAAATCAGTCCCTTCTACCAATAAGAACAAATTCAGCAAAATTAGTAGGAGTGAAGGCAAAATGTTTTGGGATGACTGTGCAGAAAGGCCGAGTGCATCAGGAAGTAACTATTTCTCAAAGCCTAGCCCTGTTATCTGCTCGTGTATCAGAAGCCACTTTCATAAACATATCAGTAGTGAGTCCAGCAGCATATGTAAACTGTTTCTCATTTGTCAACAATGGCTATAGCAGACTTACTTGAACCTGTAAAGAATCGCTGTATCGAAAACCAGCACCAAGCTCCTCTCTATCTCTGGAACTGACACTCTGGATGTTCACTCTCACCCAATCGAGCAAGATCTTAAAAGCACATGCGTCCGACTCTGCTATTAACTTCATAGCTGCGGGTACTCGCTTCGAGTCTGGGCAACAGCTATTCAGAGACCTTGGGCAAATTATTTACACTCATCGTATACCGCCGCATCACGGTGGGGCCCTACGGTATGACATCTTGATAACGACCCGCATTGCGGCCCCCGCTGAAAAAAAAACCAGGGGGGCCTGCCCCCGACTGCTGTTAATAAATAAAGCAGGCATGTCCTCTGCCCCAAGGTTGGACGGCCGCGTGGCAGCCATCGTCGGGGGGAGGGGAGGGTTTGGTCGGAAACCAACCGCGGCCAGTGCTGCACTGCCATAATGCCCAATGTGTATACAATTTTTTGTCGCCTACACCCCGGCTTCAAGTTCAAGTTCAAGTTCTGGAATTTGTATACTGCACTACTCACCCAGAGGGTCTCAAGGCGCTTGGGGGATGGTGTGCGCATTATTTATCGAATAGCCAGGTTTTTAGCTGCTTTCTGAAGGAGGGATGGTTCTGAGTTAGGCGAAGTTGAGTGGGGAGAGAATTCCAGGTCTTGGCCGCTAAGTAGGAGAAGGATCTTCCTCCCATGGTGGATCTGTGGATGCGTGGAATTGCAGCGAGGGCTTTGCTGGAGGATCGTAATTGACGGGTGGGTTTGTAGAAGGATAGTCGTGTGTTGAGGCATTCGGGTCCTAGGTCGTAGAGGGCCTTGTGTGCGTGGGCGAGGAGACGAAACGTTATCCTCTTGTTGATGGGGAGCCAGTGGAGATCCTTCAGGTGACCGGAAATGTGAGCTTGACGGGGGATGTCCAGTATGAGTCTGGCTGAGGCGTTTTGGATGCATTTGAGTTTTTTCTGAAGTTTGGCTGTGGTTCCGGCGTAGAGGGTATTTCCATAATCCAGTCGGCTGGTGACCAGTGCGTGGGTGACTGTCTTTCTTGTTTTGGTGGGAATCCAACGGAAGATTTTTTTGAGCATGAGTAGGATGTTGAAGCATGAAGATGAGGCTGCATTGACTTGTCTGGTCATTGAGAGGGAGGAGTCTAGGATGAAGCCCAGGTTCCGTGCGTGATCAGTAGGTATAGGTGCTGCACCCAGGACCGGTGGCCACCATGAGTCGTCCCAGTCAGAGGGGGAAGATCCGAAGATGAGGACTTCTGTTTTGTCGGAGTTTAGTTTTAAACGGCTATTCTTCATCCATTCGGCTACTTCTTTCATTCCTTCGTGTAGGTTGGTTTTGGTGAGGGAGAGGATCAGCTGGGTGTCGTCTGCGTAGGAGATGATGTTGAGGTTGTGTTGTTGCGCGATGGATGCGAGGGGGCTCATGTAAACGTTGAAGTGGGTGAGGCTGAGAGATGATCCTTGTGGTACGCCGCAGATGACTTCGGTGGTCTCTGATCTAAAAGGGGGGAGGCGGACTCTCTGGGTTCTTCCGGCGAGGAACGAGATGATCCAGTCCAAAGCTTTTCCTTGTATTCCGATGTTGCTGAGGCGTTGTATGAGGGTGTTATGACAGACTGTGTCGAAGGTGGCGGAGAGGTCAAGTAGGATGAGGGCAACTGTTTCTCCGTGGTCCAGTAGCGTTCGGGTGTCGTCTGTAGCTGCGATGAGGGCGGTTTCGGTGCTGTGTTTGGCTCGGAAGCCGGACTGTGAGGGGTCGAGGGAATTGGTGGATTCGAGGAAGGCGGCGAGCTGACTGTTGACGGCTTTCTCAATGACTTTGGCGGGGAATGGGAGGAGTGAGATGGGGCGGTAGTTCTTAAGTTCAGAGGGGTCTGCTGTGGGTTTCTTCAGAAGGGCGCTGAGTTCGGCATGTTTCCAGCTTTTCGGGAAGGTGGCGGAATTGAAGGAACAATTGATGACATCGCGGAGATGGGGTGCGATGATGGAATCTGCTTTGTTGAAGATGTGGTGCGGACATGGGTCGGTTGGAGAACCTGAGTGGATGGAGTTCATCAGGCGGATGGTGTCTTCAGTAGTGATTGGGTTCCAGGCACAAAGGTTGTGAGAGTGTGGTTTTGGTTTGGATGTGGGTGGAGTGGACTGTTCTTCGGACTGGTTTTCAAAGCTGTTATGTATGTCGGCGATTTTGTTGTAGAAGAAAGAGGATAGAGAGTCGCATAGGTCTTGGGAGGGAGTAATGTCGTTAGTGCCGGCGGTGGGGTTGGTGAATTCTTTGACAATGTTGAATAATTCCTTGCTGTTGTGGGCGTTGTTGTCGAGACGATCCTTGAAAGCTGATTTCTTGGTGGATCGGATCAATTGGTGGTGTTTGCGGGTGGCGTCGTTGAAGGTGGTCAGGTTGTCAGTGGTGGGATTTTTCTCCAGGTTCTCTCGAGGGTGCGACAAAGCTTCTTGGATTTTTTAAGGTCGTCGTTGAACCAGGGGGCCTTTTTGCTACCTTGTTTGATCTGGTGGTTTTTCAAGGGTGCTAGTTCGTCAGCGCTGTGGGTGATCCACTGTGTGAGTCTTGTGGGGGCTTGGGTTGTGTCCGATGAAATGGCAGGAGGGTTTTGGTTAAGCGATGTGGTGAGTTGGTCGGTGGTGATTTTATTCCAGTTTCTTCGAGGAATAGGTTGTGGGGGGTTGTGAGTCGTGGTCTTTTTATAGTTGAAGTGGACGCAGCTGTGGTCCTTCCAATGAAGAGCTGAGGTGTGATCGAAGGAAATGTGTTTGCTGGAGGTGAAGATAGGGTCAAGAGTGTGTCCGGCTGAGTGGGTGGGGGAGTCAACAAGTTGTTTGAGTCTGAGATTGGCCAGGTTGTCCAGAAGGGTGATGGTGTTGCTGTCATTTTTCTTTTCCAGGTGGAAGTTGAGGTCTCCCAGTAGAATGTAGTCCTCGGCGGGGAGAGCGTGTGGGCTGATGAAGTCAGTGATGTCTTCGTTGAATTGAGTGCGTGTTCCTGGTGGTCTGTAGATGAGGGTGCCTCTCAGTGTGGTCCTGGGGTCGGTGTGGATCTGGAAGTGAAGGTGTTCGGCGGCCGAGAGGCTTCACAACTGATGTGGCAGGTCCTCCGCCCTAAGGTCGCCATGCCGCGCTTCTTCTAAATAGCTTGGGGGCAGGACCTCTAACCTAACCATGCCACATCATTGTAGCCCGGCCATAAAGCCCCAAAGCTAATTTATTCAAGCCGCCTCGCCCACGCATCAAACAATGCAGGCTGTTCCTCTGTCTTACAGAGGCCCTGCCGCGTGGCGGCCATCAAACTGCCACTATAAGACCCAAAACTACTGCGGCCTAATGCGGACCCGCTGCCTGCCACCACCTTTTAACGCCGTTCGTGCGATTAGCCCTTTATTTCTTGCCTCGGCGTACACAGGGGCTGTCCCGGCCCTCCGAGGATCGTGAACGAAGCGGCAGGGCAATGTCCTGTCTCCCTCTCAGCCAGGGCTGCTCACCAACTGGCAGCGCGGCCCTGAGCTCCCATCCCCCCTCGGCAATGTCCCTGTGACCAGTGATAACCAGCACCACCCCACCCCTCCCCGGTGGGGAGGAATCTGCTCACACGGGCCATGACACCGGGCCTATGCATCCTGCCTGCCCGGAGCTCTGTACATGCGACGTGGGGCACCGCGTTTGCACACGGGATGGGGACGTAGGGGCGGGCCCGGATACCATTGGTTTTTAAAACAAAGGGCCCTCCCTGTACCGAGCAGGCCAAAGACCCCCCACTCCCAGTAACCCCATCATGCCCATAAGGACAGGTCCACTCTAACCGCCTAAACCACCTCGCGATGGCCGGAACCGGGCTCGATGGGGCCCCTCGCATGCGAAGGTAAACCCAGACTCCTTTCTCCCACGCCTCATGTACCTCGTCCCCCCTTCCTGGACACCTCCACCTCCCCGTGGTATCCGACCACGGAGCCCCTGTGCAACTTGGGTTTAGCCCAAGGACGGGGCCCGGGGGGAGGCGAGAGAGCGTCCGCCTTACCTTGCACGACGTTCGATCTTTGGGAATTGGTAAGGTGATCTAAGGGTCATGAAGAGGGGAGGGGGAGCTATCTAACAGCTGAAGAGCGCGGGCCTCGCGTCTGTTGGGGGATGGGAGGAGGCTGGGAGACCTAAAGACCCTACGTCTGGCGAGGAGCAGCCTAAGGAGCGACTGACTAGAGAGGGGGGCAGCAGCAAAGAGGGCGCGGGGTGGGAGGGGCTACCACTATATACTGTCCCAAGGGGGACGCCCTTTACCTCAGTTGTCCACGCCCCCACCACCTCCACCCACCGGAATGGGCTGTCGGCTCCCCACGGCCCTACTACGGGGTCTGCCCTCCTATGGGGTCCCCTGCAGGGACCGCGGGCATCCTGCATTCATGCTGGTGGCACTGCTGCTGCAATTGTTATGAAAAATAAAAAGCACACAATCGGATGCCGGCTGAGCAGGGCACACTTCTTCCTCGCTTGTACGGAGCCGGCCCGGGGTACATACATACTGACACTGACACATCACGTGCGGTGCAAGTGGTGCAAGTGAAGCTTCATCTATCTACACACACTTGAACAGTAGGCCTACTCAAGGCCTGAACAGGCCTGAAAAGTAGGCCTAAAATGTGGGAAACAAGTTGATTTACAGATATTATTGTCTTACGGCATACAAGTTACAATCCATCGATGAACCCCCAACTGCTGCGCAGTCATAACTAATGCAAACTGCGGAAGATCGAAATTAAAATTAAAAAGTAAATAAACAATAATAATAAATGAATGACCAAGGGGGTCTGACAATAGAAGCTGCAGAGAGTGGCAATAAGGAGGGGCCAGGGGGCACCACTCAAAAATCACTGAACAGTAGGCCTACTCAAGACCTGAACAGGCCAGAAGTGAACAGTAGGCCTACTCAAAATGTGGGAAACAAGTTGATTTACAGATATTTTATTGTCTTACTAAACGTATATGATCCACTGTGGCCTTACCTGTACTAGTGTGTGTACACGAGCACGACACAACAACAACATTTACAGTATGACGCATCATGGCGCAACGAGTTACAGATACGTCAGTATTTCTGACGTATCTGTATGGTGCAAAAGTAACGCATTGCTGGAGTTTGTCACAAAAGTGACGCAACTCCAGCAATGTATCCTTTTACATGGGGAAAGCCCCATGTGAAAGGGCCTGCATCAGTCTTACGCCTGCTGTTAGGCAGGCATAAGAAATTGACGCATTTGTGTCCTAGAAGTGGCGCAGTGAAATTCTATAGATTTCACTGCGTCACTTCTATGACCCTTTCTTGTGTCAGAACGCCCCCCCCCTGCATACATTATACCTGGTGCAGGAATAATGTGGCGCAAGGGTTTACAAAGTTCTACCTAGATGCGTCACTTTGTAAATATGGTGCAACAAGGCACATTATTTACCCTGCTGGTGCGACACAAAAAGTGACGCACCGGCGGCGTAAAAGTGACGCACAGCCTCATAAATGAGACCCAGGAACAGGCATGGAGCATGCATGCAATGCACAAATGGGGAGAGGGAATATTAGAGTGATGATGGCGCCAGCAAATGGGAAGCATATGGGTGGCCTGAAGCCCACAAAAGTATATATAACATATTTTGAGAAAAGACCTAAAAACGGAACCTTTCCGACATATCCGAGGATGCGTTTTCACCCGAGCAGCAATGAATTCAACAGCAGAATGTGCCCTCTTCACAGTCACGTGACCCAGTTGGCGCCACCACCTTGCGAGTCTTAGAAACCGCCGTACAAGAGTCATACAGAAGATGACAACTGGAAATATAGCGGTTTGTCAGGGAATATCAGACAGCACATGAATGGGAAAGTACAATTTTTGGTTAGATCAGAATGAGTATTTGATACTAGCAAAATTGTTAAAACAGCGAGACGAATTTCATAAGCGGGAAACCATTGTTTCAAACTAGACAGTAAAATACGGTTTAACTGGTTTGCTATAATGGGCAGTATCAAAATATGTCGGATGGCAGCAAAACTTTAGAATTAAATCCAAAAGGTTTATGCCACAAACAAGGGTAATTACATATATTCCTATGCAACTAAAGCCTTGAATTGTATGCACAATATTTCCTTCCTAGATCAGGAGTGAAAGATTTGCAAACCTGCAGGGCAATAGCTGTCAGTGTGAGACCACAGTGTCTCTGCGGTAGGCTGTTGATAGTGAGTACTAATGATAACTGTGAAGATACGTGAGGAAAATTACAAGAGAAGAAAAGGGCAGGTCCTAAAACCTGATCTATTCATATATTTGATGTTTTATAAAGTGGCAACACAATACATTGGGTGTAAAAGAACTTTACAGGGAACAGCTTCTCGCTGATTACAGGCAGTTAACATAAGAACAATTACAAAAGTAAAAAAAGCAATTACTTATGAACGAGTTGCCAGCTTAGCAATATTCTTTACATTTCAGAGACTTGTGCATAGGTTCAAGCATATTGGCTTTCGTTTACTTCATTTTACACATCCCCTTATCTGGATTTTCCCCCAACTGAGGCAGAGATAGTACATAAAACACAGAGCATTAATACCAGAGAGTTCAAACTTTGCTTTCCTTGAGTCTCACTTAAGGCCACCTGCATGAAAGACTACATCTAACATGTCTGTCTTGGCATTCTGTGTGAGAGCTTTTACAAGGAAGAAGTTAACTTGTGCAGGCTAGTCCTTCCGCTGAAATTGCTAGAAACTGATTGAAAGGAATACCTATGTTTCATGGCGGTCATGGGTAGGGAAAACGAGCTATGGTCACCCTGTCATGCCCTAAATTGAGAACACTGGAGCCACCTGTGGATTCCAGGGTATGTTTTAAGGCTACCTCTTGGGTCTCTTGGTTTCCATCTAAACAAAAAGAAAAGGCAGGCAGAGGCAATGTTTCATGGCAAGTTTGTGGAGAAGGTGGGAGCGTCTAGACTTAAACATAATTTGAAAGTTCTTCCCAAGGAAGTCACCGAAAGGCAAATAAAAAAATTCATAATATTTCGTGTAGGAAAGTAGGATCTCCTTCTTATGGTTACCCCGACTTTTTGCTTGCTGTAATGCTGTTTTTGTCTAGTCTGACTGGGATCCTGCTAATCAGGACCCAAGTCTATCTGCTTTATCCTTAAACTGTAATGTTATGTACCTAGGTACAACCCAGATTGGGTACTGTGATACCTTTGTCAGTCCCTAGTATATGGTACCCAGGGCATAAGTACCCCAGAGGTCTCCCATGGGCTGCAGCATGTATTATGCCACTCATGAGAGACCATGCAAAATGGAACTACGGGCCTGCCATTGCAGCCTGTGTAAGTTACTTAAGATATAGGTTTACTAAATATAAGGGTCACTGCACTTAAAACCTACGTCACCCCTAGAGCAGGCCTTTACAATCCTGAAGGCAGGGTGCTTGGTTATGAGTGAGAGGGTGCCCCTGCATGAGCAGGACACCCCTGCAGCCTACGGAGTCCATTCTCCTGGGTGGTCGGTGAAGCACCCGAATCTATACTACTATTATAAAGAGAGAACACAACCCTTTGAGCCAGGTAAACTCTGGAACCACAGCGCCAATCCACACACCCGATACATCCTTGAAATTATCAGGGTGTGTAGATGGACATAGGCTACATAAAATTAAAAAAAACGTAAATTAAAAAAATTAACTTTAAAAACAAAGTAGTCTCCTAAAAGAAGCGCCGGCCGCGACGTCTGCGTCATGACATCGGGAGCGCGGGGAGGAGCGGCGTTCAGGAGCAACAGGAAGAGCGGAGGACATGATCGCGGGGAGGAGCTGCGGACAGGCGCGGAGGAGCGGCGAGCGGCGGACAAGCGGTAATGACCAGCGAGAAGCGGAGGAGCAGTGGAGCGGTAAAATCAGCAGCGCGAGGAGGAGCGGCGAGTAAGGTAAGTGAACCATCCAAGAGCCGCGGTAAGTGAACCATCCAAGAGCCGCGGGTGCGCAACGAGGGACGGGCGGAGGGACGGGTGGGAGCCATGGGTGTACGCAAGCCTGAAATGTTGCCCCCAGCCCCCTTTTGCCCCGGGCAACGCTGGGGCGGGCTGCTAGTACTATATATAGAGGGGCATTACGTGACAGGGTGATGACCATCTCGAAAACGGCTGCAACTAACCCTATCATGTTTGGTGTCAAACATGTTGGCATCATACCCCCACACCAGAAACTGGTGTGAAAGGTGTGATTCCACCCACCAGGAAGGCCCTTCGAGGGGCCCTCAGTGTTCCCAGTACCAGCCTTCTAGCTCCAGACAGCACAAAATGGATGCTGCCGACCAAAGACAAGTTTCTGCCCAACTGCTGCTGAGCCAAGTTGGAGCAGGGGAAGGCAGAACAATAGGCATCCTGTCACAGCGAGGTGTGACCACCTCCTAGACAGGATTTAGTGTATTAGGCCTGGGTGGGTGTGCTTGCCAGCGCCTGAAAACATGCAGGAGGGGCACATTTGATGTCCCTGTGCATAGTCCAGTTCAAACCAGTCCTGGGGGCCGTTGGCTCCCACTCTGCCGTGACACTGGACAAAGGACATGGGAGTAACCACCCACCTGTCCAGACCCTCCCCTGGGAGGGTCCCCTGAATCTTTCCAACCCACTCCTGTGGGTACTTAAGGGCTTACCTAGTTGTAGGACCTTAGATTCGTTGTGGACAAGATTCAGAACTGAAACCACTCCTCTTCGACCGTCTGGGCACTCTATACTGCACTAGACTTTGTTTGGGCCTGACTTCATCTCCCTCTCAGTCTGCTGCATCGTTTGTGCCTGTGCATCATACAGGATCTGTGTAGGACCTGCGGAGCATCCAAGACACCTGAAGACAATCTCCCTTGGAGTGAAGGAGTCACTCGCCTGCATTCGCAGGCACTGCAACACTGCTGACCAGACTACTGATCCAGAGCTCCTCCAGACTCTGAAAGGCTCAGCAAACACAGGAGGTTGGTTTCTATGTCCCTGAAGGTCCGAGCTGCCCTCTCACCAAGTTTGAGGTTAGAATCCCTTGTGGGGGCTGCAATACCCGAACCCCTGTGCACTGCATATTTTTGCTAGTGCATTTGCTGTGACAAGTGAATTGGGCTCCGGGTAACCCCAACGTCTGGCACTGTTTCCTACAAAGATCTTCACCCACCTCCCATGGGGTCTCTCTGGCCTATTGTTTTGTGAAACTGCCTCGAGGTCCTCTCGCGACTCCTGTGCCTCTGGACTGTGGGTCCAATTGATGGTTTACTTTGATTTCATTGAGTTTCCCTGATTGCTCTGCGCTTGCCCTGACTCCCCTGCTCTTGGTGAGTCTCCTAGCCCTTGCTGGTCCGAACCGTACACTTCCTTTACTTCCTGCTTGGCTTGATTTTGCCAAAGCTTGTTGGTGCTCCTGCTGGACCCGACCCCTCAGCACTCGACCTCCTTCATGGGAAAGCTTGCATCCGGCTCCTGGTTGTCCTCAACATCGCCTGGTCCCTGCAGTTGCAGAGTCAAGGTCCTCGTCAACGATCCTGAGGCACCTGACATCAGTGAGCATTCATCTCCCAAGCCCCTGGTCCCTCTCAAGTGACCCAGACTCTTTTCCTCTGCTTTCAGGTACTCCTCGACAGGAATCCATCTTTTGGATTCCAACAGACACTTTCTCTTCTTCCAGTAGCGGGTCTTCTTTGAAGTCCTCCATTGGGTTCGACAGCGGTTTATGAAGCCACTTCACACCTATGCACCCGGCTTCCCTGGGTTAGGTAACTTGGGTACTTCGGTATCCATGGGTGGGGTGGCTCTCCAACCTTCTGTCTTCCACAGAGTTTCCTCGAAGCCAACTGGGAAGGGTCCCTAATCTTTAAAAATCCAACCGCGACTTGCACATAGACTTGTACGGAGCACGAGGTCATGTACCCACATTGCACTCCCTCTCCGTGGGGTCTCTATCTACTCACCTTGGGTGGTTCCTTGGGGTCCCAGCAATTCTACGTCCTCTTGATATTGTCCTGACTTGAGTCATGGTTCTTATACCACTTTTAGTATATGATTTGTTCCCCCCTGGGGCCCACTGTGTATAAGTGCTATTTACTGTGATGTATTTGTCATAATATTGTGTGCTTTGTGTAAATCTCCGTGTGGGAGATACTGGAACGTACTAGAGAGTATTATATATTGAATACATATTTCCATAAATACCTTGTGTGGTTCTCTTTCACGTAATCTATACTATAAGATTGCATTCTGGTAAAACAAGCTGCTTTACACTCCTTCACGACTAAGCCTGAAGGCTGCTCTCCACAGCTACCACTTAAATACCACTATAAAATTTAACAATCTAAGGGAGTCCCTCCGGTTGCATTTGAGAGGTCACCTTTTTCAGCTACATTGAAACAGGTAAGCAAGACCATGTTAAAATGGGGGACATGCAGATGAAGCATAGTATGTGCCATGAGTGATACAAGGTTTTTTAATAGGGAAGGGGATACATGTAGGTGGTGGAAGGATGGGGAACAGAGCTGGAAGCTCAAGAGATCCCCTAGGGAGGGGCTCGTGAGATCACCCTGTGCAAGTAGCCATGAAAAAGGCTAACATTTCTCTTGCAAGTAAGCACATCAGATGACCAAACTTGAATCTAGAACAATGAAACCACAGGTGCTGGTCCATCATACCATGATTAGATTCATAATAAGCACCAGCAAAGGCAATAGGTCTAGCTTTAATGTGCCAACACCAGTAAGCACAGGTATTCACAAGTGAAGTTTAAATGCACTGTGTACACAAATGCTATTTATCAGATTAGAGCCAGCACTATTGGCTTTGTCAATGTTGGGGAAACAGTACAACAAGCATTGCTTTCCATATAGAATACATATGCGAGATAAAGATTTGAATGAGATAAATAGTGTGATGATTGAGTGTACTTTTCAGTTGTAAAATAGTCCCTCGTGCATTCTTATTAGAGTTCCCTAAAGGTGAGCTGGGAAGACCAAAATAGCCAATAGTATGAGGTAAGAGACTAATACTCATATGCACGGAGCCAAAACCAACTTTATGTATATTTTAAAGACTTGGTAACAATACATCTTGCAGAAAGCTACACAGTCAAACCAGACCTCAAAATTGTGCAATAGGCAAGAAAGAAGAAAATATTTCAAATCAGGTGCTAACACTGACTTTTGCAGCTGCAGATTGTGAGTGCTTACTTTGCGTCTGTTACTCTTTCCTGCTATACTTCAAAAAAAAGTGCTATGATGTGGTTAACGATATAGCATGGCTAAAACAAAAAACATTGTCCATGTTAATTTAGGCTGGCTGTGTGCTAGTGATTTTTTTGTTGTTGTGGGGGTGGAATGCGGGGGAGGGTGGGGGAGGATAAGCAACATGAAGGATGGGGGAGGAGGACAGTAGGAGGCTAGAAACATGGGAGAAGCAACACAACTCAGGAGGAGATGGGAGGGATGGTAAAAGTAACACAACACATGTGGGTGGGTGGAAGGGACGCAAGAAGCAACACTACATCGGAGGGCAGTGGGAGGTATGGGGCAACAGCAAGAATGCGGGAGGGGCGGGACATGCAACAACTATGGAAATCACAAACAGGAAAAAAAAGTGTACCGCCACAAGCACGAGCAGTGGACGGACCCAGAAGGAAACAAGGAAGAAGTACTTTGACCAGGCTCCAGCGATGGGACAAATACATGAAGAGGAAGTAAAGCCGCCACATGCTGACCAAAGTGAAGCAAGGAAATGAAAGTGATGATGAAGCCAATCAATAGTAAGCAATGGGTGGACACTAAGCTCCATGGAAGCTAAAAAATGTCTCACAAGAGACGGCGCATGAGCTGTCTCATGCAAGACCTAAAACCAGTTGGCACATGCCATCCTTACAGCTAAAGGTGACCTGGAATAGTCCAAATGCCACACTTGCATTGAGTGATGGTTAGCATTTAGTACTGCTGGCAAGATCATTGGGTAGTGCCAACCACAGTGTCCTCCACTCGGGCCCTGGTACTTATATTTAGAGACAAAGTGTGTTGTATTACTTAGGGTTGCTATTAATTCGCGTTAATTTTAGACGACTCTTGGAACTTATGTGATGTCATCGAACCTGGTAACACTCATATCTAGTTTTGGGTGATATGATGCCCATGGTGATTATTAGTCTCTCTTTTAGGCATTGTTAAGCCCATGTTGGTTTAAGGCGATTAGTGTTGATAAATGGATTATTTCAACACTCTTCATTGTGTGAGTGAGTAATGCAGCGCCAAAGGAAATCAAGTTTGTTAATCGAGGCAGTCAGTCATGAAGGCAATATTTCAGATTTCCCCTTTGTGCTCTTTGTCAGCCCTTTTGTTTTTATCACTTTTTGCAATTGGTTGCTTGCTGATAAGTTGACCTGTATACTCTTTTATATGCAAGAACAAACTGTCCTCATGCTTTTCTTCACTTTGGAATTAATTTTGTTCTATTGCTTGATGTTAAACACACGCAGGAGCGGCCCGTGCAGGTAAGAGAGGTGGGGCCAGTTTGCGGGGGGGAGGGGGGGGGGGGAGGAGGGGGAGAGGGGGTTGGGATTCAACAGACGTCCACAAAAGAAAATTAAATATATAAATCATTTTCCCTCGTCATCTGTTGATGTCCCTCCTTCCCCCCGTCACACACCAGTGAAGCGGTGCCGCTGCTGAACACACAATCACAAACCGTTTGAAAAACGGTCCCTCTCTCAACTTTTTCCAGCAACGGACACTCTCTAAGTGTCATTGTTAGGGGGTGCATGGATTCAGTCTCTCAGCATTTGTCACACCATGCAGCTGGTCTTGCAGAAAGGAATTTTTATACCAGGTGTGGGCTGGGTGTGGGCAGGTGAGGTAACATAATTTCGTTGGAGTTAAAGTTTCCGTAATGGGGTGTAGAGGGATATAGCCTGGTTTGGCCGCTGGTAGTTAAATTTAAAGAAAACTGCAACATGTACGAGTATTTTGGAATTTACTTCGGTTTCAAAATACTACCAGTCTTGACTGTGCATGTGACCACAAGGATGCAACACGTATATGGCTTGTGCACCCAATCAGACAATGTAAGACAGAGCTACAGCGTCTAGACTTTGGAGGTCTCAGGTAGTCCACAGTGGAGATAGAATTTTACGTGGTGTGTCCTTTGCGTGTGTTATGTGAGTGTGGTAGTATCTTTGTATTGGAATTGATGGATTACTGTTGTAGTTTGCCTAAATTAGAATTTGTTAGGCCCATTTCAATGAAGTGGATTATTTTGCTCTTGGTTAGAGTGCTCAGGAGAACATAATCCACAGGTAATGGTAGCAGATAATGGTGTACAACGGCCATAGCAAGGAGATGACGGATTTTCATGGGAAACAGGCTACAAGCCAACATCTCACCAAAATACAGGAAGTCAGACCAAGTATGCTGTTGTATAGAATGAAGCGTGTAGTAAGATAGAGTGAGTTGTTGGGTGAGTTCTAGAAATCTATTTAGTGATAAACTAGGCATATGTAGGGCAGTCACACTATCGGTCACAGGGCTACTGCCCTTTGTTGTGATGTGTGGAAGGTCAGCTCATCTGATGCCAAACTGAGTCCACAGTAGATCATCAGAGCTTGGTAGATTCAATGTAGGTGATGGATAGATTGAGGAACAAGAGCAAGAGATTTAAGGAATACCCTGATAAAAGAATGGAAGAGAAGAAGCTGAAAGTCTAAGTGGATGACATCATGAAACTTAGACTACAACATTGAAATGTGACACACATCAGGTGTGGGAAAAAATTCTAACTAAAACGACACAGAAATCAGAGTATCTACCCCACTGGCCAATTATGGAACGCATGAGGCAAACCTATACTGACCAAGTTACACAACACTTTGAGATGGACATGCCAGCGCCTTTTCGTGGGATACAAAAATGTGCCGTCTCTAAAAGGGGTGTGACAAAAGAAGCTTAAGTAGGGATGAATCCTTATGTCATTAAGGGCGTGGTTTAAAACAGGTAAAGTGACATCTTGTGTATCTGTGTGCATCTCTATGTGTCTCCAGTTATTACATGCTCTTTGCTTGAACAAGCGTAATGCTACTTGGTAAAGGCAAGTCGTTTTCTTGTGCTCTCCGTTCTTAGCTATCAACACTTGAAACGCTTTGACAAAGACAGTGTGTGAGTTTTCAGAGCTAAAGCTTCACGTTTTGCTCTATCCAGAGCCCTCTGTCTATAAATATGATTTGTGCACATCTTTCTCCTTTTATTCATTTATTATAACAACCCGATAATGTGAAATTAAGAAAGTGATAGATGTTAGACTGCATTTAATCTCCCCCTTTGGTAATTACTCAGGCCACATTCGATTCTGTTGTGTTTTTTTCCACACTGTGCCACTACAGACAGGGGCCAACTTCATGCAAATCAGTCTTGGCTCCTCCTTAGTAGAACATTCCAGCTCGACCAGCCAGGACACACATCCCCAGCAAGGAAAAACAATACCCCCCAGGCACGTACAAGCCTTATTGGGCATCATCAGTGAGGTTTCGGTGAGTCATGGGCCTTAGCTATTGTGTATATGGCTCCTCCTTGTTTGTAGGGGCACACTGGGCAAAAAAGAAAAAAAAGACTGACTGTCATGCATGACAGTAATGACCAGCGGCTGAGATTACTTTAAGCATTCCATCTGTCACTGTCTGTTTTCTAAATGGCTAATATGTGCTGAGGACAACATTTGAAGACTAAAACACAACTAATGAAGACAAGCTGGTGACCACCACAAACCCCACAACAAGGAACTACAACCATTGAAAATTACCATGTTTTATTTATTCGGAAAATTAACAGCTTGCAAAATCTGTTCCACCAAAGAGCCCCAAGTATTCACACGTTTACATGTTTATTTTGCAAACACGAGGCAGAAATCTCTAAACAGTAAAAGCAATATATAGTATGATGTGAAACTCTGCTGAGTGTGGGAAGTGTCTAACAGAACTAGGCCTCTGCTTCGACGTGAACGGTACATCTCCACCCACAGAAAGGTCAGCGGGACAGGAAGATGAAGCCAATAATTTGATTGGTGGGCCCTGGAGGGGGAGGGCAGAGCCGTATTGCACAAGATATACATTTTTTACCTTAATTCGGACTTCATGATCCCTGGGCGGTGCAACTTCCACCTCTTCGATGCAAAACGGCTTCCCAGCTTCCCAGGCAACGGCGGCCTTGCATTTAATAACCTGCAAAACAAACACATTCCAGGTTTATGATATTTAACATAACCCTATAGAGTGCGCACAGAAAGACCATAACACACTTCAACTGGGATTAATGTTTAGACGCACTCGTTCGTGGTTTATGGAGCTGTTTATGGAAGGAACAGCGAGCAGAATGGGGCCATTAGCATTCCATCAGCACGACTCCTCTCCCCATAAGTCAGCCTCCATTAAACTCTGACACCAGTGGTTAATTTGTAACAAAGTAAGTGCCAGGGCCCTGTCAGGAGGCCTCGGCAGCTTGCATCACCCAGTGCCCCTGCCAGCGATGCCAACTATACAGCATCACTCTCCTACAAGTGTGACAGTTCAGACTGTTGTAACCCCCCAAAGCTATAAGAATGAATAAACAACTGTTGTTGTGCTGATTTCTAAATTAGACAAACACCGTCACCATGTGAGAGACCATCATAAGTGCAATAAGAGGATGGACGGTGCACTGAAACTTTTCAGACACTCACCCCCAGTCACTCTTAGATCTGAGTTAAATCCATCGTCGTTCATTTGCTCACTGCGCCACCCCAGTTCAGACTCAGCCACATGCAAATCAGTCTTGATCCTGCTCCTCTTGGAAAGAGTCCAGCCCAAGCTGCTAAGCCAGGTCCTTCCTGGACTGGAAACAAGCATCTTGGGACTGGTTTCGGAGTAACACCCAGATCTAATGGTGCTGGGGGTGATTGTCTGAAAAGTATCTGGGCTCTGTCCATCATCCTATTGTGTGTGCTTTGTTCGCTCTAAGTTGGCAGGGTATGCCAGACATGGCTTCCTTGCTCACTTTGCCACTACATTTGATGAGGGGTGTTACCCCAAAACCGGTCCCAGGATGCTTGTTTCCAGTCGAGGGAGGACAAAGCTTTGCAGTTCAGGCTGGACTGTACCTGTGAGGAACAGGGTAAAGGCTGATTTGCATATGGCGGGGTCCAAATTGGGGTGGCTTAGTGAAAATAAGAATGATGATGGATTAAACCCAGATCTGTGACTGGGGGTGAGTGCCTGAAAAGTTTTAGTGCCCTGTCCATCATCTTATTGTGTTTGCTTCCGAAATTTATCAAAAAACTCATACTTGCAATGTGTGCAGTAACAGGAGTTATCGCACATATGGCAATTGACCGGCACACATACAGAGGGCCTAAGGGACTGTTTTGGAGCTGGCTGGTATTTTTCAGATTGCTGAAGGAAGTGCTAAATTCAGATTCGAATCTGCCAGTGGAATTCCCTCTTACATTTTACCCAGGAGCAAATTCCATCTGCCGCTCTCTTTTATAATTAGTAGTTCCTGCAGAAATTGGATGTTTATGGACTACCACTCAACTCATCCGTGAATTACTTTTGGTACCTGTAGTATTTTCTTTTTTTCTACATCCCTTGAAAGTGACGCGATAGATTTCAAATGTATAAAAATTGGAATGACACAATGAAAGACCAATGGATGTAGAGGAGACCAATGGATGAAGAGGATTGTCGCAAAGCCCCTATTATTCAGTACATAATACATGTAATTTTTTGTAAAAATCAAATGGTCTTTGCTAACGGCAGGTCTAAAAAAAAAAAAAAACGTTTTTTACAGTCACAGTAGGCTATTGCAAGATGTGATTGCGCTCAAAGTTAACTTTTTCAAGGGGTCAGAAGTTTCTCAAGAGTCAAAATTGTGGGTATTGAATGACGAATGTTGCCAAACTCAGGAGTCCTGGGATTTCTAACCTTCACTCAAATATTTTTGTATGATGTGTAGCAATGTATTTTTTGCTGCTGCACAAAAAGAAAAAAGAAAAGAAAAATGTAGCCAGTGGTCGAGTAGAGGCTTATTTTCAGGTTTGTTTTAATGAATGCAGCTCGTAGCATCCATTCCTGCTGAGCCGTTTGAAAATAGAAGAATAAGGGAGACGGCGCAGAAAGAGTAAATGCTGACTTTGTGACTTTTTTAGCAAAAGTGGTTTGAAAGCATCAAGCCTCAGCAATGGAGTTTTGCACTATCACCATGATTATTTAACATTTGCTGCTTAAACTGTAGTGCTTTCAGATTAAAAACAAAACTCTCTTCCTCAACAGGGTTCTGCTTAACACAATGTGTGTTTGAGCAGCAGTATCAATGAGCTGCCCTGCCTAAGTCCTCAGGTTCAACTTAGGTCAGCATATTTTTGAATGGCCCATTAGAACATTTGATTTAATGGGAACCTCTGTGGCTCCAGTGAAATGTAAACTTATAGTAATTAAATAATTTACCTTTGAAAATGGAGAATGGTGACATCATGCCTCATCCACTCCCTACAAAGAGATCTATTTGCATGTGTCAAATTTGCTGCGACTGCATAGAGAGAAGGCATTTAAACTGGGAATGCATAAATCGGTGAAAGTGTCAGCGTCAAAAACCTAAAATATATGCTCGCTATTGAAAATCAAACCTGGTACAATCAGCGTAGAGATGCTGCAGGGTGTGTCTTCGGTTGCCAGATCTCTCCACATACACCCGTTTCCTACAGCTTGGCTTTCACTTCACAAATAAGTGCTTGTGTAACTTGTAGTCTTGTTTGCTTAATTTTACTCCATTGGCCTAACACGCCTGATTATGATTTCTAAAAAGAAAGGACGAGGCTTTTATTTGGATTAAATTGAACGACCGTGACCCCCTTAATGTGACATATGATCGCAATAGATAGAAGCAGGCACTGTACTATAATGCCACATTTGTGTTATTGTATCAGCAAAGCCAAGGATGAACATGGGAAGAGTTTCTTGGGATGAAAGAGGCTCGTAGTTTATGCCATCCTAGACCAATGCCAGAATCTTCCAGGTTAAAGGGCCAGCTCTGATGCATTTAAACACAAATCAGAGCTGCAGAGGAAGTAGCTGCTACTGCACCACATTAGAGGTGCTGTCCTTGAGGTCATCTTGGCTCTGGGTGGCGTTTAGGATCTGGAAGGTTGGACAGGGGATGTTGTGCATCTATGAGCCACTACAGGATTAGCCCTAGGGAACATTATTCCAACCGGTCTGTTAGGGTTTGCGTGGCCCCTGATCTGGATAGTGACACAGCGTAACACACATGGTAGGAGGACTGCATGTAAGGACCATACATTGGCCACCACAAAGGGCCAGAAATCCTCTTTGCGAATTAGGGCACTCACGGATGTCTTTACAGGTGCCATGCGTGGGTGTGCTGGTCCACAGAAACCGGTAGCGTGCCAGTCTTTCCACCAAATTTCCTCTAACCGAGGCTGTCGGTGGTACAAATTACTCAAAGCACACATCCTAAGAGATGATTGAGGGATGTGTCATGCTTTACCCCAGGGCCATGTCCATGTTGTTTGCATGGTCCATCCAAACCCTTATGAAAACCTACGACTTCTAAGTCTCTAGGAGGCACTCTAACAGAAGATGGTAACAAGAGCTGTGAGGCGCTGTAGGGAGAGTCTTACAGAAGGTCAAGTGCACAAAGAGATTAACTACTGGTTATGCTACTAAAGGCTCCCTGATCTACACTTGGCCCTTTAAGAGACGACTGGGCGATATGGTTCAAACATGTGTATGATCTCTACTAAGATTGTTTATCTGACCTTGGATCATAATAATAATAATAATAATCATAATAATAATAATACATTTTATAAAGCGCCTGGTTACGCTGAGAACAGTGTGTCCCCGCGCTGTAATGTGGCTAGCTACAGTTAGTCATGCATATCTCCCTTCCAGTTCCTCAGATGCAGACCTCCTCACTCTCCCACCCGAGGGAAGAGGTGGGTTTTCAGTTGTTTTCGGAAAATACGTTCCGAAGTCTCTGCTCGCATTGCGGGTGGAAGTCTGTTCCAATGCTGAGCCGCTTGGATTCGAAAGGAGCGCCCTCCCAATCCGAGTTCTTCTGAACCTAGGAACCTTTGTCAGCCCTTTCCCGGAAGATCTCAACTCACGCCCAGGGATGTACGGGCTCAGCAGTTCCAAAAGATAGGATGGCCCCTTCCCCTGCATGATACGATGGCTAATCAGCAAGGTTTTAAAGAGCACCCGTTCTTTAATCGGCAGCCAATGAAGAGATTCCAGGGCTTTCTTTGCTGACGCTCTTTTGGGCAGCATCAAGATCATACAGGCAGCCGCATTCTGCATGCGCTGTAGCCTGGTGATACATCTCACATTAGCTCCCAGGTACAGGACGTTCCCATAGTCCAACCTGGAGGTAATGAGAGCATGAACCAGGGTTTTCCTGGCCGAAGTCGGGAGTAGGTCAAGTGTTTTACGCATATTTCTCAGGATACCGAAGCATTGTCCTGCCACACGTCTGGTGTAATACTCAAAGGAGATTTTGCTGTCTAACCAGATAGCCAGATTCCTGACTTGATCGCTGGGAGAGGGTAGAGGCCCCAATACCTGCGGCCACCATGCCGATGTCCACACAGATGGTGCATTCCCCACCACCGGCACCTACGTATTGCTTCCGTTTAGTTTCAAGCAATTGTTGGCCATCCAGGCCGCTGTAGCTTGTAAGCACAGTGAGAAGTTATTGCCTGCTGCCCCGTCAGGTTGAGCAAGAGACAACACAAGTTGGGTGTCATCGGCATAGGTTACAACTTGAACCCCAAATCTTTCAGTGATCTCTGCTATTGGTGTTACATAGAGATTAAAGAGGGTGGGGCTCAAGCTAGACCCTTGGGGCACTGCAGCAAGATGTGATGTGCTACAGTGTCGAAAGCAGCGCTTAAGTCCAGAAGGATCAGCGCTGTGGTGTGGCCTTCATCCACCAGCTTGCGTATGGTCTTTGTTGACAGGAGTAAGGCAGACTCGGTCGAGTAGGACGCCCTGAAGCCTGATTGGGTAGGGTGTAGAAGTTTGCATGTTTTGATATGTTCCGTCAGTTGCTTATTAACAACTTTCTCCGCAATTTTCGAGAAATAGGGGAGAAGAGGGATTGGGCGCACATTATCTAACTGCTCCGCGCTAATGTTAGGTTTTTTCTTGAGCGGGAGTACCAATGCCTCTTTCCACGCTGATGGGACACTTCCTGATCCAAATGAAAGATTCAGCAGATGGCGTATGTGGGGTTCCAGCGTCTTAATACTTTCCCTAAGTATTGTCGCGGGCGCCGGGTCATTGGGGAAGCCTGATTTAATTTTAGACGCTATGTCGATAAGGATATCCTGCTGGGGAGTACTGAAGGATACTAGTAGCTCAGTTCCATCATATTTTACACTAGCCTCTTCTGTCATGCCATCTGTTCTGGCCTCCACCGGAAAAGAGGAATACATTTTGTCCACTTTGTCCGCGAACAATTGTGCCACCCGATCACAAGATTCAACCGAGCCTTTCTGAGGTGCGGCGGAGCTGTACAGAGAGGTAACTTCCTTAAACACAGCAAGCAATTCCTTGGCTGAATTATCTGCTCCCTCTATTCTATTCTTATAAGAGGAGGTCCGATATTTCCTGATCAGAGCATGATAGCCCTTGGGCTTGACTTTATAAGCCACCCTGTCCACCACAGAGAAGCCTTTCCTCCAGCGTCTTTCGAGGCGTTTACATGCCGCCTTTTCCTTGACAAGTTCGGGCCCAAACCATGGTGCAGATTTAGATTGCCTCCAGGGTCTGTTTTTGGTCCAGGGGGCTGTGTGGTCCAGCGCTTGTAAGATGCGACTATCAAGTGCTTCGCATGCTGCCTCAATCTCTAGACCCACTGAGGGACCACCCTGTTCCAGAATATTATCGAATTTAAAGCCTACCCATCTCCTGCGTCTAGTTATATTTATTTTTATTTTTTATTTTGAAAGTTTTACATAGCGCGAACAAGATCTTCGCAGATATCAGAGCGCTTTACAGAGGAGGGGAGCATGTATACGCAGATACATCAATCATGTTAACAGTACATTGAAGTGATATCATAAAACAATCAAGTAAGTCAATTTCAAAGTCAAAATAAAAATACAAGGGTTCGAACAAGTAGTACAGATGAGTATCGAGTCTTTGTAGTTTTTCCCCAGTAGTCATTCAAGTGTATTTAGCCATGAGGATCGCTTTTACTTCTCTCTTGAAAAGTATGGTAGAGGTGATGAGCCTTGTTTCAGGGGGGAGCGAGTTCCAAATCCTGGGAGCCATTCCTGAGAAAGAGCGTTTATAGGTTTTTTCCTTGCGGAATCTTTTAGGCTTTAGCAAAAGATTGTTTGTGCCTCTAGTGTTTCTGGAGCCTCCAGAAATCGTCAGCTTCTGAGCGAGGTATCTAGGTGAGCTCAGGTGGACAGCCTTGTGGGTCAAGCAAGCGATTTTCAGGTGTATTCTGGCTTCAAACGGCAGCCAGTTCAGTGATTTGAAGTCAGGGGAAATGTGTGAGTGTTTTTTTGATCCAGTGATAAGTCTCGCTGCGGCGTTTAGAGAGGCTCTTATGGGTGCCGTAGTAGCTAGGGGGAGACCGCAGAGGGCGGTGCTGCCGTATTCTCAAAAGATATCATCTGTCTTATGTACTCTCCCCCTCTCTGCCTCTATCTGGAAAGAAATCAGGTGGTGATCCGACCATACCACCGGCACTGGGGGATCGACGGCTAGCGACTCCCAATTGGAGAAAATAGGGTCCAATAAGTGGCCGTGACCATGGGTGGGGAGTTCTGATTTGAGAGTCATTTGCATAATGGATCTCCAAAGCTTCTGTATTGGTAGGGTCATCAAAGTGAAAATTTAAATCCCCCAAGAGTAGAAGCCTCTCGTATTTTAGGGCTGGCTGTATCAAGTAGTCTATCAGGCTTTCCGTAAATCTGATCACTGGGCCCGGAGGCCTATAGACTAGAAACCCTTTCAGGACATAACTATCCAGGCCTATAATGGTGAAAAAGCCCGCTTCGCTCTCCTTGATGTCAGCCGACTCCAAGGTGCAGCCTATTTCTGATTTAAAAATTATGGCTAATCCACCTCCCCTCCCCGTGGGCCTGTCTATCCTGTTGATGTCATAGCCTGGTGGCAGTGCATCTATTATATCAGGTGCAGAGTCATTATTCAACCATGTTTCCGTTAAGAACAGGGCATCCAACTGTCCATCTATCAATTTCATTCATTCATTTCATTTATAAAGTTTTATATAGCGCAAACTTGATCCCGAAGGATATCAGAGCGCTTTACAATTTGAGGGAAAGGAAGGTAACAAACAAAACGTGAGTCTAATATGGGTAATATAATAGGCATTGAATCTAATAGTGCACATATAACAGAAATCATGAACCTCCATTTTGTGCTTCCCTAAAGACCTACAGTTAATGAGGGACAGTCTCACCTTCTGTGCAACCTTCCTTGAATTTAGCTGCTGAGCCAAAGTAAAAGTAAATGAACAGTGATTACATCTTTTTTGATTGGAGGAAAGTGTTATACTGTGACAACACTTATCTCTTTAGGACTCACCTCCCTGAAAGGGGTTTCATTGTGTAATGTGGGGAGTAATCATATCTCCTGTGTAATAAAACGACAAGAATTTCACAGTATACTTGTTTCCGGTCCAGGGAAGGCCTGGCTTGGCAGTCGGGCTTGGCTGTTTTCATGAAGAACAGGGTCAAGACTGATTTCCATACGGGTGGGTCTGAAAACGGGTGGCGAAGTGAGATAAAGAACGACGATTGAGTCAACCCAGATCTGTGTCTGGGGTGAGTGTCTGAAAAGTTTCAGCGCTCTGTCCATCATCTCCATGTGTTTGCTAAGAATCTTACAGTACTCAAAAAGTGAGTTTGTGGATGTTGAGCCTGCATGCTGAGGTCTTTGTCTTTGAAACAAAGATAACACACTGTACATATGTTTCTTTACTCCCTACAGTGATACTTGGGTGGATGCCATGTAATTTACCTTTAGCAAATACATTTTATCAGTTGATCAATATTAAACATGAGAACAAAGGGATAGTACACATTTGGTGGCTACCCCAGGGGAGATAAATTCTCTAGGCAAAAGTGAGAGACAGGGGGGCGTGGCCTGCAGCCGATCATGGCGGCAGCCTAGAGGACGAGCTCTGTGGTTAGAGCGGCCTCTCCGTAAATCCGAGCTTACATCCGACACTCTACAGACCTCTGACGGAGGGTCCCGACGCCCGGGACCGGGCGGCAGCACCGGCAGTGTTTCCGGTTCCATTCGGACGCCGAGTGGCCGAGTTACCGCCGACTATCTGAGCGGCCTACGCAGAAGGGGAGAGCCGGGGACTGCGGTTCCAGGCAGACCCGTCCGGAAGTGCCAGCATCCTGGGGCGGCCCGACCGGAAGTGCCCGAGCGCGGGGAGGCAAGCCAAGGGGCTCGGACTACACTGCAGGGAGTGTGCTGGGCAACTTGTAAACTGAGTCCAGGCTACCAGGGGGGTCCTGAACGTCGGACCGCGGTAGGTGAAACACCAACGCATTCACGGTGGCCGGCCCGCATCACCCTCTTGGGCGACATCGCTCCGCATAGGGGCCCATGACGGAACCCACGCACGAGAGAGCACATGCGGCGCAGCCACGTTGTGGGTGAGGCACAGCGGCGGGACTCGCCTGCATCGTTGGGAAGACGAACTCCGGCGCATTACTCGGCCCGACGGGGGGATCACTGGGAGCGCCCTCGGCTGAGGGGGGCCAGAAGGAGAGACGCCTGTGACGGGCGGGGCCGCGGTGCTCACACCAACGGGGACCGCACAGAAGACCTTCGCAGGTGGGTGCCGGCGTCAGCGGTCTGCCGGGGTGGCTCCTACCCCCGGTGGAACGGAATCTTCTCGCACTAGACTCACTGCTGCTTCCAGAGTCGGCGACGTACTGGGGCGATTGATGGCACCGCCGTGGCTGGCCTGAGACGACCAGACAACCGACACCCGACCCAGGCCCCCCGTGCCCTCACTGTCGGACGCCGCGGGGGGGATTGATAGCCTCAGACGGATTGGATACCGCAGTGCACCCCACCAGGCGACAAGATGGCGGGTCGGAGCACCAAAGGCGGCGCGGCACAGGCGCGCCTTGAAAAATTTGCATACGATAAAGGCGCTTCCTCCCCGACGGAGGGACGGCCACCCAGCGGTAAATCAACGGACGGCACAGGCGGGAAGAAGGCAACACTGGATGATGTCATGCGAGCTTTGTCTCAGGTGCAAACTACGGTGGGCTCCATCTCCGCCGAGATCACTCTCCTGCGGGCGGATCTCCACAAAATGTCAGAGAAGGTGGGCTCGCTTGAAGTAGTCACTAAATCGCTGGTGGAGGACGTCTCGGAACTACAAACTGCGATGGAACATGTGATGGCAGAGAACAAATCACTGAAGGAAAAGCTGGATGACCAAGAAGGGCGCTCCAGGCGGAACAACATCAGGATTCTTGGCGTTCCGGAATCGGAGGGTACGGGAGCGACGGATCTTTTTGTGGAGGACTTAATTAAGACTAAACTGCAACCTAAAGGTCTCTCCGCCTTCTTCTCCGTAGAGAGGGCGCATAGAGTGCCGGGCGGACGACCTAAACAAGGTGTGGCCCCGAGACCCATTATAGCGCGCCTTTTTAACTTTCGAGATAGGGATGTCATCCTCCAGGCTGCGAGAAAGTCTCCTCCGGTCCGACTACAAAATGCGACACTGGCCTTCTTCCCGGACTACACGGCGGACGTCGCCCGACGCAGGAGGACATTCCTAGAGATCAAAAAAGAATTGAGAACGCGAGAACTGCAGTATTCGATGCTCTTTCCGGCCAGGCTGCGAGTAGTGGCAGAAAATAAGACCTGGTTTTTTGACACACCTGACCTCCCCAGAGAATGGCTGGACGGCTGGCGTCCGGCCACACGGCCGCGCCGACCAAACAGAACGCAGGGACACAGCAGTGCAGAGGAGCACGAAGGGTCACTGACCCCAGACCGTGGGGTAAAGGAGCAGTCCTCGTTGGGAGATGGTTTGGAGGACGAGGCTACCTCAGAACACTGATCACCCGGCGGTAAAGGGATTACTATGCTTATTGCTAGCTGCCTGGGGAGCTGCCGCGGGACACTGGGCGGAGGACCTCCGGAGAGTGTACTGGGAGGCCGCCAACTATGGGGTGTTCCTCGCCTCAACGAGCAAGTATTTCTTCTGTGGGGAGGGTAAAGCACTCTGCTAAGTTGGGGAGGCGGGCGGTTGCAGGTCCGTGTAGCAAGAGGGCATGGAGGGGGGGAGTTTGGGAGGTGGTGGTTGTTCAAGTTTGCACCTCCAGACAGGGGGTATTGTTTGGTTATGTTTTGACTCGATCTAGAAGGACACATGCTGTGAACGTTGCACACCTACTGATGTTGACACAGGGATGGTCACGCGGATACTCCCTCATTACATCCATAGAGCCCTTACCACATACCACCCATGACACAGGAGCCCCCACTTGAGACCCCGCAGGGCGAACCTCAGTCGACACCAGTGGCACCATTCCACCTCATGTCCTGGAATGTCAGGGGTCTTGGGGACAAAATCAAACGGGGATTAGTCATGCAGGGCATTAGGAGATTGAACCCGTCCGTGGTGCTACTCCAGGAGACACATTTGATGGGCACCGCGAGTAAGGCCTTAAACAGAAGGGGATACCAAATGATAGTGCACTCCGAGTTCACGTCTGGCTCACGTGGAACAGGTATATTGCTGCGTAGGTCATCCCCATTTCTGCTCCTGAACACCAAAACAGACGATCAAGGCCGATTCGCGGCTGCGCACGGGCAGTGGGAGGGTAAACCTCTGACCTTGGTTTCGGTCTACATCCCTCCAGCGTTGCATGCCATAGCATTTCCTGCTCTGGGGAAGTTCCTCCTGGAGCTCCCGGAGGGAGACCTAATCATTGGGGGGGATTTCAACGCGGTAGCGCACAACACACGAGATAGGTTCCCAATTAGGACACACACCCCGGGTCCCTCACGCTTTAGCGATTTCCTGGAAGCGCAGGGACTGGTAGACGTGTGGCGACTGCTGCACCCCGCTGAGCAGCAGTACACTTATTACTCAGCGACACATAACAGTATGTCCCGCATTGATTACTTCCTTACCTTAGGCGGGGGCCTCTTTACCATTGACGAGGTACAAATCAAACCCAGGGGAATTTCAGACCACTCACCACTGACATTAACTCTATCATGTGCGGAAAGGGCTCGTAGACGGTTATACCAGATACGCCCTGGGTATCTTGTGATACCGGAGGTGAGAAAGGAGTTGAAAAAGGCTACACTATACTACTTTGAGGAGAATCAGGCATCGGTAGAGTCCCCCACGGTCCTGTGGGAAGCGTACAAGGCGGTTCTGCGGGGACAGGCCATTTCCACGATAGCGGGACACAAACGAGAAAAAGGGAGGGAACTCCTACAGTTGGACCTCGACCTAGCCGAGGCGAACACTGCACATATGGCAGACCCCACGACGGAAACGCTGCACTCCCTTCAACTCTGCCAACAACTACATAACAATCATCTGAAACAGCGCGCTATGGAGTCCTTGGCGGCGAACACGCATAAAATATACGATGTAGGGGATAAAGCAAACAAACTCCTTGCCTGGTTAGCGAAAAAGGAGAATGGCAATAGGAACATACTACAATTAGTGGATGGGATCGGGCGAATACACACGAGCCCAGCGGCAATTGTGGAGACGTTGGCGGATCACTTTCAAGGGGTTTACACCCCTGACTTCGAAGTTACGACCGAGATAGCGGTGGCGGCGCTCGTTGGGGTACCGACGCCTACTCTGTCGCAAGCCGCGGTTGACGACCTCGACGCAGCCCTCACGGTGGAGGAGGTGCAAGCGGCTATCAATATGCTACATTCCGGGAAGGCACTGGGCCCTAACGGAATACCTATCGAATGGTACAAATCAATGGCTGACACTTTGAGTCCGCCGCTGCTAGCCATGTATGTGGATAGTCTTGATCGAGGTATCCTGCCCCTTGACCAGCGGCAGGCGACCGTCGTGGCGATTCGGAAGCCAGGCAAACCAACCACTGAATGTGGGTCTTACCGCCCCGTCTCGCTTATCAATGCCGAGGCCAAAATATTGGCGAAACTGTTAGCTACTTGACTACAACCCCACCTTGCGCAGCTGATCCACCCGGACCAATCGGGCTTTATGCCCCATAGAAGCACGGCACTGAACCTCCGGAGGGTTCACGGAGTGATGGCGCGGGCGCCCTCGCTTACGGTACCGGCGGCCATACTCTCTCTTGACGCCAGAATGGCGTTTGACATGGTGGAGTGGAGGTATCTTTTTGCGGTGCTAGCCCATATGGGATTTGGTCCCAATTTCATCGCCTGGATCAAACTGCTATACAATGCACCGGTGGCGCGGGTAGCGGCGAACGGGCATATCTCTCGTGCGATCTTCTTGCATAGGGGGACGAGACAGGGATGCCCGCTTTCCTCGTTGCTATTCGCATTAGTTCTAGAGCCCTTGGCCACGATCCTTAGAACCACCCGGCTGTTCAAGGGACTCAGGTGGAGGGAGGACTGGGAGGATAGAGTGTCCCTCTATGCTGACGATATGTTAATTTATATGTCAGACCCGGAAGAGGGCATCCCGGAACTCCTCACACTGTGTGAGGAACACGGACGGGCATTAGGTTACAGGATCAACTGGGCAAAATCAGTGCTCTTCGAGCTGTGGGGACCCCCACCGGTCCTCCCGAGGGAGTGCCAATTAGAGGTAGCAGAAGCCTCATTTAAATATTTGGGGATACACATCACCCGTAGCGCTACAGATTTTTACGACAGGAACCTGTTGCCACCCCTAACCAGGTTGCGGAAGGATGTAGGTCACTGGATGACCCTCCCTCTGACACTACTGGGGAGGGCAGCTTTATATAAGATGATGGCCTTGCCCAGACTTTTATACGTACTTGAGAATACTCCGAGTTTGGTGCCTCCGCGTTATCTGCGGAGCATTGCGGCGGTGGTGAATAGCTTGCTATGGGGGCAGCGCCCGGCACGCATAGCTCATCTGAAACTCAACAGGAGTTGGTACGAAGGAGGGATAGCGTTGCCCAACATACAATTATATTACTGGGCGTCACAACTTAAGGTAATCAACCACTGGCTGCATGCACCGCAAGACGACCCGGCTTACCGGGCAGACAGAATACAGCTAGGCACACACAGCCTACTGGCTCCACTATACCACAAGGGACTACTGGGGAAACTGATAGGGCCGACCAAACATACGGTCGCGCTGTGGCACAGGGCGCAGAAGAGGCTCCAATGGGAGGAAGTTATAACAAAAATGACACCTCTGTGGGACACCAGGGCGCTGGGACACTTGCGACGTACCAAAGGCTTCACCCAATGGGATCTTATAGGCCTTTCTACGGTGGGGGACTTGTGGTCGAATGATGGAGTGGTGCCATTCACACACCTTCAACAGACCTATCACCTGAGTTCGACCGAAACATACAGATATTTCCAGATTAGGCATGCGCTGCAGGCGGCGATACCAACCGGAACCCAGATCACAGAGTCATCTCCACTAGAGGATCGTTTGCTCACTGACTTTCTACAAACACACGCCACCTCACTGACATATCGTAAACTCCTGAATAATCTGCCGGACCCCCTAGTTAAACTGAGGGAGACCTGGGTGGAAGAATTAGGAGACATGAGTGAATTGGAATGGAATATGGCTCTGGCATCCCCTCGAGAGGCGGGCATTTCGTCTAGATTCCGATTAGTGCAGCTGAAGGTCCTACATAGGGTCTACTTCACTAGAACACTATTGCATAGATTACATAGGGCTGAGCACCCGTTCTGTTTAAGGGGTTGTAATGAGGAGGGTTCCTTCAAACACACATTATGGGACTGCTCGATTATTACCTCGTATTGGCGTCAGATTTTCCGCACCATCACTCAGGCACTGGGAAAGGCGCTGCTGCCCGACCCCCGCACAGGCCTTTTACATATATGGGGCCCTACGGACCTAACACGTTACGACCAACAATGGGTTACTATAGGCCTAATGGTAGCCAAGAGGGACATAGCGCAGAAGTGGGGGGCGGTAGAAACCCCAACACTGGCCCTATGGTGCAGGAATATGGACACGATGATGGTGACTGAGAGAGCGGTTTATAAATTGAGAGCTAACCCACGCAAGTGGAATAAGATTTGGACACCCTGGAATCAATATCGGGGGGATCTATGTGAACCCCTGTCGGAGGATGAGGAGGATAGTTCGGGAGATGAAGAAGAGTAGGGGGGCGGGATAGTGATCGGGGATTTACTCCACGATCCCACCGGTGGACTGGCACTTGAGCCGGACACAGCCGGGGGCCTGGAGTTATCCCAGATAGAGAGTGGGAAGGGGGAGTGATCTAGTTGAACCTTTGTTCAGAACAGGTGTGTTGAAAATACCATTAAGTATAAATTGTCATTCTACAGAGTCGAAAGTTATGTTATGGTTTGTTAAAAATACAAAAGTGAGATAATCGATGGAGCTATGTTATAAGCCATTACATTTGTTTGATTACTATGCCTGATTTGCTGCCGGACCTCGGGTTGTCGGCTGAATAGCTGTGTACCTTCCGTATGAGACATATTACCGTGGTGAAACAGCCGGCCTCAGGGTTGTAGGCTTATAACCTTGTATTATTTACAACTCCGAATAAAGCTCTTTAAAAAAAAAAAAAAAAAAAAAGTGAGAGACAGCATGTAATGCTATTCTTGGAACTGAGGAGCTCAGCCGCTGCCTGAGCCAGAAGGCGGTAAGGCGTAATGAGAAGACATTGGTTGTGAGGCAATCCTGGATAACTTCTTGAAGAGTAAGTTTAGTTGTGGCCACAGAACCTCCAAGATGTTGAAAAACCTGAACTTTTAGCCATATAGTTCTACAAGACAAAGAGGAATGCATCATGAAGAGAGAAAAGATATTAAGGTTGGTTCCGGTGAGAAAAGTGGAAGCACAAAAAGGTGCACAAATGCAGAAATTGCCTGGGCAGAGTTCGCAGAAGTCCGCAAAGTGCAAAAAATTGTCTGTCTCACGACGTGGAGCTCTGCAAGTGGCGGAGTGCAGTAGATAAATGCCGTTCACGGTGATTTTCAGCACCGGGAGTTTATCCGCTCAGTGCAATCATCGCGAATGCCACCATGCACATCGCAAGCGGGCGCTGCTTCCTTTTTGCTGCTCGAGTAGATTTTTAACTCGAGTGGCAGCTTTCTCAAGGCAAACAGACTTTTTCTCAACGCGAGCGGTCGTGAGCATATGCGAACACTCGCATTGAGAAATCTCGCCGGGAGGTTGATTTTCCACGATCGCGAATCAGGAAAAATCTCACCGGTAGGTGGACTGTCCTCACTCGCGCTCGCCAACTTGACATTTACAAGCACGAGCAAGGAAAAAAACTCCGCTATGCAGAGTTTTTCGGAAACCCGCGATCTCCGCGTAACGCATAGTGCGAAAAACTCCACAAACTCTGCAAGCGAAGTTCACCGCCCAGACTTCTGACACCTCTTAACACTTCAAATGAGGTAGCCTAATGGCTCACAGTTGACTGACTGATGGGGAAGCATGAACTTCACTAGTATGTTTTTATGTTTATGACATACTCTGACACAATTTTAATCTATCGCGTGCTATATTTTTGATAAATTCCTAGACAGAATTCAGAATGACTGTGACCTAGTGGTAGGGGCTGTTCTAGTACTGAAGAGGAAAAACAGTGTTGGTTTGGTGGGTCCTTGTGGTGTGGTACTAAAATATCGTAACCAACATATATTCTGAGAGAAATATTTTGTTTTAAATATCATTAACAAAAAACATCGGTCAGCTGAAGTTCATAATAGAAAATCTGCATCCAATGCAAATATATTTTTGTATATAATATTCTGACATATAACCATTGTTATAAGTCTATCAAGAGATGGAATAACTGACCCCTTAGACCGAAGCCTAGCATCATATCTGACTAATAAGTATATTATGTGTTTTTGTTCTTTACTATTGAAGAAAAGACAAGGATTCTAGAGGAAACTAGCTGTGGCTTCTTCGTACCTTCCACTCTAAGAGCGGTTCAGCTTGTTGCTTACATTACAATGATGCCTATAACGTTTACCGGTGGTTTCGTGGAATTTTCCCCAAAGTCTAATAAATGTTGTTGCTTAAAGCACAGGCTCACTCCTATCAGTGAAGGCCTGACTTTGTTTGGAACCACAACATAAGAAGCAGGCCTCTCATTCTGGATCCCTTTAAATGAGTGTATTTTGTTCATTTCATTATACAGGGGAAGTAAAACAGAAACGTCTTTAAAAAATCCCCTTCCCTTATAATGGTAGATTGGGCCTGAAATTTTGGTCTTGAGTTGTCATTTCTAATGTTCAAAAGTCAACACTACCTTCCATAGAAAACTGTACCAGCACATTAGAATCCATTTTCACTGTCACCCTAAAATAGAGATACTGGGCATACTAATTTTCTTGAATTTTGTGGTTAGAATTGAAATTCTCTGAAGTTTAATGAGGCTGATTTGATTCTAGAACCATACCAGTACTTACCCTTGCCTTCACCAATCATTTCATCTTCTGGGAAGTGTGGGCTTTAATACCCATTACCAAGGCCTACCGGCCATTAAAGACTTCCATCTTTCTGACAGTTGTAGCACATTCTGGCAAGACGTCAATGTTCCGAAGAAGTTACAGAGAGCTTAAAATGTGACTGCCTTCCTCAAAAAAGGTTCCAATTCCGAACACTCTATACTACACGTATCATACTTTGGATTCTTGATCCCAGAAACATTTATACTGTTCAGCATCCTCCTGTTCGATAATGGAAAGCACCAGCGTGCATTGGTATGTGTTTGGACTACTATGTTGTTTCAAATAGTGCTTAATTTGTAAAATAGTAAGTGCTGATGCCTAAAGTATTCCTCAGAAGCCCGTGACCAGTGCTATCAAATGTACGGTGTGCTGAATACCAAGGCTATGTAGTGTTGATTACACGCCATGCTATGTAGTCTAAATTGCACGCCATGCCTCTTTCATCCACACAGACATTCAGTGTCCCTTTATCTTACTCTTGCATGTTCTTTTTCATCCCTACTTTCTCTCAATGTTATTGTTTTTCTGCCTTTCTCTTCCCTCTTTTCCCCGCTTTTTCAGTTTTTTTCTCACTTGCTGTATGTCAAAGATGATTATTATGGATTTTGTACACATTTTACTTGTGGTTTTCTTTTAATTAACCTAACAGCCTTGAAAAAGCTGCAGGCTTGCAAGCCAATAAGGGGCGAAACACGTGTTGGCTGTGTCTTAGTATTGTTTTGGCTCTAGTGATTCTGCCTATATTAAGAATCACTTTAGACCTTTGAATTTAGATTTTGCGAAATAAACACCAGATGTCTATACTAAAAGGATTTTCCCAGCTTACTATGAATACACACACTTGTCCTGGCACACTTTCGCAAAGTCTGATGAGGAAAAATAACTGCTAGTGCTAATAAATGAGTTCCAGTGGGCCACACCAGCAACCACCGGTTCTAATTAAGCACTGGCTTCAACCCAATTGTATCCCAGACCTCAGGTGCTTTTGGTTCTATTCAGAAAGGGTTTTAGAAAAGAGAAAGCATGAAGATTTAGATATAATGCAGTGTGCTACCATCCTCTGCTCAAAACATTTTTGGGGCGTTAGTCAATATCAATATGTGGATCCCCACTCTCAAAATAATGAAAGCGCCACTGGCTCAAACAAGGCCAGTGCTACCATGATTGGCTGCAGAAGTAGCCACATGGAGGTGCAGAGTTTGACTCATTTCTGCCTTTTAATGTTGGGGGGCTCGTACAGATATGGAGCGGTAGGGCGGTAGGACAGGAGTCAGTATCTGACTCTTGCAGCACTCACAGCAGCCAATTTTCCTCAGCCTCGTGGTTGTTTTGGAAAGTTAGCTGTGTCCCGGTTGGCTGTGGGACGGGGAAAGGGCTTAGAAGCTGCAAGGCATACGAACCAGGCTTGGATTTTGAGTTGACAACAACCTCAACTCTCTGCCGGCCCGGGCCTCGTATGCCAAGGGTTTCTACTCCATCCTAAGTCAAAGTGTAAAGAAAGACTGGACTACTTGTGGGAGATGGTGAGGTCTAAGGGTTGCTCTCTTCTCCATGACACCATAATCCCTGTTCTCTAAGTCTATCCTGTTTTTCTGTCTAGCGAGCTCAATCACTAAATACAAAGATTGTGTCTAATTTATTCTTTCACAAGTGATCTGAATGGTGTACGCCTTCCTCTGCCTCACTTTCCTTACCTTATACAATTAGAAGGATGAACAGTGTTAAGCACTATAAAAATCAGTATGACAAAGTATAACCCAGCTCTTTAAAAAAGAATTATTACGCCACTGGGAATGACTCCACCTATGGCTGTCCTCAAGGCATTTACAGAAGCCACTTTTGCCACTATAATAAAAGTTATGAGCATTACTAAATCAGGATCCCACTTGGATCCCTCTTCTGCACACTTTTAAAAAACACGCAGACACTATAGGGTCGTTCAGGCCAGTAAGGACTCTGATTTTACCTTTGCTGAATGTTTTTAGGTTTTAACCTAATTTTGATCTGGTTCCACGTTTGCTCAGTGTATTTTATCTCTGCAAACCGCGGTGAAAAGATCTTTAATTTTTCAATGTAATCTCTCTTTGGATCTGGCTTACCTTCTCTCATGAATTGTGCTGGTTTGGTGGGAATCCTCTCTCTCGCTTTCCTTTACGCCCACTCTCAGTTCGACTGCGGGGTTTCCCGTTTGCATGGAGAGAGCAAGCGAGTTGTTGTGGGCCCCTCCTACTTCCTGTGCCAGTAGGATTGTGGGGGTTGACGCTCTAGCTGTTTCTCTCTATTTCCTATTTAACAAGCAAGACTTCGCTGATGCGCAGCAGACGCACACCACCAGCACGCCAAAGGCAAGCCCGTCTGTGCCCTTCCACGCTCGGACTGTGTTCAGCGCCAGCCACTATGCTGGTTATTCATTAGAACAGATTAGTCCTTATTCCTACACGCAAGAGGAATTGGTCTCCTACAGAGACCATTGTAAGCACTGTCCAGGATCCAAGCTGGGACTGCAAGATCTATCAAACTTCAGGACATGCCCTCAATGCCAGTTTACCATGTCTAATATAAAAAGTACAGGTTCTATCCTCCCAACGGATGACATTATTGTTTCTACATTCCCCCGCCCAAATTTATTGATACTTTATGCTCTAATACAGGGCCAAAAAATAAAACTTTTAATGCGCTGCTTATAAATGCCAGATCATTGATAAAAAAAACACCCAGGCTTTTGCCAATTTTTTTAGATCGTCATGCAGTGGACATCGCGTTCATCAAAGAGACCTGGGCAGATGTTGTGTCGGACCACGACCTTCTTACGGCTTCTCCCCCCCATCTCTTGACTAGATCGTTCCAAAGAAAGAGGTGAGGGATTAGCAATTATCTATCTGGATCATTTGAAAGGCTCCATTCAGCTCCTATGGTCTGTCTCGGACTATGATGCATTAGCCTTTGAAATGGTTTTACCTAACCACTATTCTTTTAAAGGAGCTTTCATTAATAGCCCCCCGGGCCAAAGAGGTACTTTTCTGAACAATAGTAGTCATCTACTGGACACTAAAGGTCACTTCCATGATTTTACCATCCTAGGGGACTTTAATCTGCATCTCAAAGATACTTTAGACAAAGAAAAAGCTATTTTTTACACATGTTGCCAGCCATACCTTGGACAGAATTCCTTGAGATAAACCCAACCTTAGAATTTCATCTATTCTTCCTTTGGTCTGGTCAGATCACTCAGCTGTGATATTTTACATCTCTTTGGAAGCTACAGTTGACATTGTATGCCCCCCTTCAGCAAAAATGCTGAATCGCCCATGGCATAAAATTGTCCTGGAGACATTCAGGAAATATCTAATTCGCTCTAAACCTGAAACTCCAGCCAATCTGGATGAGACCATCATCACGTATCAGAATTGGATTACGAGCAATCTTAACATTTTGGCTCCTTTAAAAATCATTAATAATAAAAGGATGTCTCCATCTGAACCTAGGTTAAATGACAGCCTCAGATTTCAGAAACAAATCTGCTGTCTTCTTGAGAGGAAAGGGCGTACGCAATACGATCACAACGATAAAATCTCTTATAAAAAATCAATCGAGGACTATAAAATAGAGGTCTCTACTGCTAAAACACTCTATTGTTCCACTAAAACCAAGTCCTCACTTAACACTCATAAAGAACTCTTTGCAACAGTAACAAAGCTGAGTAGACTCCCTGAAACGAAAAACACCGAAATAAACCAAGAATTCTGCGATTGCTTAGCAGGCTTCTTTCAAGTCAAAGTAAATGCAGTCTATGTCTTATATGACTCTGATCATTTGGTGAAAAGTAGCCCACTGAGAGGCTTACTCTCCCAATTTCTGAAGGAACAAATTTCGTGGAGATCCAAGCAGATAATACCCCTATTTTTGAAACCTTTAATTCCATCTCTGATTCATTTGCTCAGACTCTCTTTGCTCAGATAAGGTCAGGATTGCCCTGCGATCCCTGTCCCCCTTAATTCCTTCATTTAGCTCCTGAGGTCACAGTTGGTTACCTTAAAGATATCTTTATCAAGGTGTTTCAAGACTGTACCTGTCCTAGAGGGTGGAAGAAAGTGTCTATTCTCCCTTTGTTGAAAAAAACCTAAGCTGGACTGCAAGGATCCTAACAACTATGAGCCGATTTCTCAGCTGCCCTTCCTAGCGAAGATCGTAGAGAAGGCAATGAACTCTGAATTATCACAGTTCATTAAGGATCACAATCTCCTAGACAGCACACAATATGGGTTTACAAAGCTGGCACTGATAAATATGGCGGAGAAGATTAGGGAAGTCTTGGACAGAGGTGGGAAGACGGCCTTGATCCTGTTGGGCCTCTCTGCGGCATCCGACTCATTCAATCAAGGTCTTCTCATTGACCGCCTCTTTATCCTGGGCATAAGGGGCAGGACACTCAAATCACTTAAATCATTTTTAGCAGATAGAGAGCAATTTGTGGAGCTTGATGGGTTTAGGTGCACCTCTTTCTCTTTTCCCTGTGGGGTGCCGCTGGGCTCATCGTTAAGTCCAATGCTTTTCAACCTTTATGTAAAAAACAACAGGAGTATAACCCTTAGACCACAGTGGGATCAAGGTATAGGCATATATAGAACAATATCCCACAAGGTAGTACTTAGAAAGACAGCTAAATGTGCATGCTAACAGCATTACCAGCAAAAAAAACAAGGAGGCTCAAATGAATTTCATAGATGGGCATCTAGCATCTTATATTGAATATTACAAGATTGTACAGGTACAATTGATACAGTTAAGGCAGCACTGTATTAACATAAATGCACAAACAACCCCAATTGCACTTGGTGTTCGGTGTGAGTGGGTGACATCAGACGACGCAAGTGACAATTGTGCACAGCAAGGGACGGCGCAAGTGTAGTGAGTGACAAAATATATACAGTGTACTGAAATACAATGGCTGAGGAATTAATTTATAGAATAATTGATAGTTTGATGTTGTTGTTCAGATAGGCCATTGTTTGAGAAAGCGCCGTAAGTTGCGCTGTGGGTAGTCGACGACCGTTTTGATCCTCTTTGAGTGGGGATCGTCTTCAGGACAGGGTTGCTGTACTTCGAAGCAGTGCTGAGAAATCAGTGGAAATGGGAGTTAGTAGTCCGGTATATGGGTCCCGGCAGGAAAGAACATGGATTCAACCTGTGTTCGGTATCGAATGTCCAGTCCGTGAGTTCTGGCCGGGCAGATCGAGAGATAAATTCATACGAGTCTGGTCGTGGGCTGAGTGAATCAGTGGAAAGGTGCGTAAGTCGTTTCACAAACTTGTTTATTTATTGCTTTTTTCCAGGTATTGAGTGGGATTTACAAAAGCTGCATGCTTGCTGCCTCTATCTTCAGTGTCTTAATAGCGCGGCCAAGGCTGGCATGCCAAACTGAGCCTGCCTCCTCAAAAGTGAATCTCAGTTGATATTTTAAGGAGTCTACTGGAGCCCTCAAGATCCTTAGATATAGCTTTACGAGGTGCCCATGGCAGGTCAGATCCGGCCTCCCGAGGCAAAGCGCCAATCTCAGCCTGGATTTCCTGGTTGTCCTCAGGATAAGGAGCACTGATTTGTATGCTTTGGCTTAGGCTCAATTTAAAAGGATATCCACCAACTCAGGGAAGACCAAGTGGCCTTAACTGATGGCTGGAAGCAGTTTTGCTTTTAGAACAGTCAGTATTAGTCCAGCAGAAGGACTTAGTATATGTTGGCTCAGTTGTTTGACATTGTTGGCCTTGGAGGTCAAATATTTGAAATGAATGTTCGCCTCGGCCTGTTCTGAGAGCCAGACCCCAAGATAGTTGTAGGAAGCCACCGTGCCAATTTGCAGATCGCTCAGGAGCCATTGTGCTTTCCTTTTAAGGTTGCATCTCCCGAAGATGATTTACCTTGGTCTTCCCCTGGTTGACTGTCAGGAAGTTCTCCTTATTAAAGCGATCCAATGCAAGTAGGGCTCATATAGGCCCACCTTGGTGTGCTCCATTATTGTAGTACTGGCAGCCTCATACTTCCCAGCCTGGGCGCTACACGATTGGTGCTGTGCAGAGCATCCGAGGACAGGTTTTGGGGTTTCACCCCTCTTCAGCCAGGATAGGTTGATTCCACAATGAGCCGAGGACCCATGTCTGGGCATACCTGGCGCACTTAGGGCAAGAAAGCAAAAGACACACATTTGATGGACGGAGTCAAGCTTTCCTGGCTGATGAGGGCTGAAAGCCCAAAACCAGTCCTGGGATGCTTGTTTCCAGTCCAGGAAGGACCTGGCCTGGCAATTCGGGCTGGATTGTTCCCATTGAGCGCAGGGTCAAGACTGATTTGCATATGGCTGGGTCCAAACTGGAAGGGCATGGTGAGCAGAAAACTATGGATTTAGGCCCAGATCTCTGTACTGGGGTGAATGTATGACATTGTTCTGCATTCTGTCCATCAATTGTGGAGTCTCCGAGGGTGGGGTGGGGTGGGCAGCACACCGGACATGCCAGTCACATGCATCATGGGGCCAGGCATAGAACGTAATATAGGCCCGCATCCCCCATGTTCCAGCCTCCAGGGTCCCCATTAGCGCAGTAGTTGTAGCGTGCATGGGTGCAGTGAAGATGGGTTGCCCCTCCCCTCTCTCCTGTTTACCAGCCCTGCATCACCGTCTTTGTAGCACATTCTGATGACCAAGTTATAGATAGAGCCACACAACCCAGTGTGTTCTGCCATGTATTGAAGTATTATCCTTGTACCTGTGTTTGGTACTCTTTTGTACTCAGGTTATATTGAGCTGTTATGTTTGTTCTGGTTGATTCAATGCCCATTAGATTCCCAATGTTAGACTAATTTTCTGATTTGTTACCTTTGCCTCAAATTGTAAAGCGCTCTGATATCCTTCGGGATCAAGTTTATGCTATATAAAAGTTTATAAATAAATAAATAAATAAATTGTTCTTTTTGCATTTGTCACCCCGGGTTGGGACGGGTATGCTCAGACGTACGTCCCGGGCTCTCCATGCCACTGGAGTCAAGCTATCCTGGCTGATGAGGGCTGAAAGCCCAAAACCGGTCCTAGGATGCTTGTTTCCAGTCCAGGGAGGACCTGGCCTAGCAGTTTGGGCTGGACTGTTCCCATTGGGCTCAGGGTCACAACTGATTTGCATATGGCTGGGTCCAAACTGGAATGGCATGGTGAGCAAAAAAACGATGGATTTAGGCTCAGATCTCTGTACTGGAGTGAATGTATGACATTGTTCTGCATTCTGTCCATCAATTGTTCTTTTTGCATTTACTAATATTAGTAGATAGGGTTTTGCATCAAAAAGCATGGTTGGTTGCATGGAAATGCCCATGTACCACTCATGTAATGCCCCCTTGACCCTAAGTACCGCAAAGCAGCATTTAGCCTTAGTGTGCATTACTTTTCCTTACAAACCAACCCAAATACCACTTTGCGTTGGTTTGTAAATCCCAAAAAAGGTTTTGTGTCGGGTTTGCATTAAAAAAGTCAATCAAACCTGACGCAAAACCTTTGTAAGTCTTGGCTCTGAGGTTTACCATCAAACTCAATAATCTCACCTGCCCCAGTGGAGTAGCTAGGCACTGTCTGCCCATTGCGGTCCCTGCCTTTGCCGCCCCACGACGGCCGCGCTGAAGAGCAGGTGGGGGTGTTGCTGGCAATGATTTCCGCATTTGTCGCCCCCGTTAAACTCATGTAAGAGCCCCCAAAACTGGTGCCGCCTGGGGTGGACCACCCCTCCACCCCCCTTGCTACGCCACTCACCTGCCCAATACTCTCTCCCTTCGTCAGAAACGCACCCTGTTTATTATTCTCTGGCATCAGAGTATGTAAGAGGATCTATAAGGCAGTAGTTAATGAGCAACCTCATTCATCTCATATTTTCAATGGTTATCTCATTGCACCACCATGCGCCTAAAAGTGCCCCTTCCCGATAGAAGTGAAAATAAAAATAGTAAAGTGGAGCCAGAAATGCTGCACCATCTGCCTTGTATAAAGTTAGTTGTTCTTGTATTGCCATAATTCTGCATTCTTTCGATTGTAGACCCAGAACCTACCACGATGATGACGCAAGTTTCTAGTTATTTACCAAGTCTATTTAAATAACCTATTGATTCTTAGCACTACTCACAAGCTTTTGATCAAACAGCCTTGGCAGATTTTGGCTTCAAAGCGACTGGAAGTCATCCAAAATGTTTTATCGCATAACCACCCCGTGGGACTCCTAGCATGAAGGTTGATAATCAAACTGGAGGACATCAAACTAGAAGAGGCCATGGCCCATCCAACGTCCTCGGAGGCGTTAGAGGTTCTGGGAGCAGTTCTCCAGAATAAATGTGGCATAAAAAGTGCAAATAAATCAGCAGCTGAAATGCCAGAAATTACAAAAAAAGCCTAGGTCACTCATTCTGAGGCACAGCATTTAAAATCTGGAATAAGATATCACCAGAGCACAGGGAAGGTTGTATCCTACCAGGACTTCTAAAGGAAAATAAAAATAATTCAAACTAACACAAAACCAAAACAAAGCGGACAAGACCAAATGCACAGCCTAAATGGGGATGAATGCGCAGCTTCGCGGATGCATGAAGAATGACTACAGTCAGTGAATACTAAGGGTGCCATTGTTCCTAGTTTGAACAAAGAAAATTGCCCCCATCACCACTGGTTAGATAAAGTTCCGTAATAGGCACTATTACTAGGCAGGGTTCAATTGGGCCTTAGGCCATAGATCCATAAGTCATGGGCAGTTGCCTAGGGTCCTCGCCAATAGAGTGGCCGAGGGGACAGTGATCCGTCTCTTCCACACCCATCTTCCTGATTCTCTGCCTCTCCCACTCCCCAAAGTCATCGTAAATTGTTTTTGGGGCCTCGACAAGACATATTTCATCTGTTTTGGCGTGATCCCTTTCTGAAAGTTTAATACAAAGATTAATATTTTTGGCATTGTGGGGGAATCAGTTAGCACAACATTATTCCAAGCAAGGAGCCCAAAAAAATTCTTACCTTGGGTCCCCCAAATGCGGCTCCATTGATACCTATGCCCCAGACCGTAGTTTCCTACTGGTATGATCAAGCAATTAGAGACAGTGACGTAGGAAGGGGGGGTGCGGTAGGTGCCGGCCGCCCCGGGTGTCATCACTGAGGGTTGTGACAAAATGGCACTGAGGGGGGTGATTAAATTGCAAAAATATGTGTAACTATCTTTTTTCACCTTATTTTTATCATTTCAATGTAGGCGCACTGGGTACCGCCTAACCTTGCTACGCCACTGACTGGAGAACGTGCGCCAAAAACATCTAGCAGTGTACAGAGGTACTCAAAATTCATAAAAACGCTGATTCACCAAAATCAGGTAACCTTAGACTCCAATGGCGTCAAACATTTGACTCTTTGCCCCACCTTTAGCCCACAATAGAATCCATATGCAGCTCAGGGATTAGGGTATGGGCGATCAGCAGAAGGTAATGCAACTGTTCAGGGCCCCCTGAGCCATGGTTACTTTCTGTTCCTGCTGCTGAACTGTCAGGCCCCTTCAAACCACGGCTAACAAGGGCAAGACAGGGGTAGCAACTGCTACCCCCTGCTACACTAATTTACCTCCATGGGAAAACTGTAATATCAAAGTATATTGCTAGGTTGGAAAATGCCCACAATATAGAATGAGGGTGTACAAATGTGTACATTGCAAAGTATTGAACAAGTATGGTGTTCTAAAAATGGAAAAGGCATGGCCTGTACTATAGCTAAACCTGTGAATAAATACATATATTTTAAATAAAGAAGATTGCAGAAAACAATGATCACACGAATAGCCTGGTATCTTTTACAAGAAAATATTGAAAGTAAATATTGGGTGCGAGTTACTACCCTCATGAGCTCCCCAATACAAGGATAGTAGAGGCACCTGAATATTTCAGATTGGTGCCAATGATGGGGCATGCAAGCCAATGGGTGGATGATGCCCTTCAGTCGTGGATATCAAAGTATTTTCTGACTGTCCACAGTTTGCAGAATTTTGAGTCTGTTAGCAAGAAGTACTCTTTTGTGTGAATATTATAACATAGGACTTACATTTATCACATTATTCATCTAGCCCTAAAGTTCAGGCAAGTGAAATAAATGCATAATTTTTGCCACAATATATTTGTAAGTCCTTAACTTAATGCATTTTCAATGTAACTTACTTAGTGTTGCCAATTGTGTGGTTTGCTTGTTTACGGAAGGTGGGAGAGCGGTCGTACGGTAAGTACCCTAAGCCTGTGAATAAATATATGTCTAAATTCAGGACACTTATTTGTATGCAGGTTTAGCATATTTGGGGGCATGAAGGGGATGATATGAATATTTGCAGGGTGTATTGCAGTCATTTTCTTTTCCTGAACAAGGTGGGTTTAATTCAAATTGTGGAGATTGGGGCCAATCAGGGATACTCGATCAAACTCATACAGACATAGGGGCCTATTTATATACTGTATTTTGTAGTATGTGTAATGGTGCTACAGTAGTACTGCTCACTAACTGCAGAATGCAGTTCAACAAAACTATGTGGAGATGTCCGTCTCCCATATCTTTTCTGTGCCAAGATCTCCACTACTAGTTCAAAGATCTCGGCAAACGTAGTTCTACGTTTTACTACTGACTTAAGGAGGTCGACTGGGGAAGTGGTTGGAAAATGGGGAATGTTTACACCTAAATGGGAGGGGGTTAGAGAGCAGTAAGGAGGGGTTTAGGAAGCGACATGCAAAGATAGCACACCCACCCGCACAAGGGTAAGTCAATTGCTATTCACAAACTGCACTTTTAAAGTTACTGCAACCAAAAATGTCCCAAAACTGTGCCAGCCTTGAAATAAGACAAGCATCACACATAGCCACTCATAAGTACTGCAACACACTCCCATAGAAAACAATAGAGACAGGGACTTAATGATCAACACCTTTATTAGTTTTTTATTGAGAAAACCATAAAAAGCAAACAAACACGATGTAAACATTTTCATCAAGTACTAAAGAGAGACTAAAAAGAATGGTACAGTGTGTCTGTCATGGCCCCATGAATACAACAATAAAAGACAAAAGCTATGTAAAAACAAGAGAAATCGAAAAATAAAAAGACTTCATCTCAACCCCATAAAAAACAAAATTAATAGCAAGACTATATCAAGTGCATAAAACAACCATAGTGGGCGCATAAAGTACAAAGTGAATAACATGGACTATATTAAAAACAACCTCATCTCACCACAGTGTCCAAGATTTATCCATAAAAGTTCATTGTAACTGGACCTGAGCCTAACTGCTGACCTTAAAACGCTAATAACACATACCAGTGAATTACTTGAAAGCAGTTGTAAAAATATAAAAGAGGGTCTAACCTGCCTAAAACATTTTTTTAAGAATAGGTATAATAAAAGACTTTTTTGGTACCTCGTAAAAACTAAAAAACATTGAATAGTGTGTCATGTCCTGTGGAGACTTCCCTTCGCAGCCACAAAGTAGAAGGCTCTGCCCTTTGTGCCCTCCACCAGGGTAGGCCAGAAGAGAATGAAAGAGGTCCAATCAAAAGCCAGTCAATAAAAAACGATTGTGGTTGCTTTTAAACCATAAAAGATAGAGTTAATGGCACAGTTTTCAGTATAGAATACCAATGGACACTGAGCTTCCACAGCTCCACTTCTTCTCTGGCCCACGTACCCTTTTTGAGAAAATTCTCCTTCACCCAATACAACTCCCTCCTCCAAATTTCTCTGTGTTCTCAAATAGGTCAGCACTTTCCCTCACATACTTAAGCCAGCAAATATGATTAGAATAGTGAAGTGAAAGACAGTCCTTTAAGTTTTCCTTGCTCAGGGCGATTCCCTTCCTGAGCCAGATTTTCATCCACAGTGATAAAGGACAATAAGCCAACACATCTGAAAGGATGTATGACATTACAACGCATGCTTTTACCACACATGCTGTTATGACGCAGTTTTTACAACGCATGCTGTTACAACGCATAGCGCTTTGGGGTGCTGGATAGTGAATAGTTTAATTTACTATTCCAACTCCAGTCCCCGTGGATAGTAGGGAAGGTGTTGGATAGTAAATTAAATCTATCCCCTATCCTAGAGCGCCCCCCAGCGCAATGCGTTGTAATGACATGCGTTGTAATGGTTGCGTCGTAAAGGCACTGCGTGGTAAAAGTTGTGTTGTAAAGGATGTTTCCCCATCTGAAAGAAAGGCCATCCTTTATTCTTCGTGAACAACAAAGGATGGAGTGCCCTGTGGCAAGCAAAGTATCTGTCTCAGGAAAGCATTTTCAACAGTGTGCAATACATCATGCTCAATATAGCCCCAGATCTTGCTGCCATTGATGACTTTAGAGATACATTGAGCCTTGTAAATCTGCAAAAGAGCCCCGATATGTCTACTTCTTAATCTGGAGTCAACGTTAAAAACAGAGGCAATAGCCCTGACAAAGTCCCCTTTCTTTTGACTTATCAGAGAGCACCAGTTCAAGGACATATCAAACACTATCTCTAGGTAGGAAAAAACATTGGTCTTAGGGATCAACGTAGCTCCTACCATAAATCTATAGGACAGAGCTGGACGAAGGCCCACTTGCATTACAAACAATTTACTGTTATTGACCAACAAGTCCAGGTCCTCCATAAAATGAACAAAGGAGTTCAGCAAAGATTGTAAACCACTCGCTGTCCTAGCCATGAGGACAGCATCATCAGCATACAGTAGGACAGGCAAACTTTGCTTACCCACCTGAGGACAGTCACTATTTGATTTCAGGAGTACCGCCTCCAGATTATTAATATACAGGTTAAAAAGAAATGGGGCCAAAATGCACCTTGACGGCCCCCTCTCTGGTTTGAAAACTGGTGAGTGAGTTTGAGATCTTTAGAATAGAGAACAACAGCTTTGGTGTCTCTGTTTGGATCCCTTAAAAAAACAGGACAAAGTCTTTGTCGATGCCAATAGAAAGCATCATCTGCCAAAGCTTGCATCTGTTTACGCGATCAAACGTGGAAGACAGATCCATAAAAGCTAAGTAGATGGTACCAGTGCAGGTGACGGTGTACTTCAAAATCATATAGAGATTTAAACTCTGGTCCACAGTTGAGCAACCAGGATGAAAGCCATATTGGACCTCAGCCGGATATCATTATAATCTACCCAGCTCAAAAGCCTGTCTAGTACCGTACATTCCACCACCTTTACCACGGAATCCAAGCGGGAGATGGGCCTATAGCAGTGAGTGCTATCCCAATCTCTCTTTTTGAAAACAGGGACAATAGTGGATAACACCCAGGTATCCGGGTGGCCAAACATGACTGCAGCATTAATGATTGAGGTGAGGGCAGGTACCCAAATGTCCAAGTTTGAAATATAGAGGTCTGGGTGGATACCATCAGGGCCTGGGGCCTTGTTTTTAGAAAACCCCACTATGTCTGCTCTTACTTCCTCTGCTGTAAACACGACCTCAGATTTACCCTCAACAATAACCTGGGCTTCCCAAAGAATAAGGTTAGTCTGAAACATATCCTCAAAGTGACTTACCCAGTCGTCCTTGGTAATATAGGTGCCCAGTAAGTTGGCACTATCTGCTACCAGAAAGGGATTGTTAATAATGCTCCAAAACTTGTAACTATTCTTCAGGGTACTGGCCTCATCAAATCTGACCAGACCTCCTCTTTCAAAGTGGACTCATGCTTTGCCAAGGTGGCCTTATATTGTCTACGATATCCCTTAACTACAAGGTGGTTCCTTGGTATGATACTCAGAGCTTCCTTCAATATTCTGGAGGCGCGAGAGCACTCAGAGTCAAACCATCTCGTGCCTGTATGAGAACAATGCTTGCCCGGGCATTTAATAACTCCTGATAAACTGCCAAAAGCCACCAGGATGTTTCACCACCCTGTTTAGGCAAGTGGCGATCTCCTTATGACGCTAAATAAGCAGGGACTCATAAAACTGGTCCAAGATAATCTGTGCCCACTTGAGTCTCCTCCCCCCTTTCACAGCTATCATGCCCCCCCCGGCTTCATTCTTAGTTGGTTGAACTACCTGGGGCCAGCCAGTCGAAACACACACTGGGTTATGGTCACTGTGCACGCTCTGCTGAATAGTAAAATCTGTAATATAAGAGAAAAAAGGTATAGAAACAAAAATATAATCAATAAAAGACTCACTCCCTCTCTGGTGAGCATAGGGGCAACAGCCTTCTTATCCAGAGGGCAACTTATTCATGGCTGAAGTTAAATCAAACTTGTCCATGATAGCATTAAGTATACAGCCCTGTTGGGTATGTTCCATGTGCAAGCCAGTATGGCGTGCACATTCAACGTCTTCGACTTTTGACCCCATCAAGCCTCAGTCCCCACACAGATGGTCCCTTGCGATAAGAACATTAGAACAGTTCTGCTTGCTCTGGGTCTTGTTTCTTAAAAAAGAGCCCAACTGTGAGATATTACATACTTCAGGAAAGTAGGCTACCGTGGTATAAAAATGTTAAAGCAATAATGTATCCGACCAGCTAGATAACAACAAGGCCTGTAAGGTAGGAAAATCTGGGGGCAACATAACAGAACTGCCTTAGACAGATACAGATACAAACCTGACCAAGCCTTAGCTCTTCCCGCAGTAGAGGGGGTGGCTGGAACAAAAAAGGTTTTATAGCCTTTACCAGACAATGACTATTTTTGGTAGCCCACGTCTTCTGGAGGCAGATCACATCAAACCTTATAAAAAGCATCCATTCTGGACAGTCAAACTTACTCACCAGCTCTGCAGTGTTCCAGGAGATAAAGTTACACCCATTATGTTCAGGATAGTCCAAAGACGAAAGCCCAGTGGGGCACTGTGCTGAAAGGAAATTTGGCTTGGGTGGAACTACACTCAGTCAATCAAAGCACTCTAGTGAACTCAGTGGCGCAAACTGGGACTTACAACAACACATCATAGGAACTAATGGTAAAATAAATTTACTAATTTAGTGTTTTAAAACAAATATATACATTTTGTTTATTTTGTAAAATGTATTAAAATAATTATGGTATTTAAACATTGAATGATAAAGTTATGTTAATATTAAAATGATAATAAACTTTAAAATGTTTGTTATTAGTATTTAAAATTACATCTATACCTAAAGTTTCATAAATGCTAATACATATTATTTAAAAATGACCATGTTAATGCATTTGTCTTTAATTTATTCTTTAGAGATATTATTTTTAAATGAATATGTCTTTTAAATACCCAGTTATTTAAAACAAACTTGACTTAATTGCTGTTACATTTTATTTTTTAAACTCTAGATTAAGAATAAGTATATAAAATCATGTACATTAATATTTTATTATAAAGGATTCATATTTTTATAAGTTTAATAAACCGTAATACATTTTTATTTACTTTATCATAGTGAGATCTCTGCCCCAGTAGTAGAGGCATCCACCTACATGTATACAATTATGAGAAGCAACTTTACACTCCTAAATCCTCTCCTTGGAGGCTTCACCAGGGCATGGAGAAATGTAAACCTCCACCTAGGAGGAACTTTACGCTCACAAGTGGTGAATAACAAAAAAGTGTAAAGTTACTCCTTGGTATAGGTGTAGATTTACATGTGAGTACATCTACATGCATACATTTAGCTTGGTCAGTTGGGCCCCAAATATTTACTGGGATCAGGGAACATGCGCAGGGCACTTTTTGGAAGTGCACGTTTTGACTTGGCATCCAGGCAAGCAACAGCACCTACAAATAACTGGTGTGATAAATTGGGTTGTTGGGTGTGAGCCCTTCTCAAACTACATCAACAATGCTCATCAGGGTCAACCATAAAAAAGTCACTAACTGAACCTGTGCTGAAACCTGTGGTAATGTTGCAGTAAAGCAGTCAGGCTTAACTTAGAGGCAATGTGTAAAGTATTTAAGCAGTGCTCAAACAGTAATACGGTGAAAACACAACCCAAGAAAAATCCCAAACCAATTTAAAAAAAATAGAGTAAAATGTAATAAATTATTTCACACCAAAATGACGAAAATCCAATCAACAGAAACAGAGTTATGAATTTTAAAAGTTGTTAGTGCAATCTAGCACCTGAAAGATCAAACTGACAACTGCAGACATCTAGTCTCACAAGACCGGGGCAAGGTGGAATGTTATGGCTGACTGTGATGGAGAGCACTCTGGATACAAAAAGTGGATTGGGCCCGGTTCAGCTTACCTTTGAACTGAGAGACATTTTGAAGAAAAATGTGTGAGAAGATAATGTTCAGCAGGACTAGGCAGCTAGTGGTGTCGGAGGAGTAGCCATCGTCCACGAGCAGCCTCTGGATGAAGTCAGAGTAAAGATTTCTACAATTGAACTTAGTCTCTTTTGTGTTTGAATTTCACCAGCGGGACAAAGCTGCCGGCTGTAGCAACGAGGGCTCCTGAGGCATGACACCCTTACAATGAAGAATAATTGAACAGGATTTGCTGAGGTGAGAAGAATATAGCGGGAGCTACCGCAAAGTCAAGCAACCGCTGATGCACCTTGGGCAGACTGGTGAGCAGATTAGTCCCGGTCCCTTCTCGGTTCTCAGAGCAATTTTTGGGAGAACATTTTCCGAAACATTTGGATTTTGGCTGGTTGGGCACTTTTTACACCGCTTCCAAGAATCCAGGCCTGGGTAACTCCACATGGAAGCTGTGGCATAGCTAGCCCTTAGACCACCCGGGCTGGTCCCTGTGTTGTGCATCCAGCAGCGGCCACAAAGAGAAGGGTGGAGGGATGTTATTCGTAGACGCCTCAAGGTACTTCTTGCATAAGTACATAACACAGTTGTGTTGGCATGTATCTTGATACTGTCCACGAGAGGCCACAATTGTCTCACTCAACAAAAAAGTCTCAGCTTCTTGGCAGTGGCATCGCAAGGTCAGGTGGTACCTGGTTTTGTCACCCCCTCAGTGACATTTTGTCACCCCCCTCAGTGATGACACCCGGGGCGGCCCGCACCAATCGCAACCCCCTTCCTACGCTACTGCATGGAAGGCCAGGACTCACTGCAGGCTGGAGCAAGGTGCATTTTTAAAGTTGATGGAGCTCTTTTTGTGTCCCTGGAGCTCTGAACAGGACTCAAGCAAGCTATCCTTTTGAGTCACTCTGGAGTTCCTAGGTGAAAGCCGAAAAGCAGGTCTCAAGCAGCTGGGCAGCCATCTGAGGACCCAAGGCAGGCTTCAGGCAGCAGGGCAGTCCTCTTGGTGCAGCAGGGCAGTCTTTTGAAACATACAGCAGGCCACAGGCTGCAGGTCAGTCCTCTAAAGATTTGCTGCAGTTCCAGAAGTGAGCTGATGAATAGGTCTGCTGAAAAGGTTACCTCATCAAAGCCTGGGGCAAAGAGACCAGTTTGTGGTGGATGGGTTTTCGAGGAGCAGGGAAAGTATCACAAATGGTTGTTGAGGTAGCATGCAGAACAGGCCTCGCAGACGGTCATGAAGATCATCTTGGACGTCGCAGACAGTCGTTGTTGGAGCTTCGCACCGGTGGTCGCAGCCGCTGTCGAAGCTGTTGCACGAAGTGCAGATCTCGCATTTCCGGTTTGTCGCTGGAGATTGTTGTGGCGCAAAGAGTCTGGTTTACAGGAGCTTTGCATTGACGGTTACCTTTGGTAGCAAGATCTCGGGGCAAACAGGCCGGTTCACAGTCATGAAGAGCCCCACACTTTAGGAGTTCTCCTTTTTTTCCACAGGAGCAGCTCAACTATTGCCACCCAAGGGCCTAGGACCAGGGGAGGCACTTCTTGGGAGCAGGAACTCACTCCAACAGAGGCCTGCAAGGCTCAGGCAGGTCCAGTTCCAGTTCTAGGAAGGTCCAAGACAACAAGTCAGCTGGTCAGTTGCAACTAGGCCTGTGGCGCCTATGTCCCTGTAGCTCTGAATAGGAAGTCAGCCTACTGACCCTTGGAGTCAATCTGCCTTGGATGAAGGGAATAGGTCCAGCCTTCTTTCTCAGCGAGCAGGGCAGGTTTTAAGCAGCAGGGAAATCCTCTGGTAGCAGCGCAGGCCTTCTTCTGGAGTGCCCACAGGTCCAGGAGTGTCCTGAAGAGTGGGTCTGAGGATCCTATTTTTATGCCTGGTGCCAGCTCTGAAGTAGAAGAAACTTCTGGACCCCACAGATGGTTTTGAAGTTTCCTTCCTCCCTGTCCAGGTTCCACTGGACCTGGGGTAGCAAACAACTTCACACTAGTGAAGTGAGAAGTTGTTTGTGTGTGAGCTGTGGCACATTCTTTGACATGTAGGTGGAGTGCCTCTCATCCTGTCAGGATGGTCAATCCTGGCAAAACCCAGTCGCACTTTGTGTGAATATCTGAGAGGAATACACAAAGGCCAACTGCCAACTACACCTAGTCATGTGACCCAGGAAACAGGCTGCAGGCGCCAAGTGGTTAGGACAAGAAAATGCCAACTTTCTAAAAACTTTGGTTTCAGAAGTATATCTTAAAATCAGACTTTCCAAATAAATGTTTTACATTTCAATACCTTAGACACAAAACAGGACCTTGCTACTTGTTCCCAAACAAAAGTTATCTTTTATTAAACATATTAAGGTATCCCAATGTTACAGTATGGGAAAGGTACACGTCATAGTAGTGAAAATTGAATTTGTGTGTTTTTCACTACCAGGACATGTAAAGCTTAAATGTACATATCCAAATTTTCAAATACAATGCACCCTGTCCTATTGGCTCATTAGGCCCTATCCTAGGGATGACTTACATGGGCGGTTGATAATCTTTTAAAGTGGTGGGGTGCGCGAACTGCCTCGTTGCTTAAAAAAAAAACTAAATAAAACACCTCTTCACTCCAAAAGTCCATAATAAAATACTTCCTCCCTCCAAAAGCCTATAATAAAACAACCACTCCTTTCAAAATCCCAAAATAAACCACATTAATATTTAAAATAAATAAAATTTAAATAAATAATACTTACCCAGTGCTGCATGTCATCCTCTGTATTCGGAAAACTGCAGTCTGCTGTGGAGCTCCCCTAACCAATCGCGACGCTGTTCTCATGCTATTAGCCAGCATAAGAGAAACGCCAGGATTGGTTGGAGCGGGTTGGCCGGACGCTCCTTCAGGCCCTGGAGGCCTGTGCTTGCTCTCCACCAAGACAGCTCAGGATGTAGAGCTTCAAAATACGCATATAAGGCTGGCTGTCGCAAGACAGCCAGCCGAACTGACATGCACACTTTGGAGCGTTCGGCCAGCCACTGCTCCAGCCCTCCATCGGCAGCAGTGGACACGCCCCCATGTCTCTTGGCTTGGGGCACTGCGGAGCGCGTATCAATAAAAAATAAAATGGAGAACCCACCTCTGGTGACTTATATGTATTTAAAAGGGCGTTTTAGGTTTGACAAAAGGGTTATTTTGCCAAGTTAAATGCGGCAGTTTAAAACGGCACACCGGCTGCAATGGCAGGTTGAAGACGTGTGTTAAGGAGCTACTTACGTGGGTGGCACAATAAGTGCTGCAGGATCACTAGTAGCATTTAATTTACCAGCAGTTGGTATATGTTATATCAGTCTACTAGGGACTTATAGGTAAGTTAAATATGCCAGTCAGGAGTACACAAATTTTACCATTTTTCCGGGAGTGGGCACAAGCACTGGTTAGCAGTGGTAAAGTGCACCGAGTCCTAAGACAAACAAAAATGAAATCAGCAAAACAGGAGGGGAGAAGGCATAACATTGGGGGGGAAGACCACCCTTAGACGGAAAACAAGTCCAACAACTGGTACCTATGCAAAGCTGAAGAAAGGGTGGCAGCTGTGTCATCACCCTTCAACCACTGGAGGGCGCTGTGGCTGAGCACACTGTACCTCAGTGCAGGCATCACATGTAGCAACGCAGTACTGCTACCCACCACCAGAGGTTATACAGAGGTGGCAAATGTCACACTGTCACTATCAGTGTTTGCAATATATCAAAGAACTAGCTCACAAAGCTGCACAATGAAGTCACAGGCATACTTGTGTTGCCCTGAAGATATGTCAAATGGGCTCTCTCCACAGTGCAGCACACCAGCAGGGCGTGCAAACCCCATAGTGGCATTGATTGGCACCATCATGGTGCAAAGGCGCGCAATACAGGGAAGACACGTAAAAAAGCTCGTGGGTTACCCAGTGGTTAATTTGTAAAATAATAAGGGCTCTTCTCAGGAGGCAGTGCTAACAGGAGAATTGTCCTAAGCACCGGCTTAAATTAAGCACCTCCCCCTCGTTGCTGCTGGCATCTGGTGATACTTGCAGTCTATGAGATTTCATGCTGGAAATGGCAACTCGTCCTTTCCCTCTCCACAGGTCGGTACATCATTCTGAGTAAAGGATTTACTTCGTATACAAACGATCAAACGGAGGTGTGAGGCGATATTTAAGAACACGTATTTTTGTACAAAGTCATTTGTGCTGGGACTCTGCAGAGCTACCTTTATGGGGTGAACATGTTCCACTCTTACTTAACTCTATGTTGCATAGAAGAAAACATTAGTGCACCCTTATTTGGCGCGAATTCGATGCAAAGATATTGGAGCGCTTTACATAAGCCCAGTTATGTCACAGACGATCACATTTTTTTAAGGCACGGGGAAAGTAAGTGATTTGCACAGAATCACAGGAGAGCCGACGCCAGGACTCAAACTTGGTTCATCTGTTCCAAAGTCGGAAGCGCTTGACAAAAAAAACCAAGCACCATGACAGTTTAGCTCTGAATGGGAAGTTACAGCTGACAATCGTTTTAAATGCAGAAAATAATAATTAAAAAAATCTTGAAACGTGCGCGTGGCTGTTTTGCTCGAAGGGAGAATTTAAACACATTGTTATGCTTTTTCACATTAGGATTGTGAAAAGTCAAGTTCCGTGGTGAATTATTCGGCTGTTAATGGATTTGTGTAATGTTACAAAAGAGGCGCCCGCAGAGAAGCAGCAGCACACTTCGAGGTTGGTGACAAAAGATGGTGTCTCGCGTTTTGTTACATCTGGGCGAGCCAACAAATTAACAAGGGGAGCTGGGTCAATGGGCAGGCTTGGCTCCAATACCCAAGTGCATGAGCCGAGCCATACACCTATTTGGCAAATAAAGGACGAAACAAACATGTAAAAATATGATAAAGTCTCTTCAAATTTTTTTATTTTTTATTTCTGTAACATGCGTAAGCGCTTTACCTTCGTACATTAGAGTCCAAGTTTCAAAGCTTTATTCGACGTTTGTCATAAAAGCATCAATCCCTACCCTATACAATAAATACTCTAACTAAAAAACTTTTTTTTAAAAAACATATTAAACAATGACAGTCGAATACTTTACACATATAAAATTTATGCTCGATTCATAAAAAGTTTTTTAAAAATATATATATTTCAGATGTAAGAGCGTTTGGAACATAGCAGCCATACTTCATTGTGTTACATTTAGCAATATTGAGCGGGAACGGATTATTTCACTGTCTTGAGAGCCATTTATTAAAAGTGATTATTTTGTGCAACAAGACTCAACAACGAGCCTATACTATCGATTATGTGAAATATGCTCCGCCATGAAGCCCGCCAAGCCTGTTGTACCCTAAGGGCGTCCGCGAGGCACTGCCAACGCTATTACTGTACTATGTATGTTTAAAAAAAAACTTGCTAAAAAAAGGTGATTATTTTTACAGGTGAATTTAGAAACGTTCCTTCACTCCCCCTCCCCCACAGTGCTAATGGTGAACTAAGAGGCAAGTCAGTTGGCACGTACTCTACAGTGGCCTCGATTCGTACTGCACATGACTCAAACTTAGGTATTTGAAGGTACTCGCATATGTCATAACGAATAAAAAAGGCGGCTTGGTGAAATAAAATACTTGCCTAGGATCACACAATGGAGTCAGGCGGGGGAAGCCGGGATTAAGGCCACGTTTTCTGGTTTCACACTGTACAATTTAGTCACTAAATTGGTCTCTCTTTCTCTCACCCGCTTTACCTGAAAGGTTAATGTCCTGTCTGTCATTCTTGACGCCTGAAGTAGAGTCTTCAGCATGGGTGACAGGCAGAAGCCCCAAAAAGCTCCACCCGTTTTGGGTTCGGGTGGCGCGGAGGCGCCTCCCATGTCACAGCGAACGGTCGCCATCTAACCTTCGTTTTAGTTAAAACCCCTCACATGCCGTGCCACCTGCGCTGCCCCCGTGCCCCACCTCGGCTGTGTACAAATGCTGTAAATCGGTGTGAGGTTCCCCGGTGAGTGTGTACATGCATGAATGAATGCAGGACGCTGCTTACTTTTCCAGCGGTGCTCATGGTGCCTGTTCTCCTGGGGGCTGCTGCTGCCTCTCGGGTGCGAGCGGGTACCGGCTCGGTTCGTGTCTCTTCTACGAAAGAGGCCCGCGTGAGCTCCGAGCGGCATTAAATAGTCCGCAGCATCTGCCCTGTAATGCCAGCCCCTCTCCCGCCTCATTCCCGGCTCTCCCTCCGCCGCCCCGTCTGACACTCTGCAAACACGGCCAGCCGCAGCCTTTCCTGCTCTTTGCACTTGACTTTAGTTGAGTGAATGAGCGCCCCGAAACCTGATTGCTGCTTTCATTAAAAAAAATGCAAATGAAAAGTTTTCAAAATACTGGATTTCCTGCGACTGTATATCATTTCTGTATACCAGCACACGGGCACTGCCCTTAAACGCTGCATGTATGACTAACCAAAAAACAAAACAAAGGCCAATACTGGATACCCTTTACCAGGTAATATTATGGTCACCTTATGAACAAAACATAACGGTCCATATTACGTCACAAGTCCAAATTTTTATTATTTTCTTTAGTTGAACTTTCTATTTGAAAATTATTTCACAAATTAATTGTGCATGTATAAGCAGTTCAAACGTTAGACATAACAAAACAGAATCTTATTACATATTTACAATTTACAATTTACACACATCCTCTCTCAAGCATTCATTCTTCATTCATACAACTGTACAAACATACACTAAAAACCTTTTGTCAAAAGAGCAATTGAAATAAACAATGAATGGTGATCCCTTTTCGTATTTAACAAATGTTTTCAATTAAATATGTAGAACATTAATTCATTTTTAAGGAAAACCAAAACCTATTGCAAACAGTTTAGTAGTATGACAAAAGAGTTCAGTCACTTCTAATGAAGGTCAAAAGGTCGACGCGTTTCAAACCCCCAATTTTGGGGTTCTCATCAGGACCAATCTTTTCTACAAAAAAAGAAATTAAAACACAAAAATTAGCCAGCCAGCTTAATGTTAAACCATAATACCACCAAACCACCAGTTTCTACCAATGTCATACCTTAGAAAGTCAGTCAATGACCATGCTTGTTTGTGCAGGACACTCGACAGGTACAAAATGACGCTAGACAAATGAACAGAAACGAATAAATCCCAATGCGTTTGGATATAAACACTTGCAAAAACACACTGGTCGTGTGCCAAAAGCACTAACCTTTTAAAGTAGCGCAGGGTCTCCCTGAAATGGATAAAGGATAAGCTGTAGTAACTCTCACCACAATCTAGAGAGATAAGAGGTGCCGCAAACGCTTAGTGCAATGGGCGCTTACCGGGTGGCGGTGACTCGTATTGCAGATCCGCTCAATGTTTAAAGTTTACTCCGTGTGATTCAGGGTGCGGTTTAACCTGAAAAACGGGAGGGACGATTAGGGAGGTTCGGATATGATCAAAGGCGGTGCTGTGCGAGGGCAAGTGTAAGTTCGAAGGCAGATATCTTACCTCGGGGCCAAAAGCCGGTCGCTTCTCACAGTACTGCACTCGGAAAGCGCTGAAGGCATTAGTCCTACCTCGTTATTTACCCGGAACCTTGGGAAGACCACATGACCACGCGAGGCAGCCAGGCAGACGGCTCCTTAAAGTGATAGTGTCTGCATTCAAAACGAGGGGCTTTGTTGACTCTTTGGCTAATGGTGTGGGGCAAAAAAGGTCTAAAGGCAGACTGCGTGAGCGCGCTTGGGTTGCATAAACTTAATTCATTCTCAGAATTTCCGATATTTCATTTAACCCAGTTGATGCAGTGTCATATTTCATAATAAGCAGCGCTTCCCGCTGACTTAGTCTGCCCTCAATGTCCCCTCCTCTAGAATCCATTTCAACTTTAGACAACACCGTCCATTTTAAATCTGCTTCTTGATGCTGGCAAAGCTGCCAGTGTAGAACCAATGGGGCATTAGGTGTATCATTTCTCAGGCGTGATTTATGTTGTGTAACACGGTGCCTTACTTCCTGGGTTGTTTTGCCCACATAGAGTTTCGGGCATGGGCACATAATGCCATACACTATATTTCTCGTCTGACAGTTAGTGAAGGAGTCATGTCTCCAGTGAATCCCATTGAATGTAAAAAGGGAACCTTCAATGGTTTGAGCGCAACATGAACAGTTGCCACACTTATGGTGCCCTTTTACAGGAGGTAAGCTCAACATGCTTCTTAGAGTAGGCTTCGGGGTAGTTGGTAGAGCGGCTCTGACAATGTGGTTGGCCACACTTTTCTCCTTCTTGAATGCAAAAAGTGGAAAATCAGAAAGATCGCTATGCAGATTTTTTACTAAATGCCAATTTTGTGTGACTAACTTACGTAGCTGATGAGTTTGGGGTCCAAATGTAGTCACGCAAACAATTCTACTTTGTTCCACACGCTTTTTCTTTTGCAACAGGGTGTCCCTTGGCACCCACCAGGCTCTTTTTATTGAATTTTTTAACAGTTTTTTTGGATAACCTCTTAGAGCTAGTCGTTCTTTGAGTATATTGGCATGACGAAAAAATTCATCCTTATTGGAGCAATTCCTCCTAATTCGGAGAAACTGCCCGAATGGTAAGTTTTGCTTCAGACTCCGAGGGTGATGGCTGGTATAGTGAAGTGCCTTATTGCGATCTGTCGCTTTTCGAAACAGGGTGGTGCACAAGGTCCCATCTACTACAAAGACTTGGACATCAAGAAATGTGATGCTTTTATTGGAGTGACTGAAGCTGAATTGAATCTCTTCCATCCTTTGGTTCAGCCACGTCATGAATTCATGTAGCTGTACTTCAGACCCAGACCAAATCATAAATACGTCGTCTATGTAACGAACGTATTTCTGGATGTATTCTGAAAAAGGGTTACCATTGTAGATATATTTAGTTTCGTACAATCCCATAAACAGGACTGCCAACTGTGGTGCGAAAGGACAGCCCATTGCTACTCCTTGTGTTTGGTAAAAAAACTCACCATCAAACTGAAAATAGTTTCTTGAAAGTGCAAATTTAGCTAATTTGATCAGAAAGTCAGTAGGGACTCTAGTCGGCCGATCCCTTTGCTCTAGAAAGTAGAAGATTGTTTCTAATGCTAACTCCTGGGGAATCTGTGTATATAGTGAAACTATATCCATAGTCACTAACAATTGTTTGTCATCATTGAACTGAATTGATGATATATGGTTGAGGAATGCCGTTGTGTCTTTCAGATGAGACGGTATTTCATTGATAAAAGGTTTCAGAAAAAAATCAATATATTTAGATACCGGTTCAATCAATGATGAACAACCAGAAATGATGGGACGTCCAGGGGGGTTGACCTCATCCTTATGTATTTTCGGCAGGACGTACATTATAGGTATTCGTGGGTGTTTATTCTGGAGAAACGAAAATTCTTTATCTCCTAGTATCCCTAGGTCATGACCCTCTTGTAGTATTGAAAATAATTCCTTTTGAAGATCAATTGTCGGATCCTTAGCAATTCTTCTATAACACTTCTGATCTCCAAGTTGGCGATTAACTTCTTGTCTATATTTGTTAATGTCCCATAGGACGACCGCCCCACCTTTATCTGCTTGTTTTATGACCACTGTTTGGTCATTTTTTAAGGTAAAGATTGCTTCCTTTTCTTTTTTAGATAGGTTATAGCGTGTAAATTGTTTTTTCTTTTCTAAGGCTGTTATTCCTGACATTAAGGTTTTTTCAAACGTCAATACTTCCTTTGGAATTTTAGACGGCGGTGGACAAAAAGTAGATTTATTGCGAAGTCCTGTGACTTCATTAGAGATGGCAATCGGTGTGTCTTTAAAGAACATTTTTAAACGGATCTTACGGCAAAACTCAAGAATTTCTAGTTTCATTTTGACAAAATCCGGTGCTCGCACTGGAACGTAGGACAATCCTTTCCCCAGGATAGATATTTCTGATGTAGACAATGTGCGTTCTGAAAGATTAAACACTGGTGACAATTCTAACTCTGATAGTGCTGTCGTCTCGTTCGCATTTCCCATGGCTGGTAAGTTGGACGCGACCTGCCACGTGGTCTGCGTTGGCCTCTCCCTAAAAAAGGTTGGGGGTTTTGTTGTTGGTTATTCTGATTGGCCCGGGAAGGTTGATTTGTCCGGGTATCACTTGAATCTGTTTCTGTCCCTGATGAAGAAGAAGTGTCGGAAAAAGTAAGAAATTTATTACGGGAGCGTCCTTGGTTGTCCTCAAAAAATCGCCTTTGGGCTGGTTTTGTGTAAAAGTCCGCTTGTAAGTATGGATACACTGATTCCAATGAAAAATTCTTTTGATCTGACTCGAATTTATTACTTTTCTGTGTAACCGTGTAATCCTTAAATTCAAGAATTTCTTTTTCTATTTTCTCCAATAAAGCTTTGGCATCTGTAATTAGCTGGTTGTTTTGAATTTCAGTTTCCAAGTCTGAAATTTCCGCCAACTCCTTTAGGGACAATCTCTGTGCTGTTTCTATAGTCAGGACCATTAGGTCCCTGCGGCACTTTGTTTCTATGCCACTGAAACCTTTTTTATATTCTGGGTCATCAGTGAACACCATAGGAGTGTTCCGAATTTGAAGCCCTGATGGTATGGTACCGGCACGTAAATGTTGAAGAAGAAAATGACCATGCAGGTCAGTTCTGATCTGTTTTTTCTTTAGTCTGGTTAGTCTGTCAGACTCATTTTGTGTTTTAGCAGTGACACTCAAAATGGCAGAAGCGAAAACTGGTGGCTGGCTGATCAATTTCTGGATATGATCCTCACTATAGGAGAATGTATCCTTATCCAACATAACAATAAACACTTTAGACAAGACTCACAAACACGCACAGGACAAATAAATCACAGTAAGTGAATAAATTCCTTAATGCAGAGAGGTACAATCCTACCTCTTACAACCTCGCGAGCCAGCGCCCGCACAGAGACTGGAAAAAACAACACAGGGTTCTGGCTGTTTCCAGCAAGGCTAAGCCAAAAGTACCAAAAAACAAAACAAAGGCCAATACTGGATACCCTTTACCAGGTAATATTATGGTCACCTTATGAACAAAACATAACGGTCCATATTACGTCACAAGTCCAAATTTTTATTATTTTCTTTAGTTGAACTTTCTATTTGAAAATTATTTCACAAATTAATTGTGCATGTATAAGCAGTTCAAACGTTAGACATAACAAAACAGAATCTTATTACATATTTACAATTTACAATTTACACACATCCTCTCTCAAGCATTCATTCTTCATTCATACAACTGTACAAACATACACTAAAAACCTTTTGTCAAAAGAGCAATTGAAATAAACAATGAATGGTGATCCCTTTTCGTATTTAACAAATGTTTTCAATTAAATATGTAGAACATTAATTCATTTTTAAGGAAAGCCAAAACCTATTGCAAACAGTTTAGTAGTATGACAAAAGAGTTCAGTCACTCCTAATGAAGGTCAAAAGGTCGACGCGTTTCAAACCCCCAATTTTGGGGTTCTCATCAGGACCAATCTTTTCTACAAAAAAGAAATTAAAACACAAAAATTAGCCAGCCAGCTTAATGTTAAACCATAATACCACCAAACCACCAGTTTCTACCAATGTCATACCTTAGAAAGTCAGTCAATGGCCATGCTTGTTTGTGCAGGACACTCGACAGGTACAAAATGACGCTAGACAAATGAACAGAAACTAATAAATCCCAATGCGTTTGGATATAAACACTTGCAAAAACACACTGGTCGTGTGCCAAAAGCACTAACCTTTTAAAGTAGCGCAGGGTCTCCCTGAAATGGATAAAGGATAAGCTGTAGTAACTCTCACCACAATCTAGAGAGATAAGAGGTGCCGCAAACGCTTGGTGCAATGGGCGCTTACCGGGTGGCGGTGACTCGTATTGCAGATCCGCTCAATGTTTAAAGTTTACTCTGTGTGATTCAGGGTGCGGTTTAACCTGAAAAACGGGAGGGACGATTAGGGAGGTTCGGATATGATCAAAGGCGGTGCTGTGCGAGGGCAAGTGTAAGTTCGAAGGCAGATATCTTACCTCGGGGCCAAAAGCCGGTCGCTTCTCACAGTACTGCACTCGGAAAGCGCTGAAGGCATTAGTCCTACCTCGTTATTTACCCGGAACCTTGGGAAGACCACATGACCACGCGAGGCAGCCAGGCAGACGGCTCCTTAAAGTGATAGTGTCTGCATTCAAAACGAGGGGCTTTGTTGACTCTTTGGCTAATGGTGTGGGGCAAAAAAGGTCTAAAGGCAGACTGCGTGAGCGCGCTTGGGTTGCATAAACTTAATTCATTCTCAGAATTTCCGATATTTCATTTAACCCAGTTGATGCAGTGTCATATTTCATAATAAGCAGTGCTTCCCGCTGACTTAGTCTGCCCTCAATGTCCCCTCCTCTAGAATCCATTTCAACTTTAGACAACACCGTCCATTTTAAATCTGCTTCTTGATGCTGGCAAAGCTGCCAGTGTAGAACCAATGGGGCATTAGGTGTATCATTTCTCAGGCGTGATTTATGTTGTGTAACACGGTGCCTTGCTTCCTGGGTTGTTTTGCCCACATAGAGTTTCGGGCATGGGCACATAATGCCATACACTATATTTCTCGTCTGACAGTTAGTGAAGGAGTCATGTCTCCAGTGAATCCCATTGAATGTAAAAAGGGAACCTTCAATGGTTTGAGCGCAACATGAACAGTTGAACATGGCAGCTTTGCCAGCATCAAGAAGCAGATTTAAAATGGACGGTGTTGTCTAAAGTTGAAATGGATTCTAGAGGAGGGGACATTGAGGGCAGACTAAGTCAGCGGGAAGCGCTGCTTATTATGAAATATGACACTGCATCAACTGGGTTAAATGAAATATTGGAAATTCTGAGAATGAATTAAGTTTATGCAACCCAAGCGCGCTCACGCAGTCTGCCTTTAGACCTTTCTTGCCCCACACCATTAGCCAAAGAGTCAACAAAGCCCCTCGTTTTGAATGCAGACACTATCACTTTAAGGAGCCGTCTGCCTGGCTGCCTCGCGTGGTCATGTGGTCTTCCCAAGGTTCCGGGTAAATAACGAGGTAGGACTAATGCCTTCAGCGCTTTCCGAGTGCAGTACTGTGAGAAGCGACCGGCTTTTGGCCCCGAGGTAAGATATCTGCCTTCGAACTTACACTTGCCCTCGCACAGCACCGCCTTTGATCATATCCGAACCTCCCTAATCGTCCCTCCCGTTTTTCAGGTTAAACCGCACCCTGAATCACACGGAGTAAACTTTAAACATTGAGCGGATCTGCAATACGAGTCACCGCCACCCGGTAAGCGCCCATTGCACCAAGCGTTTGCGGCACCTCTTATCTCTCTAGATTGTGGTGAGAGTTACTACAGCTTATCCTTTATCCATTTCAGGGAGACCCTGCGCTACTTTAAAAGGTTAGTGCTTTTGGCACACGACCAGTGTGTTTTTGCAAGTGTTTATATCCAAACGCATTGGGATTTATTCGTTTCTGTTCATTTGTCTAGCGTCATTTTGTACCTGTCGAGTGTCCTGCACAAACAAGCATGGTCATTGACTGACTTTCTAAGGTATGACATTGGTAGAAACTGGTGGTTTGGTGGTATTATGGTTTAACATTAAGCTGGCTGGCTAATTTTTGTGTTTTAATTTCTTTTTTTGTAGAAAAGATTGGTCCTGATGAGAACCCCAAAATTGGGGGTTTGAAACGCGTCGACCTTTTGACCTTCATTAGGAGTGACTGAACTCTTTTGTCATACTACTAAACTGTTTGCAATAGGTTTTGGTTTTCCTTAAAAATGAATTAATGTTCTACATATTTAATTGAAAACATTTGTTAAATACGAAAAGGGATCACCATTCATTGTTTATTTCAATTGCTCTTTTGACAAAAGGTTTTTAGTGTATGTTTGTACAGTTGTATGAATGAAGAATGAATGCTTGAGAGAGGATGTGTGTAAATTGTAAATTGTAAATATGTAATAAGATTCTGTTTTGTTATGTCTAACGTTTGAACTGCTTATACATGCACAATTAATTTGTGAAATAATTTTCAAATAGAAAGTTCAACTAAAGAAAATAATAAAAATTTGGACTTGTGACGTAATATGGACCGTTATGTTTTGTTCATAAGGTGACCATAATATTACCTGGTAAAGGGTATCCAGTATTGGCCTTTGTTTTGTTTTTTGGTACTTTTGGCTTAGCCTTGCTGGAAACAGCCAGAACCCTGTGTTGTTTTTTCCAGTCTCTGTGCGGGCGCTGGCTCGCGAGGTTGTAAGAGGTAGGATTGTACCTCTCTGCATTAAGGAATTTATTCACTTACTGTGATTTATTTGTCCTGTGCGTGTTTGTGAGTCTTGTCTAAAGTGTTTATTGTTATGTCGGATAAGGATACATTCTCCTATAGTGAGGATCATATCCAGAAATTGATCAGCCAGCCACCAGTTTTCGCTTCTGCCATTTTGAGTGTCACTGCTAAAACACAAAATGAGTCTGACAGACTAACCAGACTGAAGAAAAAACAGATCAGAACTGACCTGCATGGTCATTTTCTTCTTCAACATTTACGTGCCGGTACCATACCATCAGGGCTTCAAATTCGGAACACTCCTATGGTGTTCACTGATGACCCAGAATATAAAAAAGGTTTCAGTGGCATAGAAACAAAGTGCAGCAGGGACCTAATGGTCCTGACTATAGAAACAGCACAGAGATTGTCCCTAAAGGAGTTGGCGGAAATTTCAGACTTGGAAACTGAAATTCAAAACAACCAGCTAATTACAGATGCCAAAGCTTTATTGGAGAAAATAGAAAAAGAAATTCTTGAATTTAAGGATTACACGGTTACACAGAAAAGTAATAAATTCGAGTCAGATCAAAAGAATTTTTCATTGGAATCAGTGTATCCATACTTACAAGCGGACTTTTACACAAAACCAGCCCAAAGGCGATTTTTTGAGGACAACCAAGGACGCTCCCGTAATAAATTTCTTACTTTTTCCGACACTTCTTCTTCATCAGGGACAGAAACAGATTCAAGTGATACCCGGACAAATCAACCTTCCAGGGCCAATCAGAATAACCAACAACAAAACCCCCAACCTTTTTTAGGGAGAGGCCAACGCAGACCACGTGGCAGGTCGCGTCCAACTTACCAGCCATGGGAAATGCGAACGAGACGACAGCACTATCAGAGTTAGAATTGTCACCAGTGTTTAATCTTTCAGAACGCACATTGTCTACATCAGAAATATCTATCCTGGGGAAAGGATTGTCCTACGTTCCAGTGCGAGCACCGGATTTTGTCAAAATGAAACTAGAAATTCTTGAGTTTTGCCGTAAGATCCGTTTAAAAATGTTCTTTAAAGACACACCGATTGCCATCTCTAATGAAGTCACAGGACTTCGCAATAAATCTACTTTTTGTCCACCGCCGTCTAAAATTCCAAAGGAAGTATTGACGTTTGAAAAAACCTTAATGTCAGGAATAACAGCCTTAGAAAAGAAAAAACAATTTACACGCTATAACCTATCTAAAAAAGAAAAGGAAGCAATCTTTACCTTAAAAAATGACCAAACAGTGGTCATAAAACAAGCAGATAAAGGTGGGGCGGTCGTCCTATGGGACATTAACAAATATAGACAAGAAGTTAATCGCCAACTTGGAGATCAGAAGTGTTATAGAAGAATTGCTAAGGATCCGACAATTGATCTTCAAAAGGAATTATTTTCAATACTACAAGAGGGTCATGACCTAGGGATACTAGGAGATAAAGAATTTTCGTTTCTCCAGAATAAACACCCACGAATACCTATAATGTACGTCCTGCCGAAAATACATAAGGATGAGGTCAACCCCCCTGGACGTCCCATCATTTCTGGTTGTTCATCATTGATTGAACCGGTATCTAAATATATTGATTTTTTTCTGAAACCTTTTATCAATGAAATACCGTCTCATCTGAAAGACACAACGGCATTCCTCAACCATATATCATCAATTCAGTTCAATGATGACAAACAATTGTTAGTGACTATGGATATAGTTTCACTATATACACAGATTCCCCAGGAGTTAGCATTAGAAACAATCTTCTACTTTCTAGAGCAAAGGGATCGGCCGACTAGAGTCCCTACTGACTTTCTGATCAAATTAGCTAAATTTGCACTTTCAAGAAACTATTTTCAGTTTGATGGTGAGTTTTTTTACCAAACACAAGGAGTAGCAATGGGCTGTCCTTTCGCACCAGAGTTGGCAGTCCTGTTTATGGGATTGTACGAAACTAAATATATCTACAATGGTAACCCTTTTTCAGAATACATCCAGAAATACGTTCGTTACATAGACGACGTATTTATGATTTGGTCTGGGTCTCAAGTACAGCTACATGAATTCATGACGTGGCTGAACCAAAGGATGGAAGAGATTCAATTCAGCTTCAGTCACTCCAATAAAAGCATCACATTTCTTGATGTCCAAGTCTTTGTAGTAGATGGGACCTTGTGCACCACCCTGTTTCGAAAAGCGACAGATCGCAATAAGGCACTTCACTATACCAGCCATCACCCTCGGAGTCTGAAGCAAAACTTACCATTCGGGCAGTTTCTCCGAATTAGGAGGAATTGCTCCAATAAGGATGAATTTTTTCGTCATGCCAATATACTCAAAGAACGACTAGCTCTAAGAGGTTATCCAAAAAAACTGTTAAAAAATTCAATAAAAAGAGCCTGGTGGGTGCCAAGGGACACCCTGTTGCAAAAGAAAAAGCGTGTGGAACAAAGTAGAATTGTTTGCGTGAATACATTTGGACCCCAAACTCATCAGCTACGTAAGTTAGTCACACAAAATTGGCATTTAGTAAAAAATCTGCATAGCGATCTTTCTGATTTTCCACTTTTTGCATTCAAGAAGGAGAAAAGTGTGGCCAACCACATTGTCAGAGCCGCTCTACCAACTACCCCGAAGCCTACTCTAAGAAGCATGTTGAGCTTACCTCCTGTAAAAGGGCACCATAAGTGTGGCAACTGTTCATGTTGCGCTCAAACCATTGAAGGTTCCCTTTTTACATTCAATGGGATTCACTGGAGACATGACTCCTTCACTAACTGTCAGACGAGAAATATAGTGTATGGCATTATGTGCCCATGCCCGAAACTCTATGTGGGCAAAACAACCCAGGAAGCAAGGCACCGTGTTACACAACATAAATCACGCCTGAGAAATGATACACCTAATGCCCCATTGGTTCTACACTGGCAGCTTTGCCAGCATCAAGAAGCAGATTTAAAATGGACGGTGTTGTCTAAAGTTGAAATGGATTCTAGAGGAGGGGACATTGAGGGCAGACTAAGTCAGCGGGAAGCGCTGCTTATTATGAAATATGACACTGCATCAACTGGGTTAAATGAAATATCGGAAATTCTGAGAATGAATTAAGTTTATGCAACCCAAGCGCGCTCACGCAGTCTGCCTTTAGACATTTTTTGCCCCACACCATTAGCCAAAGAGTCAACAAAGCCCCTCGTTTTGAATGCAGACACTATCACTTTAAGGAGCCGTCTGCCTGGCTGCCTCGCGTGGTCATCCCAAGGTTCCGGGTAAATAACGAGGTAGGACTAATGCCTTCAGCGCTTTCCGAGTGCAGTACTGTGAGAAGCGACCGGCTTTTGGCCCCGAGGTAAGATATCTGCCTTCGAACTTACACTTGCCCTCGCACAGCACCGCCTTTGATCATATCCGAACCTCCCTAATCGTCCCTCCCGTTTTTCAGGTTAAACCGCACCCTGAATCACACGGAGTAAACTTTAAACATTGAGCGGATCTGCAATACGAGTCACCGCCACCCGGTAAGCGCCCATTGCACCAAGCGTTTGCGGCACCTCTTATCTCTCTAGATTGTGGTGAGAGTTACTACAGCTTATCCTTTATCCATTTCAGGGAGACCCTGCGCTACTTTAAAAGGTTAGTGCTTTTGGCACACGACCAGTGTGTTTTTGCAAGTGTTTATATCCAAACGCATTGGGATTTATTCGTTTCTGTTCATTTGTCTAGCGTCATTTTGTACCTGTCGAGTGTCCTGCACAAACAAGCATGGTCATTGACTGACTTTCTAAGGTATGACATTGGTAGAAACTGGTGGTTTGGTGGTATTATGGTTTAACATTAAGCTGGCTGGCTAATTTTTGTGTTTTAATTTCTTTTTTTGTAGAAAAGATTGGTCCTGATGAGAACCCCAAAATTGGGGGTTTGAAACGCGTCGACCTTTTTACCTTCATTAGGAGTGACTGAACTCTTTTTTCATACTACTAAACTGTTTGCAATAGGTTTTGGTTTTCCTTAAAACTGAATTAATGTTCTACATATTTAATTGAAAACATTTGTTAAATACGAAAAGGGATCACCATTCATTGTTTATTTCAATTGCTCTTTTGACAAAAGGTTTTTAGTGTATGTTTGTACAGTTGTATGAATGAAGAATGAATGCTTGAGAGAGGATGTGTGTAAATTGTAAATTGTAAATATGTAATAAGATTCTGTTTTGTTATGTCTAACGTTTGAACTGCTTATACATGCACAATTAATTTGTGAAATAATTTTCAAATAGAAAGTTCAACTAAAGAAAATAATAAAAATTTGGACTTGTGACGTAATATGGACCGTTATGTTTTGTTCATAAGGTGACCATAATATTACCTGGTAAAGGGTATCCAGTATTGGCCTTTGTTTTGTTTTTTGGTACTTTTGGCTTAGCCTTGCTGGAAACAGCCAGAACCCTGTGTTGTTTTTTCCAGCATGTATGACTAACGTCAGGGCCACATGGACTTACGTGGCAGAGGAAGGCCAAATTATGCGGGCAGGGTTGATTAAGTTATGTGGCTAGAAAAGGTAGATTATGCAGAGTAATGCGGCACATTTTATGATAGCATTACTTCCTTATTTTGTCATTTCAACTCTTGTTAACAGTGTCTGGGCAAGGGTTGCATGCACATCAGGAGTACCTGTTTAACAGCCAAATATAGCAATAAGCAACAGTAAGGTGAGCAGTCCACCTTTGGAAAGGGTCTTCCACTGCACAGCAACACGTGTTTTTAGCAATTTTTAAACTGTTTGAGCTAGAAAAATGTATTATTGTTAATATCAGCATATTATGCAGCAGATGATGGATTATGTGGAAAACGATTGGAATCTATAATTATGCAAAAAATGCTGCAGCGGCACAATCGCATAATTCCAGCTGTCCTGACTAATGGCAATTTCAGTAAATGCAGGGCTTTAAGTGGGCTGGGTCTCACCAGTGCTGAGCACCGGCAGTTTTTTTCAGGGGGCCTCGAAACGGGTCTCTATCGGGCTCTGTTTTGTGCCCTGGCACAGGCAGTCCATTTTTTTCTGGACTGCAGTCACAGCAGACACATGATGTGCACGTGCTCACACTGCTCACTTCTCACTAGTGGAGAAGTTACGGCATGACGTCATGCCAGGTGAGCATTGTAGGGGAAGGAAAATCCTTTAAAGAGAGTCATTTTCCCTCTGGATGTCCCTTCTCTTTTTGAAACTCAGGAGCAGCAACAGTGTCAGGGTGTCACCAAGGCTTTAAGTAGAAGTGTTTTCAAAATTATTTACAAACCATAGTTGATGCCTATTTATCGTATGCAACGAACAACCATTGACAAAGCCAATAGTCCTGACTTGTTTTAGGCATGATGTTACTTTTTGCATCCTATATCTGGATGCAATGACAGAAACAGCAAAATAAAAGTTGGGCGGCACACTGTGCTAAGCACAGATTTTTAGCTTACATGTTTTTTAAGCCATGCCCTTAATTACATTGACCACGCCCCTTTGAGAGACTCCCCACCCCCCCACCCCAGTTTTTTTTATCCCACTTAAAGCCTTAAGTAAATGCTCAAACTATTCTGGGCATTGCAGGCAAGTTTCTGGGTCCTTCCATGACTAGTTTAGGCTAGAATTCTAGGCCTTTTGGTTCTAGGTTTACACAGGGTTAAACATGACTACAAGTCCCATAATTCTATGAAGACCATCTGAAATTCCCTAGCTCATCATGCATGGACCTTAGAAACCTGGCAGGTATGAACTCATCCACTCATCGATATCAAGTTTCCCAGGTCCACGTATGATGTGCTGCTCCGCCCCATTTTCGTTCTCTTTGAATTCTGGGGTGTGTAGTCGTGTTTTATAATGACATAAACAAGACCACAATTCCCAGGATTCAAAGAAAAAACCTGTACTGAATCAGTACATCACCCATCGACCAGGGAGACTTGGCGCTTAACTGTACCCCCTGCTTAAAAATATGTAACCTGAAACACAGACTGGACCCAATTCACAAAGGGAAATTTATAACCAAATGTATATATTTTACGCCTGCCAGGGATACACAAATAGATTCCAGGCTGGGGTAAACCGATTTATGTGCATGGAGATCTCTGCCACGAGTTCAGGTTCTCCGCATCTGTAAATCCAGGGCAAAGAAACGGAAAAAATAGTTGGTGACTAACTAATAATAATAACAATAATAATAATAATACTGTAATTTATAGAGCGCGAACAGTTACCTCCTAGGAGGTGTGCCGGCGCTAATTAGGGCATTCAATGAGTGCCACGCAGAATATTAACACAGGAAGTGATGTCCGAGGAGATGATATCATAGTTCTCCAATATCTGTCACTTAAAAGGGAATGACCTCTATTTCGCTTCCCACCTTGCCCAGTCAGCAGATGTTGTAACTACAAGCTTAAGGAAGGCGAAACCTGCAGCCTCAGTTGTGGTTCTTAGGAGTTTGAACTGGTGCAAAACCAAGGCTGAGATATTGCAGTGCATGCACAGTTAAAACCTTATCGAAGAAGGTGGTAGGTGTGTGTCTGACTTACACATAGTTACTTAGAAGGTGGCTTGGCTCCCCCAAATAACGTTAGTTGCCAAATGACTCCATGCCACACGTGACACCTTTAGCCAGTCGTGGCTTTTTAGCCAATTGCTATCTGCTTGTTGAAACATTCAGGCATAGTAGTTCAAAAGAAACCTACAAGCCCCAGAATGCATTATGATATTGGCTGAAAAGTCAAGATTAGCTGAAAGTTTAAGACTGGAGCATTTGTTAAATCGAATGCAGTGTGCGATTTTCTTAATTGTTTTCTTTCTCACCCCCAACTGTAATTTATCATTTTTGGGGGGTAAAAAACGTTTTTTTTTATTTGGGTATGAAAGAGAAATTCGCTAATGAGCGAAGACCCCATTTACTGCCTCCAAGGTGAACCTGCTACTAAACTGTATTTGTTGCTCAAAATGCACATTTTCTTCCTGTCACATGACTTTTATATTCCTGGCATAAGTTCAAGGTTTATCAGGTACGTGGGGGCGAGGACGGTGGTGAAATATGAAGAGTAAATGCTTGGATTACAGTGCTAAGGCGTCACTCATTGACCCTGCTCTGAAAACAGCGAGGTGGTTGGTGCTAAACACACCCTATTTCCCAGAACAAGAAAGTCAAATTGAGGGTTGGATCTTTTTGGGTCTGAGGACACAGCACCACATGTAAAGCCCACCCTTTGTATGATTATGCAGTGTAAGAGCAGGAAACACGTGTCTGCAGAGACACAAGAAAATAAAACCATTGTGTTGAAACTGCCAGAGCTGACATTGTGCAGCCTCTAAGTACAAGCATTGGCAAAGCCAACAAGTGTTGGCAATGCCAGAGTCATTGGCATTGTCAATGTCTTTTAGGCATGCTGTATAGCATCATGGCTGCTGTTCAGCATTGCTGATAGTCCTTGAAAAAAGTGCTGGCCATGTCCTACTGCATTTTATTCTGGCAGCAGGGGTGGGACAAGCAAGACAGCATAGGGCAGGTCAAGCCTCACCACTCAGTTGATTTCATTAAGTCCATGAACATATTTCCACAATAAGCAGAACTTTAGCAGAGTGTAAAGCTAAAGCACGCTATGTGGGGGTGCCCATATTTGGTTAAGGAGTCTCTAATAAGTATATACAGTGTCCATATTTCACAGGACCCAGGTTTCAGTTTAAGCGTATATATAAACTCATGAAACTAGACCAGCGAGTCCACATTTAACCCCTTGCCTGCGTCGGATGGCCCCCGGCCGTCCGACGCCGCTGTGGGAGTGTGCGTTGGACGGCCGGAAGCCGTCCGATCTGCACAAGCGTGGAATTTTGCCACACCGTGGGAAAATTCCGGCTGCGCCCAAGGGGTTAAAACCTTTGTAGGCAACAGTTACTGTAATCCAGCAAAACATTTAAGTGTATGAGAAAATCAAATCTCAAATTGTATTGTATTGTATTGTATTGTATTGCACAGATTATCAATGAGAACAGTAGTACATAGGAAAAGAGTTACTTCCCTTAGACGTAGTAAAATCATCACCGATCATGTTCGGGAGGGAAGGCTCGATAAAGCCTGGGTGGGAAAATCCTCGCCTCCGCCTCCTTAATAGAATTGAAACTTTCCTTTGTGATAACTAGGAAATTTCTCATTCTATGTCAGGGAGCGGAGGCGAGGATTTTGCTTGTTCAAAGCTTACTCACCACCAACGATGCAGCTTCATGGATTGGTTTAAAGTAGAACTTTTTAAAAGTGGAATCCGAAGACCAATCCGCTGCATTCATGATATCCTCCAATCGTCCACCAACTTGTACAGCCTTAGAATCCATTGCACCTCTAGTGGAATGAGCCCCAAAGTCAGTGATGCTAATTCCAGCTTCTGACATAATCCACCTGACCCATCTGGCAATGGTGGGAGAGGAAACTGCCTTGAAAGGTTTTTTAACCGCTATAAGCAGCTGTCTCTCGCCCGGAGGGCGGAACTCAAGAGTAACATCCTCATAGGTTTTGAGGCAGCGAACAACACAGAGCTTTGGCGAATCTGGGAAAGCTGGGTAAGTTACTGACCTGGTATTACATTTAGTTCTTCTTGAAACCGTAAACGTAACCCCTTCTGGGGTAAAAACCCTGGCTGAGATATCCAGAGCACGAACATCTGAAGCACGCTTACAAGAAATCAGGCAAAGAAGAATCGCCAATTTGGCCGAAAGTTCCTTTCGGGAAAGGTATTGATTATCCTGCCAGGATTTAAGAAAATTCAAAACCACATTAACATCCCATAATCCAGAATAACGAGGCTCCGGGGGGCGCGAAAGGCGAATACCCTTTAGGAGCTTACAAACCCAAGGATGTTCACCCACCGGAGAGCCATCAACAAGGGCATGACCAGCAGAGATTGCCGACCTGAAAGAATTGATGGTGCTGTATGCCAATTTCTTTTGGAAAAGATCAGCAAGGAAGTTAATCACATCAGTGACCGAGGATCCCATGGGATCCAGGTGTTTTGCCACACACCAACGAACCCATCTGTTCCATGCTGATCTATAACGCTTAGTGGTGTTAGGGGCCCAGGCTCCTTCGATGAGGAGTTCAGCGTCTCTCGAAAGTGAGTCGCAAGACCAACGTCCCCTGAAATCCTCCAGGCCATGAGATGTAGATGGCCCTGGAGAACCAGGGGATGCGGGTGACCCAAAGGATCCGTCAGAATGTGATCGAACGACGGTAACCGAAGAGGTTTGTCCCAAGACAACTCTAGAAGAGAAGGGAACCAGCATTGAGCTTTCCAGATTGGTGTAATCAGAATCAGAGAAGCTCTCTGTCTGCGGACCTGAGCTGCCACCATCTGAATGAAAAGGAAGGGAGGAAACGCATAAGCTGGAAACCGGGACCAGTCCTGCAGGAAGGCATCCACTGCTTCCGCACCCGGGTCCGGTTTCCAGCTGTAGAAGCGGGGAAGGTGGGCGTTCCACCTGGACGCAAATAAGTCCATCACCGGAAGACCCCAAAGGTCCGAAATTCTTTGGAATACCGAGAGATCCAGTCTCCAATCGCTGGCATCTCGAAAATTCCTGGACTGCCAATCCGCAATCGTGTTCAGATCGCCTGGGAGATACTCCGCCGTAACAGAAATCTGACGAAGAAGGCAATAGTTCCAGAAGTCCTTCGCCAGATCCGCTAGGACTTTGGAATGAGTGCCGCCCAACCGATTGATGTACCTGACCGCAGTCGTGTTGTCCATCCGTAGAAGAACACAGCACGAAACTCTGGTCGTGGTGAAAGAGCGGATTGCGAAGGAACCCGCGAGGAGCTCCAAGCAATTGATGTGGAGGTGAAGTTCCTCCTCCGTCCACCTGCCGCCCACCGAGAGGGAGCCACACCGGGCTCCCCACCCCTGGCGGCTGGCATCCGACTCGATCACAAGATCCGGACGGGAACCGAAAATCGCCTTCCCGTTCCAAGCATCCATGTGATCTAACCACCAAAGAAGCTCCGACCTGGCTTCCAGGTTCAAGGAAATCAGTTCCGAGTAAGTGAGACCCTTGCGAAGGTGAAACGCCTTCAGCCTCTGAAGGGCCCTGTAATGAAGAGGGCCTGGAAAAATGGCCTGGATCGATGACAACAGTAATCCCACAATCCTGGCCAATTGACGGAGGGATATCCGATCTCGTCGGAGAACCTTGCGAATCTCCTTCTTGATCTTGGAGATCTTTTCGGAAGGAAGATGAAGCGTCGCATCCGTAGTTATGATCAGAAAGCCAAGGAAAGTCATTTCCTGACGAGGAATGAGGTCCGACTTCTGTGAATTGATGATGAAACCCAGAGATTGAAGAAGGGTTATTGTGACCTGAAGTTGGTGAAGTAGGAGATCCCTGGACTGACTCATTAGAAGGATGTCGTCCAGGTAAATTATAAGACGAATCCCCATGGTACGGAGATGTTCTACCACCGGGCGTAGGAGTTTGGTAAAGCACCAAGGTGCTGAGGAAAGACCAAAGGGGAGCGTACGAAACTCGTAGATCTGATCCCTCCACAGAAACTGGAGGAACCGACAGTGAGGAGGAAAGATTGGAACCGAAAGATAAGCATCTTTCAGATCCAAGCGAACCAACCAATCGTCTTGCAACAGAAGATCTCTCAAAAGATGGATGCCTTCCATCTTGAAATGCCTGTAAATCAGCCATTCGTTGAAGGAGCGGAGGTTGATTACCGGTCTGAACCCTTTGTCCTTCTTTTCCACAAGGAAGATGTTGCTGAGGAATCCGTTTGGATGAAGCACCGAGGGGATGATGGCGCCTTTTTGTAACATCGCCCGCACCTCCAAATCTATAAGTTCTTGTTCTGTGACAGAAAAAAATAGAGGGCGAGGACGAGAGATTTGAACGGGGGAACCGTAAAATTCTATGTGAAACCCCTGAACTGTCTGTAGAACCCAAGAGTCTGAAGTGGTCGACGACCAGGCCTGGGGAAACAACGCCAATCTTCCCCCCATTTGAACCAGAGATACGATGCCAAATCTTACCATTAAATCCTCTGGAGTTGTACTGGTATCCACCACGTCCCTTGCCTTGGCCTCTGCCTCCTCTGGAAGGGTAAAAGGTACCCTGACGTCCATCATTCCAGCCGTTGTTTCGTCTGAATTGGCCTCTGTTGGGGCCTTGCTGGACCTGACGGCCGGAAGAGCGACCCCTGCCTCTGCCGGCCCCACCAAAAACCTTTTTGGGGAAAAACTTCTTCATAGAAGCCTGAGCCTTATCCAGTGCAGAAAACGTAGCGACAAACTTCCCCAACTCCTTCACAAAGGGATCTCCAAACAAAGCACCCTGCGCAACCGGGCCCGCCTCCGAAGACGACAACTCTCCTAGCTTAGGATCAATCTTAAGAAGCAAAGATCGTCGACGTTCCGCTGAAAGTGCACAATTGGCATTGCCCAGAAGGCAAACTGCCCGTTGCGACCAGCCAGCCACTTCATCAACCGACATTGGCAAGCCCGACTCTTTAGAACGTTGGGCCAATTCAATAATTTTTGTCAGGGGACCCACAACGTCCAAAAGCTTGTCCTGACAGGCCTTCCAGGACCTATCTATACCCTTCTTAGGGTCCTTGATATACTTGGCGAAGAAGGTACACAACTTCGGATCAATCTCAGGGGTACATGCTACCCTAAAGGGAAGGGAAGGGCGAGGGCACTCAGAACGTAGGCGAAGGCGGACATCCTGAGGTAAAGGTTGTCGAAGCTTAGCTGCGACATAATCAGCTGTAGACTGCTCAGGAAACCACTCCGAAGATCTAGGTCTTACAATAGTAGATGGGTCGAACATATTAGGAGGCGCAAGATCGCCATCCGTAAGACTAGGAGCGCTAGGTTTTGGGCGCCAAGACCTGCTTACGTCAGAAAAATCCTCTGAGGAAGCGTCCTCATCCTCATCTACGTATTCGTCCTCCTCATCATCTCCCTCAACGGGGAACCCTTCCTCCGGGTCAAGGTCCTGGGTGACAAAGCCACCAGTCTCTCCGGGCGAGTCGTCCCCCCGGTAGGGTGCGCTTCTAAGCGTGCGCGCACTCTTACGAAAAACCTCAGATAATTTACTGAAGCCCTCCAGGTGCCCCGCGTCACGCTTCCTGGCCGTACGTGGTAGAGCACATGGAACACCACTGGACCCTGCCCCACTGTCCCCAAAAACACCTGTATCCTTCTTGAAAACATGGGCTGACAGTCTATTTACACTGTCCTGCAGAGGTGCCAGAGCTTGAGCTATCGCCGAAGAGAGAAGCCTGTCTACCTCTGCAGGAGGGTGTAAAGGGGTCAGTTGTGGCTGATCATTAGAAGCCACCACTTCAACAGTAGGAGGACAGGACTGCATTCTTGCAGAGAAACTGGTACCCATACACAAACACCCCAACTATTTATAAGGGGACACCCTTCACACAGGTACCACACAGGCTATACACAAATTAAAAGCCTGAAACACGAAAATTCTGACTGAGATTAAAATTAATTTTATAAAATTTAGTCAGAAAATAATTCTTGCCGTCAAAAACGGCGTCAGTGCGAGGGAAGAGGCTCAAAAACGAAAGAAGCGCAATGCCTCAGCGCGTTTCTACTCAAGCGCGAAGAGCGCTGAGGAGAACAGCTGGTCGGCGTCAGAAGCCGACACCAAGACCGCGCACGCGCGGAGAAGAAACGCTCGGGCTGAAAGCCTACCGCGTTAGAAAGCACAATAACACAGCCTACAACAAGGCAAAGTCAAATCTAATCAAGCGATATCCAAACAAAGCTGTCAATAATAAGAAATACAACTGCCACGACAAAGATAAAAAACGTGACTTATCTTGCCGAGGCAGCAATGGAGAAAGAGGGAGGACTAACAGATGGGATTCCCTATATGCTTACTGTTGGACTCTGATTGGTTGACATGTTACCAGGACTACCGCGGCCATGTTGGTTTGGGTAGTCCTTGGCTTATTGTTTTTTATCTTACTTCTAACTTGCTGTCCAATAAAATGGAGAAAGGACTAGCAAAATCCTCGCCTCCGCTCCCTGACATAGAATTAGTATAGTGAAACATGCAAGTACATTTTAAGTGGTGGATAGGTTAATCAGTTATTTGGATTTGGAATGATAGCAGAAGGATAGAGTTAGACAAAGGTTTATATTTATTTATCGCTCGCTTGTTGACGCATGCTACTCAGGGAGCCTATAGAGGATTAGTGGTGAATTAATATGGTGAAATATGAGGTAATTTCAGTGGTGGATATTAGTCTGTTACTTGGAGTGAGAAGGATAGCGGATGAATAAAAGGGGAAGAAAGATTTGCATTCATATAGCACTTGTTACCCCTGATGGGCGTTGAAGCGCTTTTCTGGCGAGTAGCACATAAGGATTAGTGTTGAAAATTAGTATAGTATAAATATGAAGTAATTTGAGTAGTAGATATGTTATTCAGTTATTTGGGCAGTATATACGTATAGTTGAATATGGAATATGGAATTTGAGAAGTGAAACATGTTAATAGTCTGTTAATTTTTATTGAAAAAGGATAGTGGAGGGATGAAAGAGTGAAGGATTTTTTTTTTTTAAGTCTTAGCAGTAGGAAGAGGCTTTTGGATGAGTAAAAAGGAGTTTTGGAGGGAAGGAGTCAGAGGGGAGAGTTTAGAAATGTTTGTTTTAGGGGATCGGTGTAGTAAAAAAAGGTGTCAGATGATGCAAGGAGGGGTAGAGCAGGAGAGAGTCTAGAAAAGGTTATTTTGGCGATCATAGTAGTGGTATGGGGTTTGGGATAAATGAGAGAGTGGATGTAGAGGATATATTGATAGATCTATAGGATGAGAGATAGGGTAGTGCATTAGAAGGAGTAGTAGAAAGAAGTTTGAGATGAGTCAGAAGGTTGGACTAGAAGATATATTGAGTGAAGTATAGGCTGAGAAATAGGGTAGTGCATTGGAAATGCTAAATTAGAAGAAAGAGATAAGTATATAGATCCATAAGTACATTAAAAGTATATAGATACATAAAAAAGTAAGTATATTTAGATTAAATATATTGATAGAGGCACAGGATGAGAGATAGGGTAGTGCATTGGATATGCTTTTTCAGGAGAAAAGTAACAGACACACAGATCCAAGTACATGGAAGGTACATAGATGTACAATGGAAGTATGTACATGTAGACCAAAAATGATTTTTATTTATTGATGATTATTATTATTATTTTTTTTTTTCTTCTCTTAACAACATAATTGTTTTACATGTTTTATAAAGTAATACACAAAGATAGGTACATATCTATAGTGAAAACAAATGCTTATATACAGAGGGATATGCTGTAAATTTCTATATCCGTGTGGTGCTTATGTGGGGAAGAGACAGATCTTGAGTAGTTTTTTGAAGATAAGGTGGTTGTCGGTGGATCTTATGTTGGGGGGTAAAGAGTTCCATAGTTTGGCTGCTTGAACAGAGAAGGATGTGCCACCCATTGTTTTTTTCTTGTATGGTGGAATTTTGAGGCGAGATGCTCCTTTAGAGCGTAGGTTCCTTTGTTGAATGTGTTTGGTGATTTTATTCCTGATGAAGAGTGGTCCTATTCCATGTATTGCTTTGTGGGTAATACAAAGCAGCTTGAACGTGGATCTTCTGGCAACCGGTAACCAATGCAGGGCTTTCAAGGCAGGGGAGATGTGGTCTCGTGGTTTGATATGCAAGAGTAGTCTGGCAGCTAAGTTCTGAATCCGTTGTAGTCTTTTCAGGGTCGTTAAAGGTGATCCGTGGTAGAGGCTATTGGCGTAATCGAGTTTGGATAGAACAAAGGAGATGGTAGCTTGGACCTTGTGTGAAAATCCCAAATGAGGGAAAATTTGTTGCAGCGTTTTTATAGTAGCAAAGCTTGATCTTGCTAGTTTATTTACTTGGACATTCATCGACAGTTTGGAGTCCATGGTCATTCCGAGGTTTCTTACTTCCTTTGATACTTTAGGCAGTGATCCCAGTTCATCAGGCCATGCGGCAAGCGGGTTGTAATTTTTCCAATCGCCACACGTGAGTATTTCAGTTTTTGAAGCATTCAATTTGAGATGGCTCCAAGTCATCCACTGATCCACGGCTCTGAGACAGCTGAAAATTGATGATTTTTCCAATGTCTTTGGGGCATTCCAGTTGAAGGAGTATCTGCGTGTCATCTGCATAGTTGTAGCACGTGAGGTGAAATGTATTGATCAGTACTGGTAAAGACTTCATGTAGATGTTGAAAAGCATGGGCGAGATGATAGAACCTTGAGGGACCCCTGCTTTTGTGGAGTACGGTTTGGACGAGAAAGGTGGGGTGTGGATGACATTAGTTCTGTTTCGAAGGTAGGACGCAATCCAGTCTAGAGCAGTTCCCTCTATGCCGGCTTCATAAAGTCTTTGTTTCAGAGTGTCATGGTCAACCGTGTCAAAGGCAGCTGAGAGGTCCAAGAGGAGTAGCGCAGCAACCCCGTTGCGGTCAACTGTGTCTAAAACTTTCATCTACAGGACCCGGTCTTTCATTTTGAAGCGCATGTAAAAGCATGAAAATGAGGCCGGTGAGTCCACTTTCAAAGTCTTGTTATACAGCAATATTCCTCCTTTACAAGGGCGTTTAAGCATAGGTAACAACGTCAGTAAAAAGTAAGTAGTGAAAGACAGCAGGACCACCTTACAAAGCCAGAATAAGTAAGACAAATAAAACAAAACAATGTCCATTGGCTGCAAATCCTCTCACTTTGAAGTCAGAGAAAGAAAAGTAAACTGGCACCCTCGGAAAACAGCTCCCGACCTTGGTTTTTGAATGCACAGCAAATTTGACAAGATAAGAACAACATTTACAGGCCTGTTTACAGAAACATAGCTCAGAGTGAGTGAAAACATGAGCGCTGCACTTCGATATAAGAAACAAAATGGAAGGCCCTTAAATGTATCATGTAAAACGTGAAAATGCATGTTTGGTGAGGGTAAACCTGTGTCTAGTGTCACACATTGGCTGTCAGTATGAATTATTAAGGAGAACTAGCTAAAAGAAAGAAATTCCTAGTGTATGTTTGTACAGGGAAAACAAATTTGTGTTTTTAGAAGACCCTCACTCACCAACCTGGTTGGTGACATGCTTCATTATTGGGTCCCACCCAAGGTACTGAGTTTACCTTGGGTGTGCTACAACGCCTGGATACAGCGGAGCAGGTTTTGTGCAATGAGTGTGCAGTTAAAGTGCATGAGTGAGAATTAAAAAACTGTCGGAAAGGTCCTAGGTAACAAAAGGGACTATTTTAACATTTGGGCCCTTAGCAGTGGTTAAAAACGAGAGGAGGTCTTTAGTAACTCCGATATCCTTACCCGTCAACATGTTTCAGCCAGGCTCTCTTTATTGGGCTGGCCTTCATCAGGACCTTATGTGAGTGAATATTAAAGTGTTGGTCTAAAAAATAATGTTTTGAAGACCATCTATGTGGCGCACACGCTAAGGTGCTTTATGTGGTAGAGGATGGTTTCCTCTAGCGGTGCATTCCTGTGGGGAAAGAAAACGACAGACAAACACACAAACAAAAAACATTTTAAAATGCTTTTATGGCACATAGAATCTTGTGACTTAGGAGCGTGGTGTCCATGCTCTATGCGGGCAAAAGCGTAGTGAGGACGGAATGTGGTGTTTAGTGACTCGTGTTAAAAGAAAAAGGCCTCATTTATATGCATTACCGTGTGGTAATCAATACATGGTCTACATGGTGCACATAGTTAAATGCTTGGCACTTGAGAAGTTTCTTACTCAGAGAATTTCTGGCAAGTGCCCCATGAATTCCGTGTGGGGGTCAGACCTATAGTCACACGCTGTGTAACAAGGAGAGAAAACAGAGATCACTTGTAGCTCACGGGTCTGGTGGCGAAAGGACTCCGCAATCAGTGTGTCGGTGATTCAAAGATTATGTAGCCCCCTGCAACAAACCCACTTACTTCATCAAAGTCTGGGACTGGCCTCCGTGCCTACTTCAGCCGCATGGGAACTCCGACGTTATGTGCCAGGTGCGGTGAGGAGGCTTAAATACTCTGTAAGCGGTTCCAGGTGCGGGCGGCCTTGCTCTGTGTGTAGCGTCTAGGAAGAAAATAGAGGAGAGAGCGCAGGCATGTGTGGCATTGTATGCTGGCTGTGCGTAAAGTTTTGTTGCTATTGAAGTGTCTGGAAAATACTAATATAGTACAGTGTATTTACAATGTATGTGAATAAAAATCTGGTGGCTGGATTTGAAAAAATATATATCATGCGAAAAGGAAAAAAGACTACTCGTTCCCCAATGGAGAAGAGTGGGAGCGAATGTTGTATCTCCTGCACTTTGCGTCCATACTAGGCAAAAACATGTAATGTTATTGTAATATCGTATGATGGTCATGGCTGAAAGGTTTCAAAATATTTCAAAATGTTTGCCTGGCATGGCTCCAAATATTTATATATAGTGTGACGGGCATAGCTCAAAGTATTTACATATTGTACGCGAGGCTCATTAACATGCGTCACTACATATAATGTGGCTTCCAATCAAGCGGCCAAATTACTCATAAAAACCTGGAGCATACTTAACACTGGCACCCTTAATTGGTAACAACCACTCTTTGCATACAAAAAAGCAGGCAGCCTGCGAGACCGCTTGGGTCTCCACCAGGCCCAAGAAACCCACAACACCAGTTACCAACGAAGTACTCAACGCACGGGGCCTTCCAGGCGTAGTGGGCCACTACCCCTTTGGAACCTGAAGCATCTGCCACCTCACCCAGGCCACCAAGGCTCTGGACCTGGAGACATGGAAAACATGGCGACAGGTGAAGCACACTAACTTCAACTCCCCAAATGTAATCTAACTAATTGTATGCAGATGTGGACTTCGCTGTGTGGGCATGACTAGCAGCAAAGTTAGAACACTTATCGTAGAACACCGCAGCACAATATGCTGTAAAAAATAATCTGAGCAAATTGACTGATCACTTCATTCAGGCAGGCCAAACACCTAACGATCCTGTCATGTATTCCTATAGGTTCTGAATCGATCCCCCTATTCCTGACCCTATTCTAGTTAAACAAACCAACAAGTTAACTAGCAGTCAGCCCATGAGGCAGAAAACCCCCATGATGCAGATACCGTTATCTGACGCAGTCACACTACGGCACAGGAACGTGTTATCTGATTAGGTCATAACGCTTGCGATCTAATTAGACAAGCGATATTCCTCCAGCCCCTGATAAGGCATACGGAGTTCTCATAACAAATCAAACCTATGACAACCTGGGCAAAACCCTGCGGCCATTGTTTTGATTTCACCGAGAACTTCAGTAAAAGAATGTGCTAACGAGCAAGTCGTATGACATCCTTATTGACGTATCTATGTCCATCCTTACGTCAATCTCGGCACCTTAAAGGTATAAATATTACCGATCTTGCCCTATGCAAACACACGCGTGGTGACGAGACGGAGCAGCCATACTTGCCGAAGCCAAGAGCAGAGCAGACCCCGCTGGCAGCAGCCCCGCCTTCCTGACGCGCTGAGAGACGCGCTGCTTTCTCCTGCCGAGAATCCAGCACCGGCGTTTCTGGGCAGCCCTCGCAGGCAGCCTGGAATATCGAGACCAGAGAGAGAGATACCATTCCTCATTCATCCTAACTTCCAGGTACAGAACTGAATAACCCCTCACAGAGAATTATTTAGTTATTCACTTGGCAAAAACAAACTTAACTTAAACTGTAACTTTCTATTCCCGCCCACGTATTAGACTTAGGTCAGGTACACGGGGTAGGCGTATTTAGAAACACCAGTTGAGTACGTTTAGTCAAATGTATATGTGTATGTAATATATTTTATTCATTTTAAAACATCATATGGCTTAGAAACCATATCAATGTTTTTACAGTATTATTTTATACTATTGCTTTTAATGTATGCACTTTACTTAGCTATAAGTATTGCAATAATATTGATCCATTTCTCTTGTATGAGAAAAGAGACTGATCAATAAATAACACCTTTTTATTGAACACGCCCGTCTCTTCCTTTTCTCTACATTCTGATGAGACTAAGAATGCACGTACTGACTGAGTAAAATAAATTGCCTTTTGTTCACACGACTCTCGAGATTTACTCTTGATTAGGGGAGAGCAAAGTTGTCATGTTCTATGGTTGTCAGAAACTAAATCCCTTCTTGTCTAATCAGGGAAGTTAAGTCCTCCTTGAACATTCGAGAAAGTTTCTAGTGAACTCTGAGCTAAGCTGGCAAACCCAAAACTTTAAGTCTAGTATCGACAGTAGTAGACCTAGTTAACGTCTGGCCTAGGCCTTTACTGCTGTAGGTATTATTCCAATGCGCAGAGCCTATTGGGATGATAGGAACTACACTACATGGCGCCCAACGCGTTTGGAAAGGGCGATAAAACTAACGTAAGACATTTAGAGTAACTCAGTCGTGCTTTCTCACTCAGACCCCTTTTCCCAAATACTCCAAAGACGTCTGGAGTGGGTGAAAGGTTATATCCGCCAGACCTCGCAGGAGGGAACTCCTATGTATGGTTCTTGGTATAGTCAACGTTGAAGGATAAACAGTTCCAAAATATTGTGCATCTAACCTTTGTTTCCACAAGAAACCTGATCTGCAAACAAAAGAAATAACCATCCTGTCGGTAAAATGGTAGACAGTGATGAAGAAAGAGAGGCAGTTAGATTAGCAGCTGAACTCGCAGCGGCTTATGCTGCACACTAGATGCGGACGGGGATATAATACTCATCCCGGTCATCAAAAGGAGATCTATAACCCTAAAACTTATAGAAAATGGACTGACACCCAGAGGTGGCACAGTCATATTCGTAATTGAGGCACACGAATATCGGCAGACAGAGGTATACTATTCATGGATACATTTTCCAGCAGCAAATGCTGTAACAAAGTACTTCCACTATTACAAAATAGAGGAACCTCCTAATGAGTACACTCCTTTCGAGGAGGTGGAAGTACCACTCAAATTCCAAGAGCATTTGCTCTTATTTGATGGCGCCCTAAAACATAACAATCACATCACCAGGCTCGGTCCTTTAGGTAGACCAGGAGCAACGTGGCCGGTCCTAGCCGGATACACACCACATCCAGACATCAATGGGATGTCTGTAGCAGAGCTGTTAACACAGCTAAAACAATTAATAAAAATTCATAGACAATTAGTTCAGTATGTGATGCGGACTTCAACAATTCAGCCAGCGATTAAACTTCCACAGCTGACCCCTCACCAGGGGAACACAAATAAAATTACACCACAGAACATCCAATCCTGCCTAGGTAAAGTACCGGCTAAACGGGAACAAATACCATTCTGGTTGGCACAGAAAATTACCCAAATTGAGGCGGTGTTTCCTGACACCACCCCGCTAGGAAAGCACAGGATTCTGACTATCTGTCTCCCAATGGGAATCGCACCACACATTGAGGACTGTGATACTTGGGGTACAGTCTTTGCTTCCATCTACACAAAAACGCACGGTGTTCCATCCATTTCGGTAATACCAGATGTGCTAAAACAAATTCAAGATGAATATGGTCCTGAACCCGCTTTAACTCTTGGTATGAAATTACTGAAAGACTTCAAGCAGGTCTCGGCTATATTATTAGCCAACATAAAAGGTGAAGCAGCAAACATGGCGATCCGCCAGAGGTTAAAAGAGACAGATATAGCAGACCAACCAGCTGAAATTGCCAGAATCATAGAAAAATCCTATGAGGAACTAGGCAGAGATAGTTTAGGTGGAATACCAGTAAAACCACAACTGACTGAAAGTCCAGAAAAAATATTTTTTAATAATAATTCACCAAAAAAGAACTGGGATGGAAACAAACAATCCAATCCTAAAGAAAAGAAATTCCAGTCCAGAGGAAGGTCTCCTAGGCGAAGAGAGAAATCTCCGAACCAAAAGACACAGGTCACCCCAGAGTGACCCCTCTGGGAAAAGATATAACCTTAGAAATAGGGATAATATAAAAAAGCCTGATAGATATCAAGACATTGATACACGTCCCTCTCAATCTTTTCAGACTTCCTCGCAGAAATCGGAAAGAAGAGGACGATCAGAACAAAGAGAAGAGCACACCAAGTCCAAAGACAAGGAACCTGCTCAGCTAAAAAAGAAATTACAATTTCCAAAAAAGAAGGTAGCCAGTATCAAGGTAGTTAACAATGCCGAGAATACTGAGGACACAACTGAAAAACGGAGAATGGGCTCCGACAATGCTAGACAGTGCAGCAGAAGTGAGCATAGCTCGCAAAGTCCTTATGAATCATCTGGAGACAGTGGACACGAATGAATATCTTCAAGTGGAAACTGCGGACACCAGAGTTAGCAAACCTCACAAAATATACGAAATAACATTGCCTATAGAGGGGGATAAGACTAGGAAAATAAGGGGACTATTTTGGGATAATCTCTCCAAGGGCTATGATATCCTTCTAGCTGAAAAAGACTGGCCACCAGAGTTTGTCAGGGAGTGCCCTCATGGCGAAGAAGTAATTATGCCTGCCTTCTCAAATCAAATTCCAATTCATAAAAAATACACACTTGCTAGAAAGTGGGCAGTGGCTCTAGCTCCTGCTTTATATAAAAATCACGTGGGATGGGATGAGGATTCTCCTCCTCACAAAATCCAGTTAAAATCACAACCTACTGCACAAAGGCAGTACCCAATTAAGCAAGAAGCTAAAAAACAGGTAAATGAAATACTATATCAGCTAGAATACCAGGGGGTGATTGAAACTTGCACCTCACAAATGAACAACCCTTTGTTTCCGGTCTCCAAACCAAACAATTCATATCGTCTAGTTTTGGATTACCGACACCTTAACACATGTTGCAAAACTTTTGCAGTGCAAAACTCACACAGTGCTGCACTAATGAATAACATAGTGCGCAAAAAATACAAAACAACATTAGACATCTCTAATGGATTCTTTTGTCAAAACATAGCACCAGAGAGCAGATATTTAACTGCATTCTCAATAAATGGCACTCAAAAACAATTCTGTCGGTTAGCCCAGGGGTACAAGAACAGCCCGGGGGTATTCTCAGCGAGAGTAACAGAATTACTACAACTATATGATGATGAAGCATTATCTTATGTTGATGACATTTACTTAACAGATGATGACTTGGAGACTCACTTGAAAAGAGTGAACACCATAATACTTGGGTTCGCTGCAGAGGGTTACAAATTCAACTTTAAAAAATCCAGAATTGCCCATCTGACAGTCCTGTTCTTAGGATATGAATTATCAAGTGAAGGCAAAAGCCTGGCCGACAATTTCCTAGAGAAATGTGCCGTAATCCAAGCACCTAGAACACTAAAAAACCTACAGTCGATTCTAGGCTTCCTAAATTTCGGAAGAACATACATTGCAAATTACGCAGAAAGGGTCAAACCCCTTTATGATCTGATAAAACCAGATTTTAAAAGATCCAATTGGACTAAAATACACACAGAAATTTTGAGATCCCTACAAACAGACATGCTAATTAAAACAAAATTAGAAACACGTGATAACACACGCAATCTTGTGATTCGAGTCATCCCAGGGAGATGCGGATTCACATACCTGACCTCTAATGAGGGAGAAAAGGTACCAATTGCATTCAAATCACACTTGTACACAGAAGCTGAACAGAAATTCAGCAACAAAGAAAAAATTGTTCATGCAGTTCAAACCGCAATAGCTAGAGCAAAAGATCAAGCTGACGGTAGACATATCACAGTCAGAACAGCAGAATCAGCCTTCGAGGCACTAACAACACCGTGTAATTTACCAACAACAACATTAAATCCAGAATGGATACAATGGGTGAATTCAATCACAACGGACAAAGTATACTACTACTTTGATCCAGAACTAGAAGAATTAAAAAATCTAGAATATGAAGAAACATATCCTCTGCCAATCGACATTCTGCCTTTACGACATTACGCCTGTGTAATCTATACAGACGGACATGCTCAACCCTCCGTTTGGGGAGAACAGGCATACAACCCCACATGTGAGATTACAAAAGAAGTGTGGCGCGGAGGTAAACTAAAACCTCTATTAACAAAGACACACTCAGTAGAAACTAATTCAGAACAACAAACTGAAATATTAGCATTGAAAATGGCGCTAGATAATGCGGATCGCGAATTCCCGACACTTATAGTGTCAGATTCATATTACTGCGTCAAATCATATAACAGCGATTTGCAGACATGGATTCAAAACGGTTACAAAGATGACACAGATGCACCAATAAAGCAAAAACTGCTCTGGGAACAAATAGCTCTTTTACAAAAAGAACTACCAAAGACTCACGTGACACACTCACTGAGTCATCAGGGTGATGGCGTTCACGTTGCAGGGAATTCATTGGCTGAAACAGCCGCAGCGGCAGCCACTAAATCGGCTCCCGTAGTTCGAAAAAAGCGTACATTAAAATACATTGACGGTGAAACAGTGCTGGCGGTGAAAACGTCATCAAAAAGCGACTGCTCAGCGTTACCGATCAACTATCCACTCAATTATACATACATAATCGATGCAAACTCCGTCCCTTTTGCTCGAATCCCTGGAGTGGGGGATAGAGTGATTCCAAACATGGACAGGAGAAACTTGTTAATCGCAGACGCACACATGGGCGAGGGTCTCAGACACCTCAAACTAAAAAATTCTCTGGAAGAATTACAATCACGGTACTGGTGGCCAGGCATGAGCCTGCGTCATACCATGTTTGTAAAAAACTGCCCAAACTGCAACAGAGATCGCAGTGGGGAGAGAAACAGTTTAATACCTCGTCGTTCTACTCCAGAAAAAATCAGGAGTAAAAAGGAAGGGTTGCGATTAACTTATACAGGCTAGTTCCACTTATAATGTAGATCACCAGCACTCGGCTGACGTCCGGACTGTTATACAAAGATTTGCGAGTCTAAATGGCATATACGCTAAGAGCATGCTACGTTTGACCATTGTTTTCACTCTAGCCCAACAGCCTGAGGGGAAACATGACCAAATGAGCATAGCCCAGCGGGAATCTTCTCACTTCCTTCCTGAGGGTACGGGATGGTGTAAAGAAAAAACCAAGGCATAAAGCAATCTATAACGGAAAGGATATTAGGTTCGGGAGCTGGGTGGGTCAAACATCTAATAAGTGTCCAACGTAGTCTCAATAACTTGCCAAGAAATTCTCTGAAGGGATTCAGTGCGTACGAATTATTATTTGGAACTAGGATGATGATCTTTGACATTGATAGTCAGACTTCAGTGGTGAAAGAAAAAAGCTTTGATATCAAAGACCGTTTGGCTATTTTGCAGGACTTAAACAAAACAAGAAAAGACCTGAGCAACATAAAGTTGAAACAACAGCCAACAACCACTGAAGAACCACCACCTGTCCCAGCAAGACCTGTCTGGATTCCAAAAGTCGGGGATCTAGTCAGGGAAAAGATCGCGGTAAAGAAGGAATTTGGGCCTTCTTACAGAAAAGCAGTTCCTGTCTTGTCTGTCAACGGGACAAGGTCAGTTGTACTACCGCCACTTGCTGGTAAAAAGGAGAACCGAGTTGTATCCATCGACCTGGTAAAACCACAACATGTGGCCGATAACAAACAGTAGGCCAAGTGGACTCCCAATAAGTAGCAGAACACCAAGGTTTGCTACCAGTACAGAGGTTCTAACGAAGAGGCTCATCACATTCGAAACGCCTACAGAAGAACAACAAGGACTATGCAACAATGCAATAGAACTCAGACCTCTGAAAACCCAAATCAAAACATTTAGCAGAGACACACCAATCTATAATGAAGTACCAAGTGAAAATGCAAGAAACAGAAATCCTGAACCAATTGGAACAATTGACAGAACGGCATCCGGCTACTTCATAAACTTCGATGATTCCTCTGAAAGCTTCAGTGAATCAAAGACACAGCCATCATCAAAAACCTTTAAAGATAAAGCTAAGGAACTTTTGAAACAACTGAAAGAAACATATCTGATTTCCCCATGGATTGAATTTTGGGTGGGTTTTGGTGCATTTATCCTCATACTTTGGCTCATTATGATACTAACATTGGGACGCTTCATTGAGGGAAAATATGCAAAAATGGACACAGCAAGTCAGAAAATCAACTTGATCCTCAAACCACACACATCTTCACACGTCGAGAAAAGAGAACTTTCTTCAGCCAACTTCACAGCCAATCCGATACCTGGTGGGGTAGCCTGGGACAACACTGACTATGAAATTTATGGTCCGGTCGAGATCCTGAAATATCCACACCAAATTAAGATCTCCTTGAGTGACTTTGCAAAACCAAACTCATTTGCTGATGATTGGGACTTCGAAAGCATTAATAATATGATGTCTGACTTAGTAATGTCTGCTAAATTTACCAAACATGATTATTTGCAGGGTTCTACAAATTATGATAGTATGTATTGCTATAACCACTATGGTAACCAGTTTTTACATAGATCTGCACAACCTAGAAATGTTTTAAATTATAATCAATGGGAACATTGTGCAACACCTCCAAAAGGGAGCTCAAGAACCGTTTACGACAAATATTCATATTTTTCAGGTTTTAACACAAGTAATGCTGAAACATTTTATTTTAAATTGTCAAACAAAACAGGGACCAAGACCATGATAACCAACACAAAATTGTTATATTCAGACTCATTCTTTGAAAAAATGAATACTTTTGGTTTTGATTATTGGGACAAAAATGTTGAATTGAAAAGTGTTTGGGGTACAAAAGAATGGCAAGTACAGGGTATAGAAGCTTTGTTTAGAGCCTGCATGATCCCAGAACAAATGATATTTTTAAATGACACTGTTCAACAAACCACCTGTCTTGGCCTAGCCAAAATCAAAGATTTAAATAAACCGTCTATTCCAAAGCCAACAATGTTTAGCAATAACTCTGATACAGATGAAGAGATAGACGTAAACCATATATTAAACCAAAACAGAACACATCCTGATTGGAAACAATGGTTGATCTGGCCCACAGATACTAATAACTGTCAAGACAGATTCCTGAATAAAACACAGGGGTTCAAAATGACTAGGCCAGACCCTAGATATCCTCAAAGACATCACCCAGGGATAATAACAACCTACAGTGTGGGCAAATTATGCCTTCAGTGGCTACAAACTTCCACACTGGCAGAAATTAAGCAACACCTAACTTTACTTACTGATGGTGCTGACTTGCGTGATTTCACTTTGGGACCACGCAAACAGCGTCAAAAGCGTTTCATAGCAGCCTCTGTATATGCAGCATACAATGAGGCCTGGAAGGTTACTCAAATTGAAACAGCAGAGAGAATACGGGAAATTGACCGTATTAATTTGGAAAAATCACTTTCTGTAGTCGACAATGGGTTAATGACTCTGTCCTCCAGAATTTTTTCTTTGGACAGCATTGTGTCTTCAGCAATCGATATATTATCGCAAGACTTACTGTTATTACAACACGGTCAGTCACAATTGCGTTCTATTGTACAGCTTGGCTGGACGTTACAAAATCTGCGTTCAGGCTATGTGCCTTGGCGTCTAATCAACACAACGTCATTATTCCAAATCTTTAACCTTACTGATAGACAAATCAGTATGGCACAAAAGGGTGCTGATTATACAATCTTGAGCATTGAAAAACTCGAAAGATTACCAGTGACAATGTCAGAACGACCTGTCAGTGAATGGATAATACATGGGATAATAAATATTCCAATCTCAACCTTCAGGTTTCAATACTGCCAAAAATATATACAGGCTGGCATGTACGAGAAATTGGGAAAGGGGTACCTTAAAACAACATGGAACCTGCCCTATTCACATGCATGTGTCAGTAATAAAGGACAGAAAGTGTTTCTTAGTGGCAACAATTGTGCGATGTCACTAAGTGGCACACTTCTGTGTAACGGAATTAGTTTGCATGGAGCCTGTGAAGGGAATTCATACAACCTTTCATGTCACCAACAAGGCGCACCTGCAACAGAAATAGAACCATTCTTTCAAAGACTCTATAATGGGAGTTACATTCTTATTGTAGACCGTAGATGTTGTAGTCTTATGCCCGGGACTCCTTATCTAGTAACTACGACTGCGAAGGTCAAGTGCTGTGGACGCTCATTGTTCCCCAGCTCCTTCCCAGACAGGGAGGCAAGGGCATGGCCCGATTTGAAAATTACTTCTATTCGAATAGATACTTTAAGCAGAATGAAAACAGTGCTTCTTCAGACGCCTACCAGGCTCTCGTCATCAAAAGAAACGTATGATCTACAAGTCGCAAGGACGACTGCAGAGATACATACATTATTATCAACTAATTCCCCCGTACATTTCGCGGAAATCCTGAATGAAATCTTGAATATTTCTGATACCAATGGGGTCTCAAAGGTATTTAAGACAGTATTTTCGATGGCATTAACACCATTCAAAGCCATACTGGGTATTTTTCCAGATTTCGTCCATTCGATTTTTGGCGGACTTCCCCTGATCTTGGGACTAATTGCAGGAATCCTATTCTTAGTCCTTATTTTTCGTTATGGCAACCCATGTCACAGACAAAACTCTTGCGACAAGGGAAGAAACAATCCTAGCCATTGGATACCGGGACCGGATATCAAAAATCCTGGGACTCTCCCGGCTTAGAGACCTGAACATGACTTGGTTTCTATCATTTCGACCAATGTGGCAAAGATGTGTTTTACCTGTATTGAGGTGTCTGCTATGCGGAGAAGAATGCGTGTTAGACACCTGTCTGACGCTACAATCGGATGCGCCGATGGATGCAGAAACATTGTTGAGCCCGATCAAGGTTCATGCTTTGTGCTGCCCTCAAAGGCTACCAATCCTGATGACGGCATTCGTGGAAGCTTCACCACTACGATTGATGGGTAGTGAAGTTCAAGATGAAAGCAGCATCGAACAGGTACGACCTTCTGTCAGCAATGCGAATCAGAATGTCAATGGAAACAATCATGCACAAGAATGCATGATTACACCTATTTCCGAGTTAGTGGAACTTTCCCAGGAAGCTGTTGACAGTTTTTTCGAAAGCCTAAATGATATGATGTTCTCACCCGAACAGAAATAGAGACTTTTGAGCAAGCTCGCACACGGCGTTCCCTGAATTCGGCCTTCAACTTTAAATAATAAAGTCACATGAACTATTTTTCACTCCAGTTCACGGACAGCAACTCTTTCAGAAGCCCCAATTTATTTTTTCGGTTTTTCGGGACACTTATCTTCTGCTTAAAGTAAGAAACTATTCCTAAAGAACTAAGATTTCTATTTTTTAGATACTTTATAGACTTTAGCTGCCCGCTGGTATGTTCACAAATATTTTATTCTGTGATGGAATGGTCTCGAAACTTTTTTCTGTATTTAAGAAACCATTTCGTGTGTAATTCTCATATACCAAATAAGCAATAATGTATACAACTGCGTGATTACTTTAGCATTATTCCATAGCTTGAGTGCATACAGTATATATGTCTGCAAATTTTCCGTATATTTGAAGAATTTCAAAATGCATTTATGTATTTTGGGGTGGTAAGGTATACACACTACTCTATAGTATGTTGTACTATGTTATACTATGCCTAGATTAGTAGATATGTCCATAGTTAGCGTGGAGTGGGTGTCATGTATTCCTATAGGTTCTGAATCGATCCCCCTATTCCTGACCCTATTCTAGTTAAACAAACCAACAAGTTAACTAGCAGTCAGCCCATGAGGCAGAAAACCCCCATGATGCAGATACCGTTATCTGACGCAGTCACACTACGGCACAGGAACGTGTTATCTGATTAGGTCATAACGCTTGCGATCTAATTAGACAAGCGATATTCTTCCAGCCCCTGATAAGGCATACGGAGTTCTCATAACAAATCAAACCTATGACAACCTGGGCAAAACCCTGCGGCCATTGTTTTGATTTCACCGAGAACTTTAGTAAAAGAATGTGCTAACGAGCAAGTCGTATGACATCCTTATTGACGTATCTATGTCCATCCTTACGTCAATCTCGGCACCTTAAAGGTATAAATATTACCGATCTTGCCCTATGCAAACACACGCGTGGTGACGAGACGGAGCAGCCATACTTGCCGAAGCCAAGAGCAGAGCAGACCCCGCTGGCAGCAGCCCCGCCTTCCTGACGCGCTGAGAGACGCGCTGCTTTCTCCTGCCGAGAATCCAGCACCGGCGTTTCTGGGCAGCCCTCGCAGGCAGCCTGGAATATCGAGACCAGAGAGAGAGATACCATTCCTCATTCATCCTAACTTCCAGGTACAGAACTGAATAACCCCTCACAGAGAATTCTTTAGTTATTCACTTGGCAAAAACAAACTTAACTTAAACTGTAACTTTCTATTCCCGCCCACGTATTAGACTTAGGTCAGGTACACGGGGTAGGCGTATTTAGAAACACCAGTTGAATACGTTTAGTCAAATGTATATGTGTATGTAATATATTTTATTCATTTTAAAACATCATATGGCTTAGAAACCATATCAATGTTTTTACAGTATTATTTTATACTATTGCTTTTAATGTATGCACTTTACTTAGCTATAAGTATTGCAATAATATCGATCCATTTCTCTTGTATGAGAAAAGAGACTGATCAATAAATAACACCTTTTTATTGAACACGCCCGTCTCTTCCTTTTCTCTACATTCTGATGAGACTAAGAATGCACGTACTGACTGAGTAAAATAAATTGCCTTTTGTTCACACGACTCTCGAGATTTACTCTTGATTAGGGGAGAGCAAAGTTGTCATGTTCTATGGTTGTCAGAAACTAAATCCCTTCTTGTCTAATCAGGGAAGTTAAGTCCTCCTTGAACATTCGAGAAAGTTTCTAGTGAACTCTGAGCTAAGCTGGCAAACCCAAAACTTTAAGTCTAGTATCAACAGTAGTAGACCTAGTTAACGTCTGGCCTAGGCCTTTACTGCTGTAGGTATTATTCCAATGCGCAGAGCCTATTGGGATGATAGGAACTACACTACAATCCGAGGTGGACAGTGCTAGAACAAATTGACTGCCAGAGCACCACCAATTACAAGGTATTAGTACAAACAGAGCAGCAATGGATATATCGCCTTTCCACCCTTAAGACAGGATTGAACGATACTATCCGGTGGAACAGTCTGAACCAACACTTAGAACCTGCATCATGGCCTTCCCATTTCCTAGTATGTGATGTCGTTATAGGCCCTTATTAAGCCTCAGCTGTATAAAGTATCATGGAGTTATAACCATGCATAGGCGACCTCCCTCCATGGTTACTACCAACACATCCCATATGAGGCTCACAAAAAATATGTAAATACTTTGAGCTATGCCCGTCACACTATATATAAATATTTGGAGCCATGCCCAGCAAACATTTTGAAATATTTTGAAACCTTTAAGCCATGACCATCACACGATATTACAATAACATTACATGTTTTCACCTAGTATGGAGGCAAAGTGCAGGAGATACAACATTTGTTCCCACTCTTCTCCATGGGGGAACCAGTAGTCTTTCTTCCTTTTCCCGCGATATATGTTTTTTCAAATCCAGCCTCCAGATCTTTATTCACATATATTGTAAATACACTGTATTATATTAGTATTTTCCAGATTCTTCAATAGCAACAAAACTTTACGCACAGCTAGCATACAATGCCACACGTGCCTGCACTCTCCTCTGTTTTCTTCCTAGACGCTACTCACAGAGCAAGACTGCCTGCACCTGGAACAGCTTACAGAGTATTTAATACTCCTCCCCACATCGGGGTCATAACGGCGGAATTTCGATGTGGCTGAAGTAGGTACGGAGGCGGGTCCCTGACTTTGATGACGTAAGTGGGTTTGTTGCAGGGGGGCTACTTAATATCTGAATCACCGACACGCTGATTGCAGAGTCCTTTAGCCACCAGACCCAAGAGCTATAAGTGATCTCTGTTTTCTCTCCTTATCAGACAGCGTGTGACTATAGGTCGAGCCCCCACACGGAACTCATGGGGCACTTTCCAGAAATTCCCTGAGTGAGAAACTTCTCAAGTACCAAGCATTTAACTATGTGCACCATGTACACCGTGTATTGATTGCCACACGGTAACACATATAAATGAGGCGTTTTTCTTTGAACACGAGTCACCGAAATGCCACGCTCCATCCTCACTACGCTTTTGCCCGCAAAGAGCACGGACACCACAATCCTAAGTCAGTAGATACTATGTGCCATAAAAGCATTTAAAAATGTTTTTTGTTTGTATCTCTGTCTGTCGATTTTCTTTCCCCACAGGAATGCGCCGCTAGAGGAAACCATCCCCTACCACAAGACGCACCTTAGCGTGTGCGCCACGTAGATGGTCTTCAATACACTATTTTTTAGAGCACCACTTTAATATTCACTCTCATAAGGTCCTGATGAAAGCCAGCCCAATAAAGAGAGCCTGGCTGAAACATGTAGAGCCATTTCAAAACTACGATCACATCATTCAAGAAAAAGTTGGATGAATCCAACAAGGAACTGGCAAAATATAAAGGATACCTTACCCAGTCAAAAATCAATAAATTCCAGAAGGACCTCAAGAGGTTCGCATACAATAAGGTTTACCCATACGCAGAAGATAATTATGTCGCCCCAAGCCGAGAAGAATTATCATCCGACACCAGCGGAGACAAAAGCTCATGCTCAAGCGGCTCCAGCACCGGCAGCTCACACAAACCGAGAGGCAGAGGCAGAGCACCCAAATGGCAACAACCATGGGGCACATACCCACATCCGGGCCTAAACTATGGCTCACCAATTTTCAGCCACCCACCTCAGAACCCCTTCTTTAGATGGCCACCCATGTACCACCCTGGAAAACCGGTCCACTACCACCCCAACCAAAGGCCACCTTTCTTAGGGAGAGGCTGTCCGACACGAGGAAGAAGACAGAACCAACCGCAGGTACACTGGACGGACGAAGAGGGACCGGTAGGCGCCAACACAAGAAGCAAGACAAAGGAACCACAACCGGGACACAGCGGAATGAGATATCCAGGAGCAACCCAGAAAAACAGTCTCTGGTGTTCAACCTGTCTAACACCACTCTCTCACCTATTGAGGTAGATGTCCTTAACAAAGGCCTTTCTTTCGTGCCAACAGCCCGCCTGGACAAGTTCCAGCTCCATGCGGAACTGGCAGAATTTGTCCGCAAGCTGAAGCTGAAGGCGTTTTTTGAGAAGCAACCACCAACAGAACCAACACACCAAACGAACGGAACAGGACTGAGACCGAAGTCTACTTACCTCCCACTGCCATGATGTATCCCAGTCGAGACCACCATCTTCGAGCAGGTGGTATTCAACCAAATTGAGGAACTTAACACACCCACGAGCTTCAACAACCTCACCACCAAAGAAAGGTAATTAACACGCAGCCTCCAAGACAACCCAATATTGCCATAAAACCCGCAGACAAAGGGGGAGGAATAGTCATCCAGAACAGGAGAGACTACACCACTGAATGCAGAAGACTAACGAGCGACACTAGGAACTACAAACGCCTATAGGAGGATCCAACCAGCACACTCCGGGACACCATAATCTCTTTGGTGGAGACTGCAGAAGCAAACAACTGGATTTCCAACAAAGAAGCTGACTTCCTCTGCACTAAGAAGGCTAAGACACCGTACTTCTACACAGTCCCCAAAATCCATAAGGAGGCAAGACCACTTCCTGGACGCTCCATAGTGTCAGGGATTAATTCCCTACGGTAGCCCTTATCAGGGTTATGCAACTTCTTCTTAAACGCTATGTTATAGGAGTCCTCTACCCACATCAAGGACATGAAACACCTGTTAAACCTAATCAAGGATATACATTTTTGACCCCCACCTCCCAACTCTTGGTGGGACTGGACATAGAGAGCTTGTATACAAGCCTCCCACAGGATGACACCTTACGGGTCCTCAGAAGAATGTTATCTGAAACCACCTGGGAGTACACCACCCAAGGGAGTTCATATTACATTGTATAACTTTAGCATTAAAAGAAAACTACTTCGAATTTGAAGGCGAATTCTATTTGCAGGCAAACGGAACGTCTATGGGCAGCGTTTTTGACCCTAGTGTGGCCGGCCACTACGTCCACCATTTTGAGAAGGCACACATCCTACCTGCCACCAATCCCTACAAAACCAATATTCAATTCTGGCGTTGTTACATTGATGACATCCTCATGATATGGAAAGGATCCAATGACCTTCTGACCACCTTCCTGACATGGCTGAATGAACGGAACCCCTTCCTGCACTTCACCAGCAGCGCAAGTGCCTCCAAAATTGCATTCCTGGACCTCAACATTGAGGCCACTGAAGGGAAACAACAGACAACCACCTACAACAAACCCACATCCAGAAACTCCTTACTGCAATTTGGAAGTTTTCACCCCAGGACTCTAAGAGAGATCCTTCCATATGGTCAATTTTTGCGAATATGCCGCAACTGCAGCCTTACACAGGATTACAAGCAACAGTCCTCTGACCTGGCAACCAAATTGAAAGAGCGTGGATATCCTGAGAAGATAATTAGAAGCACTAAAAATGGGCGCGCAATCAACTGAGAGAAAGCCTACTGGAAGACACAAGACGGGAAAACATCATGACCCCATTAACATGCGTCACTACATATAATGTGGCTTCCAATCAAGTGCCCAAAATACTAAAAGAAAACTGGTGCACACTTAACACTGGCACCCTTAATTGGGAACAACCACTCTTTGCCTACAAAAAAGCAGGCAGCCTGCGAGACTCCTTGGTCTCCTCCAGGCCCAAGAAACCCACGACACCAGTTACCAACACAGTACTCAACGCATGGGGCCTTCCAGGCGTAGTTGGCCACTACCCCTGCGGAGACTGCAGCGTCTGCCACTTCACCCAGGCCACCAAGACTCTGGACCTGGAGACAGGGAAAATATGGCAACAGGTGAAGCACACTAACTGCAACTCCCCAATTGTAATCTACCTAATTGTATGCATGTGCGGACTATGCTATGTGGGCATTACCAGCGCAAAGTAAGAACACGTATCGTAGAACACCACAGCACAATGCGCTGTAAAAAGAATCTGAGCAAATTGTCTGATCACTTCATTCAGGCAGGCCACACACCTAACGATCTGAGGTGGACAGTGATAGAACAAATTGACAACCAGAGCACAACCATTGACAGGATATTATTACAAAAAGAGCCACAAGGGATATATCGCCTTTCCACCCATATGGTTGTTCCCTTTATCGTTTCTCCTTACTAGGAAAATAAGTTTTTTGGTTTTTTCCTGGATTTTCAGGCGAAATATTTGATTTTTGTGGGTCAATTGATTCTCTACAGTGGTTGTTGTTAATGTTGGTATGTTACACCTTGTTCATTGTTTACAGCTTAAATTCTGCAGTCCTTGGGAATAATAAGTGTGTGTTTATTTTCTAGATACATTCTGGGAGTCTCTCGCCCTGGTACTTAGTATTGTCTTCAAACAACTGCTGAACCTGCAATAGGTAGAACACTAGAACCCCCACTTATGTATACAGCGAAACCATAGGTCAGGAAGAGAGTCATACTTACGTGTGTGTTTTTCCCATTAGGAATCCTGGTAACATCGAATCGGACAGACCAGTGGACTCTACTCCTTCTCCCTTTCCTTGTTTTGTTTCCCCTTCTTCCCCACCTTCCCTCTTTGGTTTTGACTCTGTTGGGCAGAAAAGTTGGGTGAGGGAGGTAGGGATCTAGCACCCGTTCCGTCCATGTGCCCCTGCGGAAAACCCAGGTGAGCTTCACAGGAAGTGAGCGGCTCGATTGAGCCAATATCAGTCAGTCCATGAACATATTATCATAAATATAGAGAACTTTAGCGGCACATGAAGCTAAAGCACAGCTAAGTGCGGGTGCCCAAATTTGGTTAAGTGAAACTGAAAGGTAAAGAGTCACATATATGTATATACTGGGTCCATATTTCACAAGGCCTAGGTTTCAGTTTAAGCGTATATAAACTCATGGAAACAAGACCGGTGAGTCCGCCTTCAAAAACCTTGTATGCAACAGTTACAGTAATCCATCAAAGCATTTAAGCATATGAGAAAATCAAATCTCAAATGAGTGTCTAACATGTTCGTATACAGGACTAAGGTTTAATTTTTTTAGCATTTGTAAACACATGAAAATGAGGCCATCAGGTCCGCTTTAAAAGTCTTGTTATATTTGTGTATTTCTAATTTGTTATCCCCTGTTTTTAGGCGCTTTGCCTGGGAGCTTCTTCCTGCCCTCTCACCCGCATTTAATTGAGTAAACGCACCGCCGTTTGGTGGGTCCAGGGTCCCGGGGTTTGTTTGGTGGGCGCCATCTTGCCTTGGGCTAATCAGATCTTTCCACGAGCGCCATCTTGGAGCGTCTTTACGCTCGGGGTGCTGATCGCCTCGCCTATTTAAAGTCGTCCTCTCCCGCGCAGCGGGATCGCGCAGTGGGACGCCGTCGCTTAGCCGGAGTCGTGCCTGAGTCCTGCCCGTTGCGCCCGTCCGCGCCAAGGACGCGCCGGGCGCGGCGGTTCTTAGGTAATTTTAGTCCCGGGCTCAGACATACGGGACTGCGCTATGATTGTATATTCTGCTACCACCCTGCGGTCTCTAGGACGCTCTGTCCCGAGATGTTTACAGGCACCGTTACATCCGCTCTGTGGCCCTTATCAGTGCACCTGTGGCCAGTGGGCAGTGGACTCTCCGGTTAAGATATGCCAGGAGGCTCTACCGGCCGCCTCGCGCAGTAACCGTCAGGCTCATGCTCTACGTATCTTGAGCTTGAATGTGAGGTCTCTAGTTCAACATCACCAAGATGTTAGGGACTTGATGCGAGACGAGGCCCCTGACATCGTGGCTATCACGGAAACGTGGCTGAAGGACGATGATACGGCCATTATCAATCTGGCATTTCCCTCTGATTTTTCGGTTTTTACTCTGAACCGATCAACTAGGGGAGGGGGCATCGCTCTCGCAGTGAGATCTAGTCTCTCTTGTTGTTGGTCCGCCCTTAACATCGCAGGCTGCGAGAGTGCTGCCTTTAAAATCTTGGTTAACCCTCAGTTTTCCGTTTCAGGGATGGTAGTTTATCGCCCGCCGGGAAGCGAGGTGGCATTTAGGGCTGCCTTCCCTGATGCTGTTAGCTCACTGGCGGTGGGGTGTGCCAATTTCTCTATCTTGGGGGACCTTAACTTGCATTTTGAGTATCAAAATATCCCTACGGTCTGTTGTATTTTAGCCGATCTGGAGGCCCTTCAACTCCACCAAATAGTGCGGCATCCTACACATGTAGGCGGCCATACGTTAGATCCGTTCTTTACGAATCTGACAGAGGCCATAGTTACGGCCGTAACTCCGCTCGGCTGGACGGACCACTCTTTAGTGGCCATTGATGTCTCCGTGCCGGGAATTTCTCTTCCTGTCCCTGTAAGGATGGTCTCCACACGGCACTGGAGTAAACTGAAACTTGAGGACCTTCATAGAGCTCTCGCTGCAGTGCCGTTGGGACCGCTGGAGGATGTAGACGCAGGCTACGATCGGTTCTGCTCGTGGATTACTAAGGCTCTTGACTCCCTGATTCCTATTACGACTAGGAAAATTAGTTCTCGGGAGTCAAGCCCTTGGTATGATAGTGCACTACGTGCACTTAAGGGTAGGTGTAGGCGAGCAGAGAGGGAATGGCGGAAGGTCTACGACAACGGGAAGAAGGTCATCTACCTCGCTGCCGTTAAAATCTACCACCGTGCTATATGCCGGGCCCGGGCAGCTTTTTATGCTGCAGAGTTCGGCAATAGCCCGAATCCATCAAAAACCATCTTCAAAGTGGTAAAGGACCTTGTGGCAAAGCGGGCCTCGGTAACTACAATGAGTTCGTCTGCGCATTGTGAGGCCCTTGCCTTGTTCTTTTTAGAAAAAGTTCAGAACATCTACTTAACATTCCCTGATACTAGGCCTCCGGCAGGTACTCTATGTAACATCTCTGGAGATTCCCTCCTGCATGTGTTGCCCCCGTTGACAACTACGGGATTTGACATCTTGGCCCAGCAGGTGAAATCCGGGTCGCCCGCTGATCCGCTTAAGCCTACCCTCTTTAGAGACCAGCTGTTTATGGGTCGTACTTCGGTACTCTCCCTGATTAACACCTCGCTGGCTGGGAGGAGCTTGGCGGGCATCCGAGATGGCCGCGTGAGCACAGCGCTCCCCGGACCCCCGCCACTTCCGGCATGATATCCTGAACTTATCCTGACTTTTTACGAGGATTTGTATAGAGGACACTGGGCTGATTGCCCTGGACTTTTTGGAATTCGATTTGGACCCGGGGTTCCGGAGTTACGTCTGTTCGAACTTTCGGGCTCCACTCTCGAGGTACGCCCGGGACTGGGTGAGGCTCAGTGGCCGTCTTGAAGTTGAACAACAACGGCAGGGGGATTCGACCTGTGGGTCCCCCTCTTAAGTTTCGGTTTCGTTTCTGCCTCAGACTGAGACATCTGGCAGAGGAGCCTGGCCTGGGCTGCAGTCGGGGCACGGAACGGCTGTCGGGCCTTTGGCTAGCTTATTCTCCTAACTGTTGGCCCTTCTACTAGTGGTGCCCTAGCTGCGGTTCTTTGGTCCCGAGGCCCTACTTTCCTGTGGCCATTCCATCCAGCCTGGTTAATCACCTGGTGACGCAGTTCTGATATGGCGGGCAGAGGGGACCGAGAGACTCGGAAGACCAAGACGCCCCTGCGTGGGGGCCCGGTCCAGTCTAACGTGATGGACCGCTACACCCATGCCAAGGGGTCCCCCGGAGCCGCCCTGCCCGGAGCCAGTAATGCTGATCTCACTGTGGACGCGTCAACGGAGCCTTCTTTGCAGGACATCATGGGCGCCATTTCTGCTATGAAGGAGACGATAGGCCAACAATATGAAGCTTTGGCCCACAAAATCGACACCGTGGCCATTGATGTCAACTTGATTCGTGCTGACCTGTCGAAAACCAATGAGAAGGTGAAGTCACTGGATCTTAAGTCATCCAGTCTCACGGAGGACGTTTCGGAGTTACAGACGGAGGTCGGCAACCTTCGCAGGGTGAACGACTTCATGACCCGGCGCTTGGAGGACTTTGAGAACAGGGCACGTCGCTGTAATGTACGCGTGGTCGGAGTTCCGGAGAATTCAGAACCTCACTCTGTTGATCTCCTTGTTGAGGACTTGGTCCAGAACCACCTCTCTCCGTCTGGTCTGACGAAGTTTTTCGCTGTGGAACGTGCCCATCGTGTTCCGGGGGGCAAGGGTAAACCAGGTGCCCCGCCGAGGCCTATTGTTGCGAAACTCTTCCATTATAGGGATCGGGACGCTATCCTGCAAGCATCGCGTGTGAAGGGCCCGGTGGCCTTTGAGAACGCCACGGTGAACTTCTATCCGGACTTTTCTCAACAGGTCCAGAGACAGCGTATGGGCTTCCGTGATGTCAAGAAACGTCTCCGAGACATGGGGCTTCGCTACGCCATGCTTTTTCCGACCAGGCTGCGCGTTGAGTACAACGACCGAACCTTTTTCTTTGATCGGCCTTATTCTGTAAATGACTGGATGGACTCTCTGCCTGATCGATCTCCTGAGACTGAGTCCGCCGCCCACCCGGGTGGTGCTGAGGGTGGTGTGGAGAGCTGAACAATCCGCCTACGCCTGGGCCCTTGAATAGAGTAAACTCTTCAGGGATTTGATGCCTCAGTGCCTCTGCTGTTTGTGTATTCTCCTCATTATCTGTCTTACTCGGGGTGGCGGGTGGGCCGGAGCCTTTCCTCCTCCGGGGTTCTTTTTGTAGAATGGGGGTTCTTGGGCGACAGGCACACTGCATGTTGGGGTGGCTATTTAGCATTTTGCAGGGGTGCAGGGTGGGGGGTGTTTTCTTGATTGTTGGGGGGTGGGTGGTTGGGATGTTCGATGTTTTTGTGTTATGTTTTCAAGGCGAATCAATCTGGCTTCTGCTCCTTTTTATGTCATGCTCATTGCGGGGGGGTTTCGGGGTTGCTGTGTGGGATGGGGGTAGCGGGTTGAGGCTTGTTTCGTGGAATGTTAATGGTCTGGGAGATCGCATTAAGCGGAGTGTGGTGTTAAAATGTCTACGCCGTTTATCTCCCGATATTGTTTTCTTGCAGGAAACTCATTTGGTGGGCAATACTTGTCGTGCGATGAATAGGTGGGGGTATCGCCTTGCTGCACATTCGGGGTTTACCACGGGTTCCAGGGGGGTGGGTATCCTTGTTCGGGCTTCCCTCCCCCTAGCTATTGATGATGTGATCCTTGATGATCGGGGGCGTTATGCTGTCCTCGTGGGTCGCTATGAAGGTCGTACCCTCTCCTTGTTTACTGTTTATGTGCCCCCCGGCCTACAGACTTCTACCTTTGCCGATTTGGGCCGTGTGTTGTTGGACCTTCCTGATAGTACTCTTTTTCTTGCAGGCGATTTTAATTCTGTGATCTCCGGTCTACAAGATCGCTACCCCCCTAGGGATACTCCTTTAGCCCAACAGTGGTTAGGTGGGTTTTTGGATACGTTTGGTTTGGTGGATTGCTGGAGGCTCCTGCATCCTACCCAGCTTCAATACACTTTCCATTCGGGGGCCCACGGGAGTCTGTCTAGACTGGATTATTTCCTGATGCCCGTGGCGCAGACGCCGGCGGTGCGTGAGATCAGACACCTCCCCCGGGGCATCTCCGCTCATTCTCCGCTCTGGCTTTGTTTTGAGTTAGGGGTGGAGGCGGTGGGCCGAGTGGCTCCAATTAACCCCTGGTATATTGCCTCCCCTGAGACCCGGAACCTTTTGACTAAGTCTTTAGATGCTTACTTTTTGGACAACGAGGGGTCGGTTTCCTCGGCGGTATCCCTGTGGGAGGCCTTTAAAACAGTGATTCGTGGGCAGGCCCTTTCTCTAATTGCTGAATCCAAGAAGGCTAGGAATCGGGAGGTGGTGGACCTTGAGATAGAGATTGCTGAGAGGGAGGCCGACTTAGAGTCTGAGATCACCTCTGATAAACTCCACGCCCTGGGTCTGAAACAATTTGCTTATAAATCCTTGGTCACAGATGCGGCTAGACTGATGTTCCGGGAACAGCAGGGTCGTCTGTATGATGTGGGGGACAAAGCGGGTAAATTGTTGGCATGGTTGGATAAGAAAGAGAGAGCGAATCGTGTGGTGCCTGTGATTCAGTCGTCGAATGGTGTCGGAGTGACAGACCCGGTTGGAATAGTTGAATGTTTTGCTGAGTATTTTCATGTGGTGTATACCCCTGTGTCTGGACGAGATGTGGCTGACTCTCGCCTTTTGTTGCGCGATATAGCTTTGCCCAGTGTTTCCGATCTGGACCGTGTCTCGTTGGAGTCCCCTTTTACTACGGATGAAATAGCGACTGCCATTCGTTCGCTCCGTTCGGGCAAGGCATTGGGCCCGAATGGGTTGCCAATTGAGCTGTACAAGCTACGCCCTGACAAGGTAGCGCCCTATCTTCGTGCCATGTTTTTGGAGTCCCGGGAACGGGGTATTCTCCCGTATGACCAGCGTCTTGCCACGATAGTCGTAATTCCCAAGGACGGGAAGCCGCGGGACCTTTGTTCGTCTTATAGGCCCATTTCCCTGTTAAATGTTGAGCCTAAGGTCCTGGCTAAGCTCCTGGCAACCCGCCTGCTGACGGTCATTAGCGACTTGGTTCATCCGGATCAGTCCGGATTTATCCCGCATCGCAACACGGCTCTTAACCTACGTCGTCTTCACGGCGCTGTGGCGAGGGCGGGGCTTCTGTCGGAGCCGGCCATTTTGGCCTCGTTAGACGCCTCGATGGCTTTTGACACGGTTGAGTGGCCCTATCTTTGGGCAGCTCTTGAAAAATTTGGTTTTGGACCTGAATTTATTGGATGGGTGAAATTGTTGTATGTGGAACCCTTAGCGCAAGTGGTGGTGAACGGTAGAGTTTCTGTCCCCTTTAGCCTTGGTAGAGGGACCCGTCAGGGTTGCCCCCTGTCTCCATTGCTTTTCGCGCTGGCCTTGGAACCGTTAGCTGCGTGGCTTCGATGGGAACCCTCCCTCAAAGGGATCCGTTGGTCACCGGACTTTGAAGACCGCGTCTCTCTTTACGCGGACGACATTCTTCTTTATCTGACATCCCCGCGTAAATCTTTGAACGTCTTATTTGATGTTCTTACTTCGTTCGGTGCTAACTCGGGCCTTGTTATTAATTGGGCTAAGTCCTGTGTGTATGTTCTCTCGGGTGTTTTGCCCTCTTTGCCGGCCAGATTCCCTATCCAGGTGGTCCAGTCTGGCTTCAAGTATTTAGGGATTTTTATTACCCGGGATTCCTCCCTCCGGTTTGAGCGTAATCTCCTCCCCCCGCTTCTTAGATTGCGGCTGGATGTGGCCCGTTGGCGTAAGCTGCCCCTGTCTCCTCTGGGTAGGGCTGCTCTCTTTAAAATGATGTCTTTGCCGCGGTTCCTCTACGCCCTTCAGAACTCTTTCGACGATGTTCCTGCTACTTATTTCAGAGAAATCGAGAGTCTGCAAAGACAATTGATTTGGGATGGGCGTCCACATATAGCCCTTGCGAAACTTACTATCCCTTGGCACTCCCCGACATCAAGAGGTACTACTGGGCAGCCCAGCTATCGGCCATTAACCATGCGATGTACTCACCGGGTCGCGATCCGGCGTTTGAGATGGATAAGCTCCAGTTGCCGGGAGGGGACTTTAATAGAGCGCTATACTCCAGATCGGCCGGGCGCCATCTTGTGGGCCCGACCAGGGCAGTGGTCAACGTGTGGCGCGCAGCGAATGTGAGTTTGGGATGGGAGAATCGGCTGACGCTGGCGACTCCGCTTTATGCTTCTGAACGTTTGGGATGTCTCTGGTCTTCTAAGGGCTTTGACCGCTGGGATGTGATTGGGATTTGTAAAGTGGGTGACGTTTGTGTGAATGGTCGCGTGAAATCATTCCAGGCCCTTAAGGCAGAATACGACTTGAGTGATAGAGAGTGTTTCCGGTATCTGCAAGTCCGACATCCCTTGGCCTCGGTTCTGACTCCTGATGTGGCCCTGCCCGAGTCTTCCCCCCTTGAAGATCGTATACTAGATGGACACTTGCCCGACAGCACCATCTCTCTCATCTACAAGAAGCTGATTCATAATCGCGCTGATTTGTTGGTCCGACTCCGAGAAATGTGGGTAGGTGATGGATTGGAACTAGATGACGAGGACTGGCAGTCGGCACTCTCCTCCCCGAAGGAGGTCGCCATTCCCGCCCGTCTTCGTTTGGTACAACTTAAGATCCTCCACCGGGTGTATGTGACTGGTCCGCGTCTGGTCGTGATGGGTTTTTCCCCGGATGGCTTGTGTAAGCGTGGCTGTGGGATGAGCGCTACCTTTATGCACATACTTTGGGAGTGTCCTGTGGTGGCAGCTTATTGGGTGGAAGTGCTTGCGTTGATGACTGTGGTGACTGGTGTTGACCTGCGGCCTGAGGCCCGTCGATGTCTGCTGAATGTGTGGGAACCCTCCGATTACTCTGTGGCCCAGACTAGATGGGCGACCCTGGGTTACATGGTCGCGAAGCGTGACATTGCGCAACTCTGGGGCGCATCCCGACCTCCTGATGTTTCAGTGTGGGAGGACAACATGGACTGGTCCATGTTCCGTGAGAAGACAGTCTACGTGGCTAGGGGCAGGCCGGGGGCGTGGACGAAAATTTGGGGTCAATGGAATGCGTACCGTGGAGAAATTTGTACCCCTCCCTTGGTTGCCACCTCCGATGTTGCCCTGTCTCCTTAGGCTGACGTTCCCGAAATTTTTCGCTCTGTTCTAGGATTTTCCTGTCCTCCCTGCTCCCCCCCCCCTCACGGCCTTCCCGACTCTCATTGATGTATTTTTGTTCTCCTGTTTCGTGACTTCCCCCTCTGCTATTTGGGCTGACTTGATTATTGCACTCGCCTTATGTTTGTGTTGGTTATTTTCATGTTTTATATAGAAAATTGTTGTATCCTGTTCTATGTCTGTAGCAATTTCGTTCTACGATTTGGCCTGCCCTAGGAAATGATTGTTTATTTCATGTGTCGTACTATGCGACTTAGCGGCCAGCCCGTGTGGTTGTGGGCCCATCTATGTAATTTTATGTGATTGCTCAATAAAAGTTTTTAACCAAAAAAAAAAAACACCTCGCTGGCCTCGGGTATGGTTCCAGCAAGTTGGAAGCGGGCGGTGGTTTCTCCTATTTTAAAGAAACCCTCCTTGGACCCGGAAAAGCCGGAAAGCTATCGGCCTATTTCCTTGCTTCCCTGGCCGACCAAAATCGTGGAGGCCCATGTGAACAAGGTTCTTTCCGACCACCTTACCCGAATTAACATCTTAGACCCCACCCAAAACGGGTTCCGTGCTGGACACAGCACGGAGACCGCCCTTCTCACCATGGCTGAACAGCTTCGCACAGTGATGGATGCAGGACAGACGGCGGCGCTTGTACTATTAGATCTAAGCGCCGCCTTTGATACTGTCTCTCATCCTATACTGTTGCATCGCCTGGAGGAGATAGGAGTGGGGGGTCTGCCCTCCAGTGGTTCCGGTCCTTCCTCGAGGGTGGTTTCTTCAGCGTTGCGATGCCACCGTTCCAGTCCAAGTTCCATCCTCTGAAACAGGGGGTGCCGCAGGGATCCTCGCTGAGTCCCACGTTGTTTAATCTCTACGTGAGACCGCTGGCTGAGGTTGTCAGGCAGTGGGGTATGACCATGGTGTCATATGCCGATGACACCCAGCTAGCGGTTACGATCAGCGGGGATGTAGACCAGGATGCCCCCAGGTTTCAGAGTGGACTTAGGGCGGTGGCAAGCTGGATGAAGGCCAACTGTCTCCAACTCAACGCGAAGAAAACCGAGATCATGATCGTCGGCAGAAGGGCGGATCTCTGGGGGGATAGGTGGTGGCCTTCGGAGCTTGGGTCGGCCCCTCTTCCGGTGACGGAATTGAAAAACTTGGGAGTGTGGATGGATCCCACTCTCAGTTTTGTGGGGCACATGAAGAAAACAGCTGCTTGCTGTTTTGGAATTCTCCGGGCCCTGCATCCAGTCCTGAAGTTCTTTGACCCCCGTACCCGGCAGCTGGTAATACAGGCGACTGTTATATTGCGCCTGGACTATGCCAGCTCCCTCTTGGCGGGCGCTAACCTGGCCGAAATCACCCGCCTCCAGCGGGTGCAGAACGCTGCCGCCAGAGCAATTGTCGGTCTTCCTCGATTCTGTCCTGTTTCCAGTACTCTGAAAGCATTGCACTGGTTGCCAGTCAGGGCTAGAATCCAATTCAAGGTATTGTGTCTAGCCTTCAAGATTTTAAATGGTACGGCTCCTCAAATTCTTTTGGACCTCCTGTCTTGGTATGTCCCCACTCGGCATTTGAGATCTCTGGGCCAAGCTCTCACTATTACTCCCAGATACAAGCTGTGCCATGTTGGTGGTCGCTCCTTCCGGGTTAAAGCAGCTGAACTGTGGAACTCCCTTCCGGTGGAGACTCGGCTGCTGAAAGATCTTTTTTCTTTTCGTAAGGCCATAAAAACTGTTTTATTTTAACTTGGTTCTTTCTTTTAGCTGTTGTGTTTCTTGTGGTTGTTGCGTGCTACCTTGCCATGCGCCAGGACGCCCCTTAGCTGGGGCAGCTGTGCGCAGTACAAATTTACGTAACATAACATAACATATCGCAGTACCCGTCATCCAAAAGCGTGTTTAAGCACATGTAAGTGCGTAAGTAAAAATGGTGAAAGGCGGCGGGACCGCCTTACAAAGCCAGAATAAGCAAGTCAAATAATACAAAACAATGTCCATGAGCTGCAAAAACTCTCACCTTGAAATCGGTGAAAGAAAAGTAAAAAGGCACCCTCAGAAAATAGCGCCTGACATCTGACCTCAATATTTGAATGCACAGCAAATGTGATGACTTAGGAACAAGATTTACAGGCCTGTTTATAGAAACGAAGTTCGGAGTGAGTAAAATAAAAAGGCGCAAATGTTAAGTGCTTTTTAACAAAGAAAAAAGTGGTCCGTAAAACATTTGCTAAAATGGGAGCTGTGGATGGATAGTATTAATTGGTCCATGCTCTCGTGGAGGGCTAAACTCAGGAAGAGGTATGACACATGCATGCTATGGACAAATAGGGAGAAAGAATAGAAGAGCGGCGAGGGAGCCAGCAAAAGAGATGCCTGTAGGCCGGCTGAAGCCCACAAAGCATATTCAACATGTCTCTTCCAAACTTCGCATGTGCTGTCTACAGCCAATGCTTAAAAAGGACACCTTTAAGGCTCCCTTGACCTTGGGCTAAGGGGGATAAGTCTGAACTCTAAAATTAGTCAGGAACTGCATCCACCCACACCCACCCTGACTTGTGGTCTGCGTAGAACCGACTCAGTGGGAAGAAAAATGGATTTCATTACAAGACTGGAGGCTAGCATTATGCATTAACCTTTTAAATGCCACTGTTGCAGCAGTTTAAAGAATTATACATCACAATAAAGTCAACAATCCAGCAGTAGAACACCCCTACACATAAATATATCCCCCATGGAATATTCTTTGCCTTTGAAATGCTACTACCGGATGAGATAAGCAGCACTTTTCATTTGGTACTAGAGGACTTTTTGAGAGTTTGAAAAAGGATATGAGAGTTTTGTAAAATTTTGCATGAGTTAATTGGGTTTCCAATTTATGGGAACAGCGTATGTGAAATAGTATTTTTTGATTGTAAAGTTATTTAATTTCATAGTGTTAGAATAGAAATGGTATGTACGTCATGTTTAAAAAAAATATTTTGAGAGAGATTATCATGTCGAAGCAATCCGCCCCAAACTTTGAAAATAATAATATTTTAAGTAATAATTGTTTAGAGTTGATTAATGAAAGTTATGGATCTTGTTGAGTCTCCAATGCGCTACCAGGGCACGTGCTGATTGTCACGTGCGACTGTGGAGACTCTTTATGTGAAGCAGCAGCAGAGACCAAGGTAAATTCAGAGCATGGTTGGATGAGTGCGGTGTAAAGAGACCTTTGTTTTGAAATAAAAGAAAAGCCTCACACATGAGACTGCGTCAGTTCAGCGCACACACCCAATATTTGGTGGACATTTTGCAGTGGGGTTATTTTAAGTCAATATAAAGGGAAATAAGGATGTGCTTAAGCTCACAGAAGAGCTGACAGGCAAGCAACTGTCAGAGCGTGTTTTTGAATGAACGACCGTTCAGTTACGAAGTGGTTAACTCTTTGAAGAGTAGTTGAGGGAAATTTTTACAGAGAATATGGAATAATTCAAAATGACTTCGGAAAAAGATGAGAATGAGGAAGAGTTCTCTGAGGGGAACCTGAGTCAGGAGAAAATTATGAAATTAATACTGTAAAAGAAGCAATAGAATCTGTAATGGATAAAAGGAAGAGAAGTCAGGACTCAGATAATGATTATTGGTCTGATTCTGATGGAGACACGGTTGTTAATAAAATAAGGGGTAAAAGAAAGAGAAAGACTAAACACATGGAGTTAAGGCAAAAGAGCCATAAAGAGTGAGCTGGTCCTTGTACTAGTTTAAGATAGGGTGCCCTTAGCGGCACACAGAGAGAAGGTGTCCATAGCGGCATGCAGAGAAAAGGTGTCCGATACAGCACACAAGGTTTGATGAATGACAATGTGGAGGAAGAGTTTCTAGATTATGATCAGATGGGTAGAGGAGATCATAGTGTGCTGGATTTACAGCAGGATGATGATTTCAGTGAGGGTTTATTTGGTAAAAATGTAGTACTATCCACTTTCAAGGAAGAGACAACTAATTTGCTATGAAACAGATGTTTTCCCCTTACAATATAAGGCATCCTAAAAGTGGTGACTGGTGGCCTTTAGATCATGTGGGAAATTTTATTTAAAAAAAAAAAGAATAAGAAAGCCATTGGAAAAGGAAGTTAGAAGTGTTTTGTGAGCTGAATACTTCAGACCTGTTACAGAGGATAAGGTCTGCTACACCCCTAATCTAGATCTCAAATTGATTATATATCTATTGAATATGGGAAAGATTCTAGGAAGGGTCTGGAAAGATCTTTAAAATGGTGTCAGGAAAAACTCCAAGATATTTTAGGTCCACGGGCACGTATTGTTGGCATGGTGGAAGAGGCTTTTCTAAAAGAAATTCCAATGGATTTGGATCTACTTGGGGGATGGATGTTAAGGGCTCTTATATATTCTTAGGTAAAACTAATGCAGGCCTATATGCAGAAAGAAGGCAGGCACTGTTGATGAAAATCAATAATAAATTAGCAGATATGGAAGGAAAGTAGGCGAGGGGGAAACCAATGGGATTGTTATACAGAGAAGATATGGTAAAATGCTTTAGCAAATACTTATCAAACTTCACAGTCATAAATAAGGCACAAACCAACAATATGAACAGATTTCCTGTAGTGTTTTTGGAAGTGCTTGTAGCAGGGGACCTTTTACTGTCAAGGTGAGTACAATGACTTTTTTGGGAACATTCCAAGGAAGAGTAAGTGGTCATTTGAAACATTTTACACAGGCGTGGAAAGATATAATTCTATATCCATGGGTTTTAGAAATGATTTAGGTTTTCAAAAGAGAACTTACAGAAGTACCTCTTTAGAAATGAGAGCCAAAAGAATTGGCTTTAAGCAAAAAACTGCTAACAATTGTAGAGAAAGAGACAACATCTAAGTTAAGAAAAGAGCAATTGGGAAAGTAGGAGAGGAGAACAAAGGTTTTGTGAGTACACTTTTTCCTAGTGGAAAAGAAAAGACAAGGCTAGGAGGCCTGTGTATAATATGAGAGATTTGAACAGGTTGTTGGTAGATAGGCATTTTAAGATGGAAGGTATCCCTGTCTTAAGAGATATGCTCTTGAAGGCTGATTGGCTGGTAAAATTATACCTCAAAGATGCGTATTTTACAATTCCAATGGAGAAGGCGAATCAGTCTTAACTTCAATTCAGATAGGAGAACCAGCAGGTCCAGTTTCTATGTCTTCTCTTTGGTCTCGCTTCTGCACCGTGATGTTTCACCAAGTTGTTAAGGGCAGCAGTGTAGTATCTGAGTGAAAGAGGAATTTGCACGATTATTTATCTAGATGACATGCTAGAGATGTTTCTGTGTTTAGAACAAATTCAGAGAGAACTGATGTTAGTGAAGAGTTTATTAGAAATCTTGGGATTTACTGTAAACAATGAGAAATACATTTTGATTCCAACACGAACTTTGGAGTTTCTGGGTTTCAACACAGATACATTGAAATTAGTGCTACTCTTACCAGAGAGGAAATAAACAGAATAAAGAAAGAAATTCAGCATGCTTTGAGAAAAGATTATTTGAGCTTCAGAGATTTGGCAAGATTAATAGGACTATTGTCATCGCAATACAGGCAGTGTTTCCAGGCCCATTACATTATAGAGCACTTCAGAGAGTGAAAGCAGAAGTCTTGAGAGGAGGATTATTGTATGGCAACAGGATATCATTAGGTAAGGAAGCAAAGATGGAGTTATGTTAGTGGTTGGGGAATCTAGAGGCATGGAATGGGTGAGCTATTGTTGGATGCACAATAAGATTATGTTTTGGAGACAGAGGCAAGTTTTTTTTTATTATTATTTTTTATTGAGAGTTCATAGACATGAATATTAAAAACATAAGAATCTCATGTAAAATTACACATTCCAAAGCCATTGAGGACAAAACGATTGGCATAATTCTAAAGTGCTAAAGTTTTAAGAACACATTTTAAATACTCATTTAAAAGTGTTCAACAGTGCAATCACAGTATTCCTATAATACAAAAAAGAAGATCATATTCATTTAAAGTGCAAAATGCTAAATCAAAATACATACATGAATATATATATATATATATTTTTAATTCCAGACACTCCAACATTTTTGGAAAAGATCATATTAAAGTAAAGTGCAAAGTGATATCTAAGAATAAGTACATACCTCTGTGTTCTATTCTTTCATCCCAGGTACAAGATCTTATCCTATGATTCAAACACACTCCAATATTTCTCATACTTTCTCACTGCTTCCGATCTTAGTGCATATTTCTTTTCCAGCTCTTGTATTTTAGACAGTTTTACTCTCCATGCATTGAAGGTAGGTACATTCACTGTTCTCCAGAGTTGCAGAATCAAAGATCTTCCTATTAAAGCTGCAATAAATAAGCATTCCTCATGTGAAGAGATGGCAGAAGAGCAGCCCAGAACTGCCATGGATTCATTAAGTGAGATTTGGGGGTCTATTGTAAATCGGAGGTATTTCTCGATCTCCTCCCACAGATTCTGAATTTTTGGGCACTCCCACATAATATGCGTCCAAGTGCCTTTCTCTGCACAACGAAAACATTTGTCTTCTATTTGAGGGTATATTTTATGGAGGAAAGAAGGTGCTCTATAAATCAACCATTTCGAATAATATTGCATACGTTTAAAATGTGCTCCTCGGAATATAACTGCATAGAATTTATTTAACTTATTCCAGGTTGGTTTAAGAATCTGTATGTCTTCCCTTTTCTTCCATCTATCTCTAATCTTTTCGTATAATAAAAGAGATTTGTTCTCGTCAAAGATTTTAATCCAGTTACTGACCTTCCGTTGTAAGGGTCAATTAAGGGCTTCACTAATGCTAGTTTTATAATGCAGTTTTTCCATATCTAGCTTTTCCTATACAGAATTTAATCTAATAAAAGACCACTTTAAAATTGTATTGGATTGTTGAAGCCCTGTTTCAATCTCCTCCCATGTTTTCCAACAATTCCCCTTAATAAAATCCTGGATCTTGTCATACCCATTTTCTCCCCACAATCTCAATATATTGTTCTCCAAGATGCCCGTTTCTCCTGTATATATATTCACAAGCCTGGTTGAGTTATTAATTCTTAAAATATCGTAGTATGCCAGAAGCTGGGATTTTTGGTTAAGTAGCCATTGTAAGGTTTTATAATGTACTTTCTTAGGGTACTTGCTTACTCTTGTAGGGTCGATGATATTGTGTTCCCTTAAAATCTTTTTCATAAAAAAATGATCTGCTTCTTGAGCATATAAAAAAAAATCTAAAACTGTGATGTGCAAATGTCGCGTAATAATAGTCTCTAATATTCGGGAGAGATAATCCTCCTTCTGCGACCGAATAATTTAAAGTGCTGAGTGCCAATCTTTGTACCTTATTTGCCCATAAGAAAGAGGAGAACATACTGTCTATCTGCTTAAAAAAGGAAGTCTGTATTGCACAGGGAGCGGCACTGAAAAAAGAAAATTAAAAAGTGGAAGGATAGACATTCGAATTAACGCAACCCGTCCCATTATTGATAACAGGAGCTGATTCCATTGTGCTAATGTCGAGCTCACCTTTTTCAGCAATGGAAAAAAATGTAGGGAATAAAGATCTTCTACTTTCTCTGTTACATAAATCCCGTAATATCTCTTTGGGCGGGTGTTATGTATCTGTCTGAATTCTGATAGAAGAGAGTTCACACTACAGTTGCATAATATGATTTCTGTTTTAGTCTTATTGATTTTATACCTGCCTAATTTTTGAAAGTCCGCAAACACTCTCATAACTTCTGTCTGAGTAGCTATCTTTGAGTCCAGAAAGAGAACAATATGGTTGGCATAGAGTTTTATATTTGTCATTCCTCTAATTGGAACAGTATGGGCTCTTTTTTCCCTAATTGCGATTGCCAATGGTTCAATAAATAGAGCAAATAAAATCGGGGAGAGGGGTCAGCCTTGCCGAGTGCCTCTGTTTATTTGGCATGTCCCCACATTTAGTGAATTGATTAAAATTTGCGCCTGGAAATTCATATAAAGTTGCCCTAATAAAAATACAAATTAATTTGGGAAACCGAATCTTTCCAAAATCGCAAAGAGACAACTCCATGAGACAAGATCAAATGCCTTTTCGGTGTCTAAAAACCAGATCTATGCCTCAACCTTATTAACATTAAAAAAATCCAAAGCTTCCAATAAAAAAATTGAATTAGTATAAAGCTGTCTCCCTGCTACAAAACCGCACTGATCTGTCCCAATAAGTGACCCTACCATCTTATTTAATCTATTGGCAAGCAGTTTAGTAAAGATTTTATAGTCAGTATTTAAGAGGCTTATTGGCCTATAAGAATTCATGTTTTCACTATCTTTATCTTTTTTCAAAATACTGACCACCACTGCAGTACAAAAAGATGCTGGCGGGTCCCCCCTTGTAGTAGGTAATTGGCAAGTCTTAAAATTCAGGGCAAAGTGTTGTTGAAAATACTTTAAAAAATTCCACTGGAATATCATCCTCCCCAGTGGCATTACAGTTAGGCAGGGAGCTGATAACCACATCTAGTTCTTTTTTCGTAAATTCGGCTAGCAGCAGCTCTTTAAAGTTACTTCCTAACGTTGGGATTGGCAATTCCTGTAAACATTTATTGATTGTTTCTAATGAGACCTGGTGAGATGTCTGATAAATGTCTTTATAATGTTTAAGGAACACCTCGCCTATTGATGATGTAGTCTTCCTGCGAGCTTTAGTTACTTCATCCTGTATGCAATCAACTCTATTACGGACTTGGTTCTCTTTTGCTTGCCAGGCTAGCAATCTCCCTGTATACTCAATTTCTTAATAACTTGTCTGAACTTACAATCTACTTGCCATATCCCCTAGTTCATAGTAAAATTCCCTCTTTTTTGTTTTAGAATTAAGTACTTCTTGCCTAGTGGCTGGAGTCCTATTTCTGTAATATTCTTGATTTGCATGGGCCAGCCTAGTTTCTAATGCCATTCTCTCCTCCCTTTTGGCCTTCTGTTTTGGTATCTCTTTGGAGGTGATTATGTCTCTCAATGTAGCCTTAAAAGCATCCCATACTATGTTAATTGTGGCAGAATCCTTGTTTATATTATAAAAGACACTTATCTCCTTTTCCATTTCTGCACACCATTGCTTCTCTGCTAGATTGAGTTTGTTAAAATCCATCTTCTTGATACTTCTTCATCTATCTTTCCTAGAATTATTTTCGTCTTAATGAGTGCATGATTTGAGAATGCATTTGCTAAATGCTCATATTTACTGATTTCGAGATTATGTGGTGTCAAAAAGAAGTCCAGCCTAGATGGTGAATCATATTTTGTGGAATGACAAGAGTATTCACGTTTAAGCGGGTTTTTAAAACTCCAATCATCAAGTATATCTAGATCTGTCTTACAACCCTGCAGAGCGATAGCAACTTGTGGTTTATTTTGTCTTCGGTCTTTTTTGGTTGAGTCAACAGTGGGATTTTGTAAGAAATTAAAATCACCTCCCCATATTATCTGACCAGGTATGCCTGAAAATGCTTGCTTTAATTGTAAAATAGGGAGCGGGTCATCTATGACTGGTGCATAAATTGTAGCAAGTATTATATGTGTCTGATTTATTTTCCCATGCAAGAATGTCAATCTACCACTTATATCTGAATGTGATGCGAGACAGAGGCAAGTTTGTCAGATTGGAGATCACGGTTGGATCATCAAGGGACTGGTGCATAGTGGTCATGTCTAGAGAAAAATCAACACATACATTGTTTAGAGTTAACAGCAAGTTTATATGCACTCAGAAGTTTCAAGAGCATTTTAAAAGATAGTGCAGTGTTATTAATGATGGATAATGTTTATGTGGTGGCTTGCGTGAATTGATTAGGGGGCAGCAGGTCATGTTATTTGTCGGATTTGGCCACAGGGCTTACCTGAAAAAGAGAATGTAACTGCAGATTGGAATCCAAGATTCTTGAGGGATTCCAGTTATTGGAGGTTGGATCCGGCTTGTTTCAGAAAGATAGACTGGATATAGGGTCCATTGTGAGTGGATCTTTTTAGAAGCATATTGACTGACCAAAAAGAAAGTTATTACGGCTGGATGCTGGATCCAGCAGCGTTAGCAGTATACTCTTTTCAGCACAATTGGAATGAGATAGGAGTTTATAGGTTTCCTCGGTTTGCAATGATTCAGAGGGTTTTGCAGAAAGTTCAGAGAGAGAACTGTCAGATAATGTTGGTGACTCCGTTTTGTGTATCTCAGGCATGGTTTCCAATGGTCATGAAGTTGACCTGCGAAATACCTTTTTAGATACCTGCACGAAAAGGACATCTGAGCAATGGAGATGGAGAAGAACATCCTTTGGTGAGGTCAAAGGTACTGAGCCTCCTTGCCTGGAGGATATAAGGAGATCTAGCTTCTCAGGCCACTGAGTTACTTGAAGAATCGTAGACACCAGGAACGAGACATAGGTACAGAGGGCTTTGGAAAACATGGGTATCTTTGTGCATTGAGAGGAATTAGGATGCATTGGAAGCTCCCATAGCAGAGATAGTTAATTTTCTGGTTGAGCAGTAGGATAAGGGACTTAGTTACAGAATATTGAACTGTTATAGGTCTGCAGCTGGGTATAGTCAGGTAGATGGGAAATGTGTTGGAAGAAATATTTTGATATGCAGAGTACTGAAGAGTATTCGATTGAAAAGGCCCAATTACCAAGATATTATGTGTTGTTGGATGCAACTTTAGCTTTATCTGTAATAATTTCTCGGCCAACAAATAGATTTTTAGAATTGAGAAGAGAAGATTGTCTATGAATTTGGCTTCATTACTGCGCTTGATTTCATGCTGCAGAGTATCGGAAGTTAAGGCTTTGGAGGTAAGCAATAGATCTTAGGGTCCAGTTGGAGTTATGTTTGAAATATGAAAGAGACTAAAACCATGTCAGAGACAATATTCTATCCAATATTTGAAAAGTGCAAGAAACTTTGTGTGGGAAGTTGTTTGCAAGAGGATGAGTGTAGATTGGAGAAATTTAGACTGCACAGGGTAAGTCAATTGTTGATCTCTTTTGTGAAACCGTTTAGGGAGGTAACTTCTGCAACTATTGCAAAATGGGTAAAGTAGACTACAGATCAAGCTGGAATTGATTTACAAAGATTTAAGGCACATTCAATAAGAGGTGCAATGGCTAGTAAAGCATTTTGCAGTGTTGGACGACTGGAAGAAATTATGAAACCTTCTGACTAGTCGACTGTGAATGTTTTTGCACAGCATTACGGTAAACCAGTTGAACATATGGCTAAGGTAGTGTTGAAGGGCTACCAACATGCATAATGATAGCTTCCAGTCTTGCAATGAAATGGTGATTCTCCAATTGAAATGAAAAGAGAATCTAGAATCTCGATTTCATTAAAGGCATGGAGGCTGGCATTATCCCCCTCCGCAGCCCATAGGATATAATACATTAAAAAAAACAATACAGTTTGTGAAATAGTAATAAATGATTTTAACTACTTTAAATATGTTTGAGTTGTTTGCAAAAATCTGAAAATTAATTGAAGGGTTATTTTTTTAGAGATTCATCAGTAACACAGTAACATTATAGAAAGAAGTTTGGATAAAAAGATATAAGTTTATGTATGAGAGCCGATGCCATTAAAAGAGGAAGAATATCCCATGGGGGATATATTTATGGGTTGAGGAATTCTAGTTCTGGATTACTGACTATATAGTGATGTTGTACAATTCTTTAAACTGTTGCAGGAGTAACATTAACATGGTTAATGCATAATATGAGCCTCTGTGTCTTTAATGAAATATAGCTTTCCATTTTAATTTCAATTGGAGAATCGCCATTCTCCAAGGCAAAGTCAGCCTTGGAAGTTTGAGAACACCCACAAATGTACATTTGTGGACATTTACAAACTCCTCTCATTCCTGCTAACACCCTAGAAAGAGTCTGTTTTTTACCTCAGGCTAGGGCTGGCGTAAACCTTTCCCAGGGTGGGAAGGGGAATGGACTGCCCCAATTTTGATGGGGATGTACTTGATAGGGTTCTTCCACAGGGAAAAATGAATAAAAAAAGAATAAAGAGGATCCTAGTACACCTGTGTGGAATTCTCCACTATGAAGAACTCTAAACAGCAGGAATAGGATCCAGATGGGAACTTCACATGACTTTGCTATGTATCCACATTAAAACTTGCACCTGCAACAGCTTTCCAAGAGGATTCCTGGATTTTTTATGTGAATTGTATCAGTTGATAAATCTACACTCTCACACAAGTGTAAATCTATGGGCTTAGATTTACTACTACCTTTGTGAAGGTCTAATATGTCCAGACCTGTGTGCAGCCTACTGCTGACCCAACAAACAAGCACCGACAAAACCAATAAGTGTGGGTTTAATGTACTTAGTGCATCACGTGTTAAGTCCAGGTTTAATATACAAATGCATCTAGCTTGAGCACATTAAAGCAATACACATAGGTGCGTCACAGGCTGAACATTGAATTTTCGGTGAATTATTTTTCTTAGCAACTCTGATATGCCGGCAATGCCCACAGGTAGCCACTTGCCTTCTCACATGATCAGATAACAGGATACCAGGTAAAACCCACAAGGCATAAACATACCTCCTGTGAAGTTCGGAATTGAAGATTTATTACATTTTGGATAGCTAGCATAAAAGAAAGCAGTACAAAAGCCCAGAAAAAGACTGAAGTACAGGAACAACTGGAGTAAGAAACTGGCATGAAATGACAATAAAACTCTGACTACTTCGTGATGCAAAGCTTGCATTGTTCTGCAGCCTTAAATACCTAAAAAACTAAGAAATGACCCACAGCGCTGAAGCGCTTACCCATACAGATAGCAAGTTACACCTTAAAGGATGTCTGATTGGAAAGGTGTTATTTTTGTTTTGAATCTACGTGTGCATGATGACCATCAAGGTGCCGATATCATGTTATGGGACGGAGGGCCTGGTAGTGTCAGGGGTGTGGAATTTATTAAAATATCTACTTGTCGATGGGACAGGTTGCTTCATAAATCTATTTGTCCTGTAACAAAATCCACTTGTCTCTTGGGTGCCATGTGGTGCAGTGACAAATTATGGCAGCAATCTCATTATATAAGAGCTGTTATATAGCCTCTCTGATTATGCCAGGGCTCATACCATAGTAGTGTTTGAATGCTAGTAATCCCTTTATCTTGCCACGTTTTGGCAGACCTACATACTGGGACTGAAGGTAGTGGTAAGCAATAGCTCCAGGATTGGAATGCCCTTTTGAGTCTGTGCAAATCTATTAACTTGCATGTTTAAGGGTTTTCAGCAACTCTTCTCTAATCTTTTCCCATTCTGAGAAATGTTAGAAATGTACTCTTGATAATGGCAGAGGTACACCTTCTTCCAGAGTTGGGAAAAAAGTGGTTGGAGGGAAAATGAACTTGCAAACCCTCAGGTTTTTGCATGAGCAAATCCACGCATGCATATTTGCTCATGCTAAAATGCAGTTCACAAATATTTTCTAGGAGTAAAATTTCTTGCCCTACTTCGGTAAATTCATGAAAGCCATATAGCTGCACTCTCCCTCACTGTGAGTGATCGCATTCTGCTCTTTCACAAGGAGCATATCGGCACACAAAGTAGTTGTGTTCAGTGCCAATAACTAATGTGGTAGTGTGTGCTTTATTGAGACAAAAAACAATTTTTGCTTTTGCCAATGTTTGTTATAATGGTGAGGGTCAGGCAGCTCTCGCATCAATAAGGTTTTCCAGAAACCATGCCAAAACAAGTCATGCATTGCCAAAACTAAAAAGCTGACCACCAATTTCAGACCAACTGGATTTGCCAAAGCTTGTTTATTTTTATGTTTCCATTAATCTTATTGAAACTTGTTACACTGATTTTCAAATATGAATATTTTTAGAAATACTAGCATGTATCTACACATTTTACTAAATGATGCTGCAATGAATTCGAATCTGAAATTTTACGGTAGTTTAGAAAAATGTTTTTTTTCCCCTACTTTTATTTTTTTAGGAGCATTTTATATTAAAAGCAAATAATCATTAATCTTGCTTTCAAGCAGAGAGCATTCTGGGACCATTATACATAGCCTCTTTTTGCTAAACTTTGAAACCGTGTGTACACATTTTTATACTGGAACCCCTGTCAGTAGTGCAGTCAGAATTTACATTTACTTAGAGCGCTCACCCTAATAATAAAGGCTTTAATTAATGAACCATAAATACAAGTTTGAACAGCATTAACATATGCACACAAATATTAACTTAACTGCAGACAGTGCCCTTCCCTGACCCTTAATGTGGCCCTGCAAACTGGCAGCCAAAGGGTATGTGCTACTGGGGGTTGGGCCTACTTGTCCCAAGGACAAAATACACATTAAAACTTGTTGCCCTTGACCCCAAACAATATGTCCTGGGCGTCGGGCTTTAGGAATTCCACATCTCTGTAGTGTGATGGATGACGGTACGTATATAAACTTTATTGCTTGATGGTACGTGAGAGATAGACTACACTACAATACACTAAAAAGGGGGGTCATTAGAGAAGGCCAAGTAATCCATATGGCGACACATGCCATGCTATTGAGTGAGTAAAAAGAAAGCAAAAAGGGCAAGAATTAGAACTGGTGATAGAAGCAGTAGCCATGCACAATTTAATTTATTGTAAGCTATGTATTTATTTTTAAAGGAAGGGGCACTGCCTACTGCTGATTATACACCCTAGGAGGCAGAAGGGCATAGAAGAGCAATCAAGGCTGGCAAATTGAACAAAAAACTTTAAAAGCCCCAGATTCCACATTCTGCTAGGTTTAAGGAAGCCGACATTTTGAATGGGTTCATGTTCCAAACCCCTCTCAATCTCCTGAAGCCTCTCAAAGGCAGACCACCACCAGAGGTAGAGAGGTAGAGAGATGAGGTAATGAGAGAAGTAGAGACAGAGATGGAATGTAGAGAACGTGAGATAGAGAGTGGAATTTAGGGATGAAAGGGAGACTAGGGGGCCAATTCCAATTCTGGAAAAAAAGCGTCCGTCCGAATCTTATCCGGTGCCCTCTCCGTACGAATCGTACACGTCCGTCCGAATCGCGTAGTACGATCCGTATATCGTCAATCCGTCCGAATCGTCACGAACCGTACGAATTGCAAGGCTGAAACCGATCGACACGGACCCTCACAGTGAACCGTACGATTCGTAAACATGCCGTACGACCCGATGAGTACGATCCGGACCGCGGTATGAGGACGCGATTCGTACGGTCCACGTCAGGTAAGGGCGATTCGTACGGACAACCACACAATCACATACACACCGTACAGTGCGTACACCCCATGATTGCAGGGGTACGGTGCGTACCCCTGCGATCATGGGGTGTACGCACTGTACCCCATGATCGCAGTGTATATTCACCGTACAGCCTGCGATCATGGGGTACGGTGCGGCAACCCCCTGATCATGGGGTACGGTGCGTACATCCCATGATCGCAGGGGTACACACCATACCCCTGCAGACATGGGGTGTATGCACCGTACCCGGGGGGGGGGCGTTCCTTACCTGTTTCGAGGCGTACTCTGCTTCTCCGGACGTTTTGGGCTTCCGTAAAAAAAGCATCATACTGTGCGAACCCGACACGAATTGTACTTGCTGGGTCGGGAAAACCTGCTTCGAACCGTACGGATGTCGCGTACAGCGGGTTCCAAGGGAGAATCATGCGGAGAATAGAGTAGTACGCTCTTTGTACGATTTGTACGGAGTCCTGCTCCTGGTACGAATTGTACTTCATTGTACGTACGGGGGAGGTTGCAGGGTACAACTCGTACGGGAAAAACGCTCCGTACAGCTATTCAGAGAGCATTTTCCCGAATCGGAATCAACCCCTAGGTGTAGAGAGAAAGATGTTAAGTAGGAAGACAGGTGAGGTTGAAGAGGTAGTCAGGTTGCTGTGAGGTAGATAGAGCGTGAGGTTCAGAGAGAGCTGTGAGGTAACAATAGAGGCGAGGGATAGAGAGAAAGTGCAGAAAGTGCCAGGAAGAGTCCAATCATTCACATTTTCACAGCGGTGTGGAGAAAGACATGGAATAGCGCAAATATTTTATTGGGTGTAAGAAGAAAGTACTTCTAAAATTATTTAAAAAATGTGTTAAATTTTATATATTTAAACTGCTGTATTTTAATCCTTGTATGAAATGTGAAAAACTTTTGTTAAGAAATTAGTTGTAAGTGAGTTTTTTAATCTCATATAAATTAGCCTGTTCTTTATGACAATTATAATTTATGTGAGGCTTATATATTAGTTATGAGAGTTGTAAATTGCGTCTACTGTAGTGGTTCGATACCAGAATATCGTTGTCAGAATATTATCTGACAATATTTCTGCATACAGTGAATCTGACATGTACCCATTTCAGTGAACGGATCCCTAAATTGAAACCCATTTTGTAAGTAGTTTCTGTAGGAAAGTAGGATCTGCTTCTATGGTTACCCCCACTTTTTGCTTGATGTAATGATGCTTATGACTAGTCTGACTGGGACCCTGCTAACCAGGACCCCAGTCTCTCTGCTTTCTCCCCATAATTGACATGGTAAGTACTTAGGTACATCCCAGATTGGATACTGGGGTACCCTTATCAGTCCCTAGCATACAGTATGAAGGTACCCAGGGCATAGGTACCCTAGAGTTCCCTCATAGGCTGACGCATGTATTATGCCATCTATGTGAGACCATCCAAACTATCTCTACAGGCTTGCCATTGCAGCCTGTTTAAACTGGTACTTGCACCACTTACAAAAGATATATGTTTCCCTATATCTAAGGTCACTGCACTTAAAACCTATAAGTCACCCCTACAGCAGGCCTTTCCAATCCTGAAGGCAGGGTGCTTGGTTCTAAGTGTGAGGGTGCCCCTGCATGAGTAGGACACCCCTCCAGCCTTCAGGCTCCATTCTCCCATGTTGTAAGTGAGAAAGCCATATAACGTATAGAGGGGCACGGTGCCTTTACCCAATGACCATCTCAAAACTGGCTGTAACGAACCTTGTCTGGTTTGGTATTAAACATGTTGGAATCATACCCCCACACCGTAAACGGTGTTAGAGGTGTGATTCCAAGCATAGTAAAGGCCCTTCGTTAGGCCCTGAGTGCTCCCGGTACCAGTCTTCTAGACCCGGACAGCACAACTTGGCTGCTGCTGACCAGAGACCAGATTCTGCCCTCCTGCTGTTGATCCAAGCTCGAGCAGGGGAAGGCAGAACAATAGGCATCCTGTCACAGACAGGATTTAGTGTTTTGGGCAGGGTGGGAGCACTTGCCAGCGCCACATTGTCTGCATGCAGGGCACATTTGATTCCCTCCATGCATAGTCCAGCCTAAATTGGTTCAGGGAGCGGTTGGCTCCTGGTTTTGTCGCAAAACTGGACAAAGAAAAGGGGAGTATCTTACCCTTGTCCATCCCTTCCTTAGGGTGGGACCCCTGCATCGTCCCAACCCTTTCCTTAGGGTACCTGAGGGCATACTGTGGGTGGGTACCTAGATTCGTCATTGGACACGATACATTTCAGACACCACTTCAACTTTGACCATCTGGGCACTCTGGACTAACCTGGACTTTGCTCTGGGCATCAAGGCTGCATCTGGGAAGACTCCTGCTGCTTCTGATCTGTTTGTCCTGCTTGTCTGCTGCAACGTCAGTGCCTGTGCTCCATACAGGAACCCGTCCAGGGCCTGTGGGCATCCAAGACACCTGAAGGAATCTCCTTTGAAGTGAAGGAGTAATTTCCCTACATCTGCAGGCACAACAATAAAGCTGATCAGTCTTCTGATCCTGGGGTCCTGCAGAATCCGAAAGGCTCAGCAACACAGATGGTGGTTCTTTACATCCCTCGAGGCCTGCCCTGTCCTCTCACCAAGTTTGAGGCCGGTATCCCTCATCGGAGCCGCAAGAGCCGAACCCTTGTGCACCATGTCCACTTGCCGTTGCAAAGGCTTGTTGGCTTCCTTCCACAAAGATCTTCGGGCTCCAAGTAGCCCCAACCTCAAGCATATCCAGCGACCAGAATCTTCGCCCACACCGCATTGCTTGCACCACGGGCCTGCTTCTTTGGTAGCTGCTTGAGGTCCTATTTTGACTCCAGAGCCTTCGGCCTGTGGAGCCTGTTGAGAGTCACATTTGAATTCTTTTGGTCTCCCCTGATTGCTCGTGGCCTGCCCTGACACCCCTGTTTATGGTGAGTCTCCTGGACCTTGCTGGCCCCTAAATTGCACCTACTTTTACTCCCTCGTTGGTTGCGGTTGCCAAGGTTAGTTGGTGCTCCCGCCAGACACCGACTCCTCAACTCTCGACATCCGACATGGGAAAGCTCGTGAACTGCTCCTGGTCTTCCGCAGCATTGCCTGGTCCACACAGCTGCAGTTTCAAGGTCACCGTCAGCTCTCCAGCAACACCCGACATCAGTGGGCATTCATCTTCTGTGCCTCCTGGTCACTCTTGAGTGGCATAGTCTCTGTCTCCTCTGCTTCCAGTTTCTTCACATCTTGAATCCACCTTTCGGTTCTGATGAAGCAAAGCTTCGCATATTTTGCGGCTTGCCGAAATCAAGAACCTCGTTTATGTGTAATAAGGTAACAAAAATGTATGTTTTACTAACATTTATTTTGTTTAAGCAAAGTTCCCGAAGCTTGCCTATGTGTATTTCTAATGAATTAATCCGTGTCCCTAAAAATGGCCGCCGCTTGTATTTTAGTTACTGCGCATGCGTCAGCCACACTCACGTGTCCTGACGCGTCTGCAGAAGTGGAGGGAAAGTTATGCGCATGCGTAATTCATAGCTGTGCTTATCATGTGGTACTGCTCGTGCCACTGCTCTTGTGTCCGTATCAATGTAGCTAACATTTAGATGCAATAAGTTTATTTCTTGATGATGAGTTAAAAGTACAAACCCTGTGATGTGTTTTCATAATGACATTATTATGTATTAATTTGTTTTCGCTTACTTTTCATGTACCGCGGGAAATGGGGGTCTGAGTGAGAGGAGAGCCATATTGGAGGTCCCTTCTGCGCCTGTGCGACATTCGGCAGCACGAGGGACCTTGGCTGATGGAACATAGCCAGTTGGCAGTGATGGGCGAGATGCTCCTGAGAAAGTCACCTCTGCCCTGCGAGAACAGCGAATGTGGCTCCTTATATGATACATTGTAATATTGCGCTACTGTTTGCCGTGTAACTTCTCATGGGAACCCCAAACCTGCTAGGCGGTACCCAAATATGTTAATGAAGGCTTCAAATCGTGTATTGTGATTGGTGTGTTACCCAAACCCTACCTTAGGACCAATCGAAATTGAGGGATTCTGACACTTTGCAACATTGGGGGGTGGTACACTGTCCCCAAACTGTATATCTACCCTGGGTTCACCTAGTGAACCGTCCGACTTGTCTGGTTTAGCTGACCTGTCACTGACCCAACGCACTCAATAGGTGACTGAAGATACAGAGCGCTGCGGAGCACTCTGTCCGAATTTGACCATAGACTAAGGTTCTACTGAACCTTAAAGTGCTGGCAAGCACTTAGCTGGGAGTTCGCTGACTCAATCGGGGTCTTGATCGATAGCTGCAGAGCGGGTGGAGCGCAGGCGTTGCTTCCGAACTGTGGGTTCCGGTCCTGTCCTGAAGAGGGTCCTGTCCTGAGGGTTTGCTGTCCTGTCCTGAGGGTCCTGTCCTGATTCCTATTCCGAGGGTATCCTGTCCTATCCTGGGTGTCCATTCTGCACCTGCTGTCCTTTGAGGGGTATCCTTCCTTGAGGGTTTCCTGTCCTTAACTGACCCGTGGCCAGGGTTTGGTTTCCACACTTTTCTAGGTAAATATTGCTCTGAACCTCTTGAAATTCTTGCACCTTCTGAAATTTCTAACTTTTGCTTTAATAAAGTTCAACATTGCATATGTTATATTTTCCATGCCTTTCCGCAACTATTGAAAGTCATTTATATTTTTCCATAAAGTTTATTCCTATGTCTTCTCATTTGTTAGAAATTATATTTTGCATAGCAGTGTGTCATTTCCTGATATGGTCTAGAACTTCTTTGCCTAGGTTGTTCAAAGGCCCCTTCACCTTAAGTGAAGCGTGTTATTCATTATAAACTCTCCTATAGTCACTCACACTTAGGTATCCCTGTTTAGATAATACTGACTTGCATAGTATCTTTTCTCGTTACATTTTATTAGTACCTTGATGATTACTCTGTCATTATTTCTTTCTGCCTATGTGATTTACGTTATCTTGGTTATTGATTGCCTTGTTTTATTGTACCTCATGCAAGAAAATATTGAATTTAGATAAACATTTTAAAACTTCCAGTTGTCCGTGGTCATTTAAACAGTATTTGAATGTTATTGTTTGGGTTTGTATTTTGCTGCTTTTCTTTTACAGCTAGCTCCCTGATTCATTGTGGTCATTAGGCACCCGCATCGGTGGATGGTAAGTCGGGTGCACCGAAATTTGGTAGCAGGGAACACACACACACCAACTTGATAGAGCTCGTGAAGTCACCTGATCGATGTATATGGTGATTTGAAAAGTATATGGGCCCTGAAGCCGGAAACGGCGAAAACTGTTGGTCGGGTGGCCTCGCGCGCTCTATCAGTTTTCTGGTAGCTAGAGGATGGTTAGGGACTAGTTGAGAGTAAGGCAGGGATTAGTTGGACTAGTTAAGTCGGAAGCTGCTATTATATTAATGCTGCTATAAGAGCGGCTGTTCTGAGGGAACTGATCACTCTCTTGTGAATACGCTGCTGAAACTCATGAATTTTTGTATTGTTATTATTCTTGTTCTTATATTGTTATATGTACTAATTCATGCATTTGTAAATCGAATTGTTAAGTGTTGTCCGAACTCCCCGGGGAATTGAAAGGGCAAGTGGTGAATAGAATCCATTGTCCTGAGGTCACAGGTTCGAGGAAAGTTAGGTGCAGGTTAGGATAACCGGGAAGCACTAACTAGGGTTTTCTGAATACATGTGTGAATAAATGACAGTAACGGGGTTCATTGGCAAAATTCCCATAGTGGCGTAACCTAGTAAGGGTCACATCGGAAGAGTAGCAGGTTCCTCGGAGCTAGCGTGAAAGCAGAGGGGTCCGCTGAGAAACCTTAAACTCGGAATATATCCCGGAAAGAAGTGGATGAGTTTAGGGGAATAACAGGTTCACCGATGCTAGAGTGAAGGGTAGGCGGAAGAGATCTGCCCGCAGCGCGTGAAAAGTAAATGGAAGTAGTTTACTTGCAGTAAAAGAATTCTTTCTCTGTCTAGACACTTGAGCACTGTGGCGAATGTGTATTTGTTGTAAAATAACCAAGCACTGAGCACTTTAAAAGAAAGAAAGTTTCCGTTACCTTGTGAAGGGAGGGAGTCAGTCGCGAAGCGTCTCTGACGTCACTCTGTGCCGCGCTGGGATTGGTAGAAGCAGCGGGCGGGTAGCGGAGCTGAAATTGTAAAGGAGGGGTGAGCGCCGGAGCGTGGGAACTGTCTCACGAAGGGGCCGCGCACCCATTGGCGGAGCTTATTTTGTGTCGCGCACCCATTGGTTGCACGAATTTTCTAAAGCGCGTTCTGATTGGAGGTAGTTTGTAAACAAAGTTAGCGCAGAAGTCGTATGTGGCACTCGCGGACTACAGAGACTCGACCTGATCCAAGGCATCTAGGGTTTGAAAGGGATCAGTGGAAGGCTAATAGATACGATATTATGTACGGAACCAAGAGAAAAATGTCCCTTGTAAGTAAGGTGAAAAATTATTTTAAAACGGACAAACCGATTAAATCTAGAGAAGGTGTTCTTGTCCCAGCACCCAATACTCCCGCCTCATTCATGATGTTTGACCGAGGGTATAATACTTGTGTGTGGCTGGAGAATTGGGTGAAGTACACAAAAGATGACGGAGTATTGGCTTTTCCGTTAGATGGTACTTTCAATGGTAGGATCTTATTTAATTTAAGAACCCGAATGAATGAACTGCATCCCAGACCGAGACTAACGCAGTATGAGGCATTAGAGGAATGGGAGATTGAGGCTTTTGAAAGAGAAAGACCCCGAATGGACAAGGGTTTGACCAAGTGGTACCCCAGGCAGAAACAGGAATCCAGGGATAAAAGGATGAAACAGTGGAGGCAGAGCATGATTGTTGAGGGTCTGTTTCCCATGATGCCTGCATGTCATAACGTTGGAGCGGGTGAGAAAAGTACTGAAAAATGTAAGCATTGGGGGGCCCTGGGGGATTCAGATGATGAACTAATAGATGACATCTGTACCAGAAGTCCGCCACCTTACAATGAGGGAACCCGACCTTCCAGTGTAGGAGATGTTCCCCGACGCCACTTCCTAAAAGAAGAAGACAGGTCCCTGGGACTGGGAGGGGGTGGTCAAGTATTGCCCTATCCTGAAAAAACCCGAACTGACGGAAACAAGGGATATATATCCCAAAGTGCCCGCAAGTCAGGAGGAAAAATATTGACGTACGAAAACCTTTTTTCCCAGACCCTTGTATGAAAGCGAAGAGAAACCCTCGAATTCAGGACTGCCTTTTGTTCAACCTCCATATGGGGAAGAGCGCAGGTCCTTTAATACTGGAACTTTATTCCCGAAACCAAATTATGGGGGAGGACCAAGTGAAACGCATCCTACTGCCCCGAGTTTTACTCCTCCATTGACCCCCCAGATATTACATGACACAACTCTAAGAAGGGTACTAGTGGAAAAGGAGCAAGAGGCTCTAGCTAGACAAAGAACAGAAATAATTCAGAAAATTTCTCAGTTAAATACCAGTCCTGAGGCATTGACTATTCCAGTAACTATTGGACCGGTGGTCCCGTTATATGGAAATGGTCAGGGAAATCCGATTACTCCAGTTATGACCCCAGTCATGGCAACCCCGAGACAGGAACCGATCATTATAGATGATCAGTCCAGTGAGTGCGAGTCTGAAGTTGCGTTTTTGGAATTGCCAAACAAACAGACTGGAAAGGGAACACAGCAGAGGTATAACCCTTTTAATACAAAAGAAATTAAATTAGAGACAGCAACAGGTACTAGGAATGTCTCTCTGGTAACTCCGGATGAAATTGAGAGTTGGAGTCGTGAATTAGAGAAGCAGACTCCGCAAACAAAGCCTTTAGATCTCTACAAGCTGAGGGTCGAAATAGAAGAATTAATGGCAGGAAATGTGGGGTTGGATCGATTGAATACCTACTCTGAAGAAGAATTGTCGTTCATATGTAAAAGCTTTACAAGGAACACCAGAGTGCTCCATGAAAAACTGACCGAAACAGCAGTTAGTATGGGGGTAGATATCTCAAAATCCAAGCCCTTACAGAAACCGTACAGAGCAGACTTCTCAGACAAAGATATAGAACACCTGAATGTGGCAGGGAAGAAGTTGCAGATTAAAGAATTAATGGGGGTACTGCAGAAATGGGGAGATGTGGAAAAATGGAGAAGCAGGTGGGCGAAAAAGAGGGAAGAGGTTCGCTCCCGACAAGTGACTCCCGAGTTTGCTTTAAGAGAGGTAGAAAAACCTGAGAAGTTATGCCCCATGCGCGAAGTTCCAGGGGGAAAATATGTGCATGTCCCCTGGTCTAGGCAGGATATTGTGTCCTTCACGAACGATTTTCCAAAATTACGAGAGAAACCAGTTGACTGGTACAGGCAGGTGGAGAGGTTCGTGAAGGTACAGAAATGTCTGTGGAAAGACCTGGATGGGTTTTTCGACATTGTGGTTCCGGTAGATTTATGGACCCAGTGTAAAATAGCCATAGATTGGCCCAGTGAAGAGTATCCCAGAAACAAGGAAACTGGAGAGCCATCAAAGGATGTCATGCGAAAGTATGAGCAAGTAATTCAGCATTTGAAAGAAAAGGTGCCCGCAAAGGAAACTGATTGGACAAAAATAGATAGAACAACACAGGAAAGGGACGAGACAGTGCACTCCTTCTATGAGAGGTTATTGCAGGTATTTAAAACATACAGTGGTATTGACAACATCGACCTGAAGGATATGACGCACTTTATTTACAGGTTTGTAAATGGTTTAAGACCTGAAATTTGTCAGTGGATAAAAGATAATAAAATCTGTTGGCATACTAAGAAAATGGATGAGGTCCTGCGGTACGCTAAGTACTGCGAGGACGAGATGGCAGAAAAGAAAAAGGCCCTTAAGGAGAAGGTTATGTGGGCTCAGGTGAAGCTCGCAGAACAACAGGAAAAACAATTGAGTAACATGGTTAAAAATGCTGAGAACAAAGGTCCTGGGGGAGGGGGTGGAGGAAAGCCCCGGCCCAAATTTAGCAGGGAAGAGGCTATGAAAAAATTTCCCTGCCATCAGTGCGGCGAAATTGGACACTGGCGAAACGAGTGTCCCCAATTAGTCGATGTTAATGAGAAAACTCCTGATTTAATTCCACAGACGCAGAAAGAAAGACCAAGAAAGACTCAACCCCAGGTAAAAACAGTTCAGGTGCCTCGAGCACCCAAGCAGGTATACAGGGGAAGACAGGCAGAAAATGAAGAGATAGAGGTTTGGGAAAGCGGGGAGAACAGAAATACAGCAACTTCGCAGTATCTGCTGAATGATACCTTCCTTTGTAATGATCAGGACTGACGGGGCCTGAGAGGGGAGGACGAGGAGTGCGTACTTGGCGCTTCCTTGCCGGTAGACCAGTCTGGACCATATATTGAAGGAAAGGTTGACGGAAATGATGTCACCTTTCTGTTGGACACTGGCGCTACCCGTTCTACTGTAAGAACAGTGGACGTTCCAAACCTACCCCTCTCGGGAGAAAATATCCAAGTAGTGGGTGTATCTAATCAATTGATTAGTACTCCTGTTACCGAACCAATGGAGATTTCAATTGGAAATTTTAAACAGATGCATAGATTTGTCGTCTGTGACACCAGTCCAGTGAATCTACTGGGTCGTGATTTGCTGTGCAAAATGAACTGTACCATCTTTTGCACACCAAAGGGTGTTGAAATACAGACCCCAGATGAAGACGGCATTTATAAATTATTGTTGCTTAGACCTGACTCAGAAATTAAAAGATTGACCCTGCAGGACTTGCCCCAAGAACTCCAGGAAGCCGTAAAGCCAGAAGTGTGGGATTTCACTGGAAAAGATGTGGGTTTGATGAAAGATGTGGACCCCATACAGATAGCCATCAAGGACAATGCAGTATATCCTAACACTAGGCCCTACCGAATGAATGCTGAAGTGAAAGCAGGTGTCACTCTGGAAATCCAAAAATTATTGGAAGGAAACATCATACAGGAAGTGATGAGCAGCCCATGCAACTCACCGATTATGGGCATCAAAAAGCCTAGTGGCAAGTATAGGGTAGTGCAGGACCTGAGAAAGGTTAACAAAATTGTAGTTCCTTGCTGCCCTATTGTCCCAAACCCTGCAGTGATATTATACCAGATTCCTTGGGATGCTGAATGGTTCACTGTGATTGATTTGTGTCATGCATTCTTTTCGATACCCCTGCACCCCGACAGCAAATTTCTTTTCTCATTTGCTTTTGAGGGTCACGTGTATTGTTGGAACAGGGTCCCTCAGGGGTATACAGAGAGCCCCTCTATCTTTAATCAGATCTTGAAAAAATGTCTAGAGACTTTGATCTTACCTGGGAACTCTGTGTTAGTGCAGTACATAGACGACCTTCTAGTGGCGTCTAAAAGTCACCGGGACTGTGTGGTTGACACCATTGCCCTCCTAAATCATCTGTGTGAGAAAGGGCATAAAGTAGCCCCTGACAAACTACAGTTCTGTGCGAAATCTGTAAAATATCTGGGACACCAAATAGAAAAGGGTGTCAGAAAAGTCACATCAGAAAGAGTGAGAATAATTCAAAAAATGCAGTTGCCCCGTACTCAAAAAGAGGTCAGAATGTTCCTGGGTGTATTAGGGTACTGCAGGCAGTGGATTCTGGGATTTGCAGCCTTAGCCAGGCCCTTGATAAAAATGACCACGAGAGGAATGCCAGATGTTGTACAGTGGGACGATGAAAGTCTAATGGCTTTCACAAGATTGAAGAACTGTCTGTGTACCGCCCCTGCGTTGGGAATGCCAGATTATTCCAAAGAGTTTGCCCTTTTCTGTGACACTCGCGATAATTGCGCATTGTCTGTCCTGACTCAAGAACATGGCACGACCAGAAGGCCTGTGGCTTATTTCTCTGCCACACTGGACCCAGTAGCTGCTGGGTTACCAGGCTGTCTGAAAGCAGTAGCTGCTACCTGTGCAAGTTTGGAACAGAGTGAGTCCATTGTCATGGGACATCCTGTGACCGTGTATGTTTCACATGGAGTGGTAATTCTATTGACCAGAACTAAAACACAGTATCTCACCCCTAGTCGGCTGACTAAATACGAGAGGATTCTTGTGGGTGCAGCAAATGTAAGCATTGTTAGGTGCGGTATTCTGAACCCTGCCACCTTACTCCCCGACCCCTTGGAAATGGAAGGTGGGGATGATGATGAACATGATTGTATTGACCTAACAGAATTCAGTACCAAGCCACGCCCAGACATAAAAGAAGTACCATTGCCTGAGCATGATAAAGAACTATTTGTGGATGGTTCCTGTCTAAGACATGAATTAGGAGGCTTGAGTGCTGCTTATGCAGTAGTGTCTTTCACAAAAATTGAACAAGCAGGTTACCTATATAACATCAAGTCTGCACAAGTAGCCGAATTGATAGCCATGATAAAGGCTTGCAAAATTGGGAAGGACTTACGCATAACAGTGTATACTGACAGTCAGTACTGTTATGGCGTTGTGCATGACTTTGGCCAATTATGGCTACAGAGGGAATTCATGACTTCCTCAGGTACTCCCATTCGGAATGCAAAGGTTGTTCATGACCTTTTAGAGGCCATCCAGTTGCCCAAAGAACTGGCAGTGGTAAAATGTACTGCTCATCAAAGGAGCATGGACAGAGTATCACTGGGGAACGATTATGCTGATCGAGTGGCTCAATGGTGTGCCAAAGATCGGTATATTGTAAATCCAAAACGAGGGGGGCCAGGAACCAGCTGCCAGCTTCAGGTGTTTGAGGAAGTGCCTACATGGGATGAGGTGAGAGAGTGGCAGGAGTCGGCTCCTTGGCAAGAAAGAGAGAAATGGAAGGAGGATGGGTGTAGACCGAGACGTGTGGATGGTGTGATTTTGGGCCCAACTGGTATGCCTGTGTTACCCCGACACTTGCTTGGCACAATGGCAAGATTAATACATGAAGGATCACACATTGGTAGGGATGCCATGATTCTGGTATTTCAACAGACTTGGTACAGTAAAAAGTTCAGGAAGGTAGCAGAGTCCCTCTGCCAGAGGTGCCTGTCATGTCAACAGATGAACCCAGGCAAGAGGACAATGGTTGAACTGAGCAAGATTGGGAGATCAGGGGGTCCCTTTATAAGGATACAGGTTGATTTTATCACCATGCCCCGTTGTGAAGGGAAACGATATGTCCTTGTCATTGTTTGCGTATTTTCAAAATGGGTAGAAGCTTACCCTACTCCTCAAAGTGACGCACTGACAGTAGCGAAGTGTTTACTAAAAGAACTGATACCTAGGTTCGGAATACCATGCATTATTGAATCAGATAAGGGTGGACATTTCCAGAATGACATACTGGCTGAACTCTGTAAGGCCTTCGGAATAAGGCAGAAACTCCATTGTGCATACCACCCAGAGGCTTCTGGAATAGTGGAACAAGTAAATGGAACTATCAAAAACAGACTAGCAAAGCTGACAGATGCTACTGGCATGACCTGGGTGAAGGCCCTGCCCCTGGTCCTGATGGGACTAAGAAGTGTTCCAGACCGCAAGACAGGCCTAAGTCCCCATGAAATCATTATGGGAAGAGTGATGAGACAAGCATGGGTGCCAGGAAGCAAACTGTTGAGTATTACTGATGATTTGGTGCTTGAATACTGCAGAAGATTGGGTGACCAAGTGCGTTCTATCTCTCGCCAGATTGGAGACGACGGCATCCTCAATCCAACGACTCCTCTCCACAGCTTGGTTCCAGGAGATTGGGTCAAAATAAAGAAGCACACTCGATCAAGCTGTCTGGCACCAAGGTGGGGAAAGAAACGCCAAGTAATCCTGGTGACAACCACTGCAGTAAAGGTCGCAGGTGTTCCTCAGTGGATCCACGCTGGACACACCCAGAAGGTATTGCCAGACAAAGGATTTGAAGAAGAAGGGCAACCAGCAGAGGACCCTGAAGGAGCCAGACCAGAAGCAACTGACAACGAGCAGCCCAGCACCAGTCAGGTTGCAGGAACAGCAGACGTTGGCCCAGGAGTAGTTGACTACGAACTGCCAAGAATCCAGCCTGCTGAAGAGGTCCAGGAAACTGAGCCAGGAGTAGCTGAAGACGAACTGCCAAGCATATGGCCAGAAGAATGGATACCGATGATTGATCTGACTGAAGATCCTATCAGAACAAGAGAACGACTTAGTGAAGGTAGAGAGTGGACTAGTCAGGAAAAGCAAGGCACAGGCGAAGAACCTCAGCCGCTTGAGATTCAAATCAAAACTGAGGAAGGAGAAGGTCAGACAGGGACAGAGCAGGTATTCGATACACCACCGCGAACACCTGATGCAGATAAGGGAGAGACTAGAAACAGAGTGATAGTTCGAGCAGAAGAAGATCAAGAGATCGAAGTGCTTGAACAGGATCAGAAAGGGTTAGAAGAACGGGTTCAGGAAACAGAAACAGAAATAAAGACCATCGAAAGCCAAAAACAAAATATTCCTGAACAAGGCCAGATTAGCAACCAGGCAGAAGAATTTGATGCTAGCCCTGGAACTAGCCAGATAAGGGAAGTAGGAGAAGAAAGTGGAGAAGAATTACCACAAGATAGAGAGAACAAGAAAATAAGAAAAGAAAGTGAAGTCCAAGTACCGACTAAGAGACTAAAGAAAAGAAACAACCTTGAGCCTAGGTTTGTAAAAAGATTGAGACTTAGGATAAAGACAGTGGAAGAAAAACGTGCAGAGGCAAGAAGAAGTGCTCGAATAGCAGAGCAAGAAGAAGACTCTTCCAAAAGAAGGAGTGAGCGAATAAAAAGACAAAACAAAAAGTACAAGTCTCCTGAATGGACACTGGTTTTGGAAGAACTTGAAGATCTTGATATAACTGACGTGAGCGACGGAGAACCTGTCCCAGAGTACTCAGCTGAAGAGGAAGACGAACCACCGTGAATTTGCACAAAGTAAGCTAGTTGTGTAAAAAGCTAAAAAGAGGGGTGAGAACACTCCTTCTGAGCTAAAATGTCTGATTCAACAGTGAATGGTAGACCTAGTTGCAGCCGTTTTAAGACGTGTTGCAAGGTGTGTATATGTAGTGTAGTAGTACTGATAGTTATCTGGATAGGATTAACAATTTTCATTCCCTTTGCTGTAAGTAAAGATACCAACATTGTCCCTGCTGAAACTGTAAATACTGACAGTGAGGAGTTGACAACACAGAGTGTAGAAAGACATGAAAGAGCTTTGAGACAAACAAAACAGAACTTAGAAGCATCAGATGAGGGAGGACTACATTATCATGGAGTTAAGAACAAGACACACTTAAACGTTTTCGCAAACTTATTAATACACTATGTAGAGACTATGGAAATTGAAGATTGCTATGTCTGCATGAAGCTACCTACTTCGGTGGCTGAAGGCGTGACATACCATCATCTGCCATTGACATATGGAATTTCCGGTAGCATTTTAGCTAGTTTATTTTACAAAAGGGGACCGTTACAGTATTATTACTCTAACAATGACGTGATCTTTTCTGAACTTCCTATACGTGGGAACTTGAATCCTGTACATACCAAAACTGACACCATAAGATATATGGGAGACTACTTTCTGACTATAGGGAACATTGACATAGCAGACGCACACAGAGATAACTTGACTTGTTCTTTGCGTGAGCAGGAAAAGATGTTCCTGAACATGGCAGAGAAAAGGAGAATTAAAATTCAGAAGAAGGCTAATGACGAAAGTCAGAAAAAGCCAAAGTGGGCAGAAAACATGGAAGGCACATCATCTGGTGGAGCGGGTCCTGCTCTGTTGCTGGATTTTGAAAAGAAAGGCAAGCTATGTCTTCACCGCGAGAAGACTAGCTATTATAATAATGTTTTCATTGGTTCCAGTGAATGCGAACATAATTACAAGGTAATTGGAGGTTGGGGTTTCAAAAATGGGTCAGAGCCTGTGTTTCCTGGAATTTATTATATTTGTGGGGACAAGGCTTATTTCAAATTGCCGGATCACTGGTATGGAAGCTGCTACTTTGGCATTGTTTTCCCGAAAATATACCATGTGAATGGAAAAGCTGGAAGCAATGAAGATACTAATGGCTTAGTGCGTAGTAAAAGAGAGAGTATAGGTGAAATTATGGGTAGTATTTTCAGTGCACTGATACCTGGAGTGGGAGTGGTTCTGAACACTCACAGAATTTGCAAATTGTCTACTATAGTAGATGTGCTGTCTACTGAAACAGCTCATGGATTTCTGCTGGTCAATACCGAAATGGTTGCGATCAGATCAATGGTTTTACAAAATCGACTTGCTCTTGACACCTTATTAGCGAAAGAGGGCGGAGTCTGCCGGATGTTGAAGGCGCAACATTGTTGCACTTATATTCCGGATAAAAGTGTACAGATCAAAAGATATGTGAAAAACATTACTAATTTGGCAAAGGAACTCAAACCACTCGAGGTTGATAGTGCCTGGAAGAGACTGGTAGATGGTCTCTCAAATGTAGGTCATTGGCTTGCTAGCATAGGTAAAAGCTTATTATTCAAAATTCTGATGCCAATTGGTATTATAGGTCTTATTATACTTTCCATTGTCTTATGCTGTAAATACCGCAAGCGCACCAAAAAGCACGAGGTAAATGCAAGAGGAGTGAAACGAAGTGTGGATGAGATTGAATTAGAGGAAGTGAATGATCAGATATACAAAAAGGTGAAGACTTCTCATCCGGCTAAAACTGAAAGAGAAAAATTAGAACGGTTGCTGGAAGAAATAGAACTTTATAAAGTGTGAAAGAAAGTTGGCATCTGGTTCCATTATAATTTGTGATGATAGTAGATATCATCAAAGAGGGGATTGATGAAGCAAAGCTTCGCATATTTTGCGGCTTGCCGAAATCAAGAACCTCGTTTATGTGTAATAAGGTAACAAAAATGTATGTTTTACTAACATTTATTTTGTTTAAGCAAAGTTCCCGAAGCTTGCCTATGTGTATTTCTAATGAATTAATCCGTGTCCCTAAAAATGGCCGCCGCTTGTATTTTAGTTACTGCGCATGCGTCAGCCACACTCACGTGTCCTGACGCGTCTGCAGAAGTGGAGGGAAAGTTATGCGCATGCGTAATTCATAGCTGTGCTTATCATGTGGTACTGCTCGTGCCACTGCTCTTGTGTCCGTATCAATGTAGCTAACATTTAGATGCAATAAGTTTATTTCTTGATGATGAGTTAAAAGTACAAACCCTGTGATGTGTTTTCATAATGACATTATTATGTATTAATTTGTTTTCGCTTACTTTTCATGTACCGCGGGAAATGGGGGTCTGAGTGAGAGGAGAGCCATATTGGAGGTCCCTTCTGCGCCTGTGCGACATTCGGCAGCACGAGGGACCTTGGCTGATGGAACATAGCCAGTTGGCAGTGATGGGCGAGATGCTCCTGAGAAAGTCACCTCTGCCCTGCGAGAACAGCGAATGTGGCTCCTTATATGATACATTGTAATATTGCGCTACTGTTTGCCGTGTAACTTCTCATGGGAACCCCAAACCTGCTAGGCGGTACCCAAATATGTTAATGAAGGCTTCAAATCGTGTATTGTGATTGGTGTGTTACCCAAACCCTACCTTAGGACCAATCGAAATTGAGGGATTCTGACACTTTGCAACATTGGGGGGTGGTACACTGTCCCCAAACTGTATATCTACCCTGGGTTCACCTAGTGAACCGTCCAACTTGTCTGGTTTAGCTGACCTGTCACTGACCCAACGCACTCAATAGGTGACTGAAGATACAGAGCGCTGCGGAGCACTCTGTCCGAATTTGACCATAGACTAAGGTTCTACTGAACCTTAAAGTGCTGGCAAGCACTTAGCTGGGAGTTCGCTGACTCAATCGGGGTCTTGATCGATAGCTGCAGAGCGGGTGGAGCGCAGGCGTTGCTTCCGAACTGTGGGTTCCGGTCCTGTCCTGAAGAGGGTCCTGTCCTGAGGGTTTGCTGTCCTGTCCTGAGGGTCCTGTCCTGATTCCTATTCCGAGGGTATCCTGTCCTATCCTGGGTGTCCATTCTGCACCTGCTGTCCTTTGAGGGGTATCCTTCCTTGAGGGTTTCCTGTCCTTAACTGACCCGTGGCCAGGGTTTGGTTTCCACACTTTTCTAGGTAAATATTGCTCTGAACCTCTTGAAATTCTTGCACCTTCTGAAATTTCTAACTTTTGCTTTAATAAAGTTCAACATTGCATATGTTATATTTTCCATGCCTTTCCGCAACTATTGAAAGTCATTTATATTTTTCCATAAAGTTTATTCCTATGTCTTCTCATTTGTTAGAAATTATATTTTGCATAGCAGTGTGTCATTTCCTGATATGGTCTAGAACTTCTTTGCCTAGGTTGTTCAAAGGCCCCTTCACCTTAAGTGAAGCGTGTTATTCATTATAAACTCTCCTATAGTCACTCACACTTAGGTATCCCTGTTTAGATAATACTGACTTGCATAGTATCTTTTCTCGTTACATTTTATTAGTACCTTGATGATTACTCTGTCATTATTTCTTTCTGCCTATGTGATTTACGTTATCTTGGTTATTGATTGCCTTGTTTTATTGTACCTCATGCAAGAAAATATTGAATTTAGATAAACATTTTAAAACTTCCAGTTGTCCGTGGTCATTTAAACAGTATTTGAATGTTATTGTTTGGGTTTGTATTTTGCTGCTTTTCTTTTACAGCTAGCTCCCTGATTCATTGTGGTCATTAGGCACCCGCATCGGTGGATGGTAAGTCGGGTGCACCGAAATTTGGTAGCAGGGAACACACACACACCAACTTGATAGAGCTCGTGAAGTCACCTGATCGATGTATATGGTGATTTGAAAAGTATATGGGCCCTGAAGCCGGAAACGGCGAAAACTGTTGGTCGGGTGGCCTCGCGCGCTCTATCAGTTCCACCGGACACTTTCACCTTCTCCAGCAGCTGCATCTTCCTGAAGTCTCCCATTGAGTTCAATGATGTTTTCCGTCTCCACTTTACACCAATGAACCTGGCTTCCTTGGTGCAGGTATCCTAGTTACTAAAATATCCCTGGGTTGGGTGGCTCTAAAACCTTTTGTCTTCCACTGGGTTTCTTCAGAGTCCACTTGGAAGGGTCCTCTTTCATTGAAATTGCAACCACAGCACACACATTGATTTGTCCAGAGAATACAGCTGTGTTCCTACACACAACCGCAGTAGGGCCCCTTGATCTTCACCTTGGATGGTTCCTTGGGTCTCCGGCACTTGTACGTCCTCTGACTGTTGTATTGACTCGAGTCGTGGGTCGCATACTACTATTTTAGTATATGGTTTGGTCTCCCCCTGGTACCACTGTGCATTCTGTGCTACTTACCTGTTTCTATTGCAAAGTATTATGTGCATTGTGTATATCCCTGGCTAGGAGATATCTGTATGTGTTAGTGAGTGTCTTATAATAAATACATATTTTTATAAATACACTGCGTGGTTCTTTTTCACTTAATCTATACCTATAAGATTATGTTCTGGTAATACAAGCTGCTTTACACTCCTTCTGGACTAAGCCTGAAGGCTTCTCTTCACAGCTACCACTTAGAGAGCTTTCTAAGGTTGTCTAAGACAACTAAAATAACCATAAGGGTTGCCTGGATCAGTGAAAGATGTCCACTTACATAAGTGAATATACTGAGCCAGCCTCTCGCAGTTTCCTATCCTTGAAACGGATGCAAACTATTCCTGTGAACTATGAATGCACATATCTTTAAGGGGGAGTAGAAATAGGGACACGGTGTGAAAAAAGCCCTCCACATAAAGCACATTTTCTCTGTGGAGAAGTACAAAATGTGTTCAAATTATTTATCCATGTCAAATTATCCAAATTATGGAAATTTGGTATGATGCAGATTCAGAAAATAAAAACGAGCAAGTTCTACTTGGGTGAGGAAACATGGACTCGTTTCACAATGTCTTTTATGCTCCTAAACCAGGTTTACAGGGGCACACCACAGGTTTTTACAGCTGTCATTCATCCATAAACGTGACCAAACAGCAATAAATCCGCTTATTATTGCGCAGTTGTGAAGCACAAACCTGTACATATCTGCGGTAATGAACTTCACCCACGCATGGGTTGGGGAGTGAGAGTTGCAAGGTTTGGTTTGCATTGTAAGTTTGGGAGCACTCGCAGACTCAGGAATTTGTGGCCTTTCTTCAACTCCTTTCCAACTCTTTTCCACTCTGGAAGCAGAGTGCTCTTTTACTCCAGCAAAGTACTGCACTAATAACTGCCTTTCCAAGGAGGGAATGTTCCACCTTCCAACAGGGTAGCTACCCGGTCATTATGGCCACAGTTTCTAGTCGCCCAGGTCATTATGGGCACTGTTTCTAGTCGCACTGGTCATTATGGGCACTGTTTCTAGTTCAGAACATTCATTTGACGGCCTAATGCATTCTAGGGTCTGTATTCTTATTTTGTGTCTCCAGAGTAAAGTTGACTAACACCCCTGAAAACAATGATTTGTAGGTGAAAATTTCTGGATTGTAAAGATCATCTGTAATCACCTGAAGTAAGGTGTTCATGCTACCTCCAAACTTGGTGGGGGTGTATAGGAAGGGGTTCCGGCATGCGGAAAAATGTTTTCTCTGTGGAGAAAAAAAGGAACCAAATGTGAATTTGCACAATGGATTGCATGTCTATAGTGTGTAATTATACATCACTCATGCAGTACCTTTGGAGTGTTGTGCCTTCCAGGAGTATTGTACTACTGATGAGTTTAGTGAATAAGAGAAAATCACAAATATGCACTTGTGTTCAAGAGTTCTTTTATTAGTGCAAATGCAATTGTGAATCGGCCCCTCTGTCCTTTCAACGTGTTGAAACTGGAGCAAAGAAACATTCCCTCCTGCTCAGAATGATGAGGTTCCTAACCACAGAATAAAATATATTCTCATCATTCAAAGGGACCAGTAAATACCCAGGTGCCGGGGTCTTGCATTTTCACAAGGCGTGTAGGAATACAAATACATGCTGACTTGCAATCCCTCTTGCACCTCAAATCTCACACATTCTCATTGTGCTCTATAGAGTATAGAAGAGAATACGAAAACTGAATATCAACTGGACAGAACATTGTTACAAAAATATTGAGGGAAAAAAGATCAAAAGGTAAGTGTAAATAGTAAGTACTATTCCATATCTACCTACTGTTTAGAAATATATATATATGTCATTTATCACATCACTGATGACATCGCAAATGACATAATTGATGACATCACTGATGACATCATCCAGTCAGTGAGTTAGTTTGTCTAATACTTTACATAGTGAAAGGTGACTACTATATTGCTTTCTACCTGCTTTTGTACAGCCTGTGTCCAGATAATCGGTATTTACAAAACACATGCTCTCTTAATGCACCATGGGTCTGTAGAGGTGTTGAGCACATTAATAATTGTTTGTATTGAAGAGTAACTCTGTATGAAACTGATAGTTGACAACTTGTCTTCGTTATGTTCCACACAAGTTTTTTGATATTGCAGAAAACATTTCCAGTAGGCCAAAGATTGTACGCTCTTGTAAGAAAGTGCCCTCTTTTGCACGGTTGCCCCCACTTTTTGCTAAACGGCTGATGTTCTTTGACTGAGTGTGCCCTGGGTTCCTGCCAAACAGGTACCCAGGCCCTATGTTCTTTCCCTAAAACTGCCTCAAAACAAAACCCAATTGGCACTCTTTGGCCACAGGGCAGTCCCTTGTAAATGGTACCATAGGTACCAAGGGCACTGTGGGGGAGGCAAGGTGAAGCACAACTCTCAGTTCCCAACATCTGGCAGATGGGGGGACCCAGCCAACCAGAGTGATGGATATGCCCCCATCCCACTGGAGGGTGGCATAATAGGGGGTGTCAGTGGCGACTGGTGACATTTGTAAGTGGTCGGCGTAAAATATTGTCGTACTACGCTATGGTGAGCGAGCGTAGAGTGCGAGCCCGAACAAACCCCAGGGGTTTGGGGGGGTTCTCCCCGAGAATCTTTTTTAAAAAGAGTAGACAAATGGTGCGTTTTCCAGCAAATTTGAGGAAGCAGGAAGGTTAATAAAGCAGGAGGTGCAGCCTGATGTAGAGGCCTCTGGCACCCGCTGCCTGGGAAGGAGCTCTGCGAGAAATCTACTTAATTGTGATAATAGGCCCCAGTGCTGTCGGCCTGGGAAGAATCTCTCTTCTCATTAATTTGCACAGTAAGGGACCCTCAACATAATGTGTTGGGAGGCTCATTACATTACGTTACAGAAGGTCAGAATTTTTTTTTAGGTGCAAGGATATTAACTGCTTTACGCAGAATCACAGGGTGTTAAGTCGACTGCAAGGCTCGAACCTGGATCCCCTATTCCAAAGTCTTACTAACCGTGGTCACAGACCCAGGCTCCTCCCGAGCAGACCCTGCTCCCATCTCATTAATTGCACACTTTTGGGCTATCCTTCATCGGTGTCCAGGTCACGTGCAAAGCTATTAGTCGCATCCGGGGAAAGGAAACCATTGCTTCCTCAGGGGTCACTGTAGTACAAAAAGAGCATTTCAGATTTTTCATTCATACAATTTTAACAACTTTAGTTTCCCAAAAATCCTATTGTCAAGTGAAACGAAAAAGACAAACAATAAAAATAATTGATGATAAATAAAATAAAATAAACGCCCACACTTAGTGATCTCTTCCCCCTCAATTCTTTTCACAAAAATACCAGAATGCTTGTGGAAAACAGTAAACTAAAATGTGAAAAAATAAAGTGTAAAAAATGTGGAAAATGTGTTTACTAACTATACCTGCAATAATTAAACCTTTCTGTAGAGAACGTGCTACACAGCCAAGCCACTCTATTAATCTGTTGTGAATCTAACCTGTATTCCTCCTGTGAGTATAATCATCATGTTCCAAACGCTTCGATGGGCCGTGCGGGCAGCTCCAAACTGAACCTCCTCATACGGGTGAAACTAATCCCCTTACTTTGAAACGTGCAATATAATTGGCCCCCATTATGTGCTCACAACCAACGTGCAATGGTGAAGGTAAAAGAAAGGCCTCAATAGTATACAATATCAACAATAGAAAATCAACAAATGCATAATTGCCACGACATGTAAAACATCCACCAATTCAATATTGTGCATCATAAATACATCTAGATTTTGATGAATGCTCCCAGGAAAGGTTTCAGGGTGCTCCCCTGGTGCGTGCTCCGTCCCAGGCACATACATGTAAATGTAAAGCAGCTGATGCCCATCTGTTCAACAGTCCCAACAGTTGCAGTCACTTTTCAAGTAATATTAACAATATCAATCGCTTTACAGTTAGCAATAGCAACTACAGTAGCAGTATGAAGCCCGCCCAGCGCTTTTAGATGTGTATAATACCCTTTACTGCTGCTTGATGTTTCTAAACAAGGGAAGGAACATGCAGGCAACAACCACCAGCAGCGAGCCTGACGAGGTGCGGTGGGGTGCAGAAGCCCGACAGGGGTCCCCAGGCTAAAGAGAGGATCACCTTCTACAGGGGTAGTCAGCGCAATATGCTCACCTCTTTGCTACACTTGTTCTCTACGACACAACTTCGTGGCGCCGAGGTCTCGCGCTGATTAGTAAATTGCGAGGTAACTCCCCTTCCTTGTCAGCTAGCCTGGCAGCTCCACCACAGCCATCCACGGGCCCTCGGTTTACGGTTTGGTTAAATTTGTTTTGGTTCTTGTCAGAAGAGTATTGTTCAGCTAGCGTGAGCTTCCGTCATTGGCAGACTGCGAGATGCCGCACTGGCGCAGGGTGGCAACCTCTCTCAGCCAATACAGACACTGCTCCAGCAGAGTCAGGATTGGGTTAGGAGGGTTACTCGCCGCCCAATAGGAGACTGAGGGCTGCGGCATTGATCAACCCTCGCTCTCCTAATGCGCAGCCGCCAGCCAGAGCAAACACTAGTGCGCATGACTGGGCAGAAAAATTCTCTGACCCAAACCCAACATGCACATTAGTGCTGCTGCCTGTTATGCGCTCTATGCCATCCCCTGGCCTGCTACATGTCAGTCAGCATGATGCCGGAGTCAAACCTGCTGCCCCGCCCACTCCCTTCAGACAGAGCCACTGAGGTAGTTGAGCCTGTCTGCTAATTGCTAAATGACTGCCTCGGGAGTCGGCCCGGGCGGTCCAGAAATTTCTTGTAGGTCAACGCCCCAGTGCCCTAATGAACGCACCTCAACACCCCAGTGCCCTAATGGACGTACCGCCACTGTGGGGGGTGTATCCACCACAAGGAAGGGACCAGTTGGTCCCAACCTTTACTTACCCGTAACACCCCTATATTTAGTATTTAGGGGCAACCCTGAACCTTGCCTCCTCAGACAAGAACCGACCAGAAGAAAAGAAGAAGGACCGAAGAAGCTGTGCTAGAACTAAGAAGAGGAGGACGCCCACTGACTTGGCCCCAGCCCTACTGCCATGTCCGCAGCTTGAATCTGCTTCAGCGAAATCCCGGGGTGTCCTGCAGCCAGCAGACTCAAGAACCCGAAGGACCTGCTCTGCCTTCCAAACCAAAGATTTTGTCTCCAGTGAGCACCGAATTTGCTCTGCTCCCCAACAGACTCAGACTACAGCTAAAACAGTGAGTCTGCACCACTCTGCACCCAACGCCCACGGCCTGAGTTTGAGTGGCTCAAACCCACAAGGAGGTCTCCCTGGCGGATCTGCCCTGAGATCTGGTGTTCTCTGACCTGCCTCAAAACTCCAAGCGAAGCCTGTAGCCTCCTTCTGGAGGATCCCCCTACCGCAATAGGACCTGATGCGAAAACCAGACACCTAAAGACACCCCTGCACCCGATGCCCCACGGACTTGGGTGGCCCAACCAACTGTGTCCAAGTATCCCCAGGCATCCCAACTTACCACTCCATCTGGTGGTCACCTCCAGAAGATTTTCGTCCCCGAGCCTGCAGTTTTTGTTGCAACTGGAGAATCCCTGTTGAAATCAACAGGGCACCCAATGCCAAAACAGCATCCTGCACCCAGCCACCCCTGCGCCGCTGCAGGTGTACTGTGGGTGCTAACTCAGATCCCCCTTTGCCCTGAGCCTAACACCAGGAGATTTGCTCCCATAACCCTGTTGCCTGCTTGTGAGCACCCATCAACCAGAGGTTTGGATAACATTGGGCCTCAGCACTTTGCACCCGGCCTCCCTAATGCCGCTGAGGGTGTTTCAAGAGTGCATCCTTGACCCTGGGGGAACCCTGGTTCTAACCCCAGAATACCAACTCCCACAACCAAGTGCTTATTTATTAACTGATAACCACATTTTCTCCATAGATACATTGACTGTTTTCCTTGAAAATTGTTTTAAGTATGGAGTTGGTTTTGTTATTGTTCAACCTGCCTTGAAAAGTACCATTTACACTTACCTGTACCAGGCTTGCTTAGTTCTAGAAAATAATTATAACTTTATAAAAAATTTTATACAAACAAATTGGTCTGAGTTCAGTCTTTGAATGCATGACATCTTTTGTTGCCTTTGCGTGTACAACAAATGCTTAAAGCTACCCTCCGTTAAAACCTTACTACTCGCCCACTCTACCACAAATAGAGAGTAAGGTGCTATCTACTTTTACCTCTGCCTATCTTTGGGGTACCACTGGACTCTGTGCACACTATACCTCATTTTGGTATAGTATATACAGAGCCAGCTTCCTACAGGACTACATACTAAGTAAAGAAGTGTTGAGTTATTAGACAGAATCGTCTCAGCATGACCATTTTCGCTTAACAAAGAAGACTGTGAGTCCCAGGTACTAACCTATGTAAGTATGCCTGTTTGCATGAGAAGATGGTCTCTCTGTAAGGTTTTCCCCACAGTATGAAGGTTGCAGGTAGTATGATCTTTAGTGCCTTCAGACCTTGATTATTTTAGGTGAATACTCACTTTTCGAACAAGTTTTGCATAGAGTGTACACTGTGTTTAGTAGAAACTTTTTAATACTCTCTGGTGTATTTATCTTGAGAGTTTAAATGTCTGCAAAGGGCGTTTTACAGAGTAAACTCTTTCCATGGACTAAACACTGTTAACAGCACCACTTTTCTACTCATATCCACTTCATTTCTCACTGTAGATTCAGTGACTGTTAGGGGTTTGATACAGGTAGAGTGTCCGTAGTAGGGCATTAGTCACCTAACAGGCCTTGAATATATGGAGGACTGGTTTGTTTTGAAACGTTGTATACAGATTGAACACCATGTGCAGGATAGGTTACCCTTTCATCTGTGGTTCACAGTCAACATGAAAATGGCTGCCCATACAGTGTATCGTATAAGGTTCATATTGCAAATAACACCTGCTTCCTTTATCTAGGGGGTTGTATGTATAAAAGTAGTAAAGGCGCTTACTATTCAAAGCTATTTGGCATTTACTTTCATAGCTCTAATGTTACATCCATTTAAAGAGCCATGTTTACAAAAGAAGCTTGGATGATGTTATCCGTGATTTCATAAATGATGTCATAGAATATTTCATGAGTGATGTCATGTGAAGTCATAAGAGGTGCATGGCGTGGGTGCAATTTATAGTTAGCGCTGCTAACTAGAACTGGTTAATTTCTGTGTTTTATTTAAGTTCAAAATGTAAATGTTATCACTGACATATTCACCTAACAATAACACTAATTAAACCTTTGTTTTTTTCAGTGATTTCTAAAGTTGTTTAAAAAAAAATATTTTATCCCACCTAACTATAACATTAGATTAACCTCTGTTTTTTCCAGTAAATTTCTATTTCTTTTAACGTAAAGTAATACTTAATTACCATATGTAAATGCACCCTCACCGTGCATGGCCTACACCCTCCCATACAGCCAACCCCATGGTACGCTTTTATCGCCCGGCCAGATCTTTGCGATCCGAATCTTTGTTCTTGGCTGTGGTTCCTCGAATCAGGAAGGCACGCACTGGGGGGCGCTCCTTTAGTCTGAGGGCCCCTCAGTTGTGGAACACCCTGCCTTTGGCCCTACGGTCCTCTTCTAATCTGCTTCACTTCAGGAAGAGCCTGAAGACCTGGCTTTTTAACCTTTAGTATCTCTGCTGTTTTTTCTTTGTTTCAGTTGTTCGCTGTATGGTGTTATGTTTTTATTTTGAGCTGCCTCGATAAAGCGCCGGGACACTCCTTTGGAGTAGCCGTGCGCTATAAAAATAAATGTATAACATAACATAACATAACATAACATAACATAACATTCAGCCGTGCGTAGTAGGGGGTTGGCCATAGAGCCTGGCCCTGAGAAACCCATCTCCCAGGGCGTTTCTTCTCTTTTTTTACTTAAAGGGAATGGGGGATACAAGGCCTCCCTCCCTGAACCTTATCGGCCCAGGGACCACATTCCCTAGGGCAGCCTATTTAAATAAAGGGGAGGGGGGCTGTGAGGCCCACTCCCCAAGCCTTGTTAGTCCCTGGGGACTGCATCCCCCAGGGTCACGCTTTTAAATAAATGGGAGGGGGCATTTGTGGCCCCCCACATACATATATATATATATATATATATATATATATATATATATATATATATATATATATATATATATATATATATACATATATATATATATATATATATATATGTATATATATATATATATACATATATATATATATATATATATTCACTGAAAAAACCATAGGTTATAGACCATATATAGTTAGGAATTATGGAAAGGGAGACGAGAGGAAACATTTCCTTTTGCCAGCTGTGAGGGGTGAAAGCGTTACCTGGAGAACATTGCTTGGATATGCAGGTTTGCAAACTTTAAAGCGCAAAAACAGTATGATTGAACACTGGGACTGCAGCAATGTGACACTGGCATGATTTATGATGCTTTCCGTTAATTATTGAACACTTCTGTTTGAAAGTGCGCTTTCAGTGAGAGAATGTGACCTGCGTCTTTAAATCACGTGGTCATTTCAAAAAACACATTTTTCCCGTGACCAAGGCTCAATGGAGTTGAAACATGTTGGGATTTGCAGTACCTGTGCGCTCTTTCTCTGTGTGGAATAAAGCGCTTGAAACCTCTTTCAGCAGGCGTTGGTGTGCCTCTTTTCAGTAGAGAAGTTGGTAATTGCTGGATATATATATATATATATATATATATGTATATATATATATATATATATACATATATATATATATATATTCACTGAAAAAACCATAGGTTATAGACCATATATAGTTAGGAATTAGCATTTAAAAAACCTTATTTTACTCACACAAAACCATTGAAATTCCATATATAGTTAGTTGCACTAACTATATATCGCGCACCCGCAATCCACTGCTGATCATGTCACATATTACATCATTCATGACATGGTCAGTGACATCACTGATGACATCTCAAATGACATCACTGATGACATCACTGATGACAACATCCAGTGACTGTATGTTTCTGTAAAGTTAAAATATGTCTTACATATTGAAGAATGAGTGGATGTATAAGTGTCTGGATGAAGGATTTAGTAGGTGCGTGACTGACTGTATGAGTGAGTGATTAAATATGTCTCACTGAATGCATGGGTTAGTGACTAAACTGTCTTAATTTGTGCATCGTTATGTCTGTTGTGATGTAAACTGCTGCATGTGTTGATCATTAGCTATACGAGAGGCTATATGTGTTATTAATTGGTTGCCCAAGTATTTCTATGGGAGATTGAGTTTGTGTGGGGGTGGCTGGACGTGTGTGACTCTGTGCATAGATGTGTGAGCAGTTTATTCACTAGGTGTATGAGTTTAAGAGTGCATGTGGAAACAGCTACATGGGCAGTTGACTGTGTGCATGAGTGTATTGATGAGTGAATGGATATCTCAATGCTACATGTCATACTAAATACATATGTAAAACACAGTACATGTGAGAGTTGGCATATATAAATAACTGTGCATGAGAGCCACTGAATGAGTGAGTGGTTGTATCGATCATTGTGAACTTGTATCAGGGATTGTATAAGAGAGTAAATATGTGTTAGTATATGTTTCAATAAGTAAGGTGTGTTTAACTGTATAGTTGAAGAAATGGAGGTGAGATTGTTTCTTTGCATGACTGACTGGGTGTGTGAGTAACTCCATGGATGAGTGGCAGTGTGTGAGTGTCTGTATACACTGAGTGTATCTAAGGTTATATTAGAGTCTGAAGAGGTTTATCGTATTAGCACAAGAATGATGTCAAATGAGATGTCATCAGTGATGTCATCAGTGATGTCATTTGAGATGTCATCAGTGATGTCATCAGTGATGTCACTGACCATGTCATGAATGATGTAATATGTGACATGATCAGCAGTGGATTGCGGGTGCGCGATATATAGTTAGTGCAACTAACTATATATGGAATTTCAATGGTTTTGTGTGAGTAAAATAAGGTTTTTTAAATGCTAATTCCTAACTATATATGGTCTATAACCTATGGTTTTTTCAGTGAATTTCAATGTTTTTTTAATAGCAAATATCATAAGCTGTCGAATGTCAAGTACGTGGTAAGTAAAAACATTTTCGTGTTTATGCACACTGATCTGCTTTGAATGCTGCCCCCCACCCCTCATTTCTATTAGGAGTACTCTCTCTTTGCAGATAGTGAAGGGTAGTTAACGCAGGCCTTTGCCCCCGTTGTAATCCGTCGTGCCTGCTTCTCTCTCCATTTGATTGATTGTTCTCTTTGGTTCATTCTCTATTTACAAACAAGCACAGAGTCGCAATACTCTGTTTAGTCTTTGCAGATAGCGAAAAATCGTGTAAAAAAACAAAAGGAATCGAGCAAAATCAGTAGGCCACTAATGGGATCTCTTTTTGACCTCCCTAAAATAGAAACATTAGGAACAACCTGTTGATAATACCAATGTGTATGTACATAAGCGGCGTTCATTTGTGTTCACAGTACCGCTTCTTGATTGTTTGAATCGAGCATTGAATTGTTCGAAGTTGGTTCTCTTAAGAATCTTCTCTGCCTGCAAACGAGGAAGAATAGGAATATTCCCTCTCCCTTTGCAGATAGTGAAGGGTAGGTAACGCAAACCTTTAACACGTCGTGCCTATTTCGTTCCTCATTGATTGATTGTTTCCCCAAACATTGACTGTTTGGGAATTGGTTCTTTTTGGAGGTATTCCCTGTTTGCAAATATGCGTAGGAAAATCTTTGCAAATAGTGAAAGGGTACGTAATGCGGACCTTTCTCCCCCGTTGTAATCTGTCATGCCTATCTACTCCCCACTGATTGATGCACCTGTTTCACCCGGACCATTTACTAGAGATACCTCATCTGGCCCGACCAGAGAGCACCCCTAGTGAAAAGGACATATGCAATAATAACGAAGTGATCACTGTATCCTGTTAACAGAAACTTTAGCATGAAACAACCTGGAAAGAAAAGAATAGGAAAACGAAAATCAGTAGGCCACTGATGAACATGAACTTTTATTAAACAACGAACAAAGAAACGATAACATAACGTAATGATAAAACCTATTAATGTCCTAGAAACAAGAAAACGTTAGAAATATGCCAGTGGTGAGAGACCAAAAAAACAGTAAGAGAAACCAAATCACCCCTCGCTGTCCCACCGCCTGCCACGCCAAAAAAATCGATAGACTAGGGAAAATGCAAGTCAGTAGAACATCCGCCCCCACTCTGGAAACTTCCAAGGTGGGGCAGGGTTGCGGCTACGCCCAGCCGGGAGCAGCCCATATAAGGCGGGTCCTGCTGCCACACCTCGGCCAGGAGATCCTAACGTAGGGTGTAGCCGGAGGAGAGGCCGAGGCCAGCGGGACCCGGCCAGGGGATTGCCTTTACAACGCTGAAGAGTTTCAGGGGGGGGGAATGTCTCCTCGACCCTCCCCTCTCTCTCCCAGTCCGGCCGCGGTGGCCCTTGAGAGTTGCAGGTAGTCCCGCCACATGCTCTTCCGGTCCGGCCACCAACGGTCGGGGGGCCGAGGCCGACGGGATCAGGCTGCAGCCGATAAACCAAGAAACCCGTTCATGGGGCCAGAGCCAGGGGCGTCCGGCCGACATCCACCGGAAGCCCGGCCCGAAGACGGACGGGACACTTCTTCTCTCTTGAATAATGGCTGCGACAACACTGGGGGGAGATGTCTTGCACATGCCTCCGACCCCCCCCCCCTCGTCCTCATCGCCTGGTCCGGCCATAACAAATCTCAAGCGAGACGCCGTGGGGTGCACTGGGAGGGAGAGACGATGCGAACAGGCCTCTCCCGCCTCCCCAGTGGAGGCTTCCCACCTGCACCCTCAGCGCTCCAAGCGCCCGGAAAAGGGTTCTTCCACTGTGGCGATGCTGCAACGTCTCGCCCGGCAGGGTGGAGCCCGTCCGCTCATTTGACCCCGCGATCGCCAGTAGCTACCGAACTCTCAAAATGGCGGTCGACCTGGCAAGAGCGGGCCCAGCATAAAGAAATGGCCCGGTCACTGGTTGACTCCACCACCGTAGTCCTCCACGACCTTGAAGATTCTACAGGAGCCGCGGGAGTCTCCGACCCCCGCAGACACCCCCGATGGGGAATGACTACCATGATCGCCCGTGGAGTGACGAAACTGTATCCGCGGGACGTCGGCGCTCCCATGCTGGCGCCAGCCTCACTTTGAATTACTAGAATCCTGCAGACCTCAGTTCCGGTGAAAGCACAGTGTGACCCGGTAGGAAAAATTGTTGCACCCCCTCCCCTTTTTGACTGATAATTCAAACCACCGATCCTTTCCTTTGCCCTTTTAACGGAACTTTGGACTGCCTCCCCCTCTTTTACATTTTCTAGAGAAAACAAAACATTAACCACTACATTAGCATAGCAATTGACACCAGAACTGTTTTCAAATTGAAAACCAACAACATCTTCAACAGAATCCTTTTTGTTTCTGCTGTGACCCTGCTACAGCACAGGCATTGTCCCCAGCAGTAATTCTGCAATGCCGGTAAGAATAGCTGTGGTGCCTACTAGACTCACTCACCCCCGCGGCGCCCCACGCCGTTATTTGCTGGGCGGCAACTTACTAGACATCACCTTCGTGACATCCAGATTTCAGCGCTTTCTGCTGCCTTGGAACTATTCGCACAACAGACCGCTACTGACAATCCACCCCCCGCGGCGCCCCACGCCGTTATTTGCTGGGCGGCAACTTACTAGACATCACTTTCGTGCCATCTAGATTTCAGCGCGTTCTGCTGCCTTGGAACTATTCGCACAACAGACTGCTACTGACGACCCACCCCCAGGCAACATCTTCTGAATTTTCATAATTTGAAAGAGCTAGTAACATGTCCTCATCAGGAATTCAAAAGAAATTGCCACGGTCTCTTCGTTGTTTAAATGTTTTTACTGTTTTTGTTTTGTTGTATATATTTATAGGTTATTAAAGTTTTATATTCCTACTACTTTGTTGGAGTGCTATATATTTTTAATGTGACACATAATTGTAAAAACTTTGATGTACAAAGAGTCATTCCTGGAATCTTCCGCTTCAGGCTCGGTCCCCTCCCCAATCACAATACAGGATGGTTTTCAGATAGTAGGAACACGTGTGGTGTGACGGATCTCATCGGGTGTGGGCCTTGATCTACTATAACTCCTTTGAAGAGGGGTGATTCTTTGCAGCTGGAGCCATAAACTACATCTGCAGGGCTAGCTGATAGCCTGGACAATCGGACACAGAGGAAGAGGAGTGTCAGAGGGTGCGGTAGTGAATAGGGCGAAAGGGAGGTGTCGGGCGGGCACAGAGTGTGATTCTCAGGGAAGAGCAGCGCAGATGGGGGGAGGTTTATTGCCCATGCATAAGACAGAGAGCGGGGGTGACCAGTGCCTGGGGAAGATGCTTGCGAGGGTGGGGAGCCATGCTACGAATCGACAGCGTGCAGAGAGTGGGTCTGGTCAAGGCATCTAAAATGGCTGCCGTGCACGACAAAAGTGTGGCATTTCAAAAAAGGCAAGATGGCGCAAACAATGTTTTTCAACACTTCCTCATTTCCTTCGAATCGAACGTTAACAGACGTTGGTGCATATTACCAAAGTTAAGCGATATTTATCGCTAACGATGCTTACCAACGAATTTTTTACCGCTAAGCATCGTCAGAAATTATCGAAGATAAACCTTGCTATTATCAAGGTTTATCGCAAATGCGATAAAAAACGGCCGCAATGCATGAATATCGCTAAAAAGTCAGCGATATTCATGCATTACCGAGCTAATGCTCTTAGCCATGTTATCCACCTCCCATTGGATAACATGGCTAAGAACTGCTCAGGGCAGGTGTTACTTTTTGGAGATATTCGCGCTTAGCGCAAATATCTCCAAAAGTTGGTAATAGGAGATAGATATCTTGCATGTTGTAATGCAAATTATTGTGGTATATGGAACTCATACCATAATCTCTCAGGAAAGCAGAAACTGATCCTTTTGGGACCGCCTGAAAAGGCCTAGGGGGTGAGGGGTACTCTACTTTGCCCCCTTTTCACGTTCCGAACTATTTTATTTTACTCTCTTCTGTAATTACACAAAATAGCAGCGATAAGATGCATCGGAGACACACAGTGAGAGAAAGGAGGCCGGAGATGAAGAAGAGATGTCAAATACACATTGGAGATAATATAGTGGCAGAAGGGAAGTAAATATGAGTAAACTTACCATGTAACATAAAAATGTTGCACTCTATACTATAAGTCTCATTTTATACTACAATCACTTCGCTACAACCTCATAAATTAAAAATAAAAATGAATAATGTCTCAAACAATTTTTGATTTCTAAATATAAATTTATTCTTCAGAATTTTCTAAATTTGAAAGAACTAGTAACATGTCCTCATCAGCAATTTCCTCATGAAAAGTGTGCAATGATGATTCTTGTAACTCTATGGTCTCCAAACATTCGATAAATTCGCCATCAACAGATTGATCAACAAAATCATTCAAGTCATCTCCTCCTTGTGACAATATTTCATTATTGGTGCTGTCAATTTCAATCAATGTAGTGGAATCATTCAAGTCATCTCCTCCTTGTGACAATATTTCATTATTGGTGCTGTCAATTTCAATCAATGTAGTGGAATCATTCAAGTCATCTCCTCGTGACAATATTTCATTATTGGTGCTCTCAATTTCAATCAATGTAGTGGAATCATTCAAGTCATCTCCTCCTTGTGACAATATTTCATTATTGGTGCTGTCCATTTCAATCAATCTAATGGAATCATACAAGTCATCTCCTCCTTGTGACAATATTTCATTATTGGTGCTCTCAATTTCAATCAATGTAGTGGAATCATTCAAGTCATCCCCTCCTTGTGACAATATTTCATTATTGGTGCTGTCCATTTCAATCAATCTAATGGAATCATACAAGTCATCTCCTCCTTGTGACAATATTTCATTATTGGTGCTCTCAATTTCAATCAATGTAGTGGACAATTCAAAAGAAATTGCCACGGTCTCTTCATTGTGAGCCATTTTATTTTGAAATTGCTTGCTGTAAATTGCAGAAAAAAATAATCACTTTCATTTATCGTTTTTAGTAATACATAATATAAAACTAACTTTATCAAGTATTTAGTATAACAGAAGGACTGCAAATAAATAACAGAAAACATTTTTCAAATTATCTTCAAGTGTACAACATAGTTCCCCTTACAAAGAAATTGCCACGGTCTCTTCATTGTGAGCCATTTTATTTTGAAATTGCTTGCTGTAAATTGCAGAAAAAAATAATCACTTTCATTTATCGTTTTTAGTAATACATAATATAAAACTAACTTTATCAAGTATTTAGTATAACAGAAGGACTGCAAATAAATAACAGAAAACATTTTTCAAATTATCTTCAAGTGTACAACATAGTTCCCCTTACAAATTAACAACTCACCTTTTTAAAAGTAGGAGAAGTGTTAGTACTGTGTAAATCAAACACCAGAAATTCACCACCAAAAATTCCTCACAAATGTACCTCAGACAGTAGTATCACAAAATGGCTGTGGTTTCCTCTCATTTGACATATATACATAACCAATTAACTTTCATCACACACAAATACAAAACCAAAGTAACATTTTAATTGGTTCTAAATTTCAACACTTTCAAATGTGTTTTCCCCATGCAATTTTCCATAGGACATTTACATACGTCTACAGCCTGAATGGCTGAACGGAATTACACCAAACTTGGCAAAATGGTACATCAAACCTAAGAGGTCAGGAAGGATCTACTATGCCCCCTTATGGTCATTTCCCCCTTCGCTTTGGCCTCCTCTTGTCTCTCGATCCTACCGAGAGACAAGATGGCGGCCGCTACGGACTGTTTGGAATGTTGACAGACGCCGGAGAACCAATCAGCTTCGCAAAGCTCCGTAACGCGAAAAGTACGCGAAGCGGAGCGCTGTTACAGATATATATCTTTTTTTGAACGTTAATTTCTCAAAATCCACTGGAGCACATATATTGAGACCTAGCAAAGGCACATCGGGCTACCAGTCCCTAATATTTTGCCAAGTTTCGTGCAAATCCATTCAGCCGTTCGATTATTGACATTTAGATACGTCTACAGCCTGAATGGCTGAACGGAATTACACCAAACTTGGCAAAATGGTACATCAAACCTAAGAGGTCAGGGAGGATCTACTATGCCCCCTTATCGTCATTTGCCCCTTCGCTTTCGCCTCCTCTTGTCTCTCGATCCTACCGAGAGACAAGATGGCGGCCGCTACGGACTGTTTGGAATGTTGACAGACGCCGGAGAACCAATCAGCTTCGCTTCACAAAGCTCCGTTGCGCGAAAAGTACGCGAACTGGAGCGCTGCCCGGTCCGCTGTTACAGATATATATCTTTTTTTAAACGTTAATTTCTCAAAATCCACTGGAGCACATATATTGAGACCTACAAAAGGCACATCGGGCTACCAGTCCCTACAATTTTGCCAAGTTTCGTGCAAATCCATTCAGCCGTTCGGGCTAAAACGTGAGGCCAACCGCCCTATGGAAAACTCAATGTTAAAAACACGTTTTGGGACCCCCCTTTTTTCTCGACCCCCCCTGGACGAACCCCCCCCCAATTTTCAGGGGCTGCTCAGAAACAAAATGTGCCATTTCCTGAAAATTTCAGCCAATTCCGTCCACAAACGCCAAAGTTATTAGACATAGAATTTTCAAAAAACCCATAGAGAAAAAATCCTAACTATATATACCTACTGGCGACCGCCAGTAGGTAATATATATATATATATATATATATATATATATATATATATATATATATATATATATATTTCATACTCGTTACCCTCTCAGCGACGCGCCCACAATCCAGAGCCATCAAACAGGAGGAAAAACGGAAGACCCAAGATGCAAGTGAGTTCTTTTATTGCTTAGTACGCCACGGCAGCATAACGTTTCAGCCTACACAGAGGCCTTGGTCAATATATATATATATATTCACTCGATCCTCCCGCCGAACGAAGGGACGACAAGCCACACCAGCCGGGTATGATTCAAAGTTTTCTTTATTGGGCACAAAGAAGACGCGTTTCGAGCACACAGGCTCTTGGTCACATATATATATATATATATATATATATATATCATCTCTCAGCTATAGTACATCTACTTAGAAAAAAATTTGGAGACTCCAATTCACTTAGCTTCTACGTGAAACAAAGGAACAAACTAACTGCTTCATCAACATCTGCAATGATGTAATGTTGCAGTCCTGTGGTGTGGTTGAGTGTGTGTCTGATCTATGTCCATCTATAATTGATGCTAGTTTTACCAGCGCTTGTGCCCTGCTGCCCCTTTGCTTATACATGAGGTGTGCCCATGCAAATGAAAAAAAACGTTCACTCTCTCCAATGCACTTCTCTGTCCCACCGTATACCTCTCTCAATATATCCTCTACCTCCACTCTGATTCATCCCAAACCTCGTTCTAGTTCTATCATATATAAAATAACCCTTTCTAGACTCTTTCCTCCTCTATCCCTCCTGGCTCACCCCAAACCTCATTCTAAAACTTTTTCTAAATTCTTCCCTCATGTACCCCACCTTTGACTCTTCCGAAACGTCTATTACTACTGTGATCTCCCTAATCCCTTTCTAGAGACTCTTCCCTCTTCCCTCTTCCTCCATCCACATCTCCTTTTTACTCATCCCAAACCTCATCTTCCTATTATGATCTCCCAAATAACACTTTCTAGATTCTTCCCCCTTCCAACCCTTCATTATCCTATTCACTCCAACAAACAGACTCACATTTCCATAGCTCAATTTAACTCAGATTTCCCTATACTATCCACCACTAATCCTTTTGGGTTCCGGAGTAGCATGCTACTCATCAAAAAACGCTTTGACGCCTCGTCAGGGGTAGTAAGTGCTATATAAATACAATATATAGCGTTTCGAGCTGGATAGCTCGAAACGCGTCTTCTTCTTTTTTGCCCAGAAATAAAATATTATTCCAGAATACTGGATTGGTGTGGCTCGTACTTCTGCAAG